>NW_021940682.1:28448310-29055183 GCF_001715985.3 Manacus vitellinus | reverse complement strand
AGTATGCTGTGGGAGATGGTGTCAAAGGCTTTGCGGAAGTCCAGGTAGACACATCCACAGCCTTCCTCTCATCCACCAGGCGGGTCACCTGATCATAAAAGGAGATCAGGTTGGTAAGATAGGACCTGCCCTTCCTAAACCCCTGCTGGCTGGGTCTGATCCCTTGTCCATCCTGTCGGTGCTGTGTGATTGCACTTAGGATGATCTACTCCATAACCTTGCCAGGCACTGAGGTCAGGGTGACAGGTCTGTAGTTTTCCGGGTCCTCTTTCCGGCCCTTTTTGTGGATTGCTGTGACATTTGCCACCTTCCAGTCATCTGGGACCTCCCCAGTGAGCCAGGACTGTTGGTAGATGATGGAGCTTGGTGAGCTCTTCCACCAGCTCCCTCGTCACCCTAGGATGGATCCCATCTGGTCCCATAGACTTGTGGGGATCCAAGCAGCTCAGTAGGTCACTAACTGTTTCCTTTTGGATTACAGGGGGACTGTTCAGATTCTTATCTCTTTCTACCAGCTCCGGAGGCCAGTTGTCCTGAGGACAACCTGTCTTCCTGTTGAAAACTGAGACAAAGAAGGTGTTAAATACCTCAGCCTTTTCCTCATCTTTGATAACTATATTCCCACCCATGTCCAATAAAGAATGGAGGTTTTCCTCACCCCTCCTTTTGCTATTGATGTATCTGTAGAAGGACTTTTTGTTATCCTTCACAGAGGTGGCAAGATTCAGTTCAAGTTGTGCCTTTGTCTCTCTAATTTTCTTTCTACATGACCTAACTGTATTCCTAAATTCTTCCTGAGTAGTCAGCCTTTCTTTTTGTAAACGGTAGGCTCTCTTTTTTACCCTCATTTCTTTCAAAATCTCCTTTGCCTGATGCCTCCAGGACACAGTTGGCCCTCCTGGCTGTCAGGGCGCTGCTGACTTATATTCAACTTGCCAATGATGAGGACCCCTAGGACCCTTTCCACAGCACTGCTTTCCAGCATCTCATTCCCCAATCTGTACAAACATCTAGCGTTGTCCCATCTCAGGTGTAGAATCTGACACTTTCCCTTGTTGAACTTCATAGGGTTGGTGATTGCCCAGTCTTCTGATTTGTCGAGATCTCTCTGCAGGGCCTCCCTGCCTTTGAGAGACTCAACAGCTCCTCCCAGTTTTGTGTCATCTGTAGACTTGCTTAGTATCCCTTCCAGTCCTGCATCCAAGTCATTTATGAAGATGTTGAAGAGCACAGGGCCCAAGATGGAGCCCTGTGGAACCCCACTAGTGACAGGTCACCAGTTTGATGTTACCCCATTCACATAGTGAATAGTCTGTGCTCGACCCCTGAGCCAATTGCTCACCCCCCACATGATGTGTTTATCCAGCTGTGTGCTGGGCATTTTATCCAGAAGGATCCTGTGAGAGACAGTGTTGAAAGCTTTACTGAAATACAAAAAGATGACGTCAACTGGCTTCACTTGATCAACTGAGTGTGTTACCCTGTCATAAAGGCAATTAGTTTCAAATCGTGTGTATTACTCAATAAAAGAAGATGGCTTTAATTTTTTAACAATTAGATTATATTAAGATTTTAAATTCTTGGGTACTACTATTGTGGCAGTAAAAGTCCTAGTAGATCATCTTCGGGCACTTTGCCACTCCACCTTGTAACACTGTTTCACATGAAAGTAGAAGATACAATATATGTAGTGCTCGTAGTGTTCTTGTAACCTGCTGCAGTTTAGACTTTTCCCCACTGCCATCTGATCAAAATCAACCAATTGTTAAAAGTGGATGAAGAAAAGGATGTTTACTATGGTTTTTATTTCCCAGGAGACTACTTCTTACAAGACTATTGCCGTATCTAAGAATTTTGTAAAACCATGGTAATTTAATAAATGTCTCTAAGTCACCTTTCAGTGCCTACCCACATCACATACTAATGCATCAAATAATGAACCAGGGGAGGAAAAACTGCTTGGTGTGGAAAATCATGTTCGACTCTGACATTTTAAGTCTGACTGCTAGACTAAAAAAGTATTTGAAATAACTCTTCAGGATCATTTATGTGTCACATTTGTAACCAACCTCCTCACTTCGTAATGCAAATCTGCATTTTTAAAAAGTAGTTATTTTCCTTGCCTTTTGTTGTTGTTTGTTTGTTTGTTTGTTTGCACTTTGCTTTGTTTTTTCTCCTGAACAATCACTTACTTTGGATTGATTTCTGCTTCCTGAAATGGACATAACAGGTCTTTAACAGTCTTGCTGGGTCAACTTATTCAGAAATAAGTATATTATCATCACAGGAGTACTTTTCATGCTCTCACTTTTTAGAAAGGTGAAAGATGTATTAAGGGTTACTTGAAATTAGGAGGCAGACAAGTTTTGTCATTATGAAAACAAGATGTGAAACTTAAAGCACGTGCCAAGGAGCTGATTGAAAACAGCTAATGCCATTTTGGTTAGCAGAACTGTAAAATGTCCATAGTCATATGCACTTTGGACTAATTTTTTTCTTTTCCAAAGTTCTGTAGTGAGTGGAATTGATATTAGAAGAATTATCCACAAACAAGTTAGTTTTCTTTGAATAGTTATTAGTGATATATCCTCTTCTTATGGAAGCTCCTCCACTCCCCTTGGCTGGAGATGAGACCCTTCAATGTGCTGCTGCCTTTGCCCATCTCGTCTCCAGAACAGGAGTGTGATACAGGGCTCAGCAAGAGATTGAATGGATGTTTCCTCTCTACACTACACAAGATATCTTGCACAGTGTCTTTAGAAGTTACTATTTCATTTGTACAGGCTTGTTTTTCCTATTGGCATTCTTACTCTATCTGACTATCTAACCAGATAGTCAGAGAGCATAGCAAAAATTTCAGAAAAAATCCCGAGGCATTCACTAATGTATTGACTGTGATCAGGGACAAATTGCATCATTACCTATTTTCTTTACCTCTGTTAGGAAGAATTGTGATGTCTGATGTGGGGTAAAGGCGAGTTCTTCAAACCTTGACAAAATGTCTGTTTTGAGAATTAAAGAGAATTGGAAATAAATGTGAATGGGCCAAACAATTATGATCTGGATGCGGTTATATATAGTGAATAAGGTTCAGCCTAATTTGTGACTTAATGGTTCACTGGACTGCATACCAACTCCAAATTTTAAAGTAATGCAGATGTTTTGGGGACACAAGATTCCATTTCTTAGGTCTCATGTAAACTATAGAGATCAATTAAACAGAAGATTTTCTTTAATGAAAAAAATATGTTTAGTGATCAGTCTCTGTCTAATGCCAGATATTCCTGCTGCACACTTGATAGTAAAATATTCAAACTTAACGGAGAATTACAATACAGAGCACTTCATCTCATGAAGTGGAGATAGCAATTGGCCCAGGTGACTGTGGTACCAAACAGTTCATCCACGTAATTTTTATTGTTTGTGTTTTCAATTCAAACATTAATACAGACTTACCATATTTTTAAATAGTCTTTTTGTGTAATATTGCAAGAGAGATAATGCCCATAGATCTATCACAGCACAGATGCTCACTGTTGAAATCCTACAAAAGGATTACTTATCATAGAAATGTCCCAGACATTTTAATTGAATGAATAATAATCTATTACATCAACACTTCAAGCTAAATGGGAAAAAAAGGATCCTGCATCCACTGTTTTTTATCTCTCTATAGAATGGTGTACTGAATTGTGTCCTATCTTTGAATGAATGGGAAATCTCTTTAAATTAAATTTTTAAATGGGTATGCATTTCACAAGTTCAGGGATTTAACATTTGTTTGGCTTTCCTTCTTCTCCCTGGTCTTCTGGTTTTATTTAAAATAAAACACTACCCCACCCCTACCAAACAGACACCCCCCCCAACAGCATTTCAACCTAGGACCAGAGGTTCATCAAGCTGTCTTATATATTAAATCAGACTTCTAGTAACTACTGTTGAAGAAGGGGGAAATCATGAAGGCTTAATCTGAGACTCTCTTTTTTCCCCCCCAAACTCCATGATAATATATTAGTACAATCGCTATGTGCTTTAGTTGATAATACAGCCCTGCCTTTAAAAAGTGCAAAAAGGATTATCTTCATGATTTATTGTAACCCAAGATGAGGGTTAAGGGACAGTAAAAGATTGTTTATCCATTCAAAAGATTATTGAAGTTTAATTTCCTACCATATTATTGTGCTCTGGAAATATCTGCAGGTGTTTATATGTTGTTAGCATAAGATAAATGTCACTCTGTTCAAGGCAAGTTTGTTCTGAGAAATTTTTTTGTAGTTATTTGAATTTTAAAGAACTTGTGGCTGTACTTTGAGCCTAAATTCACACTTAACACTCCAACAGCTGACAATTCTACAGCAATATTTGCCTTTGGGGAATTTCAGTGAGTACTTGCTAGATGGTTCTGATGGTCTTTCCTTTATTTGCCTTGTTGCTTGAGAGTCTCCATTACTAACTGCATAGCTTTCTGAAGAAAAATTATAATATACCTTGCTTTTCCATGTTGGATAACAAAATTTCCTTTCATAAGCCACTTTCCTTCTTATTGTAGGTAAGTCTACTGAGGGTCTGGATTTGGTTGGCAGATGATCTGTCCAGACTTTTCAGTGCCTTTGCAGAAGTAAGAGCAGGTGAGTTGGGGCAGGTCACAAAGCATGAATTTACCCATCCAATGTGACTCTTTTAAGCACTGAAGCACACAAATGTCTGCAGGTGAAATGTGTATCTACAAGAAAATCTGTTATTGCACATTTTTGTTTTAATAACAGTTGCAGTTACCAAGATGAAATATATTGGCAGAAATATTTTTTTTGGTGTCTGTGCCCTGTAATTTATATTAGAAATGTTCACCTGTTTTCAGCCTTCTGGGGTTGAAGGTCTAGTGAGGTTTTTTATGTGTAATTAATTTTTCCAATTATGTTGCTTTTATTTCCTGTAACTAAATTTGAGGCTTCTAAAGTAGCGATTTGAAAAACTTAGGGAAAAAAAAAGTAAGTAACACAAATGGGAAATTAACAGATATTTCTGTCAGCATGTGATTAACTTGATTTACATGGAATTACAAATGTTTATGTAGCAAACATTTGGTCCACATATTGTATGCTAAATCCATGTGACTAAAACCTTTGTCTGAATTTTTGCTTTTGAACACAATATGGTCAAAGTGAACAATAGTTCTTAGCTGTTTTTTTTTGGTGACATTTGCCAGGCTGACCAAATATCCTTGAATATCTATTACTATAAAGATTATATTGTTCTCTATTTCCTCACAGTTAGGAAATAATAAAACTCAACCAGCACTGGGTATGCCTCAGTTAGCTTTGTGGCCTAAAATTGGGTTGAATGCCTAACCACTAGAAAAGTGGTTAGCAAAATTAAAAGCAAGGACTGTTTATGATTAAAAAACCCACAGAAACAAACCCAACGTAAAAAACCATAAATCTAAAAGAACAGAAAAACCAAACAAAAGTCACCTAAAGGTAAGATTTTTTTTTAGTGTGGATGAAATTAGCATATGAATGTAAATTATCTGAAACACTTCCATCTGGAGAGAAGCTTTTATTAGGAATGAATTCTATTTTCCCCTTATTTCACGTTCTTTTTTCCTCCCCTAATTTAAATGATTCAGAGTATCATAAGGGTAAGTTCCTTTAAATAAAATAATTTTGAACTGTGGTCATTTTGGGTGCTAATTTAGGTGTTCTGCATAATTCAAAAGCAGGGATTTCAATTATTGCTACAATTGCCAAACCAGCACAGTAAGATGTGACTTTGCTGTGATCTCATTAATAGGATAGAAATCAGGCACTGACAGAGTGAATGAAATTAATTCCTATTGCTGTTCCTTGGGACTACAGGGAAGCGTAGTAAGTACCTGCCCCTTCACAGCTCAGAAGGGAAGGAAAACCCAGTTCCAGCAGGATAGCCCACTAGGATGCTACACAATGGAATGAAAATTGCAGTCAAAGCTGGAAAACAAGTCTGGGGTTTGTCATTGTGTCAGGTAAACAAACAAGAAGGAGGAAAATACTTGTCGGGCAGAAAGGAGTCTCAGAAATGGGAACGGACATGGTGGCCAGGAGGCTCTCTGTGGGCCGCCGACAGAAAGAGGAACAGAGAGCTGAAGAGATGATTCCCCACCACCAGTGCACCCGTACCTTGCAGAAGGGCTTTCCTGGGCAGACATCACCTCTTTTTCTCTTCTCTTGTCAGGTGTAGCACTGACAACCTTTATTATTTTGCTGCAGAAGTCCCTCAGGTGGCTGGTGGTGGTGTGAAGGGGAAGAAACTATTTTGCTGGTGATGTGTAATGTCCCATTTCTCATCCTCTCTGCACTGGGTAATGGTTGGTGGTAGTCAGGCATCTCCTCCACCCTGTGCATCTTCAGCGTCCAGTTGTTCCTCAAAAGCTGTGTCTCCCAAAGCAGTACCAAAGACTAGGTCTTGGAAAGCTGACATGCAGATATGGGGCACAAGGTGAAGCAGGCTGGTGAGCAGGCCTGGGAACTTGGGGTGGATTAGGACCCAGGGACTAGACAGTGGCTCCCCAGTAGGCTCTGTCCCTGCTGGCTTCCTCCCTCACCCCTGTCAGCAAGCGCATACCTGCTCTTGCCTGGCAGCGAAAGCAGGGAAATTTGAGGTAGTTACTTTGCCCAATCAAACACGTTTTTATTATTTGAGATTTTCACAGTGCCATTTCTGAACTGTTGCATCTGGCTCAGAATGTGTTCTAATTAGGGAAACTGTTTCTACTCAATTCAAAATAGATCTGTATCTGAAACAGGGGAAAACCGGTGAAATTTGATGTTTAGTCATTTTGTACGTAGAGAGCAACACTACAGGGAAGGGAAATCAGTTGCTGTTCAGAGGTATAAAGAGAGGAAAATTAGCTCTTCCTAGTAATGCACTGTGGCTAAAAGCAAACATATTTAGTGGTTTCCTTTGTTAAAATTATGCAACTACATAAAAAGGTATTTGAAAATTGAACAATTTTCTCCTCCTTTTTAGATACCTCCCACATTACCAAATATGAGAACTGTACTATTAGTCTCTAGCTTTAGGAAGTAATTTTTTAAACGATCCATGAGCGCTTACAGACTTGTGTTCTAAATTTGTTTTTTTCTTGGATTTGGGTAAAATGCAATATTTGAGGAACTTATCTGTTCGCATTGAGTTTATTTTGGGGACTATAGCCATATTTTATAAAAGAAGCTATGAGGTCATAAGACTTTTATGAAATAGGCCATTGATGGAAAACACTTAGGATGAAGCAGCATTCATGTAGGCAGTGTCAGAAGTGGATTTTGGCACAGAAGCAGCACCCACAGCAACTGTGAAGATCAGCGCGTCTCCCATTCCGCTATCTTGGAGCATGGCTTGGTAAGGAGATATCAGCTGGCAGTAATCAGGTATTGACACTTCTAAGATTCATAGATTTTTGGTACTGAGAGCTTAAAAAGTATATGCTTTAGTTCTTGTCTTCCGTAAAGAGGGGTCATGTTAGAAGGTGTTAAATTGTTCTCCCATGTTCTTTATTCTCTGTTTCTGTTAGCAGTATTAATATTTATTTATTGAATCCAGTCTGACTACAGCAAATGATGATTTTAAAAGACTCACACAGTTGTCTAGCACTAGTGTCAGTCATGCAAGAAATGACTGGTGAAAGGGCATCAGGACATATTCTAAATATCCTGTATTTGTGTTTTGAGGGGTATACTGGCTTGTACTGAGGACTGTCTGGTTGCACTGCAGTTGGATGCCTGTTATCTGAGACACAGGACTATAATTAATCTCTTCAATATTGGGCCATTTAGGGGGAGGAGAATTAAAAAAAAGGTAAGAATTTGAGATAATTGCTTTAAGATACTCTTTGCTTGCTTATATACAAGTCCTTTTTTGGATTTAAATTTTATTGGCAGTTTAACTTTCTCCCCTTGCCTGACCTTTCTTCCTCCATCTCTCCATCTGCTTTGGTTAATATGAAAGCAGTTTTTTCCTATCTTGTAGTTCTCCTAAAAAGCCTTGGTGGAGTTGAGTCTGTCCTTGCCAAAATCAATCTGTATTACTTACTCAGTTGCTCTCTATTTTTAGATTTCTTCCTGCTCTGTGGGAGATGCAACAAGCAGAACCCTCATTTCTATGCAGAATCATAAATTCTGTAGCATTTCCAGTGCATATGCTCCAAGTCAGGCAGAACAGGGAATTCTACCTTTGCCTGCTACATCCAAGCTGAAAGCTGGGCTCAGCGGGACACAGACATACACTTTCCTTATTTCCCACGATCACCTTTGGACTTCAGTGTTGGATGGATACAACCTGCTTTAGAGTCTGAGAATTGTGGGGACTTAGTTGTCTTCTGTGCACTTCCCTCAGAACTGAGGCTACCTTAGAGAGAGGTTTTAGGTTTTTTGGATCCTAAGAGGGCTAGAAATTATTGGTATGTAGGAGGCCTTGCAAACTTTGACAAGGGAAAACTGAAATGCCCTGGAGACTTGAGCAGTAACAGGGCAAGAATCTGCACTGAAATGTGGACAAAGTGTTTAGTGTGATTAGATGTTTTTAAGCCTCTGCAAATCTGGTTTTCCCTGTAAATGAATGTCTTAAGTAGCCTGTGGTGATGAATAGAAGCATGGATAAGATTCCCATGCATAGAGTGAATGCAGTACTGAATACTGCTAAATTTCTCAGGAAAGAGACTTAGTGCTTTGTTATGTAGCACTTAGCCCAGGAAATCATGGTCTTGATTAGAGTTTTGTGGCAGTCCCATAGAACAAATATAGAATGATAACTCTCAACCAAAGAAGAATTGTAATAGATGCTTTCCAGACCACTGGAGAAAGTGATATCCCAGAATGGAAAAATTCTGGTCATTTCAGTAAAAGCCGTTTATTGGTAATGTCCGAGAATTGCAGACTTACAGCTTCTTTGAATCAAGCTGCATAAATACAGTTATAATTTGCACTAATGGGAACTGCTTGGAACCAAGCACCTGTAAAACTGTTGAACACCAAATTATTTTTTGGTTCTTCTTGTGGCTAATAAAATGAGTAGCCACTTAAGCTTCCAGAATATTCATCAGTCTTGAACCTGTGAGCTATAAGTTTTGAAGGACCCAAATAATTAAGGAACTAACATTCATTGCTGTGAAACATCCTTCATGTCACAAGTAATTCACAAATTAGAACAGTAGCTTAATCCTTTGAAGAACTGGGTTTGGTTCTCTCAGCCGGTGTTGTCCTTAGGAATTAAAATGGTGCATGATTCAGATCCAGAATTCTAAAATAAAATTGTGTTCTCAATTACTATATAACTTATTCCTAAGAGGGGAATCCCTGGAAACTTGCGCCATGAAAAGTTACACTATGTAGGTTTATATTTCAGGCACTTGCGATAAATGTTGTACAAGTGTCTGATGGCATGAATTCACAGCTGGAGGTACATGTTTTTGTGGTGTCACTTGGTCATATCCAAGTAAGTCTTCAGTGCTTATGATTATGTCTCTCTTGTATCTTTTCCATTATTAACAATCCAGCCTAGGTAGATAGTGATAATTTGAAAAAGAGTTCTAGGTTTGATTTTGCTGGTATTGTAGTGATAAAGCTTTTGTTAGCACCAGCCTGCTATTAGTTAGATTGGTTCTAGACTTTTGTATGCTTCTCTTTTATACAAGTAACCAAAACTAGAGCAAGAGTAATGCTTGCTAGAAGCAGAAGGTAATTCTGTAATTTCTTGAAAAAGTAAGATTAGTTTGGTGCTCTGTATGATGTTCTGTCTATGGAAAATCTATAAAACATGTTCAAAGAGAATCAGGAATATTTTTGAGATTTTTTCCCTCATATTCTTTTCGATTGATCATTTAATTTGGAAGATAGCTCTATAGCAAGTTACGTGAAGTTCATTTTCGGACTATTCTGCTTCGTGGTCCTGTTTCAGTTTAAAATTTGAATTGAAGGAAGAGCTGTATTTTTCTCAGTGTCCCTGTGTTAATTCAAGCAACTGTTTAAAGATGCAGTTTCACAGCACAAAAGGACTTTTTGGTGGAAAGGCTGAATAAGCAAACCTAAATTTATCTGCAGTAATAATTGTGATCAATTTCTGTGCCTCCTAAAGTGACAAAGGATAAATAACAATTGGGTTCTGCCACAAATTGTGGCTTTGCAACAGGGCTTAGGAATATGTGTGTCTGCCTGTCTGTCTGTCACACTATTTGATACATGTCAAGCTCTTGCATAATCTTTTCATTGAATAAATAGGGCTCTTCAAAATGTGTCAGAGAAAATAGTTGCTCTACATACAGGCAGAATGATCGACTTGATGGTTTATTAGCCCATTTGCTTTGCTCTTTTTATTAGACTATGATTTACCATATAGCTTTACTATCAAAATAAACCACTATAAAATGCTGGTCTAAGAAAAATTATTTACAAGAGAAGAAGACCTTTTATATCTATCTGCATTTCAACAAATACCATTATAAAATACTGATATTTGCTTTTGCAACTTTTTTTGTTTCCCAGGTACTAGATTATGTTTCCATTTCTTAAAATATTTTCATCCTTTTTGAACAATAATTTGCCTTTTAAATTTCTATTGTTGTAATTCATGTGCAATTAAAGTTGCACGATTTAGTAATATCCCTGTATAAAAGCTCTTTTTATTCCCTGATCCATAAAAGAGAGATTGAAACTGTTTTCTTACATATAACAATGCTTCCAGTTCACTTTAACACATGTTGAGTTTTAAACAAGTTTCTGTTTGCAGATGTCACGATGCTTCAGTCCTGTGAACAGTTTTGCTGGATACAAAGTCCACTGAAGATTGGTTGCTTAAGGCCCTTTTCACTCTACAAGTCACATCCCTTTTTGTAAGCTTCATTGCAGATCAGTTCATTCAAGAGAACCAGTAACAAACCTGCAGCTCCTAATTATAGTTCTATCAGCCAAAGGGATGATTTTTGAGAAGAACAGGATGCAAGTAATGGACCCTATTGTGTGCAGAGCCAGCATCACTTGCAAAATTTTGTTTGTGCAATTGTAGCATTTGTATATTTGTGTATCTGCATGCAGAAATAGATCAGTTGCATTTTCTGTTGTTTTTTTTTTTTAATACATTGCTTAACATGAATAATATTTTATGGATAAAGTTCATTTGCATTAGGTTTAATTTTTTGTTCATTTACCTACAATTATCATTGCAATTTCATGAAAATTACAGTTTAGTCAAGAGGGTTTTCAGGATGAATAATAAAGGGGTGAATGAATTCAGCATGTATGTTACAGTTCCAACCATCTGCTATATGTTTATCCTGGGAGTTTCTACTCCGATTGAATTAGTATTGTCAACTTCATGATCCCACAGAGTCTCTGACTACAGAAGTACAGAGAGAAATTATGCTTTTACATATATCTATGCTTTTTGGGGTTAGGTAGCTCTGTTTGGTGTCAAGTGGTATACCAGTCTGAGCTCCAAGGTTACCCTACATGTGTTATGTCTGTCTTTTAGTGAGGACATTTTCTTTTAAATGAGCTCTTCAAATTTCAGTCATGATTCATCTTCTTTTAAAGGTTTGACAGTGGGCTACTGTGCCCTTCAAAAAAAGAAATGTCTTGATATTATAGAGAAGAAACAGGCTTTGAACCCTCTGCCTGTTCAGGACACACTGCTATCTGTCCTGAGGCTCCTCAGTTTGGTAGGAGGAAATGTCTTATAGCTGGACAAAATATGGAATCGCTTATGAATGTCATATTTGCTGCAGTAGTAGCACACATTTTTGAAAGGAATAATTGCTAGGGAGCACTTTGGTTAGAAACATTATGTCCACAGATTCTTTTTTTGCTCTGTTGGGATTTTGCAGAAACTGAACTTGCACATCAAAGTTGAGGTGAAAGTCTGGTCTCCTGTCCCTTAAGGGGCCAGGAAGAAATTCAACCATAACAGCATTATTCTAAGGCTTCCTCAAAACCAGGAAGCCTATAAATATACCTAAAAGTATGTAAATATTGAATATTTCAACTCAGAGCCAGAAAGTATGTAATTATGCTTTGGATTGTAAGCTCATCTCTAAACTTAGTTGTATAGCCACCATGTACTAAAAGTTGATAATTTTCCTGTCACATTCACTGAGAATTGTGCTTTGTAATTTTATTTTTTCTTTAGTGTAGCAAATATTTAGATGCAACAAATACAGTGAAGCTGAGTTCACAAATCACAGTAGTGGAGCATTTTACTGATTACTGTTATGGCTTTCCCAGTTTTACGCTGTGTAGAATTTACTCATTTCTTCTCTTGAGAGCTTTTCTTTTCTCCCAAATTATTCGTATTTTCTTAATATAGTTCAGTGTTTGCAAAGTCATGTAATGGAATTCTTTTGTAATAGGAAATTACAGAATCACAGAATATTCTGAGTTGGAAGGGACCTACAAGGATCAATTTCAGCTGTTAAGTGAATGGCCCATACAGGGATCAAATCCACCACTTTGGTGTTATTAGCACCATGCTCTAACCAACTGAGCTAATTATGTTCTTGGTCTTCCACTGTATCTGATTTTTCACTTCTACATTTCTTAATGTAAGAATTCAGTCTTAATGGATTGTCACTATTTGCTAAAATTTAACCTACTTTAGTGGCTTTTTTTTCAAATTCTTGTTCATTTATGTAGTTTGCCCTGTAGTGAAGCACTTCTTAGACTTGTCCTATTTCAAATATTCTGCTGGTGAAGTAAAAGTGCAGAGTAATAATTCAAACATGTCAAGAATGGCTGAGCCATGTTAAGAATAACTGATTCTCATGATAGGTAAATTATTTTCTTTTAGCATGCTCACAAATGAGGGTACTATCATAGCTTCAAGGACAGCTGTATTAGTTTAAGTGTAGAGCTATGTACTATTATAAAATTCAGAAACTTTTAATTCATTTCCTAGTATGGAGAGAATTCTTTAATCAGCAGAAATACATGCTGAGATATGCACATATGCCTTCTCTTTAGCCCACTTTTTCATGTATGGCTTCTCTTTAGCCCACTTTCCAGAATTTTGCCTTACGGCTTCCATTTCATGCAGACTAAACATTTCTTGGCAGAAACATCTTTTCTATGCAAAACCTTCTTTTCTGTGTGTCTCCTTGGCAGCTTTTTAAACATATATATATATTTATATATATTTATTATTTATTTATTTTTAAATATATAAGTTAAAAAACCCTTAGGGGAAAATAAGACAAAGCCTCAGAAAAGTGATTAGTGCATGAATAGCATGCAGTAATATAGCACACACCTATGGGAGCATGACGTTAAAGAAACCAAGCAGATGTGTAATGTATCTGGAGGGGAGTTGTATTTCTTGCTTTAGCCTAACTCCTGTTTGATCTCTTCAAACTCTTGAAACTGTAGACCAGAAAAGACCCTGGTTCTAGCAGGGGTTGAGCTGGTGGCAGCAGGAACCCCTTGTAATCACTGTCTTCCTCATCAGCTTCAGTCTTGTAGCCTATTACCATGTGAATCAGTGAATCAGTGCACTATTTTGTTCTGCAAGTGCAGGTTAAAAGCTGGGAAATCTGGTGTATGAATGGTAAATTTGGTAGGTGGGGTGGGAGGGTTCGCACTGCTGTTCTAGGCTTTACAGAAGAACTTGGGAGTTGCATCTTTTCCTTGTGACTTCAGCAGTGAGGCTGTTAGCACTCCTTTCTCATGTTTATTTGAGAACAGAGAATTACTGTTCTGCCTGGCAAGTCTGAAGAACAGAAGTAACTCAGCAGCGTGTTCTATCCAACATGTCCTCAGGTTACTGACTTGCAGTCAGACAAGAAACTCTTCTGTCCACTTTCTGTAGTCATTTGCCTTTGTCACTTGATCAGCATCCTCTTACCAGCTGAGGAAATTTTAGTAACGCCTTCTGAATGACAAGAAACAGCAACACGTCATCCTGGGAGTGCCATGTCATTACTGCTCTCTTCACCACCATGCTTTCATACCATATGCATACATACCACCATGCACATATACACCTTTGCACATGTATTTTTGAGTATAGATGTTGAAAGCTATCTCAGATTTGTGTCCTTTCCCCCAGACAGATAGTCTGTTATGAAGAGATGTTAACACTTTCTACAGCTCTTTCAGGTAATCTTCCTTTCTACAAATGAATCTTCTTGCATTGTAAGATTTGGGTTTATTTGTCCAAGACACTTGTAGATTTATCACAATTATTTTTGTGGAGATTTTGCGTTCCCAAAATAAGCAGCAATGCCTTCGCTTTGTGAGAGCCTCAGAGCTCCACTGCTGAGAGCAGTGTCTGGGCTCA
Source organism: Manacus vitellinus (assembly GCF_001715985.3). NCBI lineage: Eukaryota > Metazoa > Chordata > Aves > Passeriformes > Pipridae > Manacus > Manacus vitellinus. The sequence goes on along the minus strand of NW_021940682.1, from coordinate 29,040,888 downwards.
TGCTAGTTTGTGTCATGGCACAGAAATGCAGTTGCTTTCCTGCTTAGCATCCCACAAATCTGTACTCATGTTTACAGACTTCTGAAAGTATGAATACTTTACAGTATTTCATACCAATGTCAGATTAAAACTGAGTTTCATTTAGGTTTTTCAATGTAAAATAAATTTTTAAAGAAATATAAAAATATTAAAAGCAATAGAAAAAATCTGTGTTAACATGCATGCTTACTTTTTATATTCTGTTGCTTAATACTGTAGTTCTTGAATGGGTGAGGCTAATACAATTGCAGCACTTATTTTTGCTTCTAACAGGGTAATTTTGGATGCTACAGCTTTTTCCTATTTTTCATCCTCAGTGGTATCAGTAAGTACTCGGATATGCTTTATTTAAGCCTGTAAGAGTTCTGTGATTGCTTAACATGAAGTTGTGGGTATTCATATAAAAGATTTGCAGCCCTCAAGTATGGACCACTGGCAGTGTTCAACTTTTAATTGCTATTGGGTATAAATCCTGACATTTTTGTGTGACTGACTTCCATATATTAGGAGCCATCCATCTGACAAATTTTTTTGTTGTTCCTAGGGGTTTTGTTTGTTTGTTTGTGGTTTTGTTGTTGTTGTTGTTTTCTTTTGTTTCTTCTAGTGGTCAGTTGCACTTATTTTGGAAAGTTTGCAAAATTTATGTTCCATGATTTCTTGAATTTCATTTCTTTGCTTGTGATTCCTTTGGAAGCAATGTATAGCTATGGAAGCTTGTCTTCATAATTAGACATCCATGGTATGTGTGTAGGTAATTTATTTGTCTTTTTTTAAACACAGACAAATTAATTTCTGTAAAATATTTGTAAAAAAAATGCACAAACTCTTTTCTGGAACTTCATACAAAATTTATTAACTCCTTTGTCATATAGCATTGTATTTAATTACACTTAATATGAATAAATTTCAGTTCTGAGGAGAAGCTGCTACTTTGTCTCTCTGAGAAGCACGAGGGAGAAATATGCTCTCTTTCCATTTGACTGATAGATATCTATATATGACAGTATATTTGCAAGCACTAATTTACATGTTAAACCTGTATGGGTGCTGTTCTTACTTCAGAACATATGCATTTGGTTATGGGTCTGTCTCTTGTTGGAACTACTTGGTCCTGGAACTGTGTCTTTTTCTAGTGCTTCCAAAACTCTTAAACAAAAGCAATTTTGTAATATTTCAGAAAATATCATGGTTTCATTTTAGAACAACATTAATAGATTAAAAATAAAAGCAGCGTATTCCCTAGAGCTATGCCATTTTTCAATAAGTTTCTAATTTTTAAGGTATTAAACCTCAGAGTGTTACAACTTAGAATCATAGAATCAACTGGCTTGGAAGAGACCTTCAAGATCAAGTCCAACCCTTGATCCAACACTGCCGTGGTTACTAGACCATATGCAAGTTCTTAATGTTTTAAAGCAACGGTCATGCAGTGGGCATTATAGATATATGAAATTCAGAAGAATGTGGAAGTTTGTTTGCACCCTTATTTTCAGCTGATTTTTGGGTCTGTTACTTTTCATGCCCCATATCCCATGTGAACTGTAAAAGGAGTCCTCCCAAAGCACCACCTACCATTTCTCTTTCCTACAAATACATGTGCATGTCCTACTACATATGTAGTGACTTCTTTTCCTGAATGATAGATAATCAATTCTGGCAATAGTTGCTGCTTATGGTTATTTATAAAAGTATAAGAAATAAGTCCTCTATATGCTTAATTATATAGAAGTAAAACATTGAAAAGTGTGTTTTTTCAAGTTGTAGTTTGGAGTTGATGTGTATAGTTGGTGAGGAAATACAGTAACAGCTAAAAGGAATGTGTTATTAATAAATCTAAAGATCTGTAAAGAAGTTCTTGCAGACAAATCAAGTTCTGTAGTGAATTTTGGTTTTGTTTTTGTTCTTGGATTCTTTCGAGTAGAAATCATGTGAAAATGTGCTGGTTTGCCCCAGTATGAAAACAGCTCTGTGTATATAAATGCAGTTTTATGCTTATCTGAAATGAAAAGAAGAACTTAGCATTATGCTCAGATAGTTCACTGCACAATTAATATGAATTTTTAAAGTATTAGTTTTGTAAGAATACAAACAGATATTCTTCTCCTTTGGAGAATAATCTCTTTATCAATTTGTAGGATAATGCCATTGTTCACTTCATTATGTAGTATATGTTTCTTGATTCCTGAGTAAGCTGTCACAGGCTTCTCTATGCCTGTTACATAGATATATGTTATGAGAAGACACGACTCTATCCTGACAACACAACTTCATTGCTGGAAGTGATTTTCTGAATGTTTGTGGCAATACAGAGCTTTTTCTTTGTTTTCTTTGTTATTTTTATTTGAGAAGGTTCTGATAGTAGTAGTGTGTCCTTTATACTTTATATCACTGGAACTGGTGAAGAATGAACTGCTCTATGGTAGTATTCTCAAATGCATAAACATCTAGGGTGCTGTATCACGTACAACTTTTATTGCAAATAATTTTCTTTAATTTATTCATACTTCCCCAGTGGAGATGGTAGAAGGAGGAGGAGAGAGGGAAACTATCCAGATTGAAACGCAAGTCTCAGTGTAGGCTTTTAATTAATTTCCCAAGAGAATGATATTACAAAAAGGTTGGAAGAGAAATGCTTCTAATGGTCCTAGTTGTGACACAGGGGAATGTAGTGATGAACTGATAACCTTCAAACAAAATGATGACCTTTTGTGAGGGATGAGCTACTTTTTGGTAGTTGAGTTTTGTGTTTTCTAAAGCCAAGATTCCAAATGGACAAACCCTCCTCATTCCAGCCTGGGGCTAGCTACTCTATCAAAAGAAAAGATTAACTTTGTACTCAGTGCAGCTAGGGGCCAAGCAATAGAGATTTTGCACACTGTGAGAAGTGGCTCCTGATTCGTCAGTGTAGTTATGGGGCTGTTGCTGGTAGCAGTGAGCAGTCCTTGGGTGCCCTCATGGGGAGAGGAAAGTGGAGACGGTCTTGGACATGCCAAGTTGTGTCAGGTCAACAGCTGAGCTTTTGCCACCTATGGTCATGTGACAGGGTATGATTTTCTGTTTTTCTCTTTGTTTTGGGGTTTTCACAATTGCAGGAATAAAAATGTTAAAACAATTTGTTTCAGCTTGGCACATAACTGCACTTAAGAGAGATGCTACAAGTCACGTGTGAGGACTAAACAATACCAGTCCTTCAGGCTCTATGTTGTGCATTGAGCTGCCTAATATTTCAGCTACGTAAATACTTCAGTTACTTCCTGCTAAAATGGCTATTTTTCCTTCCTTCTGTGACCTTAACATTCATAATCAAATTAAGTTTTCCAGGATGGTTTTGTCAAATTAACCTAGATGTTGGTGTCCCTGGGATGTTTATCTTAAGCAGGCTGTTTGGGAAAACACTACTTGTTGTAATGTCTAATACTAAACACTTTGAGAACAGTCATTAAAAACACTAGAAGTTTCCAAGGAGGAAAAGTATCAATATGCCATAGTCCAAGTTGGCAACATGGGCTTTTGAGTGACAGAAGCTGTGGGGACAGTATGGAAAGACACGTCAGTGTGAGCTAGTCACCTCACACAGAACCTTGCAAGTACAGGGTGGATGTGTATGCTCTTGTGTAGCAGAGCTTAGGCTGAGCTTTGAAGGACTTATTGATAAGGATCATCATTAACTGAAATCAAAGTAGTTTCACATCTTTTCCTAAAGAATGCAGTTGGCTGTATCAAGGAAAAATATATCACTGTGACAAGAAAATATATGGGGTACTGGAAGAAACACTTTTCTTTTTCTATGGGTACTTGTTTCCAGAAAAAATCATTCTGCTGAGATGGGTTCTAGTTGTCTCTTCTCAGGACACAAATGAGGACTGCAAGGAGCTCTACCAGATGTGAGATGTTCTTCTGTTTCCTGAAGCATGAGGAGGCATAGACAGGTCATCACTGACTAACTCCAGATGTACTGTGGCAGTAGCACTGTGTGCTTGAGTATACAAATCCCATGCTATTAAGTAGTGGCAGTAGTAGTGTAGTAATGTGGAAAGAAATTTGTGTGTGTCAAAATTATCAGTCCTGTATAATATACAGTATGACCTGTTAAACTGATATAATGCATTTCAAGCAGTAACTCAAACTAAAAACTGATGGGTGAAGATTTTGGCATTTTTCTTCTGAACATTTCTTGGATGGTGCCCTGTCCTCAGCTGTATGCATTGACACAGGCAAATAGTGATGAGTCTTTAGACATGTTAGGCCTGCTAACATGTTTATGGATATTAAGCAAGCATAACTGCATGATGAAAATAAAATGGCTTACAAGAGAGTTAGAGGGCACTAGAGACTTAGAGGGTCAAGAAGAAAAGCTGGAAAAAGAATCTATTCTGTACAGGTGAATAGGCCCCAGTGATGAAATGATGCAGAAATATGGATGTCGTGGTTTGACTCAGGCCCAATTTTAAAACTCCCATAAATTTGCTAAAGGGTGAGAGAGGTTTCATACAGGCAAAAGAGACTCGATGTGGGGAAATAATATCAAAATTTATTGCTAACAGAATAAAAACTATAGAATAATATATATAACAATTCTAACTACTCTTTCCTATGATGACAAACCTATGTATTTACAAAACCACCCCTTCTCCTCTCATGTCAGTCCAGGAGGAGAAGTCTCTCCTTCACTCTCAGGGCTACAGCTCCGATTCGCCGTAGCTGGAAAATATCTCTCTCTCTCTCTTCTATGGGGTGCGGGATCTCTGACCCCACCTCCAACCGCTCAGCTACGCTACTGAGGGTTCATCCATGGGCTTTGAGGGGAAACTTGTTTCACCATGTCTTCACCATGTTTTACAGGGAATTAAAACTCTGAGTCTTTTTCCCTACTATGTGTGGGGTCCCTTCCCAGGGAAGCAAGCTCTCGAGGGAGCCTCTCTCCAAGGAGGCCCGCCAGCCCCTCTCCACCTCGTGGCTCTAATTCCTACTGTGCAATAAGTTTCTCTTCTGGTCTATCAAATCTGTCATTTCGCAGTGGCGTTACCAAGCTTTTGATTGGCTGTCTGCATCGGAAACCCACCTGGAGCTACCCATCTTTCAGCTCCAGGGGGACAGGGCTAGTCAAACCATGACAATGGAGCAGAGGACAGAATGGAAAAACTTGTTTACCAGAGAAGGACTGCAGCTCAGGAAGTCAGGGTTGATTAGTTTTCATGCTGCAATAAATGGGAATGTCAAGTCATCCTAACGGTGTATTTCTCACCTTTTCTGATGAAGCAACATTTGAGAATGAGGCAAAGTATATTTAATAAATACATTTATATGATTTTATGTGCAGCATGGGATTCTGAATTTGTGATAGAAGACACTAGTCAAAAATTGCAGGCTTACAGCATCTCTATTTCCTTAATTTTGTATGTTTTGGTGCACTCGTTACTTCACTGTCAGAAGCTGCATTATCTTCTCTTCAGTGTTTTGTGTTTCTGTAGGCCAACTTTAGATGTTAACTCTTCTGCCAGTTCTGTTTACTTTGCTTTCTTTAGAGCTGAAAATTTAGTAATCCAGAGAGAGAGGATATTATTAATTAATATAGTCTTTTTCAAGATGACCTATAGAATCTATACTTAAAGCAAGCCTGCTGGTCGTAGATGTACTAATTAAGTATTTTAAACCTAATTCTGGTAAGTCTTGCTTCCATTCTAACTCAGACTCGTGGTTTTCTGCTAGGAGGAACTTTATAATAACTCAGCAAATGATGGATCAATTCATTTAGTGGAAACCAAGGGCAGCTATGTTAAAAAGTTATTTTTAAAGGTAGTAAAGCAAGGGATGCCCAGTAGTAAAGAGCTGGAACTTTGGGGATTGGGTATGGGTTTTTTTTTCTCTTTTTCTTCCTTCCTTCCTTCCTTCCTTCCTTCCTTCCTTCCTTCCTTCCTTCCTTCCTTCCTTCCTTCCTTTCTTCCTTCCTTCCTTCCTTTCTTTCTTCCTTTCTTTCTTTCTTTCTGTGAGATTTATATAACCACTCCCTCGCTCCTCCCATGCCAAGCCGTGCTTCTTTTCTTCCTTAAAAGGCGATATAATCTTCTTCTTGCAGTCCACTGGTTGTTTTAACCACCCTATCAAGTTGTTTCCCTGCCCCAGCCGCATGGTCCCCTGGCAGTGAGCCCAGACTGGTTTTACTGCCTTACATACTTTCCGGCTGGCCTTCACACGGGAACTGTAAGCAACAGTAAGTACCTGTAAGGAGCCCACCAGTCCTCGACCACAAAATGGCTCCCCAGCTCTTCAAACAAAATGGCTTCTGGGTATCTCGACAGAAGGTACCCATGGAAACCCCTGCTTGTAATAAAACTGCCTTATTTGTTTCCTGCATTTCTTTCTTTCCTTTTTTTTTTCTTCCTTTCTTTTTTCTTTCTTTCTATTTCTTTCTTTCTGTTTCATTCTTTCTTTCTTTTTCTTTCTTTCTTTCTTTATCTCTCTTTCTTTCTTTCTTTCTCTCTTTCTTTCTCTTGTTACTAGATGGCTCTGTTCTTATTCTTCTATTTCTGCTGGTACAGTTTGTTTGCTTTTTTTTCTTGTGAAGTGTCCGATGTACTGAAGTTTTATTTAGCCATTGCAGTCTGCTTTGGTGCACTTCTTCAACATTCTATTAGATACTTAAACAGTTCCGGTCTTAAACAGCTTGTCTTGTCTATTTTCACTACAGAGTATGCCAAAATAATCCACTGCAAGTATATTGACAGTTATGCTACTTTATGTATGTAGTCGGATATTAGTGGTTTTTATGTTTCATTCTTCCTATTATCATAATTAAAAATGACTCAAATATTCTCAGTCACCAATACTCAGTTTATTTATCCCTAAATTAGTCATTACAATCCATGACCTAAAGAATCATAGTACCAAAAGACTTCTACCTGGTAATAAATGCAGAACATTATGTAGCACAGTATAGTGTAGCACAGCCCAGTGTAGCTTTAAGTAGCATAGCTGCAAGTCCAATTCTGCTCTGCTTCCCAGAGCTCTATCTTATCTCCAACCAGGACACAATTTGGAAAGAAACTTTCACAGGATGGAACTTCTGGCTAGACTATGCTTGCGTTTTCCCATTCCTCAGCTGATAATTCTTTGAATTGCACACAGCTGAGTGTAAATGAAAAGAATCTCTGGACTGCTTTAATTTTCAGTAAGGATCTGTTGTGGCCAGTGCAATGAGCGTGAATGTGACTCTTACCCCTTTTCCTCTGCTTATGGTGGGCTAGGCTGGAAGATTTAGGGATGCCAGAATTCTGAGCATCTGTTTTGAACTGACCACAGTGTTGAAAGAGCTGTTTTCAGTATTGTGAACTAGTTAACATGGTTGGGATATTTTCAGCCAATTTTTGAACTTTCAGTGTAACTCCAGATTGTGAAGTACCATGGTGCTACTGAGTCAATATAGAAACAAGTTAAGCCAACTATTATGGTGCTTAGAAAACATCTGCTAAAGAAAGTCAATGGTAAAGATAAAACAACTGAGTTCTCTTTTCAGTTGTTCACCCAACTGTTAAAGAGTGAATTGTCCATCAGTAGCCAATTTATGAACCTTTCAGAAAAGCAATTTTCTGAGGCTTTAGTAATAAGTTTCAGACAGCTTTCTGATCTCCCTTTTCTTATTAATTTTCCTGCAAATATTATGTTATAAAATTTGTCTGACATTTGATGACCTGGTTGGAGTGCAGGAGTCTGTCACACAGATTTTGTCCCCATGGCTGAGTTTCAAGAGGTAAAACTAAGTGGAATGTAAACCTTATAGGTCTGCCTCTACAGTTTGCATCTTTCATCATCAAAGGGCAGATTGAATGTCAACAGATAATATGGAAGAAGGCATAATAAATATGTTACCTCACTGTCAGTGATGGATCTGGAGATTTTGATGCAGAGGGTGGTAAAGTCTCTCTCAGTAGTTCACAGCAGTCTGAAATATAGTTGTGTTCTCCTTAAGTAGTATAACAAAATATAGGCATTCTGAAATTTGTTCAGTTAAAGAAACCCACAAAACCAACAACAACAAAACTTCCCAACACCTTAGGATTGTGAGATTTGTGAGTTTGCTAATATCGTATATTGTGTATTAGAAATGTAACATGGTAAGGAAAAGAACTTCTAGAAGAGAAAGAAGCTGTAAACAAAGGTGATGAATAGGCACTGTGTTAGTTCATTTGTTTTCATGGTTCATGAGAAAACTGTAGAGATGGTTTGAGTCATCTAATCCCTTGTTTTATTATTGTAGTATAGTACAGTAGAAGCTGGTAAAATTCACCTTGGAAGGTAAAACCGTAGAAGCTAAGTTTGATTAGGCCATGAATAGATTAGTTGGTTCACATATTCAGGAAATAAATTGCATTTGTCTGATGAGATCATTAAATGAAGCAGTGTGAGGGAGTTTGGTGGCAAAGCAAGGGAAGGCTAAACTGAGATGAAACCAAAGAAGCCGGCATTGAAAGAAAATAACTATGTATCTGTGCATATTTGTTCATTTAGCTGCTACTTTCTAGATTTGGAAACCTGTCTTCAGATTGTGAATGAAGTTTCTCTCGGTTGTGTCTTTTTTTGTTAAATTTTGGGTTTGGTGAAAGAAGAGGAAGGCAGCATAATATCCGGTTGGTGCACTACTTTATATGCATGGCTTTTTTGTCACTTGATGTGATTGAATGCAGCAATACTGAGATACCGAGATAAAGATACTGTCTTGATCCAAAGCCTACTGAGCTAAATAGGGAAGAAAACAGGGAATTATGAGCTTTTGGTCAGTCCGGAAAACTGCCCCTTTTAAGCTTGAAACCCAGATATTTTTCCGCTGAATTAATGCTAATAGATCTATCATTGCAATATCTCGACTCCAATTACAGGGGTTGTTGGAGGTATTATTGCCCTGTTTCTCTGCATGTGTTATTATCTTATGACAATTGTAGTGTAATCCCCATCCTCATGCATCATCTAGTAAATCATGGTGATCTATGTGATGTGGGTTAATTGAAGGGAAAGGAAGTCCTGTGAATCAGTGGTAGTAGGCATCAGCAGATTATAATGTTTTATTAGCTCCTCATTACACAGGCTTTGAAATCTGAGGAAGACTTCCTTCCAAAGATGTGGGGGCTGGGAAGGAGGATCTGCATTTCATATCAGCTACCATACCAAGCTACCCTCAGGCTAGTGTATTTAGTCTTTCATTTTTGTTTCGCGTTTTTGTGTTGGATATCTCTCAGTCTAGAAAGCTGGTTAATTTCTTTTTGTGTTGTAGCACTATTAATTTTTGCCTTTTGGGATAGTTTGAGTGCCATGTGTGTTAAAATAAGGCAGTAAGAACCTGATTTTATTTTGGGCAAGAGCTCTTACCTTTGGGGGATGCTGAAGAAAAGACATCATGTAAAAGAATTAGGATGCATCGGTTTTAGTGACTGACATGTATCTTAATAACCCTTTGCTCTAATTGGCATTTTAACTAAAGATGACATTTTAATTGGCTATTTTACCAATTTAGATTGGTTATTAGCATCAGCTACTGCTTTCAGTACTGATAATTCATCTATGCAATCTCAATACTCATACTAGATATTTTAAAATAGTGTTTTGCTGTTCTGACAAGTCTGAAGTCCTTTTCTGTTGCTCCTCTGTTGTACTTCCTAGTGCTTGTGCTAGAGTCTATGGTGTTTGCCATTTGAAAAAGTGGATTTAATCTATCATAATATTGCAGATAAACAATTGTCTAGCTATGCATTTTTCAGACATTTGAAATATAGTCTTATAATTGTTTCCTGCAGTATTATTATTCCATCCTGGTTTTGTGTACGATCTTAATTTCATATTTTGAATTTTACATGAAGAAAACTAGAAAACATACTGTTAAGTCTGAGATGTAGTAATAGAATATCCTTCTAGAAAGTAGGAGAATGCAAAATATTCACAGGGAACAAAGAAAACATAAGTACTGTACAGAAGCTTAAACACACAGCCTCCTCCCCCAAATAACCAAAAAAACCAAGGACTGGGCAAAGGTGTGTGCTGAATAGGGTTTAATAAAACTGAGATTTTTGTTTCTCTTTGAAAAAAGATCCTTGGGTTGATTAGGAAAGCTAGAACTTCAAAGAAGCCCACAGGAGCTCAGCTGGGGCCTTGAACAGGGCTTTGAAAATCTGAGCTTAAGAAAATCTACCCTCAGCAGCATTAGGTTTTCCATTATTATATTTTGCTTTTTAGGAAGCTGTCATGTTGTCACCACATTGTGCCACAGAGGATAGAAGTGTGGATGAAATGATTGTCTATTCTTTAAATATGTCTTTTGAGAGCTAATTAATATAAAGCACTTGAAAATTGTCTGGCAAAGGGCATGATATAAATGGAATATATGAGCAAAGTTTTATATCATGAAAACAGCAAACTATTTTTAAAAACTTGTGCAAGAGAACCAAGGGCTCTTCTGAGGTACCAGATTGACAGCGCTGCCTGATCCTGTACCCACAGAACATATGCACTGTGGGCAGCAGCACGACAAGTTAACCTGCCTGTGCTTCTGCCCTGTCCTAGATGGCCTGCCTCCAGCTTCCAGCTTGCTTCTTGGCTCTGCTAAAACTGACAGTTAATACCTGCTTTTGTGACCAGAGCTTTTTTTTACTATGACTGGTTTCTGGCTGTGAACAGGATGGAGACTACCTTTTCTCCATTTTGTTTTTCATTCTGTACTAATGAAGGACACAGCGTTAAACGGTTTATCCAGCTCAACAACAATTTTTATATAAAGGAAAGAGAACTCACAAAACAAGGTGATGAAATGTGAATCTCATGGTCATTGTGGTTAATTTTTTCACCATTTCATGTGGAGATAGAAAATTGTGTTCTAAGTGCAAGTGGCTGCTAAGATGCTTCTTTGCCTGATTATAGGAGCTAGAACAGGAAGTGGTTTGCTTATAAAACATTGGTATTGTTTTGACTATGTTTTGTTCTCAAAAATATTATGCAGAGAAATGTCACTATAAGTACTTAATAAAAACAATTTCAAATCATAGATTATAATATGGGTCTCAGTGATTTGACTGTGTTACGCTACTAACATCTGTTATAAACTGCACAGATAAGGTATCTTTATTACAACTCCAATTTTTATGAGGCAGTCATGAAAATGGGCTGTGTTTATTTACCTCATTTTTAAAGAGGTAAGAAGAAAAAGGGATAAGGGAGGGGAGGTATGACTTTTTTCTTTGCTCTTACAAATTAGGAGTATGTTCAAGGTAAATAAGTGCATTCATAATACAGAGACCCTAGAAGTTTAACCAGAGTTTTAAAATTGCTTTAAACATGAGTTTTTTTAATACCTCTGAATAACAGTTGCTTTTATAGCTCATCACAAGAGAGTCTGATATTGCTCTCAGTGATTTTTTTCTTCATGTATTAGTTGAGATACAGTTAAAGCACAAGATAACTGTTCCAGTTTATGGTATTGATGTTTAGTGGGGGTGCCGAGCACTGCAATGGAGTGCTAATAAACTTTGAATGAATTAATGCTGGTCTTAGAACAATAAGAATAAGTTCCTCCAGATTGTAAATATTAGACTACATTTTGAACTTACTGAGAAGTTATTCATAGAGATATCTAGCTGAGACAGTTATAGATAGCTTTTTTTCTTTTTGTTAATATCTGTTTACAGTATAGTTGAGTATATGTTTTATTGCTTACAAAACTTGCTTACCCATCCCTATCTCAAACTCTTATGGAGCACACAGCCTTTTGCTATTTTCAGTTACATTGAATCACCAGGTGATGAATTTTCATGATGATTCTTGTCTGAAAGTCTATGTTCTGCTTCCTATTATCTAAGAATGTTGTTTGCATAAATGCTTACTTGCTGAGTTAGGCTGGTTTTCTTTCTGCTCTTATTTTGGAGAAAGCTTATTCAAGTGCTTCTATAACCTCAAATATTTCACAGCTTTCCCTTTTGTCTCTGTACTCAAGGATTCAATATTAGAGATTCACTTTCTGTTGGAGGACATCTGCGCAAAATAGTCTTGCAACCAGTCAATACTGCTCCTAATCTGGCAGGATAAAGCCTTGTGTTCCTTCCACTCCAGGGGACTGCCTTCACTGCCTGTGCAACTCCTCACTGCCTGCCAAGAAAAGACTGAACTTGGCTTGGTGATACAGTGGTATAGAGAATTAGGCAGTGGGCTGCCAGGCTAGTAAAGGCAAACAGGTCCGAATTAAACAGAGATGTTCTTGATTTGTGTTGCTGAGAAATAAAGGTCTCTTTATCTGAACTGCAGTATCTGAGCTAGCTTGGTAGGCTGCGTGGTAATACTTGTCTCTGATGACAGCAGGCATCTAACATGCCGTAAGTTTAACGCTCTCAGGCAGACGCTTTCCTCCTTGTATTTGTTCCTGGTAAGGATGTGCTGTCACCACTCTTGATGTGTGTAGAGAACAGAGGTCTCCTGAGATAAGGCTGTTCATTATGCTTCCTGAGGAACCATTAAATTTCTCTCAGTGCAGCGTGATCCACTCCTTGGGTAAAGACATTATTTTCTGAACCTTTTCTTCTATCTTAACCTCCACTCCTATGTTATTTATTTTTTTAAATCTACAAACAGTGAGAATATGGAAATATATAAGTACTACTAATTCAGCATTTTCGTGCAGAATCTCACAGGGACATGATGAAAAATCATGCATTCTTACTGCATCATCTGGTATGTTTAAGCTTTTACAAAATGAGACATCATTCATATCATGCTCCTTTGTATAAATTTGCTGGATTTTGGATGCAGTGCTCTATTTTTAAAAATAGATCAATACTGTACCAGTATTTCAAGGTGGTTGTTAGTATTATATAGTAATGATTGTAACAATCTTTATTTTGGTTGAGGTCGTTTAGACTGCTTCATCTAAATCATTAACAGAAAAAGTTAGGTTTAGTTACAGGAAAGTAATTGAGGTACAATATAAACATCGAGATTTTGTATCTATTTGAGATCTGTGTGTACTATTTAATGGCTGTCATTGAATTTTTGTGTAAAAAAAGTGTGGAGTTTTTTTGTGCATAATAATAATATTCTGTGTATATTGGCTACATTTTTATATGCAGTAATATGTTCAGAATTACCATTTTACTATGAAATGTTATTGTCTGTCAAAAATATACAGGACTGGGAAGTATTTTTAGGGTGAGACTTTTTAATATTTTACACAATTATATAATGCAATTAATTACAGAAAGTTCTTCAGGTAGATATTGTTTCTGCGATAGAGTATGTAGCACATTTTACAGAACTGTTTCAATCTTTTTTTTGCCAGTCTGAGCATCTGATGAACAAATTATTTACATTTGAGTTTATAATTTGAGAAACCAGATTTTCTTAAAATACGTACTCAACCCAGCTGCTAAATCTCTCTTTTGGAGTTATTTCACACATGGTTTGTGATTAATAGTAATGCTAATGGTAAATTCAGATTATTACACAGACAAGATGCAGATATGATGCAGCTAAACACTATTCACAGAATGTAAGTGTTTGATCACATGAAGTAATTGTGCTTATTTTGTCAATGTGGATGATCTCTGACCTTTATATTTGTTTATCTTTTGAATGCTGCATGTTCTGTGTGGTGATTACCAATAGTGTCTGAGAGACTGACAATATTTAGACATAAATACAGCAGTGCAAGCAGTGCACATTTCTGATCTAATTCAGCAGTGTGTTTCTGATATGAGTCATGTTTTAATAATTGTGAGGGCAAATTACATGACAGCTGTCTCAATAGAGAAAATAATAATTGTTTGCATTGATAATTAGCATTTCTTTTTTCTTTAATTATTGCACATTTTGAACATAGTTAGTTATTTTTTTGGCACTTTTTGAAGGGCTGGAGCATTTGTTTGTTTAAAAAGTGGAACAAAACCTCTGATAGCTCACCTTGGGTGAGTTGTAGATCAGTGTTATTTCTGTAGCCATTGTGCTACAGAAGGGAGAGATAGGTATTGTTCTCTGAGTTATTGGACTCCTTGAGAAAAGACTGCTTGTGGTATTTTTAAGGGAGGATTGAAACATTATTCCTAAAATGCTGAACATTAGCAAAGCCAATGGGTAGTCTAAAATAGCCAGACTATAGACTGTGTAAGTGTATTTCTTGAAATCAGAAGTAATGCCCAGGTTTCATCAGACTTGTACTGTTTAGAGTTTATGGTCAAGCTAAAGTCATTATCAGTGATATGGAAGTCTTCTGCTACTCTTTTTTGACAGAGAGAATTTCACGCTAAAATAATCTCTAATGTAAATGAAAATGGTTGCATTAGTGAGGCAAGAAACTGTCATTTTTACAGCTCTAACTTTTAAGGACAGTCTAAAAATTTTCTGTTTCAAGTTTGGCCATATACTTTTCAGAGACAAAAAGTTGGGAAAATAATATTTTCTAAATAATAGATCCTATACTTAACTTGGATGAAGGTGGATTAACAACGAGCAGCAATTCAGTGTTACAGCTTTGCTTTCAGAATCTGAAGAAAATCTGTAGTACTATGTGTTTGGATGATGTTAAAAATTGAAATAAATAAAATGAGAAATAAAATCAAAAGTGCTACAATGTTAATGTAATTTATGCAGTAAATAGTAAAAGATATTACAATTGGTATTATAAAACATGCTGCAAATGGAGGCTTTGATTTAAATTTCTTTAATCTCACTGTGTAACAAAGAATCCCAGAATTTCTAAGTATAAACACAGGATATGGGTGAGGAGGTAACTTCTAGCTAGGTCAGAGATCAGTATTACTGAGATGTAAGGAGTGGTATTTACACAGGTAGAAGTCATAAGATTGTCCCAGTTATTTTTATTTTTTCAGGGCAAGCAACTTGTATGATGCAAAAAGGAAATCTTTGCAGTGTTATATTACAGAAATAGGGCAAGCTAAGTCTACCAAGAAAAGACTGTCAGAAAAAATGTTCTGCATATTAAGAGGCAAAACAACTCTCAAAGCTGTTTCAAAGGTTTAAAAGAAAATACTGCAAAGCCTGCTTTTTGCCTCACAAGTGTCCTAGTTTTGGCCATGACGGAGTTAATTTTTTTCAATAGCTGAGAGGGTGTGACTAGGAAGTTATTCTGTAACACCTCACATCTTTGTCAGGGCAGGGGAAAGGGACTCTAGCTTCCAAAGAGAAGGGCATTCCTTCCAGTGGGGGGAAAATGTGACAGGGAGAAGCCGATCAGTATTTGTTTATTGTTGCGCGCTTTCTGTGTAAATCAATTCTTTGTCTTATGCTTTTTATTATTAATATTCTTTAGGTCATGATTCATCTTTAGGTCATGATTCATCTGAGCTAGTTTGGATGAGAAGAATCCCATTCTAAAAATGCCTATTTATTGTCTCAAACTACAGAGAGGCCACTGAGCCATTAGTTTAGACTTATGCAACTGTGCTTGTTCAGATGAATCCCACACAAGATTGTCTCACAGACACTGAGCAATTTGTGGTACCTAGAGATGCAAATCTCTTTACAAGTGGAGTATGACATTGTACTTTAAGTACTTTACTGTCTTGAGACATATTTTAGTCATTCAAGTGTGGACGTGTTCTCTAAATAGACACAAAGACATATACTTCCCATTATTTATTATTTCCTATGTGTTACCTCAAACCCTTTTTAGTTCTACACTTTCAATAAAGCTTAGGACTGTACAGATATTCCTGTATTTCTAGTCTGTGTTATTGTTAGTTAAAGCTCTTTCAATGTAACCTTTGAATGGATTTCCATCTTTGAGATTCTTGGGAACAACTGAGATAGTGCTTTGACATCTTGAATTGCAGTTGTATATTTGGTACTCTCAAGGTCTATTTGAGCTTTACTTGAATGGATCAAGACCTAGATAAGTCAAAAATCAGTTTCCTTAGATAGTCACATTAATAGAAAAGGATTTTGAATGTGTTCAAAATTGTGAGAATACAATCAGTATGTAAAAGTATATGGAGTGAGGAATTACCTGTGCTGGCAAAGATTGATAGAAATTTCTTGAAGAATGTAAAATTCAGCTTAAAATTTAACTCAATATACCTAACCTTTGAGAAACTTCCTAGATCATTCATCTCTATTGGGCTGCGTGAGAAGCACTGTAAGCTGGGTCACTTGGGAATTTAGAGTAATACCATAATAAAGCATTAGAAAACACACTGTAGTAATTTATTCTGCCTTGAGATCAGGAAGCGACTTACCTAGGTCTTTCCCAACTCAAATTTAAACAAGTTTGGGATGCTCTGATTGTGAAGACTAATAAACTTCTACCATCAAAGGTTATCTTTTTAGTTCATGGTTAAGATGGCACCACCTACTTCTGCTTTTTTTCTTCAAATATTTGAATATATTTTTTGTTGCTTCACTCTTTCTGTAAAAAACCCCTTATAATCCCTTTGCATCTCCTTTTTCTCCCCTTCTCTTTCTTCCCTCCCCACCCAAACTGCAATCTTGTAGGGGTAGAATTGATATGGGGAGCATAGAATGGGGTTAGAGAGTTGATAATCTATGTAGCTTCTGTGTTAAGGGTAAAGGAATGAAATGCTGCTGCTTCTAAATCTACTTCTGCTATATAACTACTTATAAAACTTAGAAAAATCAAAAAACTAAAAGGACCTTAAGGCATCATTAGTCAGTTCTCTCTGCTCTGCAGCCTCTAGGAACTGTTGTTTCAGACACATATTTGTTTGAATCAATCAAATTAATTGCAAGAGACTAGACTGGGCATGGATTGAATACTGAGGCACCAGGTGTAGTGGATTGCTTGCAATGTTTGATCAGCACCTATATGTAATTTCTTGGGATAAGCATGGAGTTCACTAGAAAAGGCTGCCACTAAACAAGTACTTAAAGAATAAATTGGCAACTTTTGAAGCATCTGTGGAATTGTCAGAGACATGGTCTGTGAGGATAGGTAAGATTTTTTTACTATATCACTTGTAACAGGCATTGAGTTAAAATGTTCTGAAAATGCAGCTGGCTTTTTGATCCAATGGAGTTATTTAGCAAGTCATCATAGATCAAGAGAGGCTGTGTGATTTAATGGCATTCTAAGTTTTATCAAAGTGGGGAGTTAAGTTCTCATTTCCAGTAACGTAGGGAAAGTGGATTTAACTGTTTCATGTAAGAGTAACTGGTGAACCCTCAGTATGTTGGTTTTGTGTTCGAATATATAAATGCTCAATATATGTGAAATTTTAGTCTGTGTTCCTGCTTCTCATATTCATAGCCTACAAACCAGAGAGAAAACACCTCCTCTTGGGTGCCATTGCCATTTGTGGAGTGGTAGCAAAATTTTAACATGTGTGGGGTATTGTAAAATACAATATATATTAGCCTCCATAGAGGTACCATATATCTAGGTATTTCCCAAAGCCCAGGGCCTTTTTATTCCTGTAAATTTTGTAAAGTGCACAAAAATAAGTATTTGATAATTTGTCTGGGATTTCTGGTGTCTTGGCAATCTGGTTAGAGCAATATCGGTAGATGACTGGAACTCCCAGAAGAATGGCCACTGCTCAGACAAAGATCAGCTGCATCTTTTTTCAGCATGCCAATCAAAACTTAAAAGCAACAGAAATGAAGGCTTAATAGCTCCCTAGGAAACAAAATTTCAAAGGTATGTGAGCTCTTTACTATTTTTGATTAGCCTTTCTTTTTGTCATGAGCCTCATAAATAGTTTTTTCTTGCATAAGGAGGCTGTTTCAGTTAATGGGTCAGAACAATTTAAGATTCATATAGATGTACTTGCAGTTTTTGATTGAATTGTATTTTCTTGCTTATTCTTTCCATTGCATACCTAGAATACAGAATATGCTTTCTACTTTCCCCTTCATTTTCATCTCAGTGCTGTCTTTTTTTCTCATATCCCATCCAGGTTTTTAGTCGGTTTTGGAGAATATGTATCCATCTTGTTTTTCAAGGTAGCTTTTTTGTTATATATGCAGAGTTATAAATAATTATACAAGTATGGTGAAGTATTTAGCATGTAAATAAATAAGGAATATTCATTCTTCCTACTGTTTCCCAAACATTATAAATGTAAAAGCTACACCATGCTGTTTTCATCTATTTCGACAGTGCAGAGGAACATTCAAAATAAGTTTGGATAGAAATGGAAAAATATTCCACTGAAACTAAAGGTGGAATTGATATAACTATTTAAGCTGGAATTTGTGCTTTAAAGCATGTCTGCAGAAGTGCCATAAGGCACATTGAAATACAGACATTTTATGTATCGCTTAAGAGATTGCATATGTAGCAGGGCAGTGTTGGGTAAGATAACCAAATTCCATTTAAGTCTGATGTTTAGGTTTGTATTCTGTGCATGCAACAAAACTGTCATCCCTCACATCAGATCTTTAGGAAACACTGCATTAAAAGGCTAGACTGGACTATCTCTTAAAATATTTTTTGTATTCCCTTTCTTATGCTGCTTTATCTCTGATACTCAGTGACAAAAGAATTGTATGATGGAGGAGAGAAGGCATCCCTGTCTTGTACTGGTTCCAAGCTTGAAATAAAATTGACACGTAATAGCAGCTCTAAATTCTGTGTATAGAATTCAGACTGTTTGATGGAGGTTGCTATGAAAGATAAAAAGGATTTGAGAAAACCAAAAGGATTTGAGTTGCTTTACCAGTTATAGCAATAGTTTCTGAGAATATTAGAATTTAGAATAATCTCCTTTTATATATTTATTTATTTATTATTATTTATATATTTTTTTGCTACGTCATTATGTGCACCAGTGTTAACTTGAGCATTCAAAATGATGATTTAGAGGCAATTGGCATCCTGCTTTGCAGAAAAGGATTGCAAGAATATAAATATTAGATGGCCCTTTTTTTTCCTTTAATCTGTACAAGTCTGAAAATAAATGTTTTAATTTGCATCGACTGGAGCCAGGAACAAAGCAAACAATTGTAATTCTCTGCTCACAGATCATGTGATGGCTCCAACATAGCATTCTGTACTGAAGAGGAGTTTTGCCCTGTGAAGAAATGCAGAGGATAGGATGACACCACTTACAGAAATAATGCAAAATGTTTCAGCCACACATGCACTTAGCAAAGGAAATCATCTCTGGACTTTGCCTTATGTGGTCACTTTTATCTGAGTAAGCAGTGTATTGTTTAGAAAGAGCTGTAAACACTGCAGCTTTTTGTATTGCCATGAATCAGGAGTGTGTTTGGAGCAGAATTAATTTTGTATCAGAAGAAATAATTCTGCAGGCAAGCCTCAGTGCTTAGAGATATTTTTTGGCTTACCAACTGCCTTCTCAGACTGCTTTTATCTGGTGCAGACAAGCCTTTCTATGGCACTTCTATCATA
The DNA here is from genome assembly GCF_001715985.3 of Manacus vitellinus. Classification (NCBI taxonomy): domain Eukaryota; kingdom Metazoa; phylum Chordata; class Aves; order Passeriformes; family Pipridae; genus Manacus; species Manacus vitellinus. Next base: position 29,021,498 of record NW_021940682.1, on the reverse strand, counting down.
TGTGTTTGCAGAGAACAGGTATTGACTTCTTATTCTGAATGCTGGCTAAAAGAAGTGTTCTCTGGCATTGCTCTCAAATCCTGCAAGAGTCAACATCATCTTCTTTTCCTGATAACTCTTTGTGTGCCTGATCACTATGTCTGCAGTTAGACCCATACTGAGACCCTAAATGCTTTCTCCCTGTGGGAAAAGGCTACAAAGAAAGATAAGAAGCTTTCATGATTAGAGGTAAGCTTTTTTAAGGCCATTGTGAAGCTATTGCTGTGGGTAAATTAGAGCCATACTGGGGTGCCACATCTGCTAGAGGTTCCATAGGAGCATATCAAGGCTGGAAGTTATATCCATGGTATCTTTGACCTGCCTATCTTCAGTGTGGAGCTGAATAACTTGTTAGTGGTGAGCCTCATTTCTATTGCATGAAGAATCAACCCCAGGGACAGTGGGGGAGAGAATACCATGCATAAGATGTGTCCCATTGCTAGTCTCAAGGGAATCATGGCATCTTGATACTCTCCCACCTCTTCTCTCAGCCATGCTGCCATCCCTGGAAACACTGATGAGCAAGAACAAAGGCTCATTTGTATCTTGGTTTTGCTTTAGCTGTATACTGAGATTTACAGATGGCACTTGCTTTTGGTCCTGACATAGACACTATCATGTTTGAAAGAGGTAAATGGGTATTATGTTCAACTTCTCCTCCCTCCCAGCCCACAAATTCCACATCACTATTATAACTGCACATAAAGTAGAATCTCCATTTTGATAATGAGGTATTAGTCCTGAAAATTGCTGTGCTTTCCCTCTAAAATTTGCATAGCCTTTCCTATCAGCATACCCAGAAAATAGTTTCTCTATCTAGATTTCCAGAAATGCCTTAATAAAAACATAACTCTCAAGTGTTCTTAATCATAAAACTGTATCAGTGCAGCTGATAATATCCAAGATGCAGTTCAGTAGACTTACCTGTATACAAAAAAGAAAATTTGAAAGGTGCAGTTTCATACCTGCACTTGCCTCAAGATGACTGCAAGGTTGCTGTATTTGTATCGCAAAAGTTGAGAATGTCCATGTGGGCACAATAGGATTTTGATAAAGAAAGTAATCTGTAGGGTCTCTAATGTACCCCAAGTCCTCATCCTTGCCCACGATAACAACCACAGAGCAGTGTTGTGGTGTGCAGCCTCCTAGGTAGCCATCAGAATACACCTTATGAAGTCATGGACTTTTAATATATCAGTAGACCTCATTATCTAAATTTTTCCTAAGATTGTACAGCAACTTCTTCTTTGTAGACTTCATAGAACCATTAAAACTGACCAAAACACAGTAGTTGCTTACTGCTCACCCTCCCTGACCCTGCTCCCCAACCAAGGCTGTTGCATCATCCAGACTCTCTAAAGATATTTGTGTTAACTTCCACCAAATACTTAGTGAATGTGCTACTTCAGGGAAAATAGTAGTAGTATTAGTTATAATAATAGTAAACAATACACATAAGAGGCCTGCAGAGAGCTTGAGGATGTTCGTTGCTTTCTGAAAATCCTGTCACTGTAAAGTTTTCAAGAACCATCTGTGTTGATAATAAAGGCAGTATAGAAAGGGTAATTCTGGTTAATTCTCAGCATATATTCTGGGATTGTTCCCCACTAGTCTATCAGTAACCTGTTGTTCATAGTGAAGTAAAACAAAAAGTTCTTGCAGGCACATTTCACCTGAATAAAGTCCACCTGAATTTAGACAAGTTTTAGAGGTACTTAAAGCAGAAGCTTCATCACCCTGAATGCTTTCCATAGTGTGCTTCTAGAGGAGGAAGTTACTAACCCCCAGCCAGAAATACTTCTGCAAAACACTTTCCTCATTGTATTCTTTAACAAGAAAGTCTAAGGATAGTCCTGGCTTGAATAGCTTGCTCCATTTTCTTTAGGCCTCTGTTTGCAATGTTAAATGCATCTGCAAGACTATTTTACTAGGAGTATCTGTAAATGATTAGAAATTATTATTAGATTACTTTTACATGTTTGTTAAGGGAATAAAATTTTAAAAAAGTTCTAATTCATCTTGACTTTTACATTTGTAAATGATAGTAAAATCTCATAAAAAATCTGTTATTTAATATGTGATCATTAGGCTATCTAGGACTCTAGATATTTTATTCTGTGATTGTGTGTATGTTAAATATTAGTGTAAAATAGTGAATAACAAACTGTGTTCCACTGTAAAAAAAAAAAAAAAGACATCCAAGAGCATTTAATTACAGCTGCTTATGTTGAAAAGGCTGAAGACCATGGAACAATGTGCTGAATGGAATGAGCAAGAATTGCCACCCTGTGCTTTGCATGTTAAAATTAATGAGGGCAGTCCAAACAAAATTATTTGCATTCTATCCAGCTTTGGCTTGAAAACACCATACAGTTCCACAGAATAGCTTAATTGCCTAGCAAAATAATTGCCAGGCATGGGGAGTAATATAATTTATATGTCTGACCATGAAATGAACCAGGGAAACTGCTGTTTTTTAATAGCTTGTTTTTGATTTATCTTGGCTTTATAATTGTTCTAAGTATAAATCCAGATGTTGATCCCTGCATGTTGATCTCATGTTTCATCTTCCTGCATCCTGGCATTATGGATTTGTGCATTCTGTGGGTCTGTGAAACTGTCAAATGGGGGAAATCACAGGTGGGGGTGGGAATGGTCTGCACCTGTGAGTGATGTCTGGTTCTGTCCTGCTGTGCTTCAGATTCTGTGGAAACAAGATGAGAAAAGCTGGTTGTGCTTGGGAAGGTTACAGCATACTACTGAATCTGATCTGCTTCTTAATCCAATAAAATGCTAAGTTTATGGAAGTTTTAAACATGTAGTTTTAATGACTGCTTCCTATTTTCTGGGCAGTTAATGCCTTACAGTCTTGTTTTTTTCTTTCACTGACGTCCCCAGGATGCTCTAAGTAATGAATACGAAAATGCTCTTGAAGCATTTGAGTCCACTTTGGTGAGTGTATTTGTAATTCTCAGCTTATCTGCAAAAGGAGATGATTCTCAAAAGTTAGAATAGGAAGCAAAATTCATTATATGCTTAGGTAAGAGGTGTCATTCTAAAGCTGTTTTTGGAAAACAAGCTATCTGGGTATGCGTTCTCTCATGTAGTAGCTTAGTGTACAATTGCTTATATTCCTGTGATTTCCCAAGGCATCTTCTCTTTGTTTCTACGTATTTTTGGAAAGCACTTGTCCTTATTGCATGATTATTCCTTTAATGATATCATGTTCAAGTGTATGTGAAGATAAATATGGCTAAGAATAGGTGCCTCAAATTGTAGTTTTGAGAATAACTACAATTCTATTTCTTGTTAGAACACTCTTTAGCCTGCAGGAGAAATTGTATCTCACAGGGTACGATGCTGTCAATGTTTCTCTGTATCAATATTAAGCTCTTGTTTTTGTCTCCTTGTTCGGTTTATCCCACCCATATGTCTTTCTCCTGTTTGTAACTGAATCAAAATAAGAAAGCTTGAGATTTTAGTGGTGGGACTAGGCATCTTCAGGAGGGATTTTTTTTGTCTGTTTATATTTCAGTATTTTCATCTGTGCTTCCTTTAGCCAAATAGTCTTTTCTCTTTCCTTTCCTTTAACTTTTCCTTTACATTGGTACCTGGAATTCACTAGCTGTTCTCAGTGAATACTTGGTGTGCCCATGGTGATGTAGAGGGGGATGAGTGGGATCATGCATTGCTTCACCCTGCCGAGTATTAAGTGAAACTCCAGTATTAATTACTTAGCAAAAAAACCCTAAAAAACCAAACCCAAACCACCAGGACAAAACCCACAAAAAATCCCCCCTCACACCTAGTGCAGACAGATAATGAGTTACAAAGAGTGACAGCAAATTGCAAATCAATCTTGATGATGTTTTTTTTTCTTCAACAGGTCCGCAGTCAGGATGTAATCTCCTATAAAATGGAAACCTATGAAGAAAGATACAGATAGCAGTTGGAGTTAAAAGTAGTGGACAAATATTTCTCTTCTTAAGCATCAGCTATTTAGAACGCTATGGTCATTTGGAAAGTCCCAAGAGTGAACTGCAAAGTTTTCCTCAGCTCAGTTGATGGGTTTCTTAGTCATTTCTCCAAGTCATTGATGTTCAGAGACGGTGTGTGATGGAAAAAAAGCACCATGTCTCTGTGTTCATAGCTCCTGTTTTTTGGATTAGTTTGCTGCATTGCTGAATCGATTTCATTTTGAAGGGCAAGGAGTGAATGTGATGGATTTATCTTCAGAGATGAACAAACATGGAAGGAATCCAGTAAGTCATAAACTAGAAGATCAAAAGAAGGTAAGATTATTTTTAATTATACTCAATTATATTTGAATCACTTACAAACTCTTTGATGATTTTCAGTAAACTGGAAATTAATGTGCTTTTGAGGACAAAGTAGTCTGCTATGCTTGCACAATATTGCAGTACAGAGAACTCCCCGAATTTGTCTAGCAAACTGTTTGTCCAAACCTGTACTTGCCGGCCTGCTGATCTGAAGTAAAAAATATGACATCATCCTGAGACTCTGTGAGACCTTTTTTTTTTTACAGTGAATGTGTGGATAGACCCTTCTCATTCTATCTTACCAGTAGTTCTATATAATTTGTTTTTGTTTGACTTTTATCCTTCAGTATCCAAGGTAGTTTAAACTTGTAAATTCATGCTTCTACGATATGAGAAATTCTTTCAGAAATCCCACTTCTGCAATAGACTGTCCTAAAAGTCCCAGTTCATCTCCTTTACTTACCTATACTACGATCTGGAAATGTTTCTAATACTTATTACATAAACCTCAGTTGATGCTTTTCAACATTTTTTGGAAAACAGAAGAAAGACCCACACTTTATTGCTCTTTTGGTATTACATTAATAGACTTTTCCTGAAAAAAAGTTTTTTAGTTGCTTAGTTTTGTGGGGGGTTTAATCTATAGTTTATTAAAAGGGTAAAACTCTCTAATTATCTTTGTGCCTGGGCTCTAACATAAGGCCTGGACTGAATGGCAGCCAGCAGAGAAGGATGTGTTCTGGTGTAGCAGCTGTGGCTATGGTGTGCTTCATGCAAGGCTATAAAGTGAAATTCAATATGAATTCCAATATGAATTATTGCATATTGGAATATTGCATTATTCCACTGGTTTACAGTGGGACTGTCCAAATCATGCATTGAAGTGCAGGTTATGAACTTCATTATTACACAGACTGATAATAAATGCTGCTGAGTTGGATCTTTTTTTTTTTTAATTTTTTTTTGTATGAATATCACTGTCTAATGTTTTAAATAATTTTGATCTTGTTTGGGAAATTGGGATAGTTTATGGGCAACCTAAATGGAACAATTTTAAGACCTGTAAAGTCAAATACTTGGCTTTAGTGCTTCTGAGATTTCTATACGTTAATCTAAGTCATTCAGTCATAGCCAATAGCCCTTTAAAGTGCGGCAAATTGTGGGAAATATACGATGATAACTCACATAATGAAATTATTGTGGAAAATATATTCAGCCTTTGAGCATTTTTTGTGTAATGGAGAAGAGGGGGAGATATATGGTAAAAGATAACTCGTTTACAGCATGGGACTTTCTCCAATTCATAATTCTTACCCTTCTGTGGCACAAAAGAAAAGCTCAGAAACATTGGTATTTATCTCACTATCCAGTGAACTGTTTTCTGAACCATTATGTGATCTGGAACAGAGTATGCTTGATTCTCCTTTTCCAACAACCCCCCTCTTACTTCAAAAAGATTTTTTTTCCCTTCATGTCTAATACCTGCAGATTCACTTCTAGAGACTAACTCTTCAGATTGCTTAGGAGGAGAAGGTTTGTTTCAAAGAGGATCTGTTGTACCTCAAGGTCAAATCTTTTCTTTGAGTCAGTCTGTGGATATTTTATCCAGCTGTAGAACTACAAAATGACCACCAAAGTCTCTGCAGTTGCTAAAAGACTGCTTTTGTACTGTGGTTAATGCTGAAGAAGTAAATGTGATGATAATAAACAGGAGTCTTGTTAGTTTTCATTTCATTCAGGGATCTTTACTAGTAATTGAATATCATTGATGTGCTAGTATCATTATAAAAGGCTAATATTTTAATAAAAGAAGGGCTTAAAAGTGATGGGGAAACATAAGAAGTAGTCGTAATTTGTCTCTCTCTTTATGCTGCATTGGCTCTAAAGCAAATTTTGAAATAAATGGACTGCTTTCATCAGGTCCCTGCCACGTGTTGTCCCATTGGCCTTGGCTGGGCTGTGGGCGATAGCGATGTGTTTCACTTTCGCTCTCTCCGGTTCGGTGGTGCCGGCACTGGCAGGGGTTCTGGCACGGGCAGCGGTTCCACGTGGCGAGCGGGCGCTCCCGCGGCGCTCCAGCGGTGCTCCCGCGGCGCTCCAGCGGCGGTCCGGCGGCAGGCGGGACTGTGGCGGCGCAGTGGCTGCGGTGGAGGTGACCCCTGAGCTGCTTCGATTTCAGCACATCAACGCATCGAGTTGGCAGCTCCCAGCTTGGCTGCTGTGCTGGCGAGGCAGGGACGGTTTCCGTCGGTGGCTGAGACCCCGGAACAACTTTTAGCAGTGGCAAGCCCTGGCCCCCACAACTTCCCACGCCAGGTGGGGTGGTGCCCCCTCTTCAGATGATGTAATGGTATGAATATTCATCGCTTTAGCTCCCTTTCCTGGCTTGTGACCATAACAGAGGCTGATGGTGTAGAAGGGACTGGAGAGGGTGAAGGGAAGGGAAAGCTCAGTTAGAGCAGCGCCAGAGAGAAAAATAAAATGGGAAATATCAACTTTGGTTGGTTGAAAGTGAAGGAAAGTTTTTAGCACTTCACCACTACCACCCCAAATATATGCTTTGAAATTAAATATGAGAAAGTGCAAGGATCTCAGTTGTTTTCAGAACAAATGGCATTGTTTCCTTCAGTCTTTCTTTTTATAGGCGGATGAACCACTGTACTCAGAGGGGTTTTTAAATGGACACCAACACTCTATTACTGGACACTAATTAAATATAATTAATTAGAAGGAATACCAAACAAGTCTTGTCTACTGTTAGATGTTTTGCTCATCTCCCTGGTAGCCATTTCTTGATTAGCTAGAAGTCCAATGATCAGTCAGTTTTTGCTTGATAGGGTAAAGTAATCAAAAGCATTTGGCAGTCTTGATATGAAATCCTTTACAAAATCAACTCAAGAGAGAAGGTTTAGAAGGAACAGATATAATAGGAATAATGAACATCATACTGTTTCTCCATCCCCTGCCTACTTTGTCTTGGTCGATATTCATTGCACGGAACAACATTTCAGAAAAATCAGATGTCATCACCACAGGGCAGTTGGGTCAGAAGCCTAATTTGTTCTCATGAACATGCTCATACTGCTGTGTCTGTGCTCCCCATTTTCATGCCTCAGTTCTCCTTTTTATGACTAATTCTGTAGTCACCCAACAACTTTTTTTAAAAATAATGACATGAAATCTTGGGCTGGCCACAGTTGTTGCTATTCTTGTTTAGTAGCTCATTGTCACTCGAAGACCTAGGATCTCAATGATGTTGCTTTGTTATATGAACAAAAAAGCTGATTTTTCCCATTTTGTTTTTATTTCTCTCTCTGGCACTGCTCTAACTGAGCTTTCTCTCCCTTCCCTTCACCCTCTCCAGTCCCTTCTACACCTATATACATGTATGTTCTGTGCAGTTTTTGTCCATCTGCACATCTGTGTCTCTGTCAGGGGATGCTTTGCAAACAACTGGAGTTCTGCAGATCTGGTAAAAAGCCAGAGACTCATTAAGCTCAATGTTCACTATTATCCCTTACTGCACAATGGCTGGCAGGGGTTTTGTGTTTTATTTTTTCCAGGACATATATTAAGTGTTTTAACCAAAAATACTAAAGCAAGGGAATGGTGAGGGATCTTCACGGCTGAGGGAAGATATTATTTTGGTTTTTTTCTTCGATACTATAGAATTAGACAGAGACAGGAAGAGCCAACCGAGCTGATAAAAAGAAATGGTCTGTGGGAATAAAACTATAGTTGCTTTTCTGTATCAACTTGTCATATATTACTGCTGTCATTCCTTTCCTTGAGCTGTTTCCCTCAATACTCCCTGCGTTTTCTGTTTTAAAAGTTTTGCTAGAAAGACTTGAATTATCTCCCTGTCTGCCAAACCTCCCTGGGGCCCCCCCACCTGACTCCTCTCACTTTCTGAAATTGTTCTGTGCATTCTGCTAGGGCAGTTCAAATTGAAAAAAAACCCCAACCACCACACAACCTTTACAGGCTCAATAAATGGAGTTAAATATCATTTTATGATATATGAAGCCCACATTTAATAATTTATAAAGTAAATTCATGTCCTCTGCTGCATATAATAGGGCTTTTCCTCCTATTAGAGAACCATGATGTAAATAAAGTAGTACATATTTCTGTTTTATACTTTTTCATTGCCTTCTCAAAGCCACTATCTGCGACAAGGACTTGATTACAGAGAAGTATTTTGTCCTAGTGCTGCACTAAAACAACTAAGAAATTAAATACTGATTAAATTAATTCTTTCCGTTGGCAGTTTTTTATATTATGTTAGTATGCCTTGATTTTATAGATGGTTGCTTTCCTTCCCACTTGATATCAGTTTTATCTTAAAGTTGTTGCTGTTAATGCATGCCTGATAACTAAATAAAACTTGGTTTTATTCAGGAATACGGGGTAAAAGTTGGAGAGGATGTCATTGTTGCCTTGTTGGAAGGAAATCAGCTGCTTTGCAGTTGTTACTGCTGGCAGATTTTTGCTTAATCAGATAGCTGAAATGAATACTACTCTGTATGTATGTATACAACAGGGTTTTAGATATGCACTACAGAGTCAAGTGATAGGAAAAAGGTGGCTTTTCATTTGGGTTGATCGCTTCCCTCCCCTCTCCCCCCAAACAAACAAACAGACTGGCCTTGGTCTTCACTTACTGCTAAAGGCCCAGTTTCCAATTTCTAGCAATTACATTGCTAGTAGTAAATATGCAAAGCATCTTGTCTCGAAAGGTCTTCTCTAATTTAGAATAACATACAATGGCTAAGAAGCAGAAAACAGTAAAATTAGTGGAAATAATATCTCTGATACTCAGGACACCTTGATGGTTACAAACTGCTTGCAAGCTTTTAATTTGTTAAGTATAAAAGGGAAAAAAAGATTAACAGACTTTCCACTATAAATCCTGTTTTTTGATTGCTGTTGCTCCTAGTTTTTTCAAACAAAGCTCTTGTTAGCCTCCATACAAAGACTAATTTAAGTGATAATAAATAGCTAAGCTGGTAAATGAAGTCATATACATTCTTTGTTGTTTCTCTGAAGTGGCATTGCAAAGTTTCCGTAATTGTTATTTAGTATTTTCCTACTCTTACTATTGTTATTTTTCAAAGTGTTTCTGAATAATATTTCTGTAACTGCTTTTGTCCTGAAGTCATCATCTGGATGAAATGATGAACTAATCTGCAACCTTGTCCTATCTTTTACCTTCTAAGAAGGAGCTCGAGCTTGAGAAGCAGTTGCATAGAGCACTGTATAGTAGAGAATGTGAACTCAGTCTTCTAGTTGATCCCTTTTCTTGCACTGTTATGTTGTTTGGTGATTTTTATCAGCCAACTTCATGAAGATCATACTTTCAAAAGGTCCTTTGAGGTTTTTGCCATTTGAAATCTGATTTTTGCATTAGGAGTCAACTGTCCTGCTTGCTGATTTTTAAAGTATTTTCCTAAATCTTGTGGATTGTCCTATATCAAACTGTGCATTTAGAGTAAGTGCATATTTTCTTGTGCCCCTTCTCCTGAACGTACACTTCCTGTGGGATTCTTTACTGTGTTGAACAGGCTCCATACAATAAAGACAAATAAAAGAATAGCCAGGATTCCTCTCAAAATGTTACTTTGAAGAAGTAAGTAAAAATAACCCAAACCTCCTGCTTACCCCACTTCTGGACTAGATTTGAATGCCTGAAAGACCCAAAACTCGCTGGAGCAATGTTGACATGGATATAACTAAAGATACTCTTTTTTCACTTTGATAGTTTTTCTACTTTAAGTGAAAAGTAGTGCTGTGTTTACAAAATAGTTGGGAAAACCTGTTGTTAATTTTACCACAGTTGCATCTAAATCTAGATTTAGTTTAGTTTCTCTAAATCACTCTGTAATGTGACTTTGAGATTTTAACTGGATCCTAAATTCAGATCAAGGACCCTGCAGCTTCCTAATAATCTCTGCAGTCTTGCAATACAAATAAAGCTTTACAAATATTGTTGAATCTGTATGTCATGCACGGAAGTCCTACTATTTGCTTCTCTAATTCCTCTGGAAGGCTAACTGTTGAAATTGGAAGGAGAAGCATCTGCTGCTGCTGCTATATAGGAAGTAAACAAGTGAGGAGCTATAGTCCTCCTGTATAGGAGCTATACTCCTGTGGGAGGGATATAAAGACCTTTTTAAGACTGCATTTTGTAAATGCTAAAGCAAGACATTTCTTGTGAAACTGCATTGTATGCCTGTTTGCAAAGCAGAGTTAATGACCTTTTAAACTCATTCTAGAGAGGTGATATGGGTTGAGGTGGCTGGTTTTTTTTTTTTTTTTGGTAGCGGGGGGGGGCTACGTAAGGTGGTTTTGATTAGAAGCTATTAGAAGTTTCCCTCCCCAATGAAGCCAATGATAGCTGGCTACAGGAGGGACTTTCTGCTGCTTCCCAAAGGAGAGCCAATAATTGCGCCTCTGTGATAACATATTTAAGAACAAGTTTGTTGTGCAGAAGAATTTTTTCCCGAGCCAGGGGAGAGCTGACCGAAGCTCCTGGGTTGCCCTGCCACCTCCCTCGCCACGGGACAGGGACAGGGGTGGGGGGTGCAGCAGCCCAGCCCGGGCTTCTCGGCACCTAGCCCGGAGCAGTCACCGGTGGCCCCTGCTGCCATCCTGCCCAGGGAGTCAAACAGCAGTGACAGCTCCAAAGCCCCGAAGGTGAACTGCGAGGGGTGAGGGGTGCCCCGCGGGCTAGGCCAGGGGAGCAGTGGGCACTGACCTCTCTCCCCCCTGGCTGAGTCAAACCAGACTGGTCTGGGGTGGCCCGCCCTGGTGCAGCTAAGCCCATGTTGGAGCAGATGGATGCATGGAAGAAGGCCATTACACCCTGTGGAAGGCCCAGCATGGAGCGGAGTCCTTCAAGAGACTCGTGGCCCGTGGAGAGGAAAATCCACACCGGAGGAGGTTATTCCTGGGTAGGACTCATGGCCATGTGGGAGATCCACGTCGGTACAGCTCACCCTATAAAGGACTGCATCCTATGAAGGACCATCGGGGTACAGAGACACCCCCCCTTGCATCCCATGGAGAAGTGACCCTTGGGACAGTAGATATGGAAGAACTACTGCCTGAGAGATGGACCCATGTTGGAGAGGTCCATCAGGGACCGTTACTCATGGGAGGGACCCCATGGAGTAGGGGAAAGACTCAGAGCTGTGCCCCCCCGTAACCGGTGGTGAGGACCATAGTGGAGCAGGCTGTCCCCCTGCAGCCCATGGAAGAGTGACCTACAAGACAGCAGATTTGGAAGACCTGTTGCCCAGTGGGTGGACTTGTCTCCCTGCACTGCTGTGGAGGGAAGGAGGGGTGGGTGGAAAGTGTGTTTAAGACTGTTTTATTTCTCACTCTTTAGATCTTATCCTGTTAGTAATAAATTTTAGTATTAACCCCACACTGAGTTTTTGGTTTGCCTGTGTGACCTCTCCCAGCTCAGAGTGACTTTAGCAGGTACCTAGAATCTAGCCAAGGTCAACCTACAACAAGAGGCGTAGCCTTAAGCAACATATTAGAGGACAACTCTGCCTGATACCGTGGCTTTTAGCTTCTGAACAGAATCATCTGGTGCAACATTGAGTTATTACCAACAACAGTCAGTAGTCCCAAATTAAACCATATCTTGTTTTCTTAGATAGCATAGGTAAATACACATATATGTAAAAGAGAAAAAGAGAAAGGGTTGTATGAATGAAGAAATGATGCACTGAAAATTTAAAGCCTAGCTTCTACGAGGAGTTTTTTCTAAGATTTTTGCATCCTTACTAAAGGATGTGCATGTGTAAAAAACCCCCAAACCTCAAAACCTGCGGAATTAGGGGCAAGCTCTATTGTGAAGGTCACATTAGTTTATCACATTCATTCCATAGTACACTCAGCCCTCAAATGTGAGTCCCTGGAGTCTGAGTATTGTACCAGAATGGAAGACTATGCTTTGTTACACCTTAAACTGAAGTGTCAGGGTGCATTCATGCTGTGTTCCAATAAAAGAATACTGCTGGGAGATTCTTAATTTTTATTTTTTTTAATGGCTAGGTACTGGTGTTGGCTTTTCACCAGTGCTCAAGTACAAAAGAATGCAAAGGCAGGGAAGTACTCTGGAAATGGTTATCATTATTTTCCTTCCTTTCACAGTTGGTTACTGGCAAGCACATGCATACCCATTTTGATTGGAATATAAGTATGGGTATATATACAAACTAACATAGTTATGCTCTATGTTTCCTGCAGGTAAATGAGAAAAACTTCTTTGCTAGAAGAGAAGAAAAAGTTGATAGAGCTACTGAGTTTAATACCAATATGTTTCCTCTGTTTCACAGCTGGGTTTTGTGTTGTTTGTTACTTGAGATTTTTTTGGTTGTTCTGTTTTTTGGTTTTGGTTTTGGTTTTGTTTTTTTTTTGGTTGGATATAGTTTGGGGTTTTTTTTGTGTGTGTGTGTGTTTGTTTTTTTTTTACTTCAGGATACTCTACAGTTAGCTGAGTGAGCCTTAGGGTATTTTTTCTCAGTAGGCACTGCTGTGTGCAAAATCCATACTTTTTTAAATATTAAAAGATATTAAAAGTCCTACATGTCTTCTAGAATTGTCAGTATCAGGCACAGAATTGTCCCCTAATGGCACTTTCACCTGAGTGACCGAATGTAGATTTTGCCAGGGAGAGAGACAGCTCCTGGATTACAGGTCTATATTGGAAGTGTGTAGCAAAGCAGCTGTAGTATTATATACAGTTTAACATTTATTATTCTTGAAGGAAAAATAAACCTGTAGTTGAAATACAAGTCAGCAGGCTGTCTTTATTAGTTGTGCTTTCGATATTATTTATTTTGTCTGCTTCTCCTTTCTTCTTATTGTTGCTGTTTTTTCCTTTCTCTGTCAGGAGTATTCTCCTTGTCATGTTCCCTCTATCCTTGCCACATGTTTGTTGCCCTCCATATGTTTTGTTTTTATTTTCCTTCTCCTGTGCTCAGATTACCTAGGCTTTTTTCAGTATACATGTATATACAAACACGCAGATAATTGTGTGTGTGAATCTGCATGTGTGAACATGCATATCTGCATGTATATCTGTGTGTACAAGTATTTTGAGTGAGTGCTCATAAACGTGTAACGTGGATGACAAAGCATAGAACAATCTTGACTGTAATTGAATGTGAAAATGTTTTACTTTCTCCATATTCCATTTGTTTCTTGATTTTTCTGGAAAATAGTATCCTTAGCTCAGGGTCTTTGTCACGCTGTGCACCTGTGTGCACATCTGTGCGGTGCTTAGAACAGGAGTCACATTTCTGGGGTTTTTGAGTATTTTAAAACAATAGTAGTAGTAATTAGGTGATTTTAAGGTGTTTGTTGTTTTTTTTTAATTGGAACTTATTTTTTTTTATAAACCTGCATTTCCAAAATTTTGTTGGTGAAAAATTTATGTGTTTACTTGCTTGCTCTCATGGAACCTGTCAGTGTTCTCCAGCTCAGTCAGAAACGTGGCAGTTGCCCTTAGCCCTCAATAGAAGAGGTGCAGCCTTAAAATACTATTGATCTCTGTGTCATCTGACTGACATGGAGTAAAGTTCCTCTTTGTCTGAATCCCTAAACTGATGCCAATAGTAAGTTGCATGGTATGTCCAGGGGGTAGTTATTCGTAAGTACAGTGGAGGCATTTTACCCATAAAAGAGGATTAGGGGGAAGCTATCAAAAACTTTTTGTTGTTGTTTTAAGTTGCCTGATGTAAACCCACCAAAGCCACTCTATCACTCCCCTCTGCAACTGGACAGGGCAGAGAAAATGAATCAAAAGGCTCATGAGTTAAGGACAGGGAGAGGTCACTCATCAATTACCATCACGGGCAAAACAAACTCAGCTTGGGGAAATTAGTTGAATTTATTACAAATCAAAATCAGAGCAGATAATGAGAAGTAAAATAAATCTTAAAAACACCTTCCCCCCATCCCTCCTTCCTGGGCTCTATCTCCTCCCCTTCAGCAGTGCAGGGAGACAGGGAATGGAGGCTGGGGTCAGCTCATGACAGGTCGTTTCTGCTGCTGCTCAGTGAGAGGAGACCTTCCTCTTCTCCAGTTCTGCACAAACTTCTCCAACGTGAGTCCATCCCACAGGCTACAGTTCTTCACTAACTGCTCCAGTGTGGGTCCCTTTCCACAGAGTGCAGTCCTTCTGACACAGCCTACTCCAGTGTGGGTCTACCACTGGGTCACAAGTCTTAGCAGAAACCTGCTTTATCGTGGGCTTCTCTCTCCATGGGCTCCTCTCTCCTGCCAGGAGCCCTCTCCAGCATGGGCTTTCCATGGGATCACAGCCTTCTTTCAGGCATGCACCAGCTCCAACAGGGATCACCTCCATGGGCTGCAGGTGGATCTCTGCACCCCCTGCACCTCCATGGACTGCAGGGGCACAGCTGCTCCACCATGGTCTGCACCATGGGCCGCAGGGGAAACTTGGCTCCAGCACCTAAAGCACCTCCTTCCCCTCCTTCTTCACTGACCTTGGTGTCTGCTCAGTTGTTCTGCTCACATATTCTTACTCCGCTCTTCTCTCAGTGCGATAACTTTTTATCCTTCTTAAATATGTTATCACAGAGACGCTCCCACCGTCTCTAATTGGCTTGGCCTTGGCCAGCGGCTCTGTGGGTCATGTTCAAAGCTTCTGGCAGCTTCTCACAGAAGTCACTCTTGTAGGCCTCCCTCTCCCCCTCTACCAAACCTGGCCACACAAACCCAATACAAGGTAGTAGATCAGTATTAAAGTCAAAATTCTGGAAGGGGGTTATTTAGTTTGCCAGAACCTACTCTATAATTTGAGTGGAGCAGTTACAGCTTTGTGAAACACCATCTCTATCTGTAAGTGTTAGGCAATAGCTTATTAGTAATATAAATATGCCTATTGCTTTATGATAGTTGCTACTGTATGACTTTTAAGGATGATGTAACTTAAAAGTTCTGACAAGAGGCTTAAGGTCTATTTCTCTTCTACCTCGTCAATTTTCTTTGTGCTCTCAGGGAATTTGCTTAAACTCAGTTTTATCCATCTATAAAATTAAAAGATCTTTTGAATCATTAATCATTGAGTTCTCTCAGAGCATTAAGATCCTCAGATTTTTGGTCAAATATATTTGCGTAGTGTTTAAAATAAATACGCTGCACTCGTGGCTATTTATTTGCATTGTGGCAGAGAACAGGAGTCTCAGTCATGAATCAGGATACAGTTCTGCTGCTGCTGTAGGAATACAGTAAAAATGACTGTCTGATTTAAAGACCTTGGAGTTGGCTTGTAATTTCCCTAATTCTGCTCTTGTATTTAGTCCCTAAGAGTTGAATATGTCTTTTTTTTTGGTAGAATGTGATCTGTACAAAAACACACATTATTTAGGAATATGTGTGAGAGAGGAGGTAGAAGTCTGTGTACACAAAAGAAAGAATACACAGGCTTTTTCTTTCTCATGCTCACCAGAAACTTAGAATGTCTAAGCTGTTACTGCATTGTATCTGTTTTTATTCTTGATTTCCCAACAGTAATCTAAATATGCTCTCAGGACTACAGCAGCCTGTTTGGCTGTGCATTAGATAGGGGAATGCATTCCTAATTGGTTCCATTTAGGTGGTAGCTAAAGTAGATGGCACTTCCTTGTCATTGTCAACTGCTGTTTTCAATGTCACTTTTCTTTCTATGTATTTCCAAATGGTCAGTTAAAGAAATCATTTCAGGAGCAAGTAGATTAGTCAGAGAAATGGAAGATAGAGATAACAGAAGAAAATTACAGGATTTTCCTAATGTTTTCCTATGCCAGTTTAGACAACTGGGATTTTGTTCTCTTCTGAAAGCAGATGGAGCTGGTTACAATTTGCTCTGGAGTAGCATCAGTCCTGCTGTAAAATGAGATTTCTGGCTCAAAATACAGAGGAGGTCTGTTCTTAAAAAAATGTACCAGTAATGCAAGCTGATTTTCAGAATTGACACACATACAAAAAAAATAATAAAATTATGCATGAAAGTGACATCCCTGAGCCAAAGCTGTCTTTTAGGAGTTAACATTACAACAAGATTTAATTTGCATCTCTTTCAGAAAAGGAGTTCAATATTCCATGCTATCCCATGCTCAACAGTAATGAGCTAAAATTGTATTTAAACATTATAAATAAAGATGATGCCAAGAGCTAAATTCCTAAGTCGATCTGTAATTCAAAAGTGCCAAAGAGTGATTATGGAGATCTCAGAATTGACTTTGGTCCATCCTAAGCAGGAATAGTGCATATCTGCTTTGCCTCCCCTGTCTATCCCCTAGTGTTTTTGTTCACTTTTGGTTAGTATTGCTATAAACAAACTATTAAGCAGTAAGAGATACAAAATACCTTTAACAGTAGTTAGTCTTTTTCTTGCCCTTTACTTACCTGTATATGCCCATCAAATGATTAAAGCAAACAAAGTAATTCCTCCATAAAATGTTTCTAATAATTGTGGCCAATCCAAATTTGATTTGTCAAAAATCTTATTGTTTTATCTTGATATGTCAGTTCACGGCACAGCTAGAAAGAAAGGAGCAGTTGTCATTCTGCTAATGTGGAACAGCTGGTATAACAGACTTCAAGTTGTGTTCTCCAGGAATTAATTTTTTACCAAGGTAAGTTGAATCGCAGACTTTAAACTGTTAAATTTTCAGCTCAGGCTGTGCTGCTTGCCTGGGTAACAATAGAATTTCAGAGGAGATAGAAGGGAAACCTTGGAACATATGTTTAGGGGGTGCTGGTCTTAATTTTTATTTTCCTCCTCTGTAAAGGAGATTTCTCTGACTGAAATTGATTGCTCTGACAGCTGCTCAGGGAAACCAGAGACTCTCTTGTGGGGAAGTCAGCACACATATGCTATATGTTTTTTTTTTCTTTTGTATCTTTTTTTTTTCTCTTAGGAGTATTTTTAGTTGTAAAATAGGAACTGAAGCCTCACTAAGAGGGAAAATTAATCCATTGCTGCTACTTAGTAATTTCATAAAGTACTTATTTCTTCCTATCATGGGATATTCGTTATCAACGTATTTTGAGTAGGCTGAACTCCTTTTCTTCCTTCCTTCTTTACTGCAGCACACGTTAAGGAATGCTGTGCACACAATATTTCTAAAAGTACATCACTTGAATCATGAGGGTTCAAATAAAGAAAAAGAATAAAGGATTGCAAGTTCTCTATGCCAAAAAAACCTTTTTAAACTTGAATATTTATTTGTCTGTGTGTTTTTAATGCTGTTTAAAATTTTTGCCCTTTAATAACACACATGGTGATTGCAGGGGCAGGTATCTACCAATGCGTTCTGGTAAGTGCTCCAGGCATGTGCCATGAGTGTTTCTAACATCATGTTTCTCAAAATCAAATCAGTAGCTGCACATGAATTTTTTAAAGAGTGGTAGTATTGATGGCAATCTCGTGGTTAAGGCTGTGTTTGGATTTGCATTAAAATATTTCACAGTTATACTCTAAAGGTATAATTACCCAGACCTCTTAGATAACAGTGGGAATCTTTCTAGTGATTTTTGGCAGGTTTTTTGTAAAGCCTTTCAATTTTTGAAGGAACATTTTTTCTTTTTTTTAAGAGAAGGCAAATAATATTGGTTTATTTTCTTTCTATTTTTTTCCTGTTTATAAAAGCCACCAAACAAGCCAAAACCAAAAAAGCAACAAACCCAAATGTGTGTACTTGCAGCAGGTGAGAGTTACAATGCCCATCAGCTGCTAGTCCATATGTCTGTGTGCAGATTGTGACAGAACTTGGGCCCTGGGGTCACATTTAAGAAGTAAGGTATCTATAGCTGTTGACCTTGTTGAGAACAACCCAGAGTCATTTTATCAGGCAAAGGCTTATCAACCTGCCAAAGCCATTGCAGACATGTCAAAGTCCATGCTCTGTTCTGTCACCTCTTGGAGAACATTAGTTACCTAGAGCTGAAAAACTGAAGTCCTAATAACAAATCAAAAAATTAAATAATCCAAAAACTAGAATAGGGTGTTCCTTAATAGCTTTGTTTTTAAGGCAACAATGTGCATTGCTTTAAAGACTGAAACTCTTCCAAATCCTGTTTTGTCTGAATGAGACCCTTAAATAAGACTGACTCTTTAGACAGTCTAAATTGGTTGAATTGCCTCTAATGTTGTTGATTTATTTGACAGA
Source organism: Manacus vitellinus (assembly GCF_001715985.3). NCBI lineage: Eukaryota > Metazoa > Chordata > Aves > Passeriformes > Pipridae > Manacus > Manacus vitellinus. The sequence continues at coordinate 29,002,984 of NW_021940682.1, read as the reverse complement.
AGGCCCAGAAAACAGAACTTGAGCTGGTACCTAAACCACAAGATGATACTTGGATTTTACTTAAGCATTGTTTCTCATAGTCACTTCGCTGCTGGAAATTTGACAGATTTCTCAGATCTACTGGCTGTTATCTTTCCAGAGCTTCCCACCTTATGACTTAAAGATAGAGTGCACAGTTTCCACATGCAGTACCTCCAAACTGCCTTGACAGAAAAGAACAACCTGTTAGTTAAACTGAAGGGGCTGACTTAGCTCTGGGTGTTATCAACATTCTTCCAATGGTGATAGCTGGGGAAAGAGACTGCTTGCAAGATGCCTGTGCTCTGTATTATCTGGGGTGCACCTGTCAGTCCCACAACACAACTATCTGTTCCTATGTCTTGGTGAGTAAAGAGTAAGGTCTTTTTAAGAAGGAAAAGAGTGTAGATGACAGCAGGATGAGGCACTTTTCCAGTCATTCCTCCTCTTGTACACTCCACCTTTTTTTTTGATTGTCAAAGGTAGCCTTGCTATTGGGTGGAGAATGAAGGAGATGGAAGGAGAAATTTATGCAGATGAGGTTTTTTAATTTGTTTTTGGAATTTATGTGGAGAGACCATTGCAAAAGTGCTTATACAAAGTTCAGGGTAGCATAATGAGACTTGTTTCCTTAGCGACTCATAATCATTCGATATTTTCTCAATATCAGATCAAACTTTTTGTCCAATATTTTTATTTGGTTCACACTCTGATGCTTGAATTATTGGGCTTGTTTTATATCACATTTACTACCTTTTATTAAAAATGTGAGTTTAGCAGTGTAGAAACTCACTTTCTGAGTGGTATTGAAATTACCTTGAAACAGTTCATGCCACCAATATAGAATCAGCTGCTGCCATATTTTTCACATAGTTTTGAAAACCCATCAGATCATTCTCTTCATGAAAATACATTGCCAGATTAATATTTCTGGCAATTTAAGATACAAGCAAATTTCAGGTTAAATTTTCTGCTTTCATAGAGAGTATTAGGGGGTTTTGATGAGTCGTAAGTGTCCAGATTTCCATTCATATAGAAATAAATGCAGAAGATGAGAGTATCTGTTCTATACTTTCATGAGGCTGACTCTTCAGATAGTGTGGGTATAAAGGCCGCTGAAAAGAAAATGAAGGAGTAAATTATCAAGGAAAAAGAACACATTTTATTCCTTAAATTAAAATCTAAAGAAACCATCATTTAACATGCATTTCATGTCTTTATCTACAGCCTGGAATTTTCAAATGAGCTTTTATGCTGCTTTTTTTTTAAATTTTGTTTTATATTCCTTACAGAAATAAAAAAGCATTGGATTATCTGCTTTGAGTAGAGTTGTTTGTGAAAAGAAAATTTGATGTATTAAGAGGCAATGGATACTTGCCTTTCGTTGCAGTTTACTATTTTTTAGAATCACAGATGCCTATAAATGATCTTGCAGTACTAATTTTAATAAGTAATGCTTATATTGTCTTACATTATTTATGTGGTATCCAGTAACTCCCTAGTACAGTATTTTGACTGATTATTTGACAAATAAAAAGTTTGGTCTTCATAGATGATAGGAAAAGATATATAAGAGGGAGAAAAAGAGAGACTGTCTACTTGTAGAATCAAAGGAATAGATGAATGAAAATTGGAATACTAGGAAAAGTGGCACCTCTGAGTTTATGCAGCACAGTACCCTGCGTGGCTGAGAAAACTGACAAAATGGGGAAAAGTAGCAATGCCTGTATGCTTCTACCATAGCACAAATTGAAATTGCTGAAATTATGGTAACAATTGTGAGCTAACTTGACAAATATTCAGCTGACTATTGCTCAGCTCAAGAGTATTAGTCTCTTTTGTTACTACGTTGTTTTGTTTACCTGTTTTTTCATTAATAATTTTTCCTCTTAACCCCCCTTCCTGTGGTATTTTATTCCAAACTGAAGGTACAAGCTTTTTAGGGCAGTGACTTTCTTTTTACAGTATGTCTGTGTAGTGCTTGGTTAAACTAAGTCTTCAAGCTAATGTTTCTCTTTTAGGTTAGCTATCTTAAAGTTTAGAAAATATGACTTATTTATTTTTATGCTGTTAAGAGAATAAAGATGGATCTGACTCAGTCATTATTATAACACAGAGTGGAAATCCATCTGAATTATGTCATTTTGCAGGTAGACACTTGCTGGATGTTTATGTGCCACATGTCTTTGACTTGGCCTTGACAGCAGTTGTCCAAAGGAAGAATAAGTAATTAATTATGTTATTGTTACTTCATAGTAATTTATATTCAGGAAGCTTTTTGGAGTTATAGTCAAGGCCATGAAGTCCCATGGTGGTAGATATTCCTTGTATATGTACAAATCATAGGTTGAATTGAAAAATTGGCAGTCTAAAGCAGCATAAGACAGACAAGCAGCATATTTTGAGTAGCTAGTCTGTTTTAAGAGGTTTCCAATATCAGACACCTTTATTTTAACTTGAAGTTATGCATACTCCCACTATACATAGATACATGAGCTTGTAAATGTACTGAATAAAATGTATTATTTGGAGGCTATAAATCTACCCATAAAGTGGATATGTTCTGATGTATTTTAAGTGTAGCACAATTTGACAATTAGAATTATGTTAGAAATATAGAGCTACAGAACAACATAATTAGGTGGTGTTTGCTAATGAACGAGAAACTGTACTTTCATTTAGAGGCGTGGTCAAAATAATGTAGTAGAAAATAATGTAGTAGCTTTCTTGGGACCAGATAAGGTGCTGTGTTCAAGAATTACACTGACTACACAGATTTTCACTGATATGGCTATTCCAAAGGCTTGCCTCAATGTTTTTAGCATTTTTTCTACTCTGTTTTATAAAATAGAACAATTAGCTTAATCAAAATGTCAGTTAATGTATCCTTCCTTCCTTCCTTCCTTCCTTCCTTCCTTCCTTCCTTCCTTCCTTCCTTCCTTCCTTGCTCTCTTTCCTTTATGTTGCAGAAATATTTGATAACATTTCATCTGAGGGTTCAACATTAGCCCTTTCAATCACAGGGTAGATTTTTTTTTTTTTTCCAAGAAATAAATGTATGTAGAAAGTATTTATTTAAATGAGAATGATGCCTTTCGTGTTTCAAACAGTGCTGTCAATGAATGCTAAGATGCTATGGAAATAATTTTCTCCTCCTTTTTCCCTGATTTAAACAAGAGTATGTGGTGATGACAATTAGACAGGAATAGACCTTTTGAAGGAGCAAATGGTAATAATCTTATTCTGTTTGTGTGTATATGTAAGTCTGTGTAATACTTTTTTTCTTTAATACTGCAGTAAGATATAGAAGTCAGTCAAAGTCTTCCAACATAACTAGGCTTCCATTGGTAGTGGTGGGTGTGCTTAATACTCTACAAGTTTTTTATATAAATGTACTCTTTAGAAACATTTCTAGCATCAGACCTGGAAAATAAATAAATGCACGTAAAGAACAAGAATTGACAGGAAAGAGTGATTTAGAAGGCACCGAAGGAGAATAACTCAGTTTGCTTATGCATTACTACTATTGTGATCATGTGTTTTTTGAAATAATTTTCAAGTAAGTAACAGATATGGGGGGAAATTAATACAGGCGTATCACATTAGGCCTGTTCACAATGTATTCATACAATTCATAAATATGATAAGACTCCAGAATTATGCCATTCTGATAGAATACTGTATTTTAATAGATATGCAAATAGGATTAGAGATGTTCAGGATCATTACTATTTAATGTCTGTGAGCCACTGTAAATAGCAGGAGTGTCCCTGGCTGTTATGAGGTTGTCAGACCGTCTACTGCTACCTCAAGTCAGGTGGAGAAAGGCTGTACTGGAATGAACTGCAGCATTGTCTGTGATTCTCCTCTGACTGTCTCTGTGATGGAATGAAGATAGGGGATCTCAGGTACTAAAACACCTGTAATTTATCTTACTGTGTACTAGAAGAAACTGGGCAATTCCTTCTGCCCAAAAAAGCTGTCTCTTTGAAATATTTATGGTGATGCTTTTGTATGAGTGGGCATAGAAGGCTAGGAGGAGAATGCCCTGCAGGTTTTATCACTTTGGCAGCGAACGAAAAGAGTAGTGTTGACTAAGATGTTTCTGAGAAAGTCATAACAATTTTGTAGTTATTTTAAGTGTTTGGCTGACATGTTTTTGTTTTGACCTTCTAAGCTGCAGGTGCTTATGTTCAGGCGCACCATTCAGACACAAATTCAGTGGCTTGTCTCAGTGAACAATCCACAGCTGGAACAAAAAAAAAAAAGAGACAATGGTAAATGGGTCCACTCTGCAACACAGATGTGACACATCAGTTTTGCCCTCTTGTCACAGGGTTTATACTATAAAGAAACCCATCTTGCAACCTGTCCTGAAGGGCAGCAATCAAATCTGACACAATGGATCCAGTAAAGGGCTAGAATATATAGCTGTTGGGTTTGAAAGTTCTGCAGAGACTTTACTTACTTTTTAACGGAGAGATGTTCAGTTTTGGCAGTATAGATTAGGAAGCGAATTAGAAAGGGGCTGAGGAACCTTAGCACTAAAGAATCTTTCTAGCTAATTATTGTGTCTTCAAACTTCAGATATGAAGCCTTGCTTTTCAAATAATTGTAAGTACTGTAGAAAATGAATTGTGTCAATGTAGCATGCTTTCTGGACCATGGTGGCTTTTTTCTGAAAATAGAATGTTGCAATTAAAGAGCAAGAGGTAAAAATCGAAACTGTTTTTAACTGAGCACTCAGTGTCCAAGGAAGATCTAATCAAACCAACACAGAACTGCTGTGCTTTCTAGAAGAGCTGATATAGTACTGTTGGGTACTGAATCTTTTCTGAGGCTGGGAAAAAAATTTCTCTAGTATTAGTTGCTCTATTTAATACTGGTTTACTTTTTTTTTCCCCAAATAATTTTCAGTAGTGAATGAATGTTCATATAAATTTATTCTAAATGAGAGTTTGGCACTTGTCTTGCAATGGACTAAGAGGTTACATTGGGCAGTGTAGTTAAATCCTAGGTTTGCTGTTAAAATACTAAAAACCCCTATTTTTTCATTATCAAGTGCCAAATATGCATGCAAACCTATGAAGTGGTGCAAAATGTGTCCCTTATCTGGAAAAATATATGATTTTGTATAACTGCTTTCAGCACAGTCAGCTTATAAGACCATGATTTCTAAATCAGGATTCTGAGATTTGAGTTACTTTTGACCTCTCTAATATTTCTAAAAGTTTATTTTTGATTACATTGTTCTTTCAATTAATCTTGTCTCATATTTGTTCCTCTTACTTAGGTAGAAGTTCTCACATTTGTGACTTATTTTTCTTTCTTCCTACATCTATGCCACTGTATTTTAATGTTTGTACAGGAAGAAGTTCATCATTTGGGCCAGACCTTTTGTTATTGATGTTGCTGTAGCAAGGCATTACAGTTTTCTTTCAGCACTGTCCACCTGAACAAAACCAAAACCTTTTCATATTCAAATTTCAAGATCTTCAGCTGTTAAAGACAGTGTCATCCATAGATGATGGCAGCTCATTGATGTCTAGAGCCATGCATGCTGTTGTGTTGTGGTCAGGAGCACAGCTTCCCTGTGTTGGTTTTTGCAGTCGGCTTCCTGAAGGCATAGCTAAGTTTTGGGGGGTTTTTTTGTTTACACTTTATTCTGGCAAGATACAGCTCTGGATTAGCATGACACTGTGCTTCTGTGATTGCATCCTGCAGGTATGAGTTGTCTCCTGAATGCCATCTGACAGTGCTAAGAGGCCAAATTATATTAGAACATCCAGACAATGAAATGGAAAAGGTTTCATAGTAACCTTGCTTCACTTGGTTTTGTGTACCTTGTATGCAGAGGGCAAATGGGTTCTAATGCTTATTCATGTTGGACAAATAAGGGCATGGTGAACTGCTTAGCCAGCTGATGTAACCTTTAGCTTTTCTCAATTCTGCAGTGATATTAATAATTTAATGTTGCAGTTACACTGATTTATGAATTTAATTCCTAATTATATTTTTAAAGTACTGCCTGCCTGAAGACCTAAAACCTCATCTCTCAACTGAAGCTTGTATGTTAAGATTCATCTAAAACCTGAGCCATGGCATGTGCTTTTTGAAGTCTTTGAACTGAATATAGCTTTAGTTTGAGTTCTGTCTACTTCAGAGGGAAAGGAAACACTTTCCTATTCTGCTCACAGACAGCCTGTGCTGGAGGGCTGCTGCCTCTCTTCTCACAATGACTGCAGCAGCTAATCATGTGTAATCCCTGTGTTACTGCTCACAAAGAAAATCCGTGTCATTGGAAAAGCATAAATTGGTGGATATACACATTTTACATGGGTAGATGCTTATATTTTATTTTAAAAGCCATATCCTTTTGGATCTGCTGTTACTCTCCTTTTTATGTGGCAGATGTCAAGATTTTGTTTGTACCACTTTGCTGTTGTGTGTTCCTAAAACCTATAACTTGTAATTCTTGATGATATATTATGCTTTTTTTTTTCCTCTCTATAATGAGATGCAAATCAAGGAGGAGAACTGGAAGGAAGAGTTTTTACTTTCATTCTTTAAGATAAAATGCTGAGGTGTTATAAACAGTTTAATAAAAATAGAGATGTTGTGTATCTGGGTCTTTTTTCTTGCTTTTCCCCTTATGTTCCTGGATATCTCTTTGCTGAGCTGCCAAAAATCTTGAAACTTTGGACAAATAGCCATTGCAGATAGATGAACTGATTTTCTATTGCAGTGAGTCCAACACAGCAGAATTTGTCAGAGTTGCTGTATATGAGTTACACAATGCATGTTTCCAGCCTCGTATCCAGAATTTGCCAGACAGAATTTTGAGTTCTACTAAGTGTGATTGATTGTACTTTAACTTATAATATTCAGATATGGGTGGTTTTATGCTCCTAAGCAATTGTGAGTGCAAATTTTCAGCATTTTCAGATTGTGATTTAGATGAGATTGCTTATTTCCGTAATTGTATTGCAAACTGGGCTGAGCACAATTATTATTTTTTCTTACTGATGACTTGATAATTTAGGTCACTGATGGTATTGAAATGCTAGCTACAAGTTGGCATTTAGGCATACACCCCTCCTCCCTGTAGAACATTATAGAACAGGTTTTCTGTTAATGATGAAGGGGGCATAATTTTGGGGGTATTAGTTTTGTGATTTTTTTTCCTTTTTTTTTTTCTGCTGATTCATTCTGGTATTGGGTTTTAACAAGGGGTAGCAGAATGGTGATTAAATGCTTCTATTATTTTGAAGGAGTTAAAAGTTGATGACTTTTCTGTTCTGCAAGCACTCATGCCAATTCAGGATTTAATTTTTCACCTCTTCTAATGACAACACTAGGTCAAGCATGTTTCTGCCTTGTGATTATATCTGTACAACAGTTCTTGTAAGGATTTGGGTTACAGCTGATAGTCTGTTTGAGTCCAAAGTTCCTTTTGCCAAAAGCAGACTTCGCTGAATATGGGGTTTCTATTATCTACAAGAATTAAGGCAGAGGTGAAGATTGTTTCAACTTTAGTCTAAATCATGTAGAAGAATTTTTAACCTGTGAATCAAGTATTTGTAAATGACAGTAAAGTTTGATCTGAAAGATGTTTCCTAAACACTTTCAATAAACTGAGAAATTTGTAAGCCTTGATGATTACTCCCCATATATTTTTCTAAAATAGGTGCTTAAAATATATCCTTAATTTGTACTTTATCTGTTAGGGTGACCTTTTCTTCCAGATCATGTCTCATACAGATCTGTGCTCTGCAGATAATATAGCTGATAATTCATTTACAGCCTTTAGAATCTCTTAGTAAAAGAGAGAAATCAGGTCTTCAGAGATTCATTGTAACAGCAAATAAAACTACTGAAAAGAAAATAAAATGAGAACATTTGGTATGTATTTATTTACAATTGAGTCTGCTATTCTGGGTAATAAATGAGGTGGGATAAGGAAGACAAAGCAAACCCACAAATTTGAAACATATGTAAAATAACTGCAAGACCATTCTGTACACAGTTTATATTTAAACATGAAATGAAGATATGGAATGAGGTTAAAAATGAAAAGGAAAAAGTTCAGGGTCTTTTCTGCATCTGTTGTGGTTAGTCTGAAACCTGGATAGTTTTTCCATGAGTAATTGAAAATTGACTATATTTCACATCTGTTTTGGCTTAACTAAAATATGCCGACTAATACTCGCACCCAGACACAAGTTATTTGTATCTTATTCAAAGGTGTTCTTTACCTGTGGCATATTTGTTACATTTTTCATATTGAAGCAAAGGCCCATATTCTTCTTCTTTTTCTTTAGCTGTAATGGATAACCAAAATGATTGTTTAACTGCTGTCTTTGATCCATATTTCTTTTTTTTTTTTTAATTCTATAGTTCTAGTATATACTATAAGGTACTAAAGGAACTCCATCTCTCCTAACAAGGCCATCTTTCCAGTACAAAGAGACTGTTGCAAACATCGGTAAGGAAATCTGATCAGCTTTAGTTTGCATTATGAGGCAAACTGTGGGAGTTCATTTTATTAATTTACTTGTCTTTTAAAATCAGTGATTGCTTCTTGTTCTTTATATACTGCAAATAATGGAAGACTGAAAGGTTAATTATCCTAAAGATTTAGACTAGGATTTTTTTGTTATATTCTTGATGTGATCTAATTAGATTTGTTCTTTTCAGATGCTTCATAGTCACAATAAATTGTGTTCTTGTTTGCTGTTCAGCCAATATGTACTCTCTTTGTGATACAAAACTCAAGTTGTTCTGTAGATACTCTTCAGAATATATAAGAATCAGACTAAAAAAATAATTCATTTTAGGGGATATTTTAGTGTCAGTTTCAGTTTTATTTTAGAAAGAGACTTATGCTTTATGTAAAGCTTCATAATTTGCAGAAAAGGAGCAATCCTCAAGTTGAGTTCTGCTCCCAGTGCTATGGGGATAAGTGTGGTGCTACGTTTTGCCGTGCGAATGCTGTCCTGAGGAAAGATTGTGAAGGAGGTGAAGGAATCATTGACTGCTTAGGGGATGATATCATGGATTTCCAGCTGCTGAGACCTATTAAAACTGTCATGACTCTACTTAACTATTTCTTTCTGAGATGGTTGTCTTTTTATGTGTATTAATCAATTTTAGTATTTAACTATATTCATGACTTTTCTGAACTTTGATATAATTATCTGGTATTCTGCAATTTGCAAAAACCTCTTTGCTTACTGAACATCATTTGCTAGAAACAGTCTGATCTCTACTTGCTAGGGGAAATGGCTATGCAAATGTGCATATCTGTGATTTCAATGATTTCAAGCTAACTCTGTGGGGAAACATGAGAGAACTGTTTAAATGAATCATCTCATAGCAACTGTTGTATCAGACAGGTGAAATGTTTCTGAAAAGGTCTGGAGAAGGAGATGGGGGGAGATTCCAACACTAATTGCCTTTGCTATGTCTTTAAATAAGGTGCAAAATCTGCATCTTTACTTCAAATCCACTTCAAAGAATAGAAGACTACTGCTGTTTTAAGTAGTTTAGAAGCAAAAATCAAGAGAAGGTGGGTGGTAGCTTGTTTTGCTCTCAATTTTTTGTGCTCTCAGACTGAACACAGCCAGACACACCATGCCCAGAACGTGTACCTTCCTCTCCAGGAACTTCGTATCCTGGGCAGGGCTCAGGAGCCCTGGGGCAGTGGAGGCAGCTTTCCAAAGAATGGCACCTGGACAGTCTGGCTGTATCACAGACTGAAATCTGTGGTGGAGCAAGACAGAGGAGAGCTAAAGACCTTGTTCTTTTCCACCACCTTTGCAACATGACAAGATTCTCTGGGAGAATGAAATGTGCAGTCCTGTGGTCACAGAAGTGCAACAGTTCCATTCTCATTTTTGGTCCCAGTTCAGCCTCATTCCCTCCCTGTTATAACTGTGCCATCCCTCATCACTAGTGGGATCTCTGAAGTGTACACTTCAGTGTACACTGTGTACACTTCCATTATAATCCAAACCTTTGTTCAAAAGTACACAGGGAAGAGAAGATGAAGATAGAGGCAGGTTTCAGCATCTCTCTGCATGTGTAAAATATTAGGAACTCTCAGACATAAATAGCTGTGCCACAGTTTGAATTTCTGCAGAATGCAGAAATCATCACCACCAGGTGTGAAAACTGTTTTAATGTTAAAGCTCTTCATGGATCAGAACAATGTAAATAAAAAGGCCTCTCACAGCTTTAATTCTTCATTTTTACTCTTAATACCAGACTGTGGCTTTTGATTTCAGTCTGAATTCACTGGAATTATAACTGTACCTCTGTTATGTTATATGTAGAACTTAGGTGAAGCCTTATAGGGAGACAGCCCTGCTTTTTGTAACAGTGATAAAACAGTATGTTTTAATTCTGTCCCAAAAAACAATACTATAAAAATCTATTAATTTTCTTCACTGGCTACCAGGAGACCACAACACTGGCAAATGATCTTTGCACTTACAGACATTAAGACTTTTTTAATAGAAGCTTAAAATCCGTAGAAATTATTGTTCTACACATTGCTTAATCCATATGATCTTGGGCAAAGGCTATGGAGATGCTATTTTCAAACTCTAGAATTAAATCTAGACAGCTTAACATCTCTGAATTTAGGAAGTGCTACTTAAATAATTGATTAGTTTTTGATTGGAAAGATAGTATGATTCTATGAAAATGAATATTTTTTAATTGGACAATCTAAATTTAGTGGTTATTTTTCTATGCTGTCGCAGGTACTATTTTCCCCACATGCAGATCTCTTTTCTGAAAGGTTCACTCACAAGTCCAGAGGTGAAGAAGTATTAATCTCCAGAATTTGAAAACAGTTTTTCACTTTTATTTAAAAATAGCCCATTTTGTTTGTCCATATAGTTGTAGTTATTTCCAAATAAAGCTTTTGTGAAAGTTATGTTGGGGGGCCTTTCTGATGGAAAGAAGCATCAATCCTTTTGAATGGGTGGGTATATGTCCAGCCATATACCCTATATAAGCAGAAAAAAATTGTAAGGAAACATGAATTTCCCCAAGGTGCTTTCTTCCATTCTGCAGTAAATTTTGATGGCAAGATATACAGATGAAGCTGACTACTCCAGTGCTTGTGAAGCTCACACTATTTGGAAACTTGGACATAACACCAGTGCAAATATCAATGCAAGTGTGCTGTGATTCATCCAGCTCTGTATGCAGTACTGACACTAGCACTACAAATATGATTTATTTCTAGCTAAAATTGCTCTGACTGATGAGAATGAAACTATTTATTTATTTATTTTCTTCAAGGCTCCTTGCCTATTGAGATTAGATGCTCAGGGAAATTGGTTTTAGCTTTCTTAATACCACAGGAAACAGTTTTTTGGAAAGTCAAGGTTATTCACAGCCCTGGAACTTGTAAGGAGAAATTGGACCACAACGCCAGCTGAAATTGCACAAGAGAAAATGCTATTTTGCAAGTGACAGCTGGAAGAAATCCAGGATGCACAGTCAACAGCTGTCTGCAGTTGTCCCAGTACTGTATTTCATCACTGGTTCACAGTGAGAATTGTGATTTTTACCAGTATCTTAGTTTGGGAGAAAATTACTGTTTGCAGGAATACTGTAACTGGATGATTATGAGTCCTAGGAAAAACCATACAGGGAGGGTAGATTTTTGGCAAGGCATTTGATGCTCTCTCACACAACATTCTTGTGTGAAGGTGTTTGAAGTCTGGTTTATGGTCTGATGAACAGCAAAGGGGTTTGGATCATTGGTCCCAGAGAGTGAGTTTAATGGGTCATACTGTGCCTGGAGACTAGTAGCAAGAGGAGTACTACAGGGGTCGTTCTAGTTGTGTTCAATATCTTAATCTGTGACTTGGAGGAGGGAACAAAGTGCTGCTCTTGGTATCCTTGCCCCCATGAAGGAACAATTCCCCACAAAGACACAGGCTTATGTCTTCCAGTCTATGGAGTAGCTCTGTGGAAAAAGCACTGGGGCCATAGTAGGTAGAAAAGCAGGCATGGGCCAGCAGTATCTGCTTGGCAGCATGGGCAGCCAACAGCCTCCTCAACTGTGTGAACAAACACATATCCTGATATCAAGTGAAGTGATTATCCCCTTTACTCAGCATTCCTTATAACCCATCTAAATTACTCCTTATGTTTTTGGACCCCTCTGAACAAGAAGGGTATCAACATGCTGTAGTGAGTTCATTAAGAGTGCTACCTGTGATGGGAAACCAAGCAGCAGGGGCTTGTTAAGTCTGAAGAAGAGATGACTGAACAGCAATCCATCAGCACCTACCAGGAGGTCATCAAGGAGATAGTGCCAGGCCTTTTGTGTCTTGTTTTCCCACCATGTTCAACAAGAGTGAATTGAAAAAGAAGAGCTGTACTGATTAAAGGGAAAGGTTTTCCGCTGTGAGGACAGGACGGGTGCTAGAAGAGATGGCAACTGTGCAGGCAGTCCTTGGAAATTTTCCAGACCCATCTGGGAACACCCCTAAGCAAGCTGATCTGAGCAGACTCTAATTGGAAGAGATTGGAGTAGAGTTCTCTTGAGGTTTCTTCCAGCCCGTATTATTCTATGATTATCCAGAGGGGGCACTTTATGGAACAAATGGAACAGCTGCATCCTGGTCTCACAATTAAAAGGAAAAAAATATAAACAGCCCACAAAAATCCATCAACACCACCTCCCCAGAAAACCCCCCACAAACAAAAAAAGCCCCCAAAACATCCCCTGTGGAAAGGTAGGGGCATTAGTAGACCTATACATTGGCAGAACAGAATGAAGTGCCCATTCCCCCTCAAGGGTGATTTTCCATCCTGTTGCCAGCCATGAAAAATGAGAAACAAACCTGGAAGAGTTCTGTATGTGACATCTGAAGAAACTTTGGAGAGAGGCTTCTCCCTCACCCCACTAACTATTCCACAGGCATATCCCTTGATTTGCATGGATTTTTTTTTTTTTCTCCTCTTTGGTTTGGACTTCTGGTTTGTTTTTTTTTTTGTCATTGTTGGTTTGTTTGGTTTGTTTTTGTTTTTTTTTTAATAACTTTGATCACTACCATTTGATCTGACAAGAGATCCCCCCAGGGCCTTTTCCAGAACCATGACAATGTATTAATGTCAGCCTTAAGGAAGAAGGAAACTAGTATGAGTATGTAGGTATGTATTTCCTGACTGGAGCTCTGCAAGTGAGGGGACAAAGAACAGCACGTAGTGACTGCAGAGTCCTGCATCTGTGAAGAAAATAGACACAGAAAGCCAGGGGTCAGTCGCAGGTACTAGGATGTATTTTCAATCTCATTGCAAAAGAATGTTGAATGAAGATGACCATAAGAGAAGACAAGTGATACCACAGAAAACAAGATCCAGCTCTTGTGAAGCATATTGGGAATGCTGATCTCATATGCAGTCACGTCTTACTGAACCAGTGTTCCCATGCAGCCCTCTCTTCTACCCCTTGCCCAGCTTAAAACATTGCCTGTGTTAGCAAGGTCATGGTCCTTTCGTCTGCACTTGTGGACTGGTAATGCAATTTCAGGAGCTCCATTTATTAATGGTGAGGAAAATTAATTTGTCTGTCACAAGTCAACTGTGCATAGTGGAGCTGGGGTGATAAAGGGGATAAAGAACTTCTGTTGCAGAGGCAGAGCACCAGTTAAAGAGAGAGCAAAGTGTGCAGTGATTTCTGCAATGGGGAGCAGTCGATTTTAAGAGATGCATTCTTGTCCTGGTGATGACAGTTAAGAGACATGAACACCAGTAATGTGGAAGGGGTATCATCAGGTTGTCCAAATGACAGTCCAAAAAAAAAAGAACCCAAGTACTTCTTGTCTGCATAGAACTAAATTCCTTATCAAAAAGCTTTGTTCATCAGCTATTTGATGGACACCAGTACCTCGCCAGTGTATTGCAATGGAATGTGCTCCTGGAATTTTCCTTATTTCATGAGAAGTAATTTTTGTAGTTTCTTGCCATATGACAGTAGAGTACCTTGTGACCTTCTCCAGCAATCAGTGCTGAGAATACAAAATGACTGATCATTTCTCATGATGTTGCTTTCAGTTTCTTCCTATTGCCACATACATTTTTCTCCTTATGTGCATTTTCCACTTATCCACAGTATACAGAAGTATACAAATCATGCTTTTCACATTCTTGGAGAGAGCTGCTATTGCTGAACACATTTAAAACAAAATGACTACTGTTTCACAAAACCTAAAAAGAAATTAACCACTGAGATTATTTTATTCCTTGCCTTGAAGGCTTCCCCCTGGAAGTCTGACTTCCTTTAGTGTGAAAGCCCAAATGGCTGTGTTTTTTACAGTACAATATTAAAATAAGCAAAGAACAAATATAATGTTATCTACCAGATATTTCTGTAGTATCTATCTCAATTCCAGCTTTCCAGTCTCACAGAGAACAACCTTTGCACCTATATTATTTTTCTCCCTGCCTTATTCTGGAGACAGATGTGATGATAGTATTCATCTATTGCAACTGCTCTGTGACAACAGTGTCTCTAGTCAGATGAGGTTGTCCAACTGGGAATTTTTCCCCGGTTAGCTTCAATGTTATGTCATCAGTTTAATAAAGTAGATCCTACCATAGACAAAAATTGCTTCCCAAGATAAATTCAATGCAAGGTTTTTTTGTTAGCTGTGAATCCTCTTTCTAGTAGTAGTGTCAATATTGAAGTGAAAAGGTCAGGTCTCTGGTTCTTAACCACTCACATAAATTCATCAAAACCTCATATATGTCCCCTGATGGTGATCCCTATGCACTGGTTGTGGCAGGCACCCATTCTATTCCTTATTACTGACATTTTGGGTATCTCATTTAGAATCTAATTTTGTCTTCCAATTGAGAAGTTCACAGCTATTCAAGTCCTGTTGTAACACTTCTCTAGACCGTATCATCGTCTAGAGAATAGGTGTGCTGTATTTGAATTTGCCTCTCTGAGTAGTCAAGCCCACAGACACAACCCACTTCTGTAACAAAATCTTTATTAAGTGCTGATACCCAACTAATTAGATTGTTGGTTAATCAAATTAGCTTTGTATTCTTCATCAGGAGAGAATTCTCTGAAATAGATTACTGTGGACTAGTATTTTCCAAACAGTGAAAAAAATCTTTCAACTGAAAGGTCATTCCTATTTGCCATTGACAGACTGATTCCTGTCCCCAAGGCTCAGGGAGACCAATGTGTTCTCTATAATTTATGTCCAAAGTTTATAGCTTGAGGAAA
Organism: Manacus vitellinus; assembly: GCF_001715985.3. NCBI lineage: Eukaryota > Metazoa > Chordata > Aves > Passeriformes > Pipridae > Manacus > Manacus vitellinus. Next base: position 28,987,701 of record NW_021940682.1, on the reverse strand, counting down.
GAATTTTCAAGTATTCACATACAAATAGTGTCATTCTGTCTGTATGTAAACCTCAAAAATCTCTGCTTTATTAAAAACAAAAACAAGCAACACCAACAACCAAAGATTTTTTTTTACTGCTTTCACATTATTTTTAAAATTATGAATATTTTTTGTATTTCTCTTGATTGCTGTTGTATTTGCCTTACAAAAATATCATTATCCATAAACTCTTAATCAGAACATGAAAGGATCGTTTTATCTCCTGTACTAGTTTTTGTGCTCAATTTCTCAAGACTTCTATTGATTTTTTTTTTAAAATGCAAATAACTTAAAAGGATTTAATTTCAGTTATTGCAAAGCAATTACTTTTAGTTAGAGCAAATTTAATAGTGATTTTCCTTGAGTGCTGTATTGGAATTTCTTCTAGTGGTAGTTAGTGATGTTTCTATGCTTTAAATGAATTAGTTATGTGTGCTTAAAAATATTAAAAGATTTTTATTTGATTTTTTTAAACAAAATATTATTAGAGTTATACTAGGACTGTGTGAAGACTCCCAAAGTGTCAACTGCTTTCTGAAGAAATTTTTAACAGATGTTTCATTTTTTTTTTTTATTACAGCCTTCCACAGACTGTCTTGTGAACAAATTTATTGGTAATAGTTACAGTTAGCATTAGGTAGGCTGAGGATAAAGGCTATGAACATATGTTTAATGATCTGGGAATGTGGCATTTATAAATCTTTTTTTTTAGATATATCAATTTTCATAGACTTGCGAGACAACTGGTTATATCCTGCAGCCATATGGAGAAGCGTGCAGCGCTTGAATTGCAGGGTGATGTTTTATAACTGCTGATGTAACTGGTTATAGTTGTATGAATACATTTTAAAGTTTAGTGGAAAGCTTTCATTGCTTCTGCATGAGGGTCACATTTCTTAACCAATTTATGTTCCAGTAACTCTGGGATGTTTTCACATGAGCAGTCCCCTTTGTCTTTTCAGCTAGAGCTACTTTTCTCAAATTGTTCTTCAGAACCGTCATTCCTACAGAATAAGAAAGTATGGACTTCATGTAGGACACCAGAGAGATTTTATGTTTGCATGGTCTGAATATTCTATATTTTAGGTATTTCATGTTTTTCTGGGTGATTTCCCTCAAATAAAATATCATAGTAGGTTATATCAATGCAATGTATTCTGCTATATTGAGAATATACTTATAGGGCTTGTTTCTTCTCATATACCTAAGTCACATATTGACACCTCTGTCTAGTGTTGAGAGGCTCTCAGTCTGGTACAGGCTAAGGAAACATGGTGATTACTGGAAGAGGCAGGATGAAGCCGTGTGGTATGCAGGCAGGATGACTATTTGTGTAGACAGCTGAAGGTGTAATTACGGCTGTGCTGTTGAATGGGCAGCACAAGCTGAACCCATTGCAACAATGGCCTGTCATCAACTGCTGCTGTTCACAGTCAGTGTCAGCTCTCCAGAGTCTGACCACTGGACTGGGGAACAGGCAGCCTGACTGTGAACCCATGAGCTGTGCTCTGCTGCCCCAGGAAGAACGAGGGTTTGCTGACGTGCTGTGTCCCGAACAACGATCTTCATGACAGGAACCAAATGCATAGCATGTATGGGATTTACGTACTCCTACAGAGCAGGACCGCATCCCTCAAATGAATAACTTCCTTCGCTACTCCTTCCTACAAGGAAAGGCTGAAAATTCAACTCTCTTCAGCTTGTTACATAGTTTTTCTTCTACTAAGTACAGTGTACTACTGAGAAATTTTAAGAGCTTAAATAGCTTTGCAGCTGACCTCTTGATCCCAAGAGGCTTTTTTTCCCCCCTCATACTTCTTATCTTTGATTATTGCATGAAAATGAAATGCAGTTATAGTAGCACAATCTCAAAACTTATATGGAACTTCTGGGATGCACAGGCTTAGTGCAGATATTTGCTTCTGTTTCGCTTTTATGTTCACCATAATGTTTGTGCTCTATGAAATTTGGTACTTAGTGGATTTTTTTAAAGTTGTGTGCATGTGTCAGTATCAGCATTTTCAGCTCCTGTTGCATCTTCCTTTGCGTGTAATGATAATGATGTCATGGAGAGAGAATAACAAGTTCTCTCCTTCTTTTCTGTAGTCTTGTTGACTCTAACACAGCAGTAGAAATTGCTTTTCCCACCTTTTGTCCTTCAGTATCTCTACTGATAGTAGTTAACTTTTTCTTCGTAACTCATGAGATTCAATTTTCAAACAATACACTTGCTGGAATATAGGTATGCTGTGGGCATATGCTTGCTCTATGCACATTTGTCTACCTCTGTCTATGATAAATACTCTAACTTAAACTCATTGAGGTTTTGTTTGTTGTGTAAGTACACGAGTGTGTAAAAGTCTCAACTGTGGTTGCTGCACACATCTGTACAAGATATTTAAGTAAAACAGAAGAATAAGTGTATTTGGCATTACTCAGTGATTTAATTTTCTTTTCTCAAGAGTTAAGACATTATATCATATGAACATGGGATTTTCAGAAGTGCTTACATTGGCGTAAACTTTGTTCCTGTCAAAATTCTAGCTATGGATTCAAAAACTGTCCATGTTGTTCAATATTGATTAATGGTTTAAACTTCAGAAAAAAAAAATCAGAGGGTAATTTCAGCAAAGTTTGCATTAGAAAAGAACAGATTTTTGATTCTTGCATCAATAATATCCAGTTTCTGCCAAAGGAGAAACAATTCCATAGAAAGTAGGGTATGTTTCTGCTAACTTTTAAGCCTGTTTAACTCCAACAAAAATTTGTTAACATAAATGTTTCCCACTACACTACACCAAAGATCAAAAATCAGTTGTCCCTGAATGGTGGCACTTCCTCTACTGCCCTCTCTGCTTTTCATATTTAAATAGACACTTACAACATCTTTAGAGATGAGTATCTTCTGATAGCCTAGAAGAAACTGGGGGGCACAGGGAGGAATCGAGACATTTGTCAGTGTGTCCTAGTTTTAGCAACTGTTGAGAAAGTTAGGACTTAATATTCTTTGGTTTCTATCACAAATGCCTTGTTTTCAGACAGATGGCTTAAGTCAGCCCAGATTCAAACCCCACTGAGGTGAAATGAAAAAAAAAGGTTTTTTAGAACATCAGAACAGCTAATCAGATTATATAAAGAAATCAAAGAAAAACTTTTTGAATCTCTAGTCACCTGTGTAGTCTGAGATCGTCTAAAGATGGAATTTTGGATTAGACATGGGCATGCACTACTTTTCTTTTAAATGAGCATGAGAAGACCATGTGGAGTCCATTTGATTTATGCTAGTTACAGGAGGACAGACCATATCTGGTTTGTTATAAACCCTGCTAGTACAAAGCTGTAAGTTCACACTGAATTTTCACAAGTATCAGTGGCTATATGAAAAAGGGAATTTCAAGATAACACAGACAGTAATCTGTTTTTGGAGACCCTCTTCACCTCCCTTCTTCCTGTAAGTGAATTCCTGACCATTTTGCATAATTATTTTTTCTTTCACAGTGCAAATCCTGTTCAAAGAAATAAAATGCACAAAAATTTACTGTGACACTGACACTAAATTTGGTCAGAATTCTCTGAAGTTGAAGTTGATTAATAATTTTTATTTGTAACTATACCATCACTTTCTAGACAACTGTGCTCTTTAAATGGAGGTTTTTCTTTTTCAAAAAATAAAATAGTTAATGAAGATTTATGAAGAAAGTAAGTTCTTAAATAGTTTGCTTACAAATTATGAGCAGCAGAAAATACAGTATAAAAACCTTTCTCTGTGTAAATAAATATACTTCTCTGCTTTTAAGAGTAAGATTGCTATCAGTGATTTTTCTCTTAAAGTAAGTGTTTAGATAATTGCATTCATGCAGGCTGTCAGGATTTGATAGATAGCAGCTGTATCATAATTTCTCAAAAGTGTAATAGAAGGTCTCTCCGAGCTGGGATGTTTGCTTTGGGAATAAGTTTTGGGAGATCACTGTGAAGAGGGATTTTATAAATTATGTGTGAGTAAGTGTGCTTTTTGTGAAACTCTGATAAATATTTGGACTTGCTTTATGGTTTAGTAAAATCATTTATGTGAGAAAAACATGTATTTGTACAATTAAATAAAAAAAACCCAACAACAACCAATTCTATTTTCTACCACTGGTCATGTGTTGGAATGAGGAAAGCATGAAGACTATATGAGCTGGTAACTAATTTAAGACCATTGGTTTCAGAGCAGTAAATGTGAATTTACCTCTCTGAAAGATTAGAATATAATAGTTTTGCCATTTTTCATAGAAGTACTGAGATAAAGCTATCTTCAATTTAATAAATGGAATGAAGTGTAGTATATAGCCCTACACTGAGAGATGATTATATTGAGGTAGAAACAGGGGATTCTACAACTTTATTTTAATTTATTTCTTGCTCATCTATAAAACGTTGATTATATTCCACATTAGAATTCAACTCATCATCTGCCTTTCTGAGTGGCTGTGGTTTTATCATTAAATACACAGAAAATTAGCAACCAACTACTATAATTTGCCTGAGGAAGGATTCTTCAATGAAGAGTGTTTAGACCCAAAAACTGTGCCTCCCACATCATGGGAATTGCAGTCTAGGCTAGAAAATGCCACTGATCACAGGGTCATGTAATAGAGATTACTGATGTGAAATGTACTCCTAAAATCTCCTTAACTCCCCAACCAGCTTTAGAACTGCAATTACATTATTTTGCTTAAAAATCTGAAGAAAAAAGATTTCCTACAAGCCTGAAGATGAAAGTTTTGGATGTGAAAAAAAGAACAGCTGCAACTATGCTCTACTTAGTAAACCCAACAAGTCCTGGCTAGATGGAAAATCATCTTCGAATATACAGATGTGCATATACAGAATCAGCTCAATAGGAATATTTAGTTAACTGAATATTGCAAAAAGTAGGAGAATGACTACCCGTTCATGTTTCTGATTTGTTTGATTACTTGTCTTTTTTTTCTTTTCTCCATATTCTCAAGATACAGACAATAAAACTAATTTCTCCTTCTCCCATACCCCATGCTTACCAACATCCACAGCTTACACTATCTAGATACTTATTATTTTATGAAAATATATAAATAATAGTGCACTAAAATAAGTTTGTTCTAACTGTTCTTGTTTTACAGTGCTGGACAGAGCAGTCTTACTCATTCTGTGGTAGTTCCTTGCTCTCATTCCTTTTAATATTGCTTATCACTCAAATGTTTTCCTTGTTTCTTCAGACTCTCCTGAGCTTCGTCTACATTTTCTGGAATGCTGATGATACTATGGGACAGGAATTCTCAATTCAGTCTCTAGGGACTGTTTTAAGAGTGGGAGTCTGTAAAGAGAGAAAAGCAATTCCATGTACACTTCATGGCCTAAACACCTGTGAGAGGCAGATCTGCTTCTTGGTGTATCAGTGTCTCTAGTTAGGTCAGGACTGCACTAAGTCTCAACTTTAAATGTCTATCTTTGGATTTGTGCCATCCCTAAACTCCTGGGAATAAGGAAATTTAGCATATAATCACATTGACTTGTAACTTTAAAGATGTGCTATGTGTTCAAGTTTTGAATACTTTGATTATAGGCTCTTCAAAAATTATTTGAATAATCACCACTGAATTTTCTGTTGAGACAGAAGGCAGGTTGCACCACTATGCGTATTTAAGCTGTAAGATGTACCACATATTGGTCACTGGCACTTTCAGAGGATGACAGTCTGTTCTTTCAAGCTATTTGAGATAAAAATGGGATCTGCTGTATGCAGCAGCCATGAAGATAGGGATAGTTTCAAATTAACTTCTCATATGTTGAACATATATATATATTTTTCCTTAGCATATTAACTTAAAACAAGTATTGCAGCTTCTAATTATGCATGGAATAAATAAAATAAAATATAACAGAGATCATAAAATCATGACTTTTGCAATATTTAATTTTCAAATATTGATCCAGGTGTATTCTGCTTGTGTCTGTCCCTTTGGATACAAGAGATGTTATTAGGACAGTCTGACCTTCGCAGAAGGGAAACAAAATGCACAAAGGGTTTTGGCAATAACACTGATTGCATTTTGCTACAATACAGAATATTATCTGTTACAACCCTAATGAGAAAGGTCAATGTTGTATGTTCTTTATCACTGTTTGGGCTTCGTAATAGTAAGGTCATCTTGATTTCAGATTGAAAGCAACGTTGAGACAGGGTTTTTTCACCCTCTGAATTTCATGTGATGCAGCGTACTGTTGAACTTAGGACTGTAGTTTCCTAATGTCATTATAATATTGTTAATGTTGTTTGCAAATACCTAAGTCTTATGGGCTTTGCTCAGTGACGTATTCTGATTCACTTTTAGTATAAGATTAGGTAATACTCACTTTGCTTGGTTTTTATTCTACCTTTGTAGGAAGTCACAAATCCATTCATTATCTGAACTAAAACATTGAGAAGATATCGTACAAAAAAAGGAAAAAATGCCATTTGCTTGGTGATAATTACTAGTGTTCATTTTCTCACTTAAATGATAGGGCACATCTCACTGTTGCCATAGCAACCTCAATTCTGTCCCATTAGTTGCCTAATGTGAATTTATGAATGCAAGTTTCAACGTGTGGATAGCAGCTCAAAATAGGGAGTGATTCATCATGTACAGCACAGACAGCTGAGTTGCAGGCAAAGTCAGGTTTGTCTGATTTGGTTTTCAATGTTAAAAGGCTATGCTGTGATGCAGGTATCCAATTTTGATATTTAGTGAGATTTGAAATGATAGTTGAATAGCTGTTTTAATTTTTGAGATGTTCTGTGCTGCATCACAGCACCAAAAAAAAAATCTGGTTTTTTTTTTTTTTTATTAGTGATACTGGTGAAGTTAATGACTCTTTCACAGTGATTTGTTTGAGATTTGAGATATTTCAAAGGTGTACCCATTTCAAGTTAGCTTGCTAATGCTGAATCTGATCCTGGATACAATGTTGTAATGGATTTATCCCATACTTTAATTAGCAGTTAACACTTGAAGAAAACAAATCTGTAACTAAAGAACTGGAGAGATCTCTGTGTTCAAATCTTGGCTGTCCCACAGTTGTGAAAAGTCTAGTAAATGCATCAGCATTTAAAGGAGTAGTCTTCTATCTGAAATAGAAAATGTGTCTCTACTTACTGTCTGTCTACTCAGTGGTCAATGTGCTGTGCCCATACCGTTCATTAGCTGAATTCAGTTCTGAGGGCTGCTATGAAATGGACAGGATTGAATGCAGTAAAACTGTGTTAGGGAAATGATATCATGAATATGAAGCTAATCATGTGGAGATGGAATTAACGTAGTTCATGCAATTTTATTTTGCATTTGTGCATCTGCATGTCGGTACAATCCTTTATTACATTACTATGTACTATTTTTAACATGTTGTTTGGAGTTACAGAAGTGCTGTAAGTCTTTCTCTGTAAAGCATGTTAGTCTATTCATGGGGATAATAATAAGTGTTTAAAGTTTACTTGGGATAAAAGAAATACACTTCCTTTTACAATGCCTATGTTTTGGAATTAGATTCATATTATGGGACTATATACTCAACCTTTTACAAATAGCATAGAAGTGAAGTCAGAATCCAGACTTCATTTTCATGCTTTACTTTTCTGTGTATTATTACATTAAATGGAACCACTCAGTTCCAGATTAAGATTTCTACTTTATTGTAGTTGATAAGTTTGCCTTTCAGGGTTGTTCTGTATGGAAGTGACAGACACATTATCTCTGCTGTCATGTCACTAATACATATGGTCAAACACAACTTGTTCCCTTTCTCTTGCTGTTTTTCATGGTGAAGTATTATTGTTCCTCTCCTCCTGTGTGCACCTACTCAGCTCTTCCAACCACTACTGGCTACTGGTAACACCATCTGGCAAGGATGATCCCCACAACATTACTCATCTTCCAGGCAGAAAGGCCAATTTTACTTATAAATCCTTAAACAAACTTTCAACTATGTAGGAAAGGTCTTATTTAACTCATGAACAAGAAATTGCAGCAAGTGCTTTGAAACCTTTTGCTGTCAGGATATGCACTGAAAGTGTGTCAGTGCTTAAAGGATTAAAAATCTAATAGTTTTAGGTGGCTGTTCAGATTGTCTGATAGCAGAATCACAGCATGGTAAGGATGGAAGGGACCACAGTGGGTCACCTCGTCCAACTGCCCTACTCAAGCAGGGTCACCCTGGTGAGAATTAGGAGCGGTATTCATATCTTTGGTGACTTGTTGCACAAACCCCGTGATATTACTGGAGTACAAACATGTATGGCATGTTTAAGCATGTACATTTACATGTGTAGTCATGTATGTACGTGATTGCTGATATGAGTGATCTATGCTCATAATTTTTTAACAAAGAAAAGGCAACGAATTTATGTCAATTTATTGGCTTAGAAGGGATGCCCACTATTTAGACTAAGAAAATGTCACCCTTTGCTGCTAGCTGGGTGGCCTTCTGCAATGTGTTGACCTCATATCTAACATCTTGGCTGCAGATAGTTTACAATGCAGCAATACAAGGAATTGTTGAAAGTATATCAGAGTTGAAAAGCTGAGAGGGGAAGGAAGTAGGGCACTTTGTAAGAAATGCCAGAGAATTTCCTACATTTCAGGTAATGGAAATGTTGTAGGGTTGGTTAACAAGAGTGTCTGCTAAGGATATGTACTTGATGTGGCTTTTATTTATTTTTAATTATTGGAATTGACATCAAGATAAAGGAATATTATAAGTTTAAAGACTGGCAATTGAATAATAAGTTTTAAAGCGTACATTTTCTACTATATGCTGCTGTATGCATATATGCAATGTGAAAGCTCATGAAAGATATTGCAGTTGACTAATAAAAATTTAGAAAATAATTTATGGCATATTGAAAAATTGACAGGAGGTTTCTACATGACTTGCATGATTCAGAATATGAAGATTGATGTTTGGGGCCCAGAATTAGTTAAGCCTCAATTAAGCCTCAATTGCTTAATGAAATCTAAAAATATTTTAAAACTTAATGGTGTCTTAAATACTGAGTTTCTAAGTATTCTGCTTATCAAGATTATAGTAATTTTTGTTAATTGTTACCAAATTTATCCTAGAAACAGACATGTTAAAACAAAAAACAATTTTTCTTTTTTTTTTTTTTGGGTGGAAAATCACACCTGTGCTTACAGCTTCTTGTACTAGAATATTAACTATAAGAGTATAATATATATGTATATAATATAATAAGGGTTCTGCCCATTCCAAATTCATAGGTTGAACTGGGTTTTATAGCATATCTTTTGCAGAAAAATAATGTTTGCTGCACATGCTTGCTCTTTGAAAAGATGAGCATTTATAAGTGTTTCTATTTAATATTGTGATTTTAAATCAATAAATCAATATTTAATTTTGTATCTCTAAAAAAAAATTAAGAAAAAGTAAACGTGGACATATTTTGTTCCCCATACTCTTAATGGTAGAATGACACATATCCCTATCTTTTCCTATTAAATTATCTTACTGAAATCTAGTAAATCCTTTACACAGAATTTTTATTTTTATTTTCTTACTCATTCTTCTTCATAGCATAGACTTTTTTTTTCAGTAGGAGCTAAACAAGATTCTTCCATGAACAAGCACAGTAAAAACCATGACCACTTCTGAAGACTGTTCTGGAAGGTCAGTGTATTCAGTGGATTTACATCAACTTCAGAAAACAGTAACATTGCCTTTCAAAATGGGAGCTATTTTTTAGGAAAATTATTCAAATTCTTGTCTTAATGTGTGTTAAGAGCATTTGAAACTTTCAGCAATTTCAAATGGAGTGTTTCTCTGTAGTTTTTTCAATAGCACATTATTTCTCTCCTGCTCTTGAACAAGGTACTTTTTATTGTCCATAAAAATGACTGAAGATACCCTAAGCATTTCAAAACTATCTGTTGTAAATGGTCCACTTGCTGGTATGTATTGGAGTGAGGAGAGCAGGTGAGTAGAAGTAAGACAGGAAAATACAGAGATTGAGATGGGAAGTTGAGATAAAACATCAAGGAACTGGATGTTTGCTCCTTGTGAAAGATTCCAAACGGTCTGTTTACACCCCAACCAATACCTCCTTGAGGAATGCTAAAACTAAAATCTAAGACTTGGTGAACCTGAGGCTGCAAAGGAGGGAAGTGGCAAATGATTATTCGCACTGAAGCTGTGAAAATGTATGAACTCCTCCAGCAACAAGCTTTCACAGTTCTTCTCTGGCTGCATTTTCCACTTGCATCTGCATTTAGAGCTGCCTACTTAAGGGGAATACTTGATTTTGAAAACAAACTCATTTCTGAGCTCAGTTGTCACTAAAAGTATTGGGGAGTTCTAGGAGAATTGCTTGGGAGGTCATGCTATAATACTTGGATGGATCTCAGTGCTTGCAGAGACCAGGAATATGGATCAGACTTTGTCTCCAAAGAAGCTAAGTTACATCTAGACAAGATGTGGTCAAAAGTGTTGCCAAATACTCCTAAATTGTCCCCACACAGATGCCAATACAACAATTTTTCAACTATTTATCCACTTTTAATAAACAAAGAAATCAGTGTTCATTGGTTCTAAATTTCCTAACTCTATTTCATGAATTAATATTCTACCTTCTATTGGTTATGGGTTTCTCGCTTTCTGCACTAATTAGTCAATATTTTTAGTCTTTTAGTATCTTTTTCTTCTGATAGGGACTTTCCATCATGTATATGAGTCTTTGTTAATCTTCTTCTTTGTCTGTTGGTTTCTGCAAAATGTCCTTGTTGTCCAAAAAGTCTGCATTCCAGATGTCTAACTTCAACAATACATCTTTCTCTCCCAGACTTTGTTCATTGAAGCATATTGAGGTTAGCTTAACAAAACTTACAGTTTCAGTACCTTTCCCAAACTTTTCTCACAAAAGTAGCTTATGACAACATTTTGCTAAATGCTGGGTAAAAGTGTTTTAAGGCCTAACATACCACCTATGATTAATTAAAACTATTAATTAAAAGGTTAATTACAATCATTAAAAAATTAGAAAAGTTACATCTTTTCCAACAAAAGGGCATATATATGGGTCATCTCCATATTCAGTATATGTTACAGGGCTATACTGAGCAAGTCCACAGGGCTATACTGAGCAAGTCCACAGCTGTTCAATTGTGTTCATGTCTTCCACTGTCTTTTCTGTAAACCTTTGATGCTAATAGGATGCTGTTATGAGAAATTTTTGTGGCAACACAAGTCCTCTATTTTCAGGTTCAAACTGAAACTTGTGAGGAACCCATAATTTTTAAAGAAATCCATGTACTAGGAAGTAGCCACATTACAGATAATTATTTTTCTTGAAGAGACTGTACAGCAATTTTTAAATTAAAATTAGTAAATAAAAGGTTTTCACAAATAATGGATTTCCTTTGAAACCAAAGAGAACCTTTGTCTTGCTGCTTTTTCAGCTTTTGCCAATTGTATTTGTGTAGTATAGTGTAACAGAGACTAGGTCTCCCTAGGGGTTTATTCAACTAGTGACCGCTAATTGAAAAACTAATTTCAAATAATCCCTGTGAGTGAAATTAATCTCTTGGTTTCAATGAAGTCATATGTGACCAATTTCATTAAGAAATGGATTGGTAATATTTTAAATTTCTTTTTAAATGTCAGGTTTGGATACTTATTTTTTCATTAGCTATTATGACATTTACATTCTTGGTAATTTAAAAAAGATTACTAGTATTGCTTCTATAAGATAAAAGCAGAATATTATGCTTTATGCCCTTATTTGCATCACAAGCTTTGCAAAGGCTGTAACTGCCCTTTCTAATTTACTATTCCAGCAAAACTGTTCTTGAAACAGATTGACATAGTTCTCAATCTGTTTTAATCTCAATGTACATTACATTTTTCCACTAATAAATATTTAGAACTTAATCTAGAGAGGCACCTTTAACAATTCCAGCATAAGATAGAGTAGGGTACTTATGAGGACCCTTTTAAAATCTGTAGGGAGAACTGGTGACCTGAAGCAGTTCAATGCCATGTAATTATTTAATAAAAATGAACAGCAGTGCTTTCTTCTTCTTCTGACTTGTTTTTAAACATTAATTGCTGAACTGTATGCATAGTTTGAGTATCCAGTGTGGTTTTACATGACTGCTTTTTGGTTACTTGCAGGTGAGAGGCCAACAAAATTTGCTGTTTCAGAACTACATATTATACGTAAACCAGTATCATTCCAGTTGCCGTACAATTTTTATATAAAATCATATGTTTACACATATGTAGTCATATTAAAAGAGCATTGTCAAAATAGCATTATCAAATAATCAGGTGCTAAAAAAGATAACAGTTTAAGGTGCTCATTCCTCTGAAGTTCATTGCCTAGGCTTCTGTGGTCTCTGAGAGCTCTCCACACTTAATGCAGAAAGTAGTAAGGAAATTTTCAAGCCAAACGGCTGAATTTTGGCAAAAGTACACACTATTAAAATACAGACTTTGTAACAAAATTCAGGTAACATTAATATGCTATGCTGCTGTTCCTGTGGAATGTGTCAACTTCAATCTCAACCACAAGCTTTCATCAGCACTATTATATAATAATAAAGAATGAATGAAGCCAGTTTGGGTAACTTTAACCTTACATTATACTGGCATAAGTGTCATGCTGTGCCCTTTGAATCAGAGGTCTAAGGATCAATTCTCAGTCAGATCCTTACTAGTGGATGCTGCCACCTGCACAGAAGTATCTGGATATCACCCCCTTGCAAAGAAGACTTGGACCAGAGGAAAGAGGAAAATTTAGTAAAATATTATCAAATAGGTAGATTACTGTTGCCAGTGATATATACCTGACTTGCCTTCAGTAACTTCAAGGCTTGTAAAAATGTCAAACTGAAGTTATGTTCATGAATGAACAGATGAAGTGATCAAGATACTTGACTTATAATTTTTTGATTATGTGGTGAGTAAGGAAGATATCTCATTTCCTTTCAGTGCTGAAGGTTGTAGCATTCCCAGCTTGCTAGTGCTGAGAAGACAGTATAGGCCCCTAGTCAGTAAACCTAATTAGAGAGCTGTTCTGCTCCCCTATCAACTTCAGCTGTGAGAGGCAATCTCATTAGTGTGACCTGCTGAATACAGGCAATGTTAGTGCCTTTTCAAGCTGGAATGCATTTTTCACTGATAACACATTCTTAGCAATTATCCTTTTCTCCATCAATATTGTGGATGTCTAGGACTTTGGAATATTAGCTCTTCTTTATGTCTGTCATTGTTGAAAACATCTGAAAAAAAATAGCATGTGAACCTTTGGCTCATATGCAGCTGATGGCAAATTCATTGTCACCATCTAATCCATTTGTGCTGGCAATGCAAATGCTCCTACATTGATAAATACAGTGTAGGTGTGTGCAAAGGCTTTTCAGCATTGAGGATCAAATTCAAATGTTGTGATCACACTCCTACAGTTTGGTTTGGTTTTGGATACCTGAAGTAGATGTACAGTCTTAGAATCGTGGTGCACCTGTGATTGCCGTTTAATATTTTTACATTTATTTCTAATTTTGATTTCAGAAACAACAGCTAGCATTCACTAAAAGCACCTTATTTCTTAAAAAAACCTCTTGCAGCCACAACAACAAAATGACCAATAAAAAGCCAAAACCAACCAAAGACCACTAGAAAAATAATTGTTTGATACACTTTTTAAATTTTCTTTAGTACTAGCAGAGTGATTTTTTTTTTAAATTAACAATATTGTTGACACAGCAAGAATATGCTTGCAAAATGAAAAAAAGAAGATAGAAATTCCTCTATTCTAAGCTCTTCTCTGTGTGAATATTATAAAGAAGTTTTTTTTGTAACAGAGAAGATTTGTCAAAATTCTTTTGTTTCTATTATTTGATTTAATGGGTCCTTTCCTGAAGTGACAGAAAATGGTATTTACAGAGCTAATTCAATTAAATAATAAGTTATTCATAGTGGATTAAAGAAAGACACAAGTTTGAGGATTTCAGATGGAAAAAAAAATAAAATGTTATTATTGACATAAGTAATGCATAAACCAAAGGCAATCTTATGATAATTGTTTATGTAACTGTAAGAGTCATATGTAATTTCCCTACAAGCAGCAGAAGTCATAGTTTCTTGTTTTGAAGACTGTTTTTATAGTTTGCAGTAGTTCATTTCTGTGAACTAATGGAGGATGAGCTTTGTTAAGAAAGTGTTCCCAGAGATTCCCCCCAGTAGGATATAAGACTGCAGGTGTGCTAAATTTGACCTCTTTTTTCTCAGATGGTAGAAGTTTCTTTGTAGCTTAAAACAGGCACTATAAAGAATTACACTTTTACCTGTAAATGCTTCCCTCTGATATGTTATTTATTATTATTATTATTAAGAGTTTTTTCCAAATACATTAATGGCAATCATGGCTAGGCTTTACGAATGAAGATTTGGGAGGTGCTCTACCCACTTTTGTTACAAGCACGCTGGTGGCTTAAAAGGCCAATACAAGATAGACAAGATAGACATGGCCTCAATACTCGTAACTGGGTGGCCACTCTGCACCTTGTCAGCAAAGCACTCTGCTGATTGAGCCCTCAGCACCAATAGTCCAATCTCTTACAGCACCTGGGCGGTCGCTGCAGGTGGTCGAATGTTTGAGTCATTAATCACTCACAGTTCAGTGTCTTTAAGGAAGGCAAATCATCAAAACACCACAAAGGCATATTTGGAGAAAAGAGAAGAGAAAAGGTGGATAACAGAATTTTCGTGTAACCCAGGACAGTGATTTTTAAACAAATGCTTTTGTGACCCTCTTTACGTTGCCAATAAAAACCTAGATTGTAATTTAAAATCTTGGTTACCAGTAATAATTGCTCGTTACCAGTAGTATTGCTACTGGTTACCACTAATAATGAAAGAATTACCACAATAGCAGTCCTGATCTCCTTTACTATGTCTGATTCTTTCATAAAATTAACTTTTATAAAAGAATCATGTTAATCAGTGAGCTTTTTATTATTGCAGAAGTATCCTCTTAAACCTCGAGTTCCTTCAGGTTTATTATATTTTTTTTTTACTTAAGTGGAATATGGTTAACTTAAGCATAGCTGCATAAAAATTAGGTGTCTAGTCTGCATTCATTGTCTAACATCTCTGAATGGCAAACTGAAAATGGGAACCCTCAGAAGGTGAGTCACTGCCTCTCCTTTCTATTATTCGTAAGAAAAGCTCAAGTATAGATGCTAAATTTTTAGGTGGTTGAAATTTGTTCAAGTGATGCTGTCATTAGTGCTAGGCTCTCCATATTGGTATTTTCTGCACATCCTGCTTGGCTTGAATAAACACAGAGTAGAAGTAAAACAGTTTGCTTTATCTTTTCAGAACAGACTGCTTGCAATGATGATTTCAGGGCAGTCAAAGAGAGTAGCTTCTGAGTTCAGTTTTTGAGCTTTCTTGTGATGCTGAGCTATCTTTTGAATTTTGCTTGATTTGTCTTGGCTTGTGTAGCAGAACTGATGATTTATGCTGTGATGATTTACAGACTGCACTTTTCCTTTCTTTCTGCATTGTGAACATCATAAATAAGAAAAGAAACAAACAAAGAAAGATGCTGCAAGTTATTAAAATAATTTTAAACAACTCTCTGGACTCAGAGTAAGAAGATAGTATCTAAGGAATCTGACTTCTTCACTAAATTTTGGAAGAAAAACAATGCCAGGTTGTGGTGCCTGTTTATAAAAAGTAAGCTTGCTGCTTCACAGTTGTATCTCACAGTAGATTGTAAAGTTGTTTTTATCCTCCTTTAGCCATTGTGAAGCTTAACAAGATAATCACATATTTTAGAGAAAATAAATAATGATTATATTTAAATACAGGACCAAGCTTGTTTTTAAGAAAAAGGGTTTTATCTTTCTTTCCCCCCTATTCTTGATTCCAGCAGTGTATAACACGTGTTCCACACCAAAAGGTAGAAGCTTTAGGGAGGCCGAATAATTGGCTTGACTTTTCTAATGAGCATGTCTTCTGAAAAATTATTAGTGAGACCAAAATTCTTTCTAAGAAAGTATGCCTCTTGCTCTATCAGAGGGGCAAGTCAACTCCCTGAAAAGGCACCTTATCTTAAGCAGTTGGTGGGAGGTTGCTGAGTACTGTCAGGTGGTACTTCTGCCTCCTTTCTGGGGTGCAGAGAGTAATCCCAGAAGGTAACACTGCCACCTTGGGCTTCTGCACTGTAAAAGCATAAGGAGGAAGTTCTGCCAAGAAAGTTGTTTTCTAACGGTGGAGAACTGCCAGTTACCTTATAGTAGGGAAACAACCCTGATGTTTCTTCTCAAGCACAGGATCCCTTCTCACAGACAGTTAAGCAATGACTCGTTGCAATGAAATTTTCTTGCTCTAATTGTTTTCTTCTGGATGCCTTGTGGTGCCTTTAAGAATTTGCTCCTCAGGAGATGCCTCCAAAGAGGTTCTAATATCTGTTTAGTTTCCAGTATCTCTGTAATTTAAGTAGTTTTATTTTCCCGTACCTTCTATAATTTCATGTTTTACTGATTAAAAAAATACTTTGCTTTTTTTCTTCTTAATCACTTTCATAGCTTTTTTACTTTCAGTTTGCATTAATTGACTTGCACTGTTCTGGTTGTGTTTTCTAATTGTGAATGGTCAAAGACAAAAGATGACCTATCTGTACGGAAAAGTAACTATGGGAGGGGTGTGCACCTGATGCAATTGGGGCAAAGAAAGAAAATTTTAAAGGTCAGATATCTAATTAAAGATACTAATTGCCTCTAAAAACTGGGGAAAACACACTTTTTCTCTCCATGGTAAAGCATTCTCTTCAACTACTCTGGGAAAAAGAAAATAAATTAATTCCTCACATTAAAAAACACAGTTTCCATTCACTGCATGTAAATGATCCTTGGAACTTGCTTCATCCTATTTAAAGGGTGATAGGCATGACTTCTGTATTTATTTAAATAATACTTCACCATTGTAGCTGGTGGGGTGTGATAAGAAAAGAGTATGTATCTTAAATGAGAGATCTTAGGTCTGTTTTAAAGAAAGAGTAAGTAATAACAATGGAATATGAAAAAGGTAAGCATTTGTTGTTCTATATTTTTGGACTTCTATATTTTGAGACAACTGTGAGAAAAATACTGAATTAGTAATGAGTTTTGAACAATTGCTTGCAAAGCACTCTCATGGGATTTAATAAACCATTAATGTGTTGTTCATTTTTCTTATGCTGGTCATCTTTTCACTTGGGTGCTGAGACAGTGTCCCTATGTCACTTCAATAAACACTATGCTTTATTCATTCTGTTAAAGAGTAAAGGCATTATGGTTACTCTCATATATAAAAAGAGTGGTGACATTTAAACAGTTTTTTGCGATGAGGAGATATTCAGTCACATTTACATGATTAGGCAGATACTACAGGACATACATCCTATGGCTTGAAACAAGTTATGCTCATTGGTAGAATAGCAAGCTGCCTTCACTTACTGTATTTATGGGAGTTCATTGCAGAATTCTATTTTTTTTTTTTTTACTATCTTAGAGGAGGTTGATCTATGGTTATGGTTGTTCATTTTGTTTACCAAATGGAAGAATTACCTTCCTTCCCAAACATCTCAGTATAATCTAGTGCTTGCATGTTACCTGAAATACAATCTTGTGCCCACTGCTTAAAAAAAAAAGATTAGTTATATTGCAAATACAAGTACTAATTCTCTCTCCTTTGAAAAGCTGCATAAACAGCATGGCTTTGCTTTGTGGATAAACAGAAAAGGGTGCTCCCCAAAGCTGTCTGCAGCAAGGAAATCTGCTCTGTAGTTGCTGTTATGCTCCAGGAGCTTCTGCACCCCTTGCTGTGGCCTCAGGAATGCTTATGCTAGTCTCAGCAAGGCATTTAATTGTGTGCTTAACATTTAATTCAGCAAGACCTATACACATACTTAACTTCAACACTTGTTTGCCATTACTGGGAAGAGTGGTTTGCTTGACTGAGATTACAGGAAAGCCAGACAGATTATCCTGGTGAGGTAAATATCCATGGATGCCTGCATCTATACCAACATCAGAGAGATCTTTTTTCAGCTCAGAAGCACTCAGATCAAAAACACAATGCTTTCTTTCCAATTATGTGGATAGCAGAGGAAAGAAAACAGCTCTCGCTTCTCTCTAAAAACATCTCTTGTCACTCCACATATTGCCTGTTCATCAGGACAAGCGAGGGCACTGTGGAGTTGCCTTTCTCCCTGTGCATGTTTCCCTCCATAGAGTGGCTGGCATTGAGATATTATCTTTCCCATATTGCCAAATGCCTTTTTCCCCTTGATGTTTCCAAAGACAAGTGGGGATGGAAAGGTTACAGCTGTGGAAGGAAGGCTGTAGTGACCTGTTATAAGAATTACAATATTTCTGTTACTCTCTCAGAAAATGTCAAGTCTCAACACAATACCTGACTCTTTTCTCCAGCATCCTAACTTCACAGATGCTCCCTCAGTGCCTGTCCATTTCTGTACTTGACATTTTTAGGATAGAGCTTACTGCTTCAATTATTAACACAAAATTTAAATGAACAACAGCCAACCTGCATTGGTTTACAGTCTAATGCTGCTCCAGCTCAGCTGCCACATTTTCCCTTGGGATTCACCTGAAATACTACTTTTGTCAGCTCCCTGCAGAGCGTGGGAGACTGTAGCCATATAGATTTCTGACAAGGTATTTCATTAAAGACTTCAAAAGAAGATGGAGTATAAGGGATGTAGCACAGATTAACAATTAGGATGGAAGTATATGGTCATTTTTCTAATGATAGACAGAGGCCTCCTGCTTCCTTTAAGGATTTGTGTTGTTCATGTGAAAAGGTCCGTGAAAGAGAATTAACATTCAGTCAACAGAAATCTGTGTGTGATACAACATTATATACTGTGAATCATTGCTGTTATTTTCTTCTTTTTATTTACCATTAGTGTACATGTAATGGTGTATTACACCATTAGTGTAAGTGGAATGCTGGAATGCATCAGGTGTATTCTTACTAGGCAGTGCTGCAAGGAGTAGGTTTGAACAAGCTGGCACCAGAAAGTTGGATCATTGATGATTAGAGATTTAGATTTCATGAAGATGTATTAAAAACTAATTATATAGAATTCATCTAAATGATGAAATAACAATATATCAGCACAGAATTATCCTCACAAGAGAAAGCTGAGGATCACTAAGGAAGAAGATCAATTTCTAGTCCTCAAACAAAACCCCAAAACAACCCCAAACTTTTTGTAGTAGACCATCCCTTTCCTAGTCTGCAGAAATTGTTTGCTAGAAGGCAGTATGTTTTGCAGCAGGCAGTGTCTTTGTCTACATTACTTTGTATAATCAATTTAATGTTACTTAATTTATAGTTGTTCCCTCATGCTAATTGCTGTTTCTCTCTTCTCTCACAAATTCTGAGAGTGAAGCTCATGGTAGATTAGCCAGGCAGTGTGCACTGTGATTTCCTGCTACATAATTCAGAATCCTTAAATGACTGGACAGTCAATTTAGTAGAGTTTTAAGCAATCAGTTGGAAAGTGGAAGCTGGAGTCCCTCAAACATTGTAACTCTCGATCAGAAAAAAAAAATAAAATCGTTTGAGCAGCTGTTAAACACCTCCAGCAAAATAGGGCTTGATTCTGATTAGGTGCCCGAGCCTTTGGAATTAGTGAGAGTTTGTGCTGGGTTTTTCTATGGATTAGCCCAAGTACATAGAATCTTGAAAATCACAGTGTAACCACAAGCTCAGTAAGTAGTAGAACAATGTTTGGTTTTGACAGAGCCTACAGAGGATAGATGGAAGATCCTATAGATTTTACTTTTACAAACCAAATTCCCCAGTGATATCTTCTGCTCTCAGTCTGAGGCTCTTCCAACCTTCAAATGAAGTGTACAGTGGAGGGGTTCTCCAGCAATAGTTCACGATATACCCATGGCCCCAGTCAACACATAAGTCGTTTTTTCTATCCTACTCAATTAAAACTGAAGGATTTGAGTCTGTTTTAATTTGTAAGAAGTTTTTTATTTTGTTTTCAGTGTGGACAGGCTGCATTGTAATGTCTCTGAACCATGGAAAAAACTAGCAAATTTTACCTTTGCAAAAGCTCTATTTTCATGCATATCTACTTCTCAAGGGATAACTCTTTTTAATATTTATGTTACAGTGTTGATCACAAGTCCTAGTTAAGATCAGGGTCCTTGCTTGTTTGATGGTCTTTTTTTAAGAAGATATTCTCAAGGAATGTAGCAAAAGAAAGATGGGTGATAAAAATGGATAATGAGCCTAGGAGTCTTTGCTTATGTGAGATTTGGCAAAAATAAAAAATCTTAGTTTTGGAAAGGTAATATCTTATGGTAGAAGGATAACACCTGCCATTGAAAATGAAGACAGCACATCCTTGTGTGCAGTCAGAAAGATTTGCAAGTTTCCTCTGTGAGTTGTGTTACATTTAACTATCTTCCTCCAATTAGAAATCTGTACCTTCATTTCTTCCTTTTAAACTTGTGAAATGTGAATCATGTTCAGTAAGAAGCTGATAATCAAACAGCATGGAGAAGTGAGAAATCTAAATATTGAACCTGGCGATAGAATAAAAATAAATTTAAAAAGGGAAAAATGCAATGAGGAAAGAACACAGTAATAAACTTTCTAGCTGTTTTACAGGCATTCTCAGAAGCATTTTAGGGTTAGCCTAGCTCCTGTGTACACATACCGAATTTCCTCTTGAGGACTGCATAGATGCCCATGAAAACAGGCATGACTAAAAAACAAAAGCCAATGAAGGGCTACAAAGGTAGATGGAACAATCCAGTTTTTTACTGGTTAAGTGAGTTAAAGCATGAAAGAGGGAGCCGAAACTATAATAAGGTGTAAGACTTGCATGAAATAGCAAAGAATATTTCAGAACTCCAACAGTGATGAGCAGGCTAAATGAATAGTTCAAGCAACAAAAAAATTAACCTTTAAAAATCTGCCTGTTTTGCATGGTTTGCTGTAATTTTTTAATCTGACCAAGTTAGTCCACTCAGCAAGTGCTCACCAAATTTCAGTTAATTTTCAAAAACGATTTAAATAAAAAGCATGAGTCTTTGAATTTTGGATTTTCCATCTGTCGTGATAGTCACTCATGCCACTAGTAGTGCTCAAAATCCATTTTTTTCTTTACACAAATTGTATAATACTTCAAAAAGAGGGTTTGTTTTTTTAGCTCAAAAACTGTTTTGACAATACATAGTTGTACAAAACCAGCATTCACTGATTTGAAATAGCAGTGTTCAAGAAAGATTAATCAAAAAATCATAAATCATACTTAAAAAGTTGCTTCTTTTTGCCTTCTCATAATTTTCCAAAGACAAAGAAGCGCCCTCCACTCCACCAAGCCAATCAATCCAGTTGCACTGAATAAACACCCGATTAAAACCTTAATATCTAATTCACTTTGTGACAGAAGGAGAAACTAACAAATACTCTCAGTTTCTGAGTCTTTAGATCTCCAGATTAGTGCTTAGCCGTCGATGTGAGCTGCACCTTAAACAGACAGGCAGGACTTGATTTATCTAGTGTCTGCTTTGTATGATGAAAGAGATCATTTGACCTAGCTAGAATGTGTTCCTGAGCTACAGAAGATGAGTATTATTTTAATGACCTTCAGATTTGAAAATGAAAAAAAGTGATGTGAAAAGTAGTGTAGTCCTTGCTGTAAGTAAGCTCTCAGTATTGTTGTAGTAACTGACTTTACTTTAAAAAGAAGGGAGTACTGGGAAACTAAGGTCACAATAACAGCAAGGGAATTTTCAAGTCTAACATCTGATCGTGGAGATCATAACTTCAACATCTGAAGATTTAGTAACCAGTGCAGGCTAATGAAAGGGCTGTTCTTCAGACTTAAAACATTAAGTAGCAGGATTGCCAAGTGGAAGTTTTGTCCAGTGTCTTCTGTGTCGTCTGGAGAAGTCACTTTGTGGAGTTTAGGATAGAATCATTCAGCTTTATGTGTGATATGTTTTAAAAATTTGGAGGTTTGCATAAACTTACATCTGACCACCTCTATGGATAGTAGTCTCCCTTACGTGGGAAAATGGGCACAGGAAGTCTCCTGACTTTTCGTCTGCATTGTGTTTATGCTGCTTTGTTCTTATAGGGAGATGCCTTCTCACCCTCCTTTTGGGACTAACAGCACATTCTTTAAAGAGAGGTGTGTGGAGGTGTTGTGCCTCTGAGCCACTTTCAGTCATCTGACCATCCTTGGGTCAGTCCTTCTTTTCCTGGCTTAAATTAATTATCAAAGGTGTAGTCCCTAGATGTAGGTACGCCAATAAAAATGGATTTTGTTTGTTCAAATTGGCATAGGTGAGACGCCCTAATACCTAATGTATGTGTTTCTTAGCCTATGTCTTACCTTGGCATAAAATATTTTTGACATCTTATGTAGTCAGTGTCAACCAATACGAATGCAAAGAGGGAAGAGATAAAAAAATTGCAGGTGGCTCTTCAGACATATCAGGTTCCTGAAGTGCAGTTGCTTGTATGACCTTTCCACATACTCCAAAGATTCTGTGCAGGTGCTCAACTCTAGAACACAAGTAGGTGGCCATGTACTCAAATGGTGACAAAACAGAGGTGAAAAAAAAGAGCTTTGTAGGCCAGAAATATTTATTTTATTTTTTTTCTTATTAAGCCTGGTGAGACTGATGAATCTCATTGTCCTAACAGTTCAGTGAGGACTGAAGGAGATTACTCAACATTTTGTCAGAATGCATTACTTTATGTACCCATAAAGTCAGCGAAAGTGAGGTTTAGTTATCTGCAATTTTCAGTATAATCTGCAGAACAGTGATTGGATAAGTGCAGAAGCATAGGTAGTCTTGAAAACTGTAAATAAATAACAGAAGAAGAAAGGTAACTGATATTGAAACTGATAGTTTTAATAAACAGACATTGGTTGAATAAATACCACTTAGACAGCACACTCATTGATTTTCATGTCTAAGACTAAATAAATGTCCAAGTTCTATGAGTTCTTTTTCATTATGAAAATATATAGTTATATCCTGAATCAAAGTAGATACATATGTGCATATGCAGAGATGAAGAAATTAGGCTATACATACATAACTTGTACTTTTCCAGTTACTATGGTGAATGTAGTTAAAACTAAAATACTGATTGACAACGAAAAATATTAGCCTAGGTACTGTGGTGATAGCATCTATTTGGTACAGAGATCCCCAAATTCACATTCCAAGTTACAGTCAAATTAGGATTTGCATGAGACTCCAGAGAGAAGATAGAAATTGGATCTGAGTATGAGAGCATTGCGGGTGACTTTGGAAAATCCATGATTAAAAAAAATTGGTGTCAAGGCTCAAGACAAGCAGAGCTGAGAGAAGGAATGGCATTTTGTCCTATAGATACCGTATAGGGCTTCTAAATGGCAGAAGGACTCAAAGGGAACCATGGCACAAAAAGTAGATAAAACTAGTGGAATCTCCCAAGCTTCCTCCTTCATACAATCAATATAGGCTGACTCCAATCAAGACTGAACATAAATCACTAGGCTTCTCTTCCAGCCTCCAATTTAGCTAGCAAATCGTTATCTCGTGCTTGTCATAGCTTTTGCAATTCTCATTTTGTGTGTCTAGACTCTCACTGCATGATCTTGTTGAATAACTACCTACCCCTTCTGAAGGGCATCAGAAGTAAAAACACAGATTGAAATTTACAGGGCTAAATATGCATTTTGTGTCCAGTGATGTTTTTCCTTTTGTTGCCTAAAGAAAATTCAGGGAGAAAAAAACTCCAAGGCAAATTAGTTTTGGAGGTGAGATAAGGAAAGGGTTTTAATTTTGTGCATAGGCATAAAGATTACAGGATGCAAGCACCTGTCCCTCTGTACAGATGTTACAATTTATAATATTGTCTGTCGAATCCCAGGTGTTTCCACCCTGTGGCTTTTGCCCTGATCCACCTTCGACCCACCCCTTGGGAATTGGGGCTGGGGGTTTTTCGAGACCCTCTCTTCGTCAATCATCATCTTCTTCAGAGTACAAGGGTACAGGTCACCAAGTTTCTGACCATGTTTTGCGGTTTAAGCCAAGATACAAGTGTTGTCTAAACAAAATAGGCCTACTTTGACAAGAGACTAAACATTTTCTGATGGAATTCAGGGGTAGAATTAATATGGGGAGCATGGAATGGAGTGATAGTGTTGGGGAATGTGTGTAGTTACTATGCTAAGGGTAAAGGAATAAGGGCTGCTGCTTCTAAATCTGCTTCTGCTATATAACTACTTATAAAGCTTATAAAAAATTAGGAAAATCAAAAAGCCAGATGGACCTTAAGGCATCACTTTTTATTCCTTTCTTTTTTTTTAATGGAATGTGTGAAGATACATCTTCAAGGAATATCCTTCAAGAACAAGTTACAAGCAAACAAAAAATGGCATTTGCCTTTTCTTTTGTGTAAGTTATTCTTGCCTATTGCTCTTCTCTGGCCTATTATTGTTCTTCATATTTCACTCCTGTTCTTTTGAATACTATAAAATACAAAGTGATACATATTTTCACTCAAAAAAGTGTGGCAGTGCTAGAAAGATCATTTACTGTGTACGAGTTGCTAAGCAGTATTATTGATTGATTTGGGGGAAATTATCACTTAATTTATAGTTGCAAGTACTGTCGTTTGCCCTGATGATTATAAATATAAGTGTCAGACATATTACTAATGAGATAAAATGCCCCATAGGAAGACTTTGATGATAGACTTTGATAATATGCTCTTGCAAATGTATTCTTAAGACTGTGGAGTAATTAACTTGTCAATGTATAAACCTTTGTGTTTATTGCTTAGAGTATTATCTGGAATTATGAAATAAAATCCTGTTATTTTAGGGCAAGAATTCTGCATATTGGAGATATTGCATAGATGGATTCAATGTCTTACATCTTCGAAGTACAACATTTCAAGACCACAAATGGATGCAACATCTCAAGAGTAGCCTCAGATTTATAAAGAGGAATAGGCTAAGAAATTTAGTGGCATATAACTTCCTTTCTTCCTATTCTCATTTAAGATGCCTTAACCAGGCAGATATAAAGAGCTCAGAAACTATGCTGATTTTTTTTTTGTCTTTCAGGGACATCTTCATTAAGTAACAATTATTTCCTCATGTATTAAATATGCCTGTAATATGAAAAACACTTTTACGTAGTAAGATTTTTAAAAAATCTAAAGAACTGGTAATAGATTAAATATATGTGTACTGCATAATGGTCTCAATAATGTAACATTTAGGTTTCCCCTCACACAAACTTGAGAAGCTTAGTTTCTACCTAAAGATATCTTTGTATTTGAATTAAAGACAGTATATTTTTATATATTTTCCTGTACACAACTGGATTTTATTCCGTAAGCAACATTTAATTATGAAAACATGTTCACTAGTTTACTGATGTCTCTCGCCTTCTTGGTTTGTTTTCCTCCCTCTCACCCTTCCTCCAAATTGTAAAAATAAATGAAGGATGAGCTTCTGGTGTTTTCTATAGAAAGTTAAGCTTCACTGACATTGAGTAATTTCTTCTACAGCTCACATACACTTTGAATTTAAAATTTAATCTGTTCAAATCAGCTTGCATTACCAAGGAATTGTGCTTAGCGTGTTCCATGAATGATTTAGTAGACCTTAATAGCTACCTTAGTAATTTCTTCTGAATCATTAAAAGAGATCACATTAGTAAACATCACGGGTAAATACTAAGCACATTTTTCAGAAAATTGTATTTCTTGGGTACTATTGATTCCAATATCTGTTGTGTATGTTTCATATATAGAATTGTATGTTTCATCTTGGATTTATTGTGTTTGTAGAAGACAGTACTTGATTTTTAATTTTTTTTTTTATCCCCTCTGTAACTGATAGGAATAGCGCACCAGCACAACCACCATGGAACAACCCACTGTGGTTTGCAGCTCACACAGAGTGCCACACTCCATGGACTAGCTGTAAAAGTTATTTAAATGTACCTCTGGCTTCCATCTAAAGCCTTTCTTTCTACTCACTTATCACTTCTACTAATTCTGAATTTCTAGGAAGATAAATAGTGTTATTAGAAATTGGAGGAATAAAAAGAGCATGTGGAATTAATATGTATTAGGGGAGGTGGATCTTTTGTGAACTTTACGTCCCAATGACTTTGAAGTAGCTCTTAATTCAGCAGTAAGAAAGCGGAGTGATTATTCTAAATTATGGTTCCCTCGAATATTTAAATTATGAATGAAGAATGCCATTGTTCCTTGAAAGATGGTGATACTTACTTAAATTCAGTTCCATTAATTAAAAAAAAAGAATAAATATCTTCATATTCAGAAGCTTCATTAAACTGCATACTCACAGTTATCATCTATTAATAGTACTTACTATCTTCCCTTTTATTTTAAATTTATAAAAAAACTGATACAGAAAACTTTTAAAAGTTGTTTTTATTTAAGAAAGATATATGTCACTAAGAAAGAATCTGTGTGTTTTAATATCATCTGGTAATTGGATGTTTACTGTCTCAAATATGGTTGTTATTTAACATCATTATTACTCTAACTGAATACATAAAGCTACAAGAACAAAGAGTGTGCAATTATGAATTTAAAACTTAGGAGCGTCGGTATAACTACTTACATATCTTTTGAATATATTGTTACTCAGACTAATTGCAATATAAATTAAGTAAAAAAACCAAGCCATTTCTCTTTGAATTGTGAGAGGAGAGGGCTAAGATCCCAAACTGCTTAGCCGAGGACAGAGCTCTGTAGGGGAGCTGCTGGACATGCAGAATTATGCATGGTTAGCAATGAGCAGGA
Source organism: Manacus vitellinus (assembly GCF_001715985.3). Taxonomy (NCBI): domain Eukaryota; kingdom Metazoa; phylum Chordata; class Aves; order Passeriformes; family Pipridae; genus Manacus; species Manacus vitellinus. The sequence continues at coordinate 28,960,776 of NW_021940682.1, read as the reverse complement.
TCAGAAGATTGAGACGGGGCGCATTGAATCTCCCTACTGTACTATATAGCATCAATATATGTGAATATGTATAGCTATTTTTGCAGTCTCATAAATATCCATCATTCATAAGTCCTATTTTGTGTTTTTATAGTTCTTTTAATTTCATGGCATCCCAGAATGCAATGCAAACAAGGTATGCAGAAATGGGTGCAAAAATGATTCTGACACGTGCACACCTCTGGTGTACAACAACCTGTACAAATACTAAGAGAGAAAAAAGTCTGGCAAGCAGTTCTCCTAAACTCTAAAGAAACAACAGTCAGGATATGCATATATGTTGTGAAGTGGGATTCCCTCCTTCTTGCTATGGAAGGTTATTCTGTGGGTAGAGACTGCACAGTTTTGCAGTTGTCTGGTTCCATATGACTCTCAAATAAGTTTTGCTTGTATAAAAGTTCTGGTTTTGACCTTGTGATAATGTCTGTGTTTTGGAGTTAGTTAGTGGCACTACATCTGGGTAATAAGTACTGTGCTTATGACTTATAGTTCAGAAGATTTTCCTCTAATGCATGACAATGCATTAATTCCTAACAGTACACATAAGCAAAATGAATTAAAGTGGGGCAAATAGGCATAACTTCGACATTTCCTGAAATTTTTAGTGTTTGACTTCACAGCTACAGTATTTTTTATTCATTTAGCCTTTGGCTAAACCAGAAAAAAATCATCTTTGAAAATGTTTGGAAGCTGTTAGAAGGCACTTGTGCTTGTCAGGTGTGAACTTTGCTCTTGAACAGGATCTCAAAGTAAACTACAAGAATCAAAATTGGCCTTGATTTTGAGATGTAAATAGCAATTTGAGTAAAATGAACCATGTGTCAGTTGACATTCAAGAAAGTCTTCCCTTTTCTAAAACAGATGTGTTTAGCTTAAGGTCAAGTGCTGTGTTTCATCTTTACTCTGGAATTTCTTACTTCTTTTAGTTTCTATCGTAATTCCAGTCTTAATAAAAATAGCATGCTTTGCAAGTAAAATTCTTCATGTGGCTATATAAGCGGATTATATTTGACTTTTTCTCTGGAAGGCTTATGTTGGAAACCATTGATTTATACAGGCATAATAAAGGTCAATGTAAGCAGCAACAGCATTTACCTCTGACCATAAAGAGTCATCACTTTTTTTTAATAACACAATATACGCCTATATTGTTGACATAGTAGTAAATCAAAGACTTTAATAAGGATTGGATTGGAAGAGAGAACTGCACTGGAGTGCAAAATCTGGTACTTTAGGAGGAAGATCATGAAATTATAGAATTAACAAAGTTGATTGAAGTGTATAGGTACAAAATAATGAGTAAGCAGATCTTTTGTCTTCTGTTCCTATTTCGTTAGCCATTGCAACAGTGTTTCTGTATAGCAGAGTATAAAATATGAGTGTTTAGGTATGGAGGCTGTAATGATAACAAATTATATATCAGTTGTTTTAGCTGAACAAAATTGATCTCAGTTCAATAATATTTCCTGCAACTTTTTTTAGAGTAGGTCAATTCTGACATTAAAATGCTTTTTCAAAAAGGTTGAAACAAGTTGTTCAGAAAAATGCTTCTAAAAAGTCAAAAAGCTATCCCAGCTGCAATTCTTTGCCAAATATGGCTTGAAATTGTGGGTAATTTGGCCATGTCCAAAAAGGGCATTTTTAGTCAAACTTACTTTCAGCCAATAATCTGTTTCCATCTCTGTCATTGTGTCCTTACTGTTAGCAGAATAAGATCTTTAAAGCCAAGAAAAATGTCTTTCTATGTTCTTCTAGGCCACTTAAACATGCAAAAATAACTTAATAATGTTGTTTAAGGAACGGTTGCGATTAGTTCTGATTACTGTATATAAAACTAATCAGAAGTAGTGCCAAGTGAGAGCTTCTACATACACAAACCTTTTCAGTGTTTCAAATATGCTGAAGTAGATATAAAAAGCATGAAAGATAAAGGAGAATTTGGGGTATTTTAAAGCATTAATTTTCAAAAGAGATACAGGGGCTGTTTGTTTTTATTGAAGATGTTTCATCTACAATAAAAGAGTTGCTTTTGCAAATGACATTTTTGCAGGTAATTAGCCAGTGATATTTCTATACTTCTTGTTGATATTTTGGAAATATTTTTAAATAATTCAGCATTTATTGTTTTCACGGTCCTAAATGTAGGGTTTTTTCTCCTGCATCTATTTCACAGTAATAAATTACATGTGTTGCATTATCAGCATATAAATTCTGCTTAATTTATTTGGGATGATTACAAGCAATGTAGAATTCAAAGCACCTGCTAATTTTTCTTTCTCACACCCTGTTGCACATACACTCATAATTTGAACATTGTTATCACTCATTGTCCATAATATCACGAGTAACCAGTACCTTAAACTGCTCATAAATTTTCAGTGTGCACTGCCATGTGGTGTCCTATGCGGAGAGAATAACAGAGCTACAGCCTTCATAATGTAGTGATTGAAATATCGTAGAAGTAGGAATCAAGCAGAAGAGATATGCATAATGCTTGTTTCTCATTATCCTGTCTTGTTAGCCAAATACTTCATTGCAGCCAGTGTGGCTCCTGCACTGGTTGGAGGCAAGTGGAAGCCATGCCACACTGTGTGGACCAAGTGCAGCACCTGCACTTTGGGTATTTGTCATCTTGTGGGTTGCCACAAGGGACATCCAGCTGTACAGACATGTCACCAAAGCATTTCTGCGTGTACTTGTTTTTTAAAATTGAACATAATGAGAGTCTTTCTGTCCACTGATGCCTTGAGTCATAATCCCTTCATTTTCAAGCTCGTGGTGGCATGGGGAGAGTCCACATTTCCCTGAAGAACAGTGCTGCAGGAGTAGCTCCTCCTCATGGGATCTGTGGTGCCAAGCCTTTCAGTTCTTGGCTTCAGTGGTGGGTGCCTGAGTCACGTAATGCTGGCAACCAGAACGTGCCTTTAACATTTTTATCTTGTATTTTTATCATCTAGACTGTGTTTTGACTAGTCCTGTGCTTCCCCTTTTCAGTCAGATAGCTTGAGGATTACTGTAGCAAAAGCAGAAGCATGTGATATTTCAATTAATTTCTTTCTTTTAGAGAGGAGCATATGCAGCTATCAGCCTGAGCTGCAGCCTGGCGGAAAATGTTACAAAGAGTCTGACCTTGGGAAAATATATTCTCACATATGGTGTCTGAGATTGATGTTACTTAGAGGTAATGAGCTGTATGCTACATTTTCAAAGGGAAATAAATCTCACTGTAGACATTTACTTAAAAAATGCTACATGTCATTTCATTCCCAGCTCACAACAGTTCAGAAATAGAGAGGAGGCTTGGAGAACTGTAATTTAATTGTGATTGTCACTTCTTCCCTTGTTGTGAGGAACTCCAAGCTGTTAGCAACTGAAAATTAATTATTATCTTGCCAACTATTTATTGGGTATAAAATAAGTTAGCGCTTGTGCTTCAGTTTTCAGTGGCCAGGTATCCTTCAACACATACCATGATGCCATGTTGCCATGGTATGTGCATACCATTTGCATACCATGCAAATTGTCAATATAGTTTGGACTTTCAGAGAGGAGAAAACATAGTGAAAGAGCTGATCTGGACATAAAATGATGGGTTTGTCATCTCTATTCATCACAGAAGCTACAAGGTGCTCTTGAATAATCCTAACCCATTGTTCTCTTTTGTTCTCTTTGAACTAATCAGTTCTTAGTTTTCATAATTTCTTAAGCAATTTTGATTATATTTCTTCAGTACTCCTATTTATTAAAAAAATATTTTTTGCTTGCAACACTAGATATTTATGAAATGTCAATTCCCCAGAAGATGTTACGTTACTTTGTTACTGGGCTAATTATTTACAGTCGTGTTGAAAATAAGGAGTCTTACTTATTAAAAATAAATGAGATTTATCATTGACTTCTGTTTGCTGAGCAAAAAGATCATATCATTGTATTTCTCACCAAGGAAAATACATGCTTTATTCAAATTTGACTTTTATTAGCCTGTAGCAGCTAAGAAACATCAAAAGGTCTCTTCTTGAAACTGGAAAAGTTGTTTTGTTAAAAAATAGTTTTATGTAGGTCTGAAAAAATATTTAGAAGCAGAAAGAAAGCAAAAAAAAAAAAAAATTCAGACAATTATTTTTAGACCTCCCTCTCAAAAACCCTTAGGCTCAAACAAGTCAAATGTATTTTACTCTTTCATCACCTGTACATGCAACAATGTTTCTATTTCATAAATAGATTCAGAGGTGAGCTTCTACAGAGTAGCACATAATTTCTGATTTCAAGGCCTGTTAAGAGTTATGCATTTTGTATTCTGATACATAAAAGCAGATCTTTAAAGAGTCTTCATGAAGACAGTGTTAGAAGCCTAATGCATAATCTGATCTATGCAGATTCATAGATTAGAGAGGAATTTTGCTCTGCTGAAGGACAACAGGCTCAGTAAGGTACTTTAAACTGGAATAATTGGATTAGCGTAAATAGAGGCCATAAACTACACTAGCTGAGAAAAGGTAAAACCCCTGTTTTCTTAATACTGACTAGTTAGGTATTTTTTCCCTCAAGAATAATTTTGCTTAAATTAATATATTCTAAGAAACATTGGCAAATCATTTATTACAGAATCGGGTACTTAGATACATAGCCATAAATTCAGGATTCAAAAGTGCTTTTGGAAGGTTCTAAAAATATAGAAAGAGGGGCTTCATCCTGTCTTTCCAATTATGAATGTGAACAGGTGGTATGGGGAGTCAAGTGGGATTTGAGAATTATGAAGCCTGATCACACAAGGATATTAAAAACTCAATTAATGTCATGACTCATGGTTGGACAATTCAGTTACAGTCTGTGACCTTCCCCTTTTAATTTCATCAGTTCCTTCTGCCTACATTAGCACAGTCTACATCTCCAGCTATTAAAGAATAGTTATGCTTTCATTTTAAATGGAAAAAAAATTACGACGGATCGCATTTCAGCACATTCCATAAGATTGTGTACCTTTTTTTAAAGAGCCAGCTGTACAAAATATTAAAGATAACCTTTATACTTACGGACCCTTAAAAGTGTGTGAGTTTATAATTTGAAGGAAATTTTAGGGTTTTTTCTTAACAACTTTTGTGTTCATCATGATCTTATAAATGTTACAAATACTGAAAATGAATATCAGGTTTTAAAAAATCATTATAACATCAAATATTTGTTTACTTAATTAAATGTTTCTTTGATCCCAAGAAGGCACTTGATGAACTGTAACTTATACAGAAAGCAGTTCTAAGACAATACAAGAAAAAAATTATTTCCATTGTTCGAAACAGCTTTTAGGTTTGTGTTTCAGCTTTGTATGTTAATAACTTTGTGAGTCTTACTTCAACACTTTACACAATTAAGAATTATGGATGAGGACAGGTTAACTTTTCTTAAATATCGTGTTTTTCAAAAGGCCTTTCTGTATTTGTGTAATTTTACTGTATTACATGTGGCATATGCCACCTTCTGGATGTTGTCAGAATTGCCAGTTGTTTCAAAAAAACAGTTGGAAAGCGGTTTCATTCCCCATGTATCTGTTGCAGAAATGAATACAGCTGGCATCTTTGCACAGGTTAATGTATCAGAGGAAGTAGCCCACAATTCTCAGCCAGCCACTTTAATGGTGTACAGTGGTTTTAGTTTGAAGGAGGTTGCAGTCAGTTAAATATTCTGGAAAGAATTCTCAAATTTTATGTGTGGCTGGTGATAAAAAGTGGGGTTTGATTTATTGAGTCTAAAAATGTGATAGAGTGCCTTGTCAAGGCTGTATAATTTCAGTGCCCTTTGGTCCCTACCACAATTCATTCTCTCTTCTATTGCATTAATTTGCAATAACCTTTTCCCAAATAGAAATATGCTGAGGCTCATACACTACCCTTTGCTTTACAGTCCTCTGTTGGTATTGAAGGAGTCTTGCTACTCTTGCTCTGTGTCTCAGTCTCATGCATGCAAAATGACCACGTTGACCTTGTTGGCTTAAAATGACAAACAAGAATAATTTCTTATGTGCAAGAATACTTGAACCTGGTTTTGAAATTAAGCTATTACCTAATTACAGCTTTCAGTTTAGAAAAATTAAAGTTCCAGCCTTCTCGGTCCACCAGACTCCGTCAATATTTCACTTGATGTAAATGGGATTTTTTTATTTCTGCTAAGTTTTTTGCTTATTTTCCTTTGTTGTTATTAACAGGCTTAATTTTGTCTTTTGTCTAGTTTTCATTATGAGCTGTTCTCTTTAATAGGATTTGATTTCTAAATAGGATTTTAGCTTTCATACATGAATTACGTACAAGCTCAAAGATAATTGAGAGACGAGCTTTTTCAGGTCTGATGGGTAGCAAGGAGGAAGCCTGGAGGTTATAGCAAACTTGTAGCTTGACGTGATACAGCAGAAATTTTAAGCAGAAATGCATGAAAATTATGTCAACTCTCAAGGCTACCCATTCAGATATTCTTTCTCCAACTGCTGTTTCTCTTCAAGAGATGCTCTGTGCAAGCTGTTGAAGTCCTCATGGCAGCCAGTAATTAATTCTTTTGAATCTTTTCCAAAATATGCCTTGCTTGAGGAATTTTAGCTTCCAGTTCAGAAAGGCAAAATGTTGGGTTTTTTTTCCTCAGTTTCCTATGGCAGTGTGCTGGCTGATGAGCTGAAGGAATTTTACACCCTATAAACTGCAAAAGCAGGGAAAAAAACTCTGCCCTTAGATTTGCCTAGGTGAACTCAGTTTAATTTTTTTTTAAAGTGCAAAATAGAAAGTTAATGAAAGATTAAGTGCCTTAAAGACAAGCTATGTGTCTCTGTTAGGTTAAGCTTTTAAAGCTTCTAGATGTAAATTCTGAATGAAGTATGAGATGGAAGGAGAAAGATGAAAAAAATGTAATACAAAGAATAATAACTTTAGAATGATTGGTGTGTAATTGGAGCTGAACAAGTAAATTATGGAAAAGCTGCACTTGATACTCAGCAGTTCATTTCAGGCCACGCAGTCAAAGTTACTGCACTTAAAGAGATTCTAACCTGAGCCTACAAGAAAATTAAGCACTGTTCCGTGAACATGGAATTGAAGTAAATATCATAAGGGAAACCAGTATTCAGGTCAGGTTACAAAGCACATCGTAGACCAAATATTCCTTTAAGTTTCTGCAGTACAACTTCAAGCATGTGCTTCTTAGGGAAGATATTCCCTCTTGTTCTTTGGGCAGAGTTCTAACATTTTAAGGTAAATAGGTAAAAGGTCCTTACTCAACTGAATAGAAAAGTCTGCAGCACATCCCTGCTTTCTAACACGCGATTCATTTATGTGGCAGCTTCTCAAATGAGAGAACTGGTTCTGAGTATGCTTTTTCCAGGAGGTTTGGGTGCATTCTTCACTCTAATGCAAAACAGAGTTCATCCCAAAACGTTGTTAGCCAAGAGATGCACAACCATGAAATATAAACGGTTTAAAACACAGAAGTTATGGGGAGAAACCAGAAACATGTCAATTCCCAAACCACATAAATAGTCTTCTCATCTCAGAGGGGTGAAACAGTCACTCAGAGTTGTATTTTGAAATCCTGTGGAATAAAAAAGCAACAACACAGTCCAAAACCTGTTCTCAGAAGAGTAGCCAGTAAATATATATTTTATATACAGTCAACTCGCTCTCCATTAACACTTTTGATGTACCACATTAAAGCAGGCATATGGAATTAGGTTCACTTTCATGTTATATTTAACTGGTATTTTCTTTAATGGGAATGTTTTCCCTCTTACCCCGTCAAAGTTAAAGGAGTCCATACTTGTCTCCACTGTAACTCTTTCTCCATACTTGTCTCCACTGTAACTTTCTCCATGTTGCAAACAAGAAATACAATGTCTAAAAGAGGTTTGATTCATACACATTATATAATGAAGCATTTTCTATTAGTTTTTTTTTTAAAAAAACTTTAGTGCACTATTACTTGGTTTTATTTAATGACTTGATGGAAGTGCTTTTATTTGTGGAAGTGGGCACTGGCAGAGAAATTAATAAGACACAGACCTGTACTCCTGGTAGAGCATGAGCATTAGTTGCTATAACTTGCTATTTTGTTTTCTTCATCTGAATAAGACGCAGCATCAAAGGAATAGATTTTATCTGATGTAGCTCAGATGAAAATATCTAGGTAATGTCAATTGAGATTTGTTTATGTAATATGTGGTACATACACAATTACCAATTATACAAGCTTATACTACATTCACAGGAATGGTTCCCTTCACTGTGGATAGACTAGAAGTTTGGCTTTGACGTGAATAATAACTTTAAAACAAAGTGAGGGAAAGAACTCATGTAGTCTCATCACCTATTTTTATTAAGTAGAAAGGTGATAATCAGTAGTTTTGACAGAATGAAGTAGCAAAGGTAAGGAAAACAAAAATTTATGTGACTTTCCAGGTAAATTATATAGATAATGAAAGGACTATAGTGCAGCCTGGAACTGACTGTGCTCTACAAATTACAAATTCAGCTCAAAGGCTTGTGGCTAAATGTAAAAAAATTGGAATTACTTTAGACTTTGAAACCAGGTATTGCTGGTTTAACAGAAATATGGTTGAATAACTAATACAACTGGCACAAATACTGAAGAGTTCAGTATATACTAATAAAGACAGCAAAGAGTGTAGATAAAACAATTTTATTTGGGTCAATATCACTTACATGAAAATAGGATAATGAAGAGATACAGTTTTTAATGTAGAATGTGTTATCCTTGGAGTTGTTAGAGAGAAAAATACTTCTGAAATGTGGGTCATTATGGAAGCTCAGTCCCTGGTTACAAATTTGAAACCAAACATTGCTAACAAAGGTAGAGCCTAACAATGACAGCAGCATATTACACCACAATGCCAGTGAACGAGCCAAAAGAAATTTTTTACATTTGATTTTGTTCAATTGTGAAGACATTATACAACTGTTAGCAGAAAAGTTCCTCAGCTAACGTGGTCACGCAATCATACCATTTAAATTAAGTGTAGATTTCTAGCAACTTTCATTTGTGATATAGCAAATTCTGAGGAATTAAGGAAGCTTCCTAACAAGGTTGGCTAGCCTTGAGGGTTGGAAAATTTGGGGGGGGGGTTTAGTCAAAAGTGAGAAGGACTTAGAACTTTTACTCCCTCCCCCCAAAAAAAGAAGAAAAAACTTTATGTCATAACAGGATAATATGTCAGTTCAAAAGAAATATCTAGATACGCAAAGAACTTGAGCCGACAGTAATAAAATTCCATTTTAAAAGCAGGAAGTACTGTGAAAAAGCTAGCTTACTAAAGTGAAGCTGGATTAAACATTTTTCAGGAATTTATGAGAAGTTTAGTCACTTGAAAAAAGAGAGGAGAAAGATGGGAAATCATTACACTGTGACTGTAACATCGAGATTAAAGGTAAAGTCAGGGTGACCTCACAACTCAGTGAATACTTTGAATGAGTTTTCAGTAAGGATGTTGATGTTGAACATGAGGCCAAAGGCTAAGTGACTAAATAACTGGAATGAGTACATAAAATGGAAATTACCATATGCAAGAGGCAAGAGGGACTGTATTCTCAGTAAATGGACTGGAATTTTTTGTTTGTATGGTACAGAATGGGGGAAAAAAAAAAGTCTAGCATATATGAATCCACAGGCATTGAGTTTTACTGGCCATCAAATTAGGGATGGTACTGGCTGGACAGAGACTAACAAGTGTTTAATAAATATTTTAAGAAAAAAATTAAGGAGCTATAAAACTTTATAAAGGGCTTTATGAAATACTTCATAAGAAGGAATGTAGAATTAAATGAATGATGAGATAGAAAATGACATGGATTTACCAAAGATAGATTATACCTTTTTGTCTTGACAAGACAGTTGCCCCTCTTGCTGAAGGATGTATAATAGATCACAAAAAGTGAGTAATAGTCATCTGGAAAGTATTTATTAAGGCAGAGAAAATTAGAATTAGTACATGATTAGAAAGATGTGTAAGGAACATTAATGAGGAAGTCATGAACTAGGGTTGGAAACAAGTTGCTTGTAGACTTCTATAGGACAGGTTTGGGGGTGGATCTTATTTAACATTCTCATTAATGACTATGGCATGACAGGGTGTTTGCCTGTGGCATTTTGAGATGCATCATCAAAGAGGGTCAAAACATCATGAAAGAGCGTCTCTGAGGTCTGTGAAGTAACATAAATTGCGCAAAGTGACTCTATATTTATAATATATGTGATGCTTCATCTGAAAATAACAGAAGATGAAATGTTATCTATTGATCATAAGATGAATATGAGCTCTAAGTGGGATGAAAAGCTAAGTGTGATCCTCTATGCTATGTTCAGTAAAGATAGTGACATGAAAAAATCCCTATCTGTGGTGTTAGTAAGGTGTCATTTGGAATACTGTTCTCGATTCTAGTCTTCACAGTACAGAAAGATTAATATAAACATACTGGAATACAAGTGTTGCTGGGATGGTCAGGAGAATGTTCGATTTGTCTTGTGTATTTCATAAGAGCTTGTTTAGCCAAGTGAATCAGAAGTTGAGAGGGGATGTAATTTCTCTTTATGAATACATTGTGTATGATGGGAAGGAATGAACATTAGGGAAGAAGAAAAGCTGAATGAGTATTACAAAAAAAGAAATTCCACATAAAATAATAGGAAGAACATCAGGCTTTGAAATTAAAACCATCAGAGAAGTGAAGATATGAAATAACTTTGAAATTCAAATGCTGAGGGGGTGGAAATTCCTTATTTCAAAATGGAGTAGGATCATAGTCTATGAAAGGGTTGATATGAAGTGCTTCCCTCTGATAGCAGAAGGCTGAGTATCATGACTTAGGTTTAATATACCATCTTCCTAAAAAAAAAAAAAAGAAAAAAGGACATAAAATGTTGATTCTCTTAAATTGCTGTTAGATTATTTAAAAACAAATAATTTTATTTGCATTTCTTTCTGTAGGACTTTTATTTATACCAACACATGCAGTCTTTTTTTTGCTGCTGCTTCTATTAAATGAACTTCTGCTTGAAATATTAAAATGTTGGCAACTTTTACAAAGAACTCCAAGTTTCTTTCTGTTTCTGTAATCCTACATATATGTCACATAATCCTATTTGTTTCTGGAAGTTCCATTTCTGTTTTTCAAATGTTTATAACTTCAGTTGTCATAACTCAAGAACTGGGGGATCGTAGACTGACACAGAAAAAGGAATAAACACCAAGAAGAGAGTGGAGAGAGGAGAAAACTGATAACAATAGAATGAAACTAAAGAAAGCAAGAGTGGTGAATACCAGGAAGCTGAGAAGAGACATATAAAACTCTGCTGGAAAAATCCTAACATAAAATACAGAGAAGAAAGATATAGTTCTGTGGAAATAAAAAATGACACCACTTGATTTTTCAGTATAATCTTGATTTTTTTTTCATACTCTTCTCTTTCTTTGACCAATGCATTGTTGTGTTATTACAATGTGTATTCCAACATGGTGACTGCTCATAACAATCCAAGCACTAAGATGACTAAACACAACTGACTCATAACAAAATGTGACAGGAAGGGAAGAATCATCATGTTGTAAGGTCATCAGTTAAGCTTCAAGCAGGCTTACTGTTTTGACCACCCTGTTGCTGCTGATACATATTTTAATTATTAGGCTGAGATATAAATGAAACAGCTACTTTCCCTTAAATTCTTAGAGTAAATCAGTCCAATAAAAAGTCATCAGTTTGTTGTCTTGCCCCTAAACCTTCATTATTTGTTTTTCTGAACTGGTACTACTGCATTCCAGTGCCACTATATGCCTTTGTACTTTGTTCCTGTCTATACGCTGTCCTGTCCTTCCACTCTGCTTTATTTCCTTTCCTGGCCTAATTCAGAATGAATGGTTGAATCTAAGCTTAGAGGATTTTTGTTTTGCATTGATGTGGATTCTTCTGGAAGCTATTTTCATCTTATTTGAAATGTCTTGGCTTCATTCTTATTTGGATTTTCTGTCTTGGCATGAATATTATACTATTATACTGGTTAGTTGATTTCCAAATCAAATAGCTTATGAAATAACTGAAGTAAAGTACTCTTATAATGCTGAAATACTTTGTACTGCACAATGAAATTTGGAATGAGCATAATTGCCATTTCTGGATACTCCTTTGTTTTGGGAGTAATTGGGATTTTTGTCTCTATAATTATTATAAAGCAAAGCAAAATTATTGCAATGCTGGGCCTATTTAACTAAGCATTGGTTACCAAAAAGAAACTTGTAAGGCAGTTACCTCAGCTTCCTAGTGTTATTCTGGTTTGGAGGATAAGCTCTGGTATCTTGATTTCACTGGTGTTCCCAATAATACTTTATTTGAAGATCCTCAAAATAGTCAGTGTTCTTCCCACCAAAGTGTGTTACTAATATATGAGTATTGCTGCTTCTTAACAATTTAAGCACCAAGCTGAGAACAGCCAGCACTAGCCTTTCACCCCTCCAAATCACAGCAGGAGGAACTACAGAGCAGACAAGAAAGAGCCAGAATGAAGCTGTGCAGACAGGCCACTTGGAGAAGAGGTGCAGGAAATACTCAGAGCACTGACCTTTGCTCTCTGGGCTTTTTTGGTGTTATCATCTGATGGAAGTCTCAAATAAAATACGTGCAGTTTCCAGGGAGCTTGGTCTGTCTTTTCACAACTGAGTGTCCCGATCATGGGGTAAGGTTTTTTGTGGTCTTTACTTCAGGTGATCACACAGTTTTTGTCTGCACAGACGCACAGGTGGGCTGGAGAAGAGAGACTGCTGTCAGCTAGTACACCTGCTGATGGCCTAGAAGTTTAGGATAGCTCTCTGTGTTACAGGAGATCTAATGTTATTGCTATGCAAACTAAATAAATCTAAAGCCTAGACCTTTAGGCTAAAGACCTAAATCTTTAGCCACAGTCTTGACCTTAGCTGTTTTGGAAGGATCTTTCTGAGCAACTGCAGTGCAACTTGTGCTTGTCTTCCTTGGCAGGAAGAGAAATATGGATGGAGGAAGGCACTTGTCCTCTCAGGACACTCAATTTTCCCACTGATAAGTCAGAGACTTCCTTGTATTTTTATTGAAATTTTAAAAATACTCATAAATAATTCTTTTCCTCTTCTTGTCCATAATTTATTAACTAAGGCAACACAGCATTTTTTTGTCTCAAGCATATTCATACTTTGAAGATGAGGAAACTATCAGTATCTTTAATGCTAAGTAAATACTGTGCAAATTGCATCCAGGCTGACCAACATCTAAGACATTGAGGTCTTTATTCCCAAAGGTATATGTCTGGACTTGACACAAAATGAAATTGCCCTATCTGGAAAAAAAAAAAGACAGAGAGAAACCCAATGAATAACTATGATTATACCATTTTGTCTAACTTTTAAAAAGCCATTTTTTTCTTACAAATGGTGTATTTTAATATACAAAGCTATTTTATAGTATTATATAACTGTCTTAGAGAGCACTATGGGATTAGTCCCAGTAGAGAATAACAATAAAAGTTAAAATGTGACAATTATGATACAATTACTTTGTATGATTGCATTTCACCTCTCTGCTGTTTTTTAATGCCCAGTGCTGCAGGTGGTTCTGAGTTCATTGACAGTTATGCTTTCATCACATATTTTTCTCCTTCATGTTGCTTATATATCTCTGTGGGAATGGCAAAAAAGTCTGGCAGAAAATGAAAGCAAATGTGCCCTGAAAGCTTCACCAAGTGTGGTATCAGTTTAGATGTCTCAAATAACATAATCTTTTGGCTGGAAATATGGCAGAGAATCAGAGGTACTCTTGTCTCCTAGGACAGACAGAGCTCATGTGATTTTTCTGTAGCCTGTTGACTGCTGCTTTTGTTGATGTCCTGTTGATTAGTATGCTCCAGGACTGACACAGGGTGGCCTCGTCTCATGACTTGTCGCTCGTTTCCAACTCTCCATATTTATGTGTACTCGTGTATGAGTGTAAGCAAGAGAGGGTGTAAAATCAAGACAGTGACTGTCATTTTAGTAGTAATCAAAGGTATTAGAAGCAATTAGGCATCACAAAAGAATAATTAGCAACTTGAATATAATTTTTACCATGGTTGTTTACAATGAAGCAGGAAAAGAGCAAATAGGTATTAAATCAGAGGTGCATTTCCCTTGATGTAAATAATCACATATGGCATAATGAATTTTAAAAAAAAGCAAAAATTTATGCTAAAATTAGCATGATAATTTTATGTTAAAATTAACATGAACAGCAAGCATGAAGAAAAATGGCATAAGCTAAAAACCCCCATAAATGGCATAAGCTACAAAACACACAACGCCCTATCCCCTAAATAACAGATCTTATGCCGAGGTGTGTATGAATGTATCAACACATTATAGGTCTTGAATAAACTCCTACTTCTTGGTTTAGCTTAGTTAAAACTCATGAGCACTTTAACAAATATGCCTGTTTTCATGGAAGCACCACAACCCTTGATCAAGAACTAAATAATTAAGTATAATGAGCCATGAATTTTTTCCTTAATAAAAGTAAAAGAAATAGAGCTATTACAGTGGAGAAAAAAAAAAGGGAATATTTTAATAGGTGAAATAAAACTTTATATTACCAGGAAATTAAAAGGAAAAAAAAAGTGTACAAATTATTGATGAGCTTTGAGATGGCATTCATTTTTCCATTAGTGTTTTTTAATATACCTCAGGGTTTATCATTAACTAAGCTCAGAACATATGGTCTGAATATTTGCTGACATGGTTCTATTCATTTCAAGTATTTTTGTTAAAAGCTGTGTGCCAATTCTGCTGAGAATGAAGTGAATTATGATAAAGTTCAATCATTGTTCCTGGAGGCCTCAGATTGTTTACATCCTGTATTATGCCAAACATCTTTTGTTTTACAGGGCCTATTTCAACCTCTCTAAAGTAGAATATCAGTAGGAAAATAGCACAAAGTTTAGGAAAGGAGAATAAAGTTAATGTATATTTGCAAGACCTAAGTTTATAGTCTTTCATAGTACAGCTTAATATTGATAGTCTTTCATAGTACAGCTTTAGAGTGCCAGTTTTAAACTCTTCACATTTCCATGCTTTTCAGAGGTGGTACAGATCTGTGCATAATATATTTATCTTACTTTTCTTTGTTGCCCCTTCAGGGCCCTTTAGAAATAATACAGTTTCCCCAAGTTTCTTGGACTTACTGTTGAAAGCCACTTCTTAGAAAACTAAGCCAAACAGTTTAGAAAGAAAAACATGTCTACCAAGAACTAAAGTCACTTTATGTGCTATAAACAATGGTAATATTAGTATTTATATAATTATGAGAGGAAGAGAAAGTTTTAGTCTCAATTTATATGGTCACATCAAAATATTGAAGTTTTTGAAAGTGGTTTTAAAGTGACCTGCTCTATTATGACCACATCAAGTCTCAGACACAGAATAATTTAGAACCTGCAAAACTGAGACAATATGTTAAAAATAAGTATCAGTCTTCTCCTACACAATAAATTCAGAGACAGATGAGGCACAAGGTGTGTGCCTGTTGAGATTCCACAGCTGACTGCAAGACCAAGTTATGGGCTAACTACAGACAAACAAACTAGCAAGTGTGGGAAAACTTGACTGAAAACAAATGAATATCACATCACAAAACATATTTTGTTCACATTGTTTGAAAACTGTGATAGCTGTTTTTTTAAGCAAGGCTTTCAAAGCATGGTAGTGAACAACCTACAGTCAGGTGGAATGAAGCCTTTGTGGTAGAACCTCTGCATACAAATCTTGTACTCAGAAGTGGTTGACTGAGAAATATGGTGAGAAACACGCATTGTGTAGCTCTTGAGAGTTTCAGTGTTGGCACTACCATTTGGGAAGAGTTGGAGGGTAAATTGCTTGGAATAAGACACGTTTTCCTGCAGATATACTTTCCATTGCTCTTGGATACAAAACAGATGAACTCTCCATAAGGAAATTATTTTGCAACTAATTCTTGACCTCACTTATATGAATACTATTGTGTTTTAGTTAATTACTTATGTTAGTACTATTGAGACAGGATGGTAAAGAATTAGAAACATCTAATTAATTAAATTTATGTGAGGAGATGCAGGAATCTGAGGTGAAGGTCTGTAACAAACTTTTTGCTGATTATACTAAATAGATAAATATCTTATATATTCCTCATATTAATGGTGCATTACATTAGGTTTTGATTAGCCTTAATGAGATTTACTTCATGTCTGCAACAGTGTTCAAATTACATAAAAATTAGAGAAATGGAATGAAATGAAAATACTCTCCTTCAATTTGGTTGAAATGGCCTTAATTTATATTATTATGCAGCCCATTGAGCTCTTTGAAGAACATCCAAGCTGCTTCCACACTTGTTTTTATAGGGATATGGTTTGAATAAAAGAACTATCAGAACTGTTCTTGTATTCAGCCACATACATTGTCATTACTGGCAGAATATAATCTCATTCCTTTAAAATTAGAAGTGTTTGTGAGATATCACAGGTTTCAACCACATTTCTCTGTGAATTATAAATAATATGCTATACTTAATGAGCTGCCCTGACGTTTTTTGTCTCATTTATATAATGAGTATTTCCGGTACCTACTTTAGGACTCAAACCCATCATATAAGGGTTTTGCTAAAAGTTTCATGAGTTTTCTGCATCAATCCTCATTTTTTACTGTTTCAATTATTTGGTATTACAGTGATACATGAAGTTTCAGCCAATCAGTGTTCCTTGTGCTAGATAAAGAATAGTCAAATGAGGACAAAAATATAGCACAAACTTTTCTCTAAAATCAGAATCAAAAAGAATAAAAATGCACAAAAAATTCCACCCAAAATACAGTAGACAAAGAACCTAACTGCAAAATCAGCAAGAGACTCTACTCTCCTGACTTGCAGATTGGATCCAGCACACTGGCATATACTTTTGGAGAGACCTCACAGGCAGTGGCAGGGGCCAATATCTGAGCCAGCTGGTCATGGTCCTAGTAGCCCAATTTCCTTTTTCAGTCACCTTGTCTTTTCATTTCCCACAATCATATGCCCCCCAGCTCTTGACTGGGTGCCCGTAATTGGACATGAAAGCAATCTGTGGTCCCTGGCTCTTCTGTCAGATGAGAGGGGTTGTTTGTGCTAGGTTGCCTGACAAGTGCACACCCAATTGTGATGGGCAGAGGACTGGGATAACTTAGAACTGGGTCCTGGAAACATCAGGTCTGGTAGACTCTGAGTCTGAGAAAGTCAGGTGGGTCATGGGCCAAAAAATAGGCCTTCAAATACACTTCCAGACAGCAGCTTTGAGGTTGCTTTAATATATAGATCAGTCTGGGAGGATCATTTAAATTCTGTTTTCACCTCACACTTTACACAGTGTTCTTGATAACGTGTGCACCCTCGATATTTAATTGGGATATAAGTTTCTCTGAGAGAAATTCCTTGAAAATATCTTTTCCATTCAAATTAATTTGTATTTTGTTTTATTTCTTCAAAACACAGTTACATTTTCCATAAAAGTGGTTATTTTTCACAGACCTTTGATACAGTTATATTGAATTTTAACTGAAAAGCTGAACTAAAACTACATTTCACATAGTAAAATCAAATGTTTTCAGCAACAATCACATTCTCCTTAGAATTCTGCCTTAAATTAAACCATATTTTTAGCCTTGAAAGGTTTTGTAGAGAAAATGTTTTCATCAACTTCGCCAGCACACAAGAATTTCAGAAGAACAGAGCGTGGTTTACACTAAAAGGAACATCTGCAGCCATATGGAGTATGGGAACCTGTGAGTCCATGCTGGCACTGATGTAGCCAGCACGCTGGGGAAGATGACAGATGTGCCAAGTTGTTAACAGGAATACGTTGATCCAAATTGCCTACTAAGGGGCAACAACCACTATTTTGGCCCACAGCCAGCAAGAGACTGAACTGAAGCTGTGGTCTTTTAGTTAATTATAGACCAATCACTTTGTCTTCAGATACTGAATAAACATCAGCCACAATATATTCTTTGGATGTTAACAAAACGCCAGCCTCTTGTTTTATTTATATACAGCATTCAGTTGAAAGTCACTTCCTTCACTAGAATTGAAAAATATTCTTTTCTTAAAATCCACGGTCTCATAGATTTTGATGCTGTTATGAAGTGTACTAACTTCACTGTTATAAAGACTGGAATGAAACCTGGAAAGTGCACTGGGCTGTTACAGCAAATCCACTCATAGCAGATAGGGGACTATTGCCGATGTGGACCTCTTAGATTTTTGCTGCTAAAAAGCAAATCCTAGTCCATTAAACACAGTAAAATTTATCCAGAAATTATTTATTCTACTCGATATTATCCAAGTCTAAATGATCATTTGCTGTCATAGAACTGTCTGTGTGCACCTATCCTACCTTAAGATATGACTACTGTAATTTTTTTACATGGTTCTATAATTATCTGTAATTTTGCTGTCTAAAGAGTCTTCTTTTATGGTAGGTAGGATGAAGCACACATTGCTCAAAATGTGATCAGTAATCACTACCAGTTGCATCATTAAGACATGTTTTAATTCCATTTAAATATAAAATAACATAAAATATGGTAAGGATGATCAAGTAGTGGTGCAGGTTGTCCAGAGAGGTCATGCAGTCTCCATCCTTGAAGATATTAATACCCTGATTGTACATAGAATCTGACTAACCTGCTAGACTGACCCTGCACGATGTTGGACTATATGATCTCCAGAGATCCCTTCCTACCTCAATCGTTCAGTCACTGTGTGAAATTTTAGAATTGTGGACCACTGCCTCTTTAACTTCCCTTCATTCACCAATACAATTCTTCATTATGAAAATACTATGAAGTTTCATAACCAGCAGAATAAAATACATGCATTTCTTAGCTCAGCAATTTCATTCACTGTCTCCTCCTCATGGCGGTCTAACCATGTTTAGTCAGTTCAATTTAATTTTAAATAGCTTGGTTCATTATCTAGTGCTAAAACTTAACACCTTTCTGTTACCTTTTTTTATACTTGCCTGTATGAAAAAATGGTTCATCATCCCAGAGTGGTTCTTCACAGAAAAATTTGGGAGAATTGAACTGTTTTAAAATGCTGTTTATAGGTACTGAATTATTAGCTTTGCAATACACTGGTATAGTCAAATGTGAAGTCCTTTGGCAGTCAAAAAAATTCAGATGTCCTTCGTCTCTGATTTTATTTCTTTTTGAGAGTATCTCCCTTGTCCTTTTTATTACCAATAATCTGAAAGATGATTAGGTGTTTTAGATAAACTAAAAATCAAGATCTTTCTTATTCTCTAGTTCCCTATACATTGTGTGCATACATGCCCAAAGTAATTGTAGATACCAAGATGCCTTTTTCTTCCTTTGCATTGCACACGTACATTTATGGTGTCTTGTTTTCAGAATTGCATCTTTTGCTCTCATGTCTGCTTAATAGCAGCAATTCTAGGTTCAAAATGTATTCTTTTTGGATATGGGGAGAAATCATTAAAAATGAAGAAAAAAGAAAATAATACTAAGTCCCTTGCTCCATTTACAGCTTTTTCAGTCTGTGTGTATTTTTGCCTCTAGAGAAAACTCCAGCAACATTTCTGCAAGATGAGATTTGTATGCTTGCTGTGATTTTTATGGATACTTACTTTCTTGATGTATCTTTGAAATGTCATTACTTTGCAGAGGCAACCATTGCCCTTTTAAATGGTTCTATTAAAATAAATTTGAAGTGCCCTGAAGCTTTCTCAAACAAATCCCAGCAATAACAAATTGAGCTCCCTTAGTGAATGATTGATTTGGTAGACCTACCATTCAAAATAACAGATTTTTTTCTTATTATTCCCTCTGCTTTTAAGCAGCACAAGTAAATATCTGTCTTGTTCTTTTTCTTGGTATTCTCTTTATTCCAGATGAGTAAATTTTAAATAAAATGGAAATATATAATGACATAGAAGAGATTGCCTTAATACTAGCTTTATGTAAAACAACCTTTTTGTTTCTAGTAAGTTAGAGGAAGAACAATGACAGTCAGAGTATGATTTGAATGAAAAAGGGAGCTTTAGCAACAACTTTATTCGTGGTTTTGCATCACTAATATGAAGGATTACTTGTAATTTTTTGTATTACTTCTCCTTCTACTCCACAGACAATAGTTATTCTAAGAAAATTTGTAGGGGAGCCATCCTTCTCTAAAGTCAGGGAATTTTAAAAGCTGAGAAGGATCACTGGGATATTCTAATCTCTTAGATCTGTTATTCTCCTTTTTTTATTTTCTTTTTTTGTTTGTTTTTTTTTTAAAATGCTGATATAACTATGGAAAACTGAAGGGAATTCAGATGAATTCCTACCACGTGAACATTGATATAACTGAAGACAAACCCTATATTTTTTACAACTGTTGACATTAATAGAAGCATAGAATGAATTTTTCCAGAAAAACTATATTCAGTTTCCTTTTCCTTATGAAAAAAGTGATTGGTTTGAGATGGTTGATGGTGCCCAGTTATGAACAGAATGTATAGAAAATTTTAATGTCCTTAAAATCAGACCATTAACCAAAGTAGTCAGATTTATTCTGATATTTTTCAGGTAAACTTCAGTTTAGTAAGATATTTAATTTTGTAACAGATGAATAATATAATTTCATTGCTTGAGCATCTAACTAGCACTTTCACTGGGACAAGTACCAATATGGGCACGTATGTGTAGGTACTGATCTGAATACGAGGTTTAGTGCTTTCCTTGACTCAACTGGGAACTGTAGAAAGCATATGAAATTTGCCATGAAATTTCAATAGTCTCAGATTGTTGGAAGAAATATCATGGCAGCATACATTCTATTTACATGCAAGTGAAACCCACATAAGCCATCAAGCAAAATTTATTTTTCCTGCAGAATGATGGCTAAGCACTTAGTATATTTGACTACCTATTAATTTTAAAAAGATATTAGGAAAAAGTATTTCAGCAAAATGTATTAGAAATACAAGTCTTCAGATGTTCTCTTTTTTTCCCTTTTTTCTTTGCACCACTGAATTTAGATTTAAGGTTGAGCAGAAGTAGTGACTAATTATGGTAACGTCTGAAGATTATTACAAAGCTAGTCATTCACCTGCTAAAACCATTACTTCTTTCATCTCTGTTGCAACAGTATTTTGATTTCTGTTACAGACTTTGACCTTGTTTTTTTAAAATATTACAGATCACTACGTACCTTGCATGTATGAAAGCTTTAGCAGAGTTGTGTGCCTGCAGAGATTTAAATTACTCTTTTTAGTTCATGCTTATATTTACTTAAAACTAAGGTGTTAATGCCAATATTTTGAAAGGAAAAATATTGGCTTAGCTGAAGCCTGCCTCTACTTATGCATGTGCGTGAGACAAATCTGAGTCCATCTGGTAAACGTCAAGACTGTCATGGAGTAGTGATAATTCAAAGGAGAGTGAAAGAAGCAGCTCTGGTCCCTCTCCCTGCGATTCTAATAACATGTCTGTGTGTTCTTGTATTTTTTAAGCATCCTCCTCAGGAAGATGCTCAGGACATGACGAGAATGTTGTTTCCACTTTACCCACCTTCATAAAAATATATTGTTGGCTATTTTTTCGTTTTTAAAAAAGCCCCAAAATTCCTTTCATTGGAAGGATATAAACACTTTTAAGCCAGCTGCATCTGTTAACTCCTAGTACACTGCCTAAATCCCAATGGCAGGAGCTGATGCAAAAGAGAAAAAATTGGCAAAGAGTTTACAAGCCAAATGTGATGAAGGATATATGTGCATACTATATTACATGAGATGAGTTGGGCATGGCAGGCTGCCCATTATACCGTTGTTCTTCCCGTCTCCCACTTCTGCTTTAATGATCAATAGAGATTTGAGAGTGAAGTTTTGAATCTGTGAAACAAGCTGTCTGACAACTAAAGTGCCTTCTCTGTGCACATCTTGAAACCCAAGAATATCTATACAAAGATAGAAAAATGTTGCTGGAGAGAGTCACTCCATGGTTTGGTATTCTGCATAGGAATGGTAAGAAATATTTACTTCTTCCTCACCTATTTTTGCTATAAACCTTTGTTCCTTTATTGAATATGTACACAGATGTGTATTCTAAATGACCTTCCTGGAAGAAGGTGCATAGGTGGTAACAGGCATTTTCATGACAACTGGATGCTGCAGTTGCTGGAGCAAAAGTCTGTGCAGGCAACTTTTTCCATTCTGAATAGTAACTCAGAAAAGTATTTCAATACACATCTCAAGTGGAGAAAGAGAGCTTGTCCTTTGGATATTGATTGGCTTGTCTAATAACTCTCTTCTTATATTTTTTGTGGAAATGTGTTGGAGATTAGGTAATTTTCTACATATTCCTGGGTAAAAGTTAACTATCTCAGAAGGCACTAGATGCTTACTTACGTCTCTGAAGCTCAGGTTTACCTAGTGTAAAACCTTGAGCCATCTTTACAATTATTAATAACTTCGGAGCTCTGCAGAGAGTAACCAACTGGTCTCTACTGTGTGCTACAGCTTTGATCAGCAGTAAATGGATAACTTTGGGCACAGATTTGCAAAATGAGTTGCCATAATCCCAACCATCTGATGAGCTATTGGGGCTTGAACAGACTTCTGACTGTTCTTTTTCATACCTGACCATTTAAAGTCAAATTATATCTATCAGTGCACATGATCAGATTGATATTTGGCTGTGAAACTTAGAGTACAGTGTACTTGTGCTCTGTTGAGTTCTGCATCTGTTGTAGTCTAGGCTATGTTTCAGAAACTTACCTTTGACTATCCTGACCCTTAAAGATGTTGTACTTCTATTCTTTGTATGTTTACTGAAAGGAATTTGACAAAATACTACATATGCTAGTGCTCATGAATATAATACCATCTTAAGCTGAGAGTGAGTTAATACAGATGACTAGGGTTATTTTATATCTCCAAAAACAATTTCTGGCTTATAATAAAAATGGACATAATAGTATATCATCTTCAAAATGTATTTATTAGTTTGTATTTTGTCTGCTTATTTTGTTTACTAACATTCTTATTGGGCAAATGGTTGTATGTTAGTTTCACTGGGAGATATTTATGCTTGTGTTTCTTCTTCTCCAATGTGTGAATTTGTGGTGGCTCTGCAATCCATTTACATGGATGACAGACCATGGAGGTCTCAGTGCCCTGAGCTGGAGGACCATGACTGCAAGAATGATCAACTCCCAATCGACCCTGAAACTGTGGGATCTGCTGCTCCAGCTAGATCCCTACAAATCTCTGGGACCTGATGGGATCTATCCCAGAGTCCTCAAAGAGCTGACTGATGTAATTGCAAAACCTCTCTTGATTTTTGAGTGGTCTTGGGAATCTGGAGAGATCTTAGCTGACTGGAATCTGGTGAATATTGTCCCAATTTTAAGAAGGGCAAGCAGGAGGACTGCGAAACTAGAGGTCTGTTAGTCTCACTTCAGTGCCTGGTAAAGTCATGGAGAAAATTATTCTGGAAAGTATTGAAAAATACTTGAAAGACAATGCAGTCATTGATCAGAGCCAGCCTGGCTTCATGAGAGAAAGTCCTGCTTATCAAACCTGATTTCCTTTTATGACAAGATAACCCACCTTGCTGATCAAGGGAAACCAGTTGATGTCATCTTTTTGTATTTCAGTAAAGCTTTCGATACTGTCTCTCACAGGATCCTTCTGCACAAAATGTCCAGCACACAGTTGGATAAACACATCATGTGGTGGGTGAGCAATTGGCTCAGGGGTCAAGCACAGAGGGTAATAGTGAACAGGGTAACATCAGACTGGTGACCTGCCACTAGTGTGGGTCTCTTCCAACTCAGCATATTCTGTAATTCTCTGAAAGTGGACAGATGCAGCGGAGTGGAGCTCTGGGGGCACCCCAGGGGGTGGCATATCTTTAGGGACGTTGCAGCACCGAGCCAGTTTCTCATGTGGCATGTGTAGCTGCTGAGCAGATCAAATGTGCCCCATTTGATGTGGACCAGCAGGGCAGTCCACAACACAGACTGGGGCCATGATACCAACATAGCACTTAGATTTAGAGAATGAAAAGGAAATTATGTATTTTGTTGTCTCTCCTTCCTCCCCTGCTCTCCAGATGTTCATGTCAGGGTTTTGTTTTTTTTTTAAAAATCTTTTGGCCCTATTTTCTTCCAAAGCTATTGTGAACTATTTAGGAATTGCTACTTATTTTTTTCTGTCCTGCTTTGTTACTACAGCAGTGAGAGAAAACTTAGATGTATGAATGTTCACTGCACTGTACAGAAATGTTATGAATCATTGCATTTATTTCTGCTTCCTAGAGCACAAATATCTTAGCCTATTTCATACCAAAATATACTATTACTCACATGTTCAGCTGAAGCCTATGGTCTTGTCTAATATGAATCATAGTTCCCTTACTAAAAGCTGACAGAGCTTCTGTTACAAGCAGATTTTAAAGGTATTTGTAATGTATCTTTATTTGATTTGGTAGCTGTGCATGCTATTTAATTGTGCTTTTCTCATCAGTAAAGTACATTTAGTGTTATTTCTGTGTGTGATGGTGGATGGGAAGATATCTCGAAGAACTTAGTGATGAATTAACTTTGGCAATGTATGTGCTATTTACAGATAAATCCTACCTGCATTTGTTTATACTTTTGTAGAATCACCACAGCTTAGCATTTTGGTGAAGCATAGCACTGGCATATCAATAGGTGAGTAGAGTTAATTTAAGAGATTTCTAAGTTAGATATACAGGAATATATTTCACAGCAATTTGTACTTCAGCTATAAATTTAGTCTGCTGTGAAGAAACTTCCAAATTAGTAGACTTTTGTAGGTAGCCTTAAGTTTAGTGGGGTAGAAGAGAGTGCAGGCAGTGTAAATAATGGTCAGACATCATCTAATTCTTGCACTCCTTGAAACAGAAACATCAGCTAAGTCTTTCGAGTGTTTATTCTTCCATGAGAATGATACATCCGGCATGCCCTTTGAAGTACTGTTCCACATTTTACAATGAAAAAATTAAAAACTAACTTTTTTAGGTTTTCTTTTGTTTCTATGCAGAAAAGGAAGGATTTGGGGTTAGTATCTGAAAGGAAAAGTGACATGTAGTTTATAAAAAGGACATATCCTGATTCAAATGGACCGAGTAGCCTTCTGTCCCTAAAGGCATCACTGTACTCATAACAGAGCTGTGAAAAACAGTTGTGTTTCTGCCCACAAGCCATTACAATTCACTGCCCCCTTTCTTTTATGATTCCACTACTGCACCTACCTGTGATTTAGGGTAGGTGCAGCACTGGAATCATAAAAGTGAGATGCAGGTGCACACTTGCTTCTTTCAGTTCTTCTAGAAGTGTG
The DNA here is from genome assembly GCF_001715985.3 of Manacus vitellinus. Lineage (NCBI taxonomy): Eukaryota > Metazoa > Chordata > Aves > Passeriformes > Pipridae > Manacus > Manacus vitellinus. The sequence goes on along the minus strand of NW_021940682.1, from coordinate 28,935,330 downwards.
ATAACCTCTGGCAAAGGGATGAGGAAGACAACAGTGAGATAACAAGGGTTGTATATTTGAGAATATGTAAAAATAAATTACTAAAAGATCTGCTGGGACTTTCGGAATTATAAAGACTGTCAGAGATACAATTCCACTTCTCCTGATGCAGTTTATGGTACTGACTTTCTTCTTCTTACTACTGAATTTGATGTGATTACACTCCTGCTAGAAAGTGAGTAACAGTGTTTATAAGTGACCCCTTATATGCAAAACAAATCAAGATGAAAATCTTTAAGAAGAAAAAACAATAAAAGTGAAACCAGATATAGATTTTTAAAGTTCTGTGAAAAAAAAAATCCTTTAGGATTGTCTCTAACTTCCTAAGAAGTAACTTAGTATCTAACATACTTAGAAAATATTAGTAAGTTTCCCTTTTTCTTTCTTTATCTCACCCTTCCTCTCTTCCTCCATTTCTCTCTTCCTTTCCTCCTTACCTTCCTCAGTTGCTCAGTTACTCTTTATATCTATACTCTAATCATTCAATCTAAAATGCACATGACAGTTCAAGGCCAGTTATTTTCCTACTATTCACAAAGCAGTCAGCTATTCCATGACATCAACTACTTTAAATTATCCTTCTGCTTGATTATTTGGTTGGATATTTAGGGGTAATATTGGAAATATTAGACTTCTGAGAATATAAATCATATACTGCCAGACAGATGGGAGTTTGCCTTGTCCAAAAATATAAAATATATGACTCATTTTTATCTTTGGTTTTCCACTATAAAGAATGGGTGTCAGCTTCCTGTGTAATTTTGATTTGTTTATCCAGCAGTTTTGTTTGTCCATGCAGTTTTCTCTTTGCCAGTTGTGGTCTATATTTGGTTTCCCTAAAAGGTATGTTTTCTTTTAGGCTATCATTTTTTTTTTTTTACTCCTGCCAAAACCACAAGTGATGCACCAAGTAAGTCTAAGTAAGACTTTTGTTCTCAATTTAAACTTGGCATAGTGTCTTCTTCTGGTGTAAAACATGAAACAAAATCCTTTCTAACATAAAAGCTCGGAGGTAACTTCTTCATTTGAGTTTGAGTCTGGGTTCTGTTGTATGGAGTGGGCTGTTCTACTTTCCTTGCCTTGGGAAGTGGTGAGAGGAGGAATAAGGCAGGAATTTATCTGATGGTTGAGTGTTTACTGAGGTCAGTCCATCTTATGGAGTACATAGGTAAGACTGTAATAAGAAATATAAAATTTAAAATTTGGGGAGTGGTAGTTTATATTGAAGAGAGTGTTCCATCAGAGAGCTGTACCAGTTCCTTCTTACTGTTTTTCCGAGTCTGAATGACTTTGATGTCTTTGAGCAAACTGGAAATATGTGAAAGTGGAAAAAATCAGTTCCAGTTGCTAGAACATAAACACATGTGGGTCTGCCCAGTAGCAATGGTAATAAGTTCTGATGTAAAATACTCGTTAGACTAAGATGACAGCAGTTGAGAAGGTTCTTTTTCCTTTCTCCCCTTTTTATGCTCCCTCTCCTCCTTCTCTTCCTTCCTCTTCATCCCCTTCCACCATTTCTTTTACTTTCTTCTTTTTTTTATTTCCTTCCTTCTAAGAGCAAACATGAGATGCCAAATTGGTGTGAAGCATAACAAATCTGGAAGAGTGGATTACAGGGAATTAACAGACTTGGAAGCACAAAATTTTCCATTGTTTCACCGTGTATTGTAAATGTAATTTATTTATTCACTCTGTAAAGAAAAGAAATTACAATATAATGTTTTATCTTATGCAGTCTTTGCCAAGGATATCCAAAGCCTATGAAATCTTCTGAAAGCTCTAGCTTTTAGTAATTTATTTTAGTAATTTTTAGTAATTTATTTTTACACATTCTCAAATATACAACCCCCATCATCTCACTGTTATCTTCCTCAGCCCTTAGTCTGTGAAGAGCATACAAAGTTTCTATGGTTAAAATGACGAGCTTACCTCCTGCAGGCAGTGGTCCTGTCTGGTCACGGTTGTACAGTCTGTTTGCCCTCTGTAAACAGGTGTCATTGCAATCTCAGCACCTGCTAAAGTTACTCTGACAACAGAATGAGAAACTGTATTCTTTGACTTTTCACAGCCCTTCACCACTACTCAAGTTGGTATGAGTTCACTGTCCATTTATTGCATTGAAGAATATCACAAGCTAGTACTTAATCACCTGCATCTCTATTTCTGCACTTTGTTTAATCATTTTTGGTCTGGGGAAAGTAGCAACGAGTTATGGGCCAGCACAAGGCTGTTGATTTCCCTTGTACTGTCTTAGCCACACAGAATTAAGTTGCTGTGTTTGAGCTCTTTAGTGGCATCTGTACCTCAGTGTGGGTGAGAGAAGTACAATGTGGAGAACAGAGGAAGCTTGAATTGTGCAGTCTGTGCTGCTTTGGCATGGAGCCTCTTCCTTTCCTTGCCTGGTTCTGATGTTGGAAATCTGACTATTTATGCCTTCAGACAGTGGGGAAAAGCACAGAGAGTATACCTTTCTGTTTGTTAGATCAGCTCAATTCAGAGGGTAATAAATAGTGTGAGCTTGGAATTCATGGCAGATGGTTCTGTATTTTGTAAATATAGGGGAAAAAAATCAATAAAACAATTTGAACAACTAACCTAACTCCTCCTAAGGAGTAGATCAAGTACTCTGCTATTCAGCCTTGACATGTAAATATGGATCTCAAGGTGTCTCTATCCTTGCTGTTGCGATGTTTGATGATGCAAGTCATTCCAACTTCATTCCTACTGAAACTTTGAACTAGTGCTTCTCTGAAATTTTCAAGGCAAAACCCACAAGGAATCCTAGTGCTAGCTGTACCAGATTTAATATCTGCACCTGAATATAACAACAGGATGGGATCTGTTGGAAAAGCAAAACTTCATTTTATAGTGTACCAATTTCTTCCTATTTTTAGCAAAATTTTCATTCAGCTATAGTCTGCATTACAGATAAAGGAGAGAAGTCTCCCATTTAGGTAAGAGTACAGCTAAATAGTGCTTTTGGCATGCAAGATATGATTTTTCAGTTTTTAAATTGGAGTGATAGAGAATACAGGTATACAGTTCAAAATACCCATTTCTGTGCAGTGCAGCTGAGAGAAGTGTGCCTGAAAAGCCTGGGGAAAGAGACTGGGGATGCAGCATTCTGTTAGTTATAGTTCTGGCTGTGGAAGTCTCACATTTGGTATCAGTACTTTCTGTTGCTTTGGGATTTTCAGCTGTAAAAGTGGTAGTTTATTTGCCTGCATCACAAAATACTGAAATGGCTAATTTCTGTAATGATACCCAGCAGTAAAAGGGAACTAATACATAACATTATTTTAATGTTAAGATAGACTATGACATATTTGAAAAAGTACTTTAGATTTTTTTTCCCCCAACTGAAAAGCCCACAAATTCTATGCCATTTTGATTTCTTCAGGATTTCCATGTATAGTTCATTGCAAAAATCACATATAAACCACGGTTGTGTAGCATAGCTTTTTAAATAATTTCTTTTTTCGACAGGTTTCCATATATGACCTAGTAGCAAATCTATGACAGCCACAGTATATCACTAGGCATTTCCATCACCACTTACAAGAGTAGGAAGATTAAATTTTGTTTAACAATGCTTAATTAAAAAAATTAAGAACTGAAACCTTAAGCACAAATCAGAGGATGCTAGAGTCAAGTAAACTCCCCAATGTATTTGAATTCTGCTTTGTTCCTCTTAAATTTCTTGACTATTTTTTCCTGTTAATCCCATCTGAGGTACTTTTCAGCCATATAAAATGAACTTTTGTTTTATGCTGTTCTTGGGGCTTAGTTGAGAAACAAGAGTGCAGCTGTGATGGGCTTGGCCATCCACTCTTTTTCACTGAGACACATTCTTTTCTCCTTGCCTGCATCTCTGGGCTCTCATCCAAAACCAACTACATTGTGTTTACATTGTGTCCTCCTTTGCTTTAGCCTTCATTAGGATCCTGTCGTGCTCAGCCCTCACACTATGTCCCATTCATTACGACGATTCCTTTATTCCACTTTCCGCAGACTTACTTGTGAGAACTGTGTCACATTACTTTGTGCTGAGCACATTTAACATTTCTTTTGTTAGAAAAAGGACAGACAAATGGTTACAGGGATACCATGAGATCAAAGTGTCTTCATCAGACAAAATTTTTAGTTCTCTCTATAATTTTAGCCTCAGCTTGATTTTCTAAGAATGTTCAAGTTCTGTCAGTCAGAAATTCTAAAAGATCTAAATCCAATGCCAGACTGTCATCCAGGAGTTTTCTTTGATTGCTCCATACCTTTCTTCACTCCTATGCATTTGATGTTGCAATCCCTCAGTTCAGTGTTCTTCAGATTGAGTCATTTGTTCTTACTCTCAGCAAAAGTATATGGCTGCTAACACAAAGACTTTTTACTGGCTGAACAATTTAGTGAATACAAATCTACAGGCAATTCCATTTTTGTGTGCCTTTGAAAACACTCTTAGAGACTTTACAAGGAAAGGCAATTTCTGAAAGAATTGTGCAAAACTTTCTAATCAATTTGTGACAATCTGTCTTGCTGCAGAAAATGAAGTTAGTCTCATTTTCATAAAAAAAAAATTACTCTTTCTTTTGTGCTTTACTTTTGGATTAATGTTGTAATTCAGTTTTTTAGTACTGTGAAAATTGCATGTTTTCTTTATGCAAAACTGGAGAAAACAAAACTGCCAAAAGTTATTGAGAGAAATGCATATAATTTATGGAACAGCTCTCCAACTTAATAAGGGAATGGTTATGTACAGGTGGTTGAATTAAGAGTTTGATCCTTTCCTTCCCTTTCTGATCCTTTTCCTTCTCTTCCATTCCCTTTCCTTTTGATCAAATAAAAATTATGTTAAAAATCCAAATCTCCCTAGAGAACTGGATCACATTTTACCATGAAAGCCAATGATATTATGAAGAGATATGAGGATCTCCCTGAGGCCTTATTTTACAGTTTTATATCTAGTGTTTATCAGTGATTTATTTGTCTGTTATGCAGTGCTCTATCTCTAGATGCTGCAAGTATCCTTTCCACAGCTACCATGTCTCTTGGCTCATAAAATTTTCTCTAAATGAAAAATATCGCAGATCTGGTCACATTAAATATCAGGAAAAGAATTTCATGGTGGAGGTTATCCATAAACAAGTTATTCACCACATCTTCCATCAAGTAACACAAACTGAGCAGTACATTATCCTATCTACATATTCTGTGTGTTTTGTCAGCAGCATATAAACACAGCCAAATACAGTTTAACAAACTATGTCTTTTTTATTTTTAGTTAGGAAAGAAAAATATTTCTTCCAGTCTCTTGCCAATGATAAATCACAAAACATGTGAGGTTTTTTTTTTTTTTGGTTGTTTTTTTGTGTGTGCGTGTATAGGGGAAGAAGAGCATCTAATGCTGAAATTTCAGTGACACGTAATGGCAATGACATGTATTTACTAGAGGTTTTTATAGTATCTATGTCTCTCCATACATATCTCCCTTTTTAAAAAAAAAAAGAAAATGTTGAGATACTTTTTAGGTTCAAACATTTGTATCAGGCAATAATCTTTTAAGTGTGAAGCAAAATGTGTACACCTGAAATTTTTTGCACCTAGAGGGAAGATTTTTAAAAGGACAAGCTGCAGGTAGATACATATAATTCTATAAAAGCCCCTTGTGGAAACTGCATACAGTGTACTCTGTCTAGATGATCTACTCACTTCAAGACAGTTGTGTTGGTATGTCTCTGCAAACCCAACTATATGAACTGAGATAAATGCAATTAATCCAAACCTAACCTGTGTATCATCACCAAGGAAATTTGAATGGAGGGTTAACATGAATTTTTAAAATGAGAATTAGACAAAGTAATATGTCATTTAGTGAAGAGCCTGATCTGTTAGACATTAATATTCCTAATCCTTTACTGTGTACTTTACTATGATTCCTATGTCACTGTGTTAGTTTCCCTAACAAACTGAATGGAATCTCATGTTCTCCTGGGAACAATTCTGCCTATCCTGTTTGCATGACTTCTGCTTTCCATTCCAGCTGTACATGATGATACAGTCATCTGTTAAAGAGGACTTTTAGCAGTACTAAACTGACAACCTCTTGGGAGATTCGCAAGATGGAAATTAAAGAGAGAGACAATGAAGAGTGTAATGTTTGAATTAGATATTTTGGAAAACAGATTTTTGAGTCCCTGAAAATTTTTCCTGGGCATCAACCTACACAAGCTGCTGTAAAATATTCTTCGGGAATATTTTATAATATATATTTATATTATATATAATAATTGGGAAGCACCTGGTTATAAGGAGCTTACCTTATTAAATACAGATTTCTATTGAATATTACACTTAGATATTTTCTTGATAATTGGATGGAAGGCAAAAAGCTGTGCCATCCCCTTAGAGTACACCTACTGGATCTTCTGACAGCCATAGCATGTGTTCACGAGGTAAAACATCAATTGCAGAGCCAGGAAGGTTCAGACTCTATGTAGGAAATAGCAGGAATTTCCTATGCCCTAGATTTGAGCTTTAGCCGTGGGATTGTATCTTACCTGTTGAGGCCAGTGTGTAACAGGTGTTATTTGATTTAAACTTAAGTAATATTCATGAGTTTACCTAACTTCCTCTTGCACATAAACAGCACTCAGAGCCCTCTGCATCCATACATATACACACATTTTTGATATTTTCATTTGCATGGAGTAGCACGATTTTCCAGGAAATTCCCAGCTGAGAAATTACTTCAGGCTGCACATCATTCTTCTGATCTTTCTTCTTATGAATTTTAAACCTGCAGGAAATGCATTCTTATACAACTGAAGGCACAGAAGTAATTATAGGTTTTCTTTGCTTTGGACACATTTATTTCTCTGGGGGCTGCTTTCCTAAATGTGGAGCATAAGAACCACCTAAATAAACCAGGTGTCAGAAATTGATTTGCACAATCGTTTTTATAGTGAACTGAGCAGTTGAGCTTCCCAGACTCCTGAACTCTGATAAAGCTATAAGGATTCTCCTCTGTAAAATTAGGATATGAGACATTTAGCATTTCAAAACCCTTTTTTTCATAAACTTAGGTCCAAGCATTACAGGATAAGTTCATGTGTGTTAGGAAAGTTGTTGTTTTAACTTGCTGTGATTATGTGGATGAATAAAACATTTCTTTTTCATTTTGCCTACTCTCTTTGTTGACAGTCATTATTAGATTTTCAGATGGAGTTCTTTTCATTAATGGGCACTTGCTGAAGTTCTACCCTAAATCTGTATCAGTTTATAGCATAATAATTATGAAAAAAAAAAGATTTTAAAATATCTGGGCCATGCTAGAAAGTGCTCCATCATTCTTATCTCATGAGATTGCAGGTGTCTTATCAAAAACGCATATATTGTACTTTCCACTTAAATGACTGTATTTTATTAAACAAGGACAAGGTGATCCTCATCTGCATTTTGTACAATACTGTATTTACATACATACAAAAACTTATCCTGCTGCTTTTGAGAGCTGTGGGACCTTCACTTGGACTTGGAAAAGTAATTTAGGGTCCTTTTGACTCTTTCATGGATATTATTTCCATTACTACCCATAAAAGAAAGAACTTTGGTATAAAATACTCCTTCACTGAGGTGACGTCTCAGGTTGAAAATGCTAAAAAACAGACAAAACAATTTTCACTTGTTTTACGGTTTGAATGAGAGTTTTAGAGGAGAGGACTTCCTTGCCAAAAGCAGGCTGCTTGGATCAGAGGAACAAAGCTAATAAGGTGAGTGGGTGGGTAGGACGGGAACTGGTTTTTAGGATGCATTTCTTAATTTCCAGTCTGTTTCTCTGAAATAAGGCTCTGATCCTTCAATTCCATCCCATTTTCCCCGCTATAGGGTAGCAACGATCACCCTGAAACATTTTAAATCAAACTGATGGGTGATACTTGCTGCTTTTCAGGAGGATTAATGTAGCAGCACCTAGTTACAGCACACTTAGAAGCATATCCATTTCTTGGTTATTAAAATCTACATAGGAGTTCTACGCTTGCCAGCAAGAGTTGGCAAAATTTCCCAGTGTTGTTTCCACTGGTTCAGTTTCCGTAGTAGAAACAGCACTGAACCCCAGTGTGGAGCTGGTGTGGTACCACGCTGATCCAGCCTGCGCTGGCTGCATGTTTACAACATCTGTTGATAAAAATATTTTGAAACCCCAAGAAGTAGAAGAGTGTGTGTGTATCAAAGCAGCTCAAAACATTATACTGTTGCTCTAGGAACAGTGGTGCTATTGGCCATTTTATTTTTCTGAAGTGTTTTGCTTCTTAAGCAGGATGTGTGTTATATTAAGTAATACACACTTTAAAATTAGCTTATAAAATAGTTCAATGTAAATATGGTTACAGGTAATAAATTCTTCTGTCCATGTTGAAGAGTGGTAGTATTAAACTTTTTTTAGAGGTACTGTAAGAACTGTAAAGGGATGCTGGTTTTCTGAACTCTCACTTTCTACTAAAAGATCCAATGAGTCCACAATGCTTCTTTTATTAAAAAAGTTATTGTGTAGTGCATTCAGTAAGCTTTAGCTCTAGAAGTAGGGCATCAAATATTACTCTATTATTAGAAAATTTTTTATTTTAGTACATGCTTAATGTAAATTATGCATGGGAATTAAAAAATTCCTGGGTGATGGGGGGTACAAATCCAATTAAAGCGCCAAACTGGTGAGGTGGTTTGAACATCTTATCTTAAATGAAGTACAGAAAACAGTGATGATCTTGTGGTAAAGTTCATGAAATTAGTTGCAGAGCTTTAAAATTTCTAGCTCATGGTGTCATTTTTGATTTTATAGGAGCAGTTTTCTCTATGCTCTCTAGAGTGGGAATAGCACTGCAGAGACAGGCAATGATGATAAATCAATCAGGTTTTAAAAACAGTTCCTGTGCTGATTGCAATATTAAAGCAAAAAAAATAATTAGAAATCCTACCAAAAATACAATGATATCTCATAATCTCTCTTTTTAAAATCAGTCTTGACATAAGGCTGCTGTATGTTGGCTTTAATTTGTTGTTTTGTTTTTTTTTAAACTCCTTGGCACATACAGAATGCTTGATTGCCAAGAACAATTAATTTATAGAGAAGCAAACGGCTTCCAGAACAGTGAATATTAAATATTTTCTCTAAAAATATATAGGTGGTTATGTTTGAATGTGTGAATTCTGACTGCTGTGATCACTCCTTCAGATAGTTATTTAGTAATGTAAAAACCTCCTCCTTAGTTCTTTCACTTTCTAAAGACCAAATCCAATTCTCATTAGTGGGGATGTTAGTGCAACTATTTTCGAGTTTGGTGTAGGTCAGTGAGGGCAGTAAGTAAAAAAAATTGCTAAATTGCAAATCACAGATTGTACTTAAATGTTTGGTAAAAATCAATAAAATATGTGAAACTTTCAGCAATCCCTACAGGCAAGATCCTCACAATTTTCAGAGCCTTCTGCTTCCCTCTCTGTGGCCGTTACACATCTGAATGTTTCTGAGAATTCGGATTTAATAGATGTATCTAAAACCCCAGTTTACAAATCAAGGCTGGCTTTTCAAGGTGTCTTATGCAAATAGGAGTTCATGGAGTTTTGAAAATACTCTTAAGCATTTACTAGCATATTAGGCAAGAAATGCCTTTAAAAACTAGACACAAGTGACTTCAAAACTAGGATTAAACACAGATGTTTAAAATTACTGACTCACTCCTGTTTATATCAGTGGCAATTAGATGCTTAAGTACCTTTGCAGATTCAATCATTGGGATGTGAGAGTGCTCTGCACTTCTGAATCTGGGTCCATGTCCCTATATGCATCATCTAAATAACCATCCCTAGGAATGGATACATACTTCATCCCATGTGTATTCTAGTTGTTGTGTGTCAAGATGGATTGCAGCATGTCACAGGAATAAATGAGCTCTACAGTTTTCTGAGTGATGTAGTTCAGGTATCAGGAGCAGAAAAACTCTAGCAACACCAAGTTCTATGCAAGTTACATTGCGTTGCCAAATATGTTAACCCATAGAAAGTGCCATACTTCCCTGGATCACTTAAAGCTACTGAAACCTCTTTTAAAGGAAAGATTTCAGTGCTTTCAAATGCTTTCTTTATTTCTTCTATTTTCTTATGTACCACAGTGATGAATGTGACATAAATATTGAAGTATTAGACATGTAATAGAATGACTCCAGTTTGGCACCATTGTAAATGCGAATATAGTTATTCGTTACTGCTGGGTTAGCTAAAAGAGTCAATATTCTGTGTAAAAGGAAAGTAAATGTGCATAGAACATCTGTTACTGCATTACTGAGGGTGCATTAACAAGATAAAATGGTCAAGATTCCTCCTGAAAAACTAGAAATGTGAAGAGGAAATTATAACAATGACATTAAGGGAAAATAGGTGTTCTGAGCAAAGATCCTACTACTTCAGCAATCAAAAAGCCCCATAACACCAAAGGAGGGACCAAAAATCAGAATTAAGACTAAAAAATAGGGAATTAATCTTGCTCCAGAACTTCTCACTAATGAAAAAATTATATAAAAACAATTGACATAAAACATGAAATCCTGCCTTGCTTAAGACAATATAAATCTGTTAAAGGGTCCTGATTCAGCATATATTTTTGCTTAACTAAATGCAAGTGAAGAGTTCCTTTGTGTTTAATGGATCTGAAAATGGGTTTTAGGCTGCTAGAGAATACATACTTGCACTACAGGGTAGAAGAAATTCCTGTTTTTGGAAAAGAGCTAATGAAAGCAATATCATGAATACTTTCAAGAACCACTAGGACTATATATGTGAGTGAGTGTACAACAACTTGAAGGATAGGGACATGGAAAAGTAAATTATGTAGCTCTCCAGTATCTTTATGTAAACTCAATTTTTGTATGAAGATTTTTATTTTTCTTGGCCCTTCTTGCTTTGTTTTTGATAGATTTTAGAGTGTATTTATTTTGGTTTTAGGGGCAGTAGTTGAAAGTGGGGAAAAATGTAATTGCCTTTTCTGTTTTGCTTAACATTTTAAGTATACAAAATAGACCCCATAATTATTCAGTTGGCTAATTACATATTTTTTCTGGCTCATTGTTATCAGTGGACAGTAATTTGTTGTCATAGATGGTCTGTTGGGAAAGAGAGATAGTCTAGTCCAGTGGTGATAGATTGGGAGTTACTGAATTACTTCAGGGCATATGTTTCTTGACTGGCTTAAAGGTTCCGTACTTGTTTATTCCACTCTGTGGAATGGCAAATAATACTCCATGGGTAAAATCAGTGAGAAGCTGTGCTTCAGTAGAGCCAGGTTTTACTCCTGAGGTTTTTCTCACAGTGCATTTGTGACAACAAACTTAATATGCTTAAAAGGCCTTTTTTAAAAATAGAAACAGTGATATAGGTTTTGTATATTAATTAAAATATATTTTGTTCAGAGAACTTTATACTTTTAACATTTCATGTGACAGTGTTTAATTGTGACAGATGAGGCATTTTCATTCTGTGGTCTGTGGTTTCTTGAGGTGGCCTCCGATATACTACACAGTGGTTGAAGTACTTCCAGATACTCCATACAGAGGCCTTCTCTGTTAGCAACAATTCTTAAATCTCTTGTTGCTCCATTTATAAATTCCCAAATCATTTTGGGACATTATGTTTTTAAATATGAATATTTCTTTGTCCCCAGTTCAAATTCTTCAGTATTTAGGGGCATTGCAGTCAAAACAACTGTAGTCACACTTTTTTTGAAAAGTCAGGAAAGGACAAACATAGAAGTGGTGGTGGTCTGTGAATGTCGATGTGAGTGCTAAAGTAAAATCTCATAACCAGGGAATGAAAAGTTAACATTATGAATAAAAGAAAGAAAAACGGGTCATAACCAAGAGATGTCACCCCACATTTATAAAAGCCTATTGCATCCAGCTCCCTTCACACCATTCTAATACTAATTTTGATGCAATGAACCATGTGCATTTCCAAAGGAAAATGTGCGCTGGGATTGGGTGTCTCTGAGATAGGTGCCTGTAGGATATTTCTTTCTTAAAAAATGGTCTGCAATGTGACCACAATTGAAAAGCAGTATTACAGGTTATATTTGACTAGACATTGAGTTCAATTTAAATAATTAAGAAAAAAATTCCAAGTTAAAAATTTGGAGGAAGGAGCAGAGTCTTGGCTAGATCTCAGGCAGTTAGTGGTCACAGGTGATCCTATAATGCAAAAGCATGAGACGTATGGATTTATTCCATCCCTTGAAAACCAACAAGGGATTCTCCATCTTGCTGCACTAGTTTTTGTATCTAAGCACAGGATGGCTAAGACAATGGCATGGTTTCTATGCCTTTTATTTCATGTTTTCAGGGTTTAAGTAAGACTTAAGTAGGGACTACATCTTACACTGATCTCCTGTGCTAAAGTGAATTTCGCTCTGAAGGCCTCTTTTGGAATAAACAGATTTTAATTCCTTAAATAAAAATAGAGTTGATTCTGATTTGCTGAAAGCAGATAAAAGCATCCAAATCCATTCAGTTCTGTTTGGTTTGGGTTCTGAAGAAAGCCTTCATTCCAGTTGGGTTCATACTGCAATTTATTTCTTGAGGACTTTTTACATTAGGGACAAGAAAGGGAATGTGAAAGGGGGAGGTAACTATGTTAAATCAGAAGCAGCTCTTTTCTAAAAAGAGAGTTCCTTTTTCCATAATTAGCACAGTTTTTAAACTGCTGACAGGACTGCACTGCTGCTTATTATAAATAAAAGCTGGATATGAGCAAAGTTGGGTTGAAATCTTGCCAGGAAGATTTTGAACACAGAACTATATTTTATGTTCAAATGTTATATTTTTATTTTAATTTTCTGTCCCTTTTGACTACTATTATGACATTAAAGTCAGATGGATAAAGTCATTTGAGAAGCTGGGTAAAAGTTAAATTGCCTGAGTCAGTTCAAACAACCAGAAACAAAGATGCATTCTTCCTGGGTTTTAAGGATTACTGTTGATGGCTAAAATAGTCTTTTATGACACTGAGATTAAGAAATGTTATATGATAGCACTCAGATGTGATTCTCCTCATTTGACTGGAGTAGTCCTCTTTCCTACCAGCTTTTGCTATCATCAATTCATTGTTTTCAGGTTGGCTCTAAGAATCTCCTCTCATTAAAGAAACATCAAATTGATCCTTCTGGGCATTTCAATGGTATCAAGACATCGAATAATTTAATTAGTGTCACAATAGAGAAGGTTTTTCTGTAGTCTGGCTAAACATGATAAAAGAAAAGCTGTAAATGTATGGCGTTGCTGTCAGCTGGGCTTTACATATGGGAGCACGGGGATGATGTGTGCTTGATTTTTGTCTGAATGCTAGTTGTAGAAGTAGCAAAAACCCCCATCTGGCAGTATTTAAAGCTTGGGTCTGCTTTTTACTCTGCGTCTTTGTATCACTTACCTGCAAGTAAGTGATTTGGTTTTTGTTCCATAAAGGCATGTTTCTATTTAATCAAGAGTTGTTACTATCAGTGTTCAGGTGTTGTCAGTATTATGTACTTTTTGCTCCTATTTAACTCATAAAGGGAGAATGTTTTATCGCTGTGTCGTGAGCAAAATGCATGGGAGACATGGAAGACTTGACTGAATATCTGAGAAAATACTGCAGTGCTTCCCTGTAGAAATGTCCTCTTGTCTTCCTGTTGGTTCAGTGGAAGTGTATCTAGTGAGTGAAGGTATAATAGAATGTTCATTTGCAGATGGACATACAAGAGACACTTTGTCATCCCAATGAGTTATGTGTCATGTCTGCAGAGAACTCTTAGAAGTGGAAAACCTGGGAGGTTCAAGCAAGAGGAATCCTTCCCTCAGTGCCAAGCCAGAGAAAAAGTGGGTGTTTGTGATGAAACTGAGACACTCTTAGTGACCAAAAAGTGAACACTGAGGAACAGGTTTCTCAACTAAAATAAAAATAATATTAGGACAGCATGGGGACCATAGCATTACTTCAGTGGTCAGGATTTCAGTCCATTTGAAATTAATGGGGATTTTGTCACTCATTCATCTAGTGCCAGGATTTCAACCTAAAAGTAGCTCGACCTGGTTCCCCATGTAAAGGTTTCTTGACAGCAGGAGCTAGTAGGGAGCCATCTTCTTCATGAGTGACCATGAAGAGTTAGTCAGAAGCTTCATAAGGGGGAACAGATGGGCAGTGTTGAGTGAGAGATTTGGGGATGTCCAAGAGAAAAAGGGCACCATGCAAGGTTACCAACTGCCCTGCTTTTCTGCCCGGCCCAGGTCATGCTGCCAGACCAGGGGGAATGCACCCACCGGAGCCTGCGGCTTGGCTCACAGGAGTACACCGCAGCTCACTTCCCTGTCAAGAAGATTAACCCTAGAATATATGGCCAACATTTGAAGCAGCATAGGTTCATATGTAAAATACCAAGCTGTGGCAGAGGAGGGTGTAATTTTTTTTAAATTATGGCGGGGTTGTCAGAGGTTTAGCAGGAATGCGAGCCTGTCCCAGAGCACAGCTCCCATCACTATCTGCCCCTGCAGTGGAATTATGGACTTCTGGCATTTTGATTTGCTGTTATGCTCTTGTTGGCTGTTACCAAAAGTACTTCCAGGTCCCAAGTTGAGAAAATAAAGTGCAGAATACTAAGTGGTTTAAGCATTTTGTGTATTTATATGTGTGTGTGTATGTGTATATATGTATGTATATATGTGTGTATATATATATATATGCATATATATGTATTTGTATATATGCTTTTTGTTTGTTTCCAGACCTATCTTTTCAATCCATGTGTGATTTCTCATTTTGGTGTCTGTGTTTTCATTCTTTACCCCCTTGTTGCTCTTAGTAACCTCTTTTCTAACTCTTTCATTTTGCTTATACAGGAGCAATAACATTTAATTGCCAATAGGACATTTTATTCCAGACGACAGTCATTTTCTTCCTACACATCTTCTGAGATGCTGAGGACAGATGTCGCAAACAGTTATTTGCAGTGCTGAGCTTAGACAAATCCTCAGAGCTATGTCCCCTATGTGTTATGCACAGCAGTGCCTCAGTATACACTCCTAATTGTCCTTTAGTAGTAGGTCATCTGTCTAAAACTGGGAGCACTGTATTCTTAGAATAAAAGAATTCATTTCATCCACATAACACGAGGCAATTTAAAGGGAATGCTTTTCAAAATGCTTTTATTTCACTGTAAATCTTGTCAAATGAAATATAGTTTTGTACAGTTGGGCATTGCATCAACAGCAACGTGGTTCAAACAATAAGGATAATTTCTTTAATGTTTTGAGGCTACCTATACTGAGCAGCATTCTGGGAATGCATTTAATGGGAACAATTTATTCATATAAATCCACAATCTTTACTGCAACTGTTACTAAGCATTCCATAGAGCTATCTTTCATCTTCTCCCAGATCATAAAATAAATACCTTTTTTTCTGTATTAGTTGTTCAGTATCTCGGATATTTCAACAGGGACATCATGGAATGAAAACACTGTCAGTGTAACTTGTACTTCTTATGTCTAGCAGCTGTCAGACTAAGGAAAACCCAAAATATAAAATCTTCTTTACTGTTCAGTGGGAATGCTTTTCTCAGTGACCTTTATGCAAGTGGCAGTGTTCAGGTATCACAAGATGTATTTCTGCCTTAAAGAAACTGGTTATGTGAGATGCAGTATGAAAACAGTACTATTGCAGATACCTGTAGATTAGCCTGTGCATTTTTGGAGTAAAATATCTTCTCCTATAGGCATTCAGAAGCAATAACAACCATAAATGGAAGCAGGTTGGAAAAATGGGATTACAGGATATCATGCAGCATGGCAGGCTATCAAGCTTTGCTAAGTCTGCTTCTAGCACCATATGACATGTCAGGTCTATGTACAGGTGTTGTGGGAGGTTGTTTTTGTCTCTTACAATAGTTAACATTACAGTCTTACGGGTAAAGTTTAGTTTTCCTTGGTATTTATACACATAGTCTGTGATGCTTTGCTCATTGTTGGTATTTTAGTAATGAATATTACTTTACTAGAGCTAATGAGTTAGGAATGGGTGGCCTATTATAAATATTCAAAAGCAAATTTTAATGCTACTGTGAGATAAAAAATTGAATTATTGAGTTTGTCTGTATGTGTAGGTGTGGTTTGGAGATGTCAAAGTGCATTCTGATCTTTACAATGGAAACATCATATGTCACTGTAAAGACAACAGAATGTTCCCTGTAATGCTTTTTGTAGTCGAGCTTGTCAGAGAACAAAACACTCTTGTCTGCAAGCCAGACTTCCAGAAGGAGGACAGTTTCCACGATGTGATCAAATGTGTAGGCAAACCTTAATTTTCTGCTCCTGGGATAAGACACTGTGTTTTCTTGCTAGGAATCGCAGAATCACTGAATAGTTAGGGTTGGAAGGGACCTCTGGGCATCATCTACTCCAAAGCCCCTGCCAAGGCAAGGTCACCTAAAGTAGGTTACGCAGGCATGTGTGCTGGTGGTTTTGAAAAGGAGCATACGCACTGCACTAGTACGGCTCACTGGCAGCATTGCCATGGTCAACCTTTGCAGTAGTTGTTTTGCTGCTTCCCTCCAGATTCCAAATTACTTAATCTCACCAGCTGCCTCTTCTGCCCATGCATAAGTACGTCACTGGTGCATGTGGCTCTGTGTGCCGCATCGCAGGAGGTGCTGTGCCATAGCCAGACATGCCTTGTCCAAAAGCAGCAGTTCAAACTAATTCACTCACTGCCTAACAATCTCGGAAAGTGCAGCTTAATGGGATTTTGGAGTGATTTGAAGCAAGATGTTGAGGTCTCATTTCAGTGCACTAGAGCTGAACCGGACAAAACCAGCAATATTTTCTTTTCATTTCATTGTGGCATACTTTTGTAAATCATCAAAGCTGCACAGTTCCAAGTTGAAATTTTGGGGAACATACCTTCTGGAAGGCATTTGTATAGAGTGCTTCCAACTGGAAATTTTTTTTGTATGTCCCTAAATTCTGCCTCTCAATAGGAAAATAGTGAAAAAAGAAGTATATTTGTAACATGGCTAAACTCCTACATGAATTCTAAAATAGAAACTTTCATTATATTTTAATCTTATCATGTTTCATTTTGTTGTCCTAGAAGAACAGAAAGTTAAACTGATAAAAAGAATAAATTTGGATGTTGTTCAGTATTCCATTAGTAGTCTCTGATTAGAAGAAAATTAGAGAACAATACAGGAAATATAAATTATTCCAGGAGTGGCTGAAAATTGTGAACATACTCGTGGAAAATCAGGGCCATAACTATAGTGCTTCATATTGAAGAGAATTCATTAATTACTGTTCTTTTGTCAGAGTTGGTGTATTGCAGGCAAGACAGATATTCACATGCTCGGAGACAGGACACATATATTTTATAGAGTCTAAGAAATATTTGTGACAGCATGAATTCATGCGCTCTTATTCCTAAAATGAGATTTAAGTGAGGCATAAGAAGTACACAAGTCTTGTGCCAGCTCTCTGCACAGGGGTGAGTTTAATCTAGAATGAATAAGAGTATTTTACTTGTTTTGTTTATTTTTTGAAGTCCCTCTGCCCCCTTCCTAACACTGTGTTTTTCAGGTGGTGTTTTTGGACAGCAATGTACCACCTTTAAGTCAAATACCAAGGGCAGTTTTTATATGAAAGTTAATATATTGCTTTAATTTAAATCAACATCTTGCTTTTGCGGCTTAATCGAATGTTAAGAAATACCCCATTAATTTTTAAATGCTATAGTTTAGAACAAATGCTTAACATTTATGAACAAAACAAAATGAAAAAAGAAATTTGGTAATTGGAACAGAACTGTTTTTTTTCCCCATCAGTTGTGCATCTTGTGGTGCAGAACATTATAACTACTGGCATTATTTGTTCTATGAGAGCATTTTGTGTGATATCCTATTCAGTGCAACCCATGGCTGCAGATTTTGCCAGTTTCACCATTAACCTTTTTTGTGAACTGTGATTTCTGCATGCTGAACTGTCAATTCAACCATTTAAATATTTCAAGTATCAGATTTCTAAATGTTAATGGGAGTAATCTGGTTTCTTTTTAATACAACAACTGCTTTAAATGGTGTTAATATGGCTAAATTTTCTTTTAATGTTGATTTTCTTAATGCTTTCTTACTAATTTAGAGCCTGTGTGAAATATCTGGGTTGTTTGAAGGTAATTTACCTTTCATCAACAATTTTTTTAGGTGTAACGTTACATGAAGTAGCTTGCAGGAAGGACCTAGGAGGCAAGCCTGGACTTTTTGTGTTTGAAAGAATTCATTCATTGTTATTATCAAAAGAAATATAATGACCTTCAGTAATACAAACGTATCACAACATACTTCTTTTTGCATATTTTTGTTTTTGGATATTTCTTGTGTTCAGCTCAACAATTACTGTTTTTAATTATTTATCTTTTTGTGTGTTTGTAAATATATGCGTGAATGTGTGCATTTGTAATTTCTGTTTCCTTCAAAATATAACTTATTGGTAGATGCACTTTTGTAAAGATAGATGTAACATAAAATTTTATTTTCTCCAAAGGTACCTAGCATGGGAATTATCTCTAATATAAAAGTAGATGCAAAGACCACAAAACTTTGGAATGTAGGTCTTGCTTTCATTTTGTGTCAGACATTTTTTCATATTCACTCATATTAATTCTTTGGTAGATTCTTAAAACCAGATTCAGACTTTGTTTCAATGTATGCAATTCATACAGATTTCAGGGGGGAAAAATTATGGCTACATTAAAGCAATCTTATTCTGTACATATGCAAGCAATCTTATTGTTGAACTCTGAAGATGAGGCCTAATTTTACGAGGGAACTCTCATACATGAGGTGGATGTACGCATCTGCTTTTATTTTTTTCCAAATATCAAAAAGCATCTTGACTTTATGGATGTTAGAAATCTTACTGTAAACGTTTATCTAAGAAATGGTGACCTTTGCCTCAAGATTTTTCAAAGCAAGTTATTTTCATCCTACAAGGATGCCATGTGTTAAAAAAAAAAAAGCGCCTACAGCTGTTTGGGGGACTGTATTGAGGAAGACATTTTGTGGCACTAGGAAACTTGGTTTTGGGGCTATTTTCAATTCACCTCAGTGCAAGAAGTAATGTAAGTATTTTGCTTTCCTACTGTACTTTACAAACAATACATAAAATATCTGCATGTGAGAATGAAATACACACTTGTCCTCAGGTGCCTTCATGGAGATTGAAATGGCCCTGAAAAAGCCATGAATTTTGGGCATTAAATTATCATGTGTAGCTTATAAATAAGAAGGTACAGCTATAGTCTTTTAATGAATGCTTTCAGCAATTCTTTTTGCTTTTGAAGGAGAGTATGCATTGCGTCTTATGGTAACTTTGCAGCTGATACAATGTCTATGATGAAAGAGATGCAATCCCTTACACTTTAAATCTGGGTCTCTTCTTAAACCATGTTGCTTGAAAGCTCTTTCTGTTGTCAGTATGTTTTTCCGGTTTAAGTAATGGTGAATTTAGTGGTCCAGCCAGATTAGTATTTAAGCAGGCATTATTCTGCTCAATGATAGCAGTCTGTTTGCCAAGGTTTATGGACAAGTTATAAAGCTTTCAATTTAGGAATTTAGAACAAAAGCACTAGTAAGTCCTTAACTGTAATGGCCTCTCTGTCATTAGGCAGCTGAGTCATGGTTGGAGCTTAGAGACCTGTTTTACAAATCAGGGTAATTACTCATCAGTGACCCTTTGATAATCTGTTCTTCCTTGTTTTCACACGGCACTATTTTCCTTTAGTGATCTTACATCAAAGTCAACATTGGGAATAAACTTCTCATATAAGTACAAGCTAAAGTAAAGGTGAGTGATATGTGTGTTACCCCTCAGAGTAGAATAAAATTTTGCTGAAATTCTAGGTTTCATACTAGGTCAAAGTTGGAGCTGGATATAATTCCTTTCCTGTCTACCTCCAATTGTATAATTACATAAAGTCATGAGCATTCACAGAGTGTAATTGTTTCTCTTTCCTCCTCCCACTACCTCCATCTCCTGCATCTTAAAAAAACCTGTAAATTATCTCTTATCAAACTGCAAAAGCACAACTTCAGAAAACATACAGTCAAACCTGCCAGATTTGATGGGATTACCAGGAAACAAGCCATCACAGTGGTCAACGTTTACTCAGCTAGTAACCCACTTAGTGCCATAAAGATAATGCTTTTCAGCCCCCAGTATTTCACAGGAAAACCCCAAAGATCTAGGCCAATAGCCTAAATCAGTTTTTCTAGTAAACTTCATAGATTCTAAGAGAATGTTTTCTTCTTCCTCAGTGAGGAAAACCCATGATGACAGGTGTGAATCCATAGCGGTACTCCTGGTGTCTGTCACCTCTTCCTTCAACTGCACAGGATAACCTCCTGTGACTCAGGCTCCTTTGGAAGCGATAGGTTTGTACATTGCTACTAGGAATCAACCTTACAGCATTAATGGGGGGAACAACGCAAACTCGTTACAGCCACAGAATCACAGTGATTACACATCATATTTTTCACACCTTTTAATATGTATCTGCCTTGGGTCCAAGTAGAGCATTTGAAACAGTACTTCCTGATGTTGCTGGGTTAACGGGCCTTTGTGCATTGGTGTCTCAATCTGCACTAAGAGTACTTGGCTCTTCAAATGTTGGGAGGGAGAGAGGATATCACTGAGAAGCCTTCATTCCTCCAGCAGTATGCACCTACCCTCAACTCACCTGGGGACAGATTTCAACCAGCTCAAAGCATACAGAAACTGGAGCAAGACAAATCAAAGCAGTCCAGTATCAGCCTGGGTTTCTTTTTAACACATTTTCATTTGTTGCAGCTTTCATTTTTTTTTATTTTTGCTTCCACTATAACTGACATCTGCTTTTTAGATTTTTTTTTTCCATGAGATCTCATCAAGTTGTTGAATGCTCAACACTTGCTTCTTTTTAGCCTTCTGAATTCAACATTTGTTTTTGTCAGAGGGAAAATGGTGCTTTCAATCACAGATATTTCAGCTTCCATTGATGAAAGGAGAGTTTATGGTTTACAGTTTACAGGGAGATGTGCTATCTTTTATTATAGCAGCTGATACAGCTGAAGGAAGAGGCAAGTTTTTGAGCAGACAGCCCTAGCCAAGGACAAGCTTATGATAAAAACTTTTACTTGCTGCTTGATCCATATTAAATAAAATGTGGATGAGTAAAAGCTAGGAAAATCCCTTAGCAACAACAGCTGCTCAGTGCTTTGCAGTAGTTCAATACAGAAATGTTATTCAGCCCAAACTCCCCACTTCTAACAGATGACATGAGAAGTGGTAATCTTGCTGTGTTCACTTGGAAAGCAATTCCCTTCCACTTTCTTCAGCACTAAAGTGTCCCACTAAACCTCTAGTTACAAACATTAAAATGTTTTAATGATATGTGATTTAATTTAGATATTTGGAGAAAGCATGTATATAAAGATGTGCAAACTCCATGTTTATGGTGGCCATCTTTGAGATTTAGGGAAACTAGCCTCCTCAGGCAAGTATCTGCCATGCATGAGCAGATTGGTCTTGTTATCAGTTAATAAAACTACAACTGAGTTGTGGGATGGAAGTCAGCCCTATGGCAGCTCCAGCCACACTAGAAACACCTCAAAATCTCTTTAAAGCAGAAATAGCCCTTCCCTGAATCAATCCATTTCTCTATGTTCAAAGCTGGAGATGGATATTATTCCTTTCCTATCTACCTCCAAGACAATGAGTAACCAACTCCAGGTATTTTCCCCATTGTTCAGAGGGCTAAGAACAGAAAATACAGAGGGGAGAAACTCCTGTCTTTATTTTATTTACTGATTGGCTTTATAGTTGGTTTCTTTTTAAAACTGAGGTCACCTGTCACATTAGATGATGGGAATACTTTGTGATATCTGGATTTCTGAGTCTCCAATAATTGTCGCTGAAGTATGGTCTGTCTTGTAGGGAAAAATTCAGTGTTACCTTAAAATTTTTGGTGATAGAGAGATCACCGCAACTGTTGACTGTTACACATGTATTGGACAATTGTTCTGACAAGTAATATTTATGTATTTTCTAGTTTTAATTTGGGGGCTCCAGCTTTCAACCCTCCTACACATTCTTTCTGTTTTGTAGTCAGCTGTCTACAGAAGAGCTTGTGTGGTATTTGCAGTAACCCACTTATCTGAGTTATGCTGTGTTAAGTCTGGCCTCAGGAAAAGGATTTTCCTCCTCTGTGTGGATTAATTTGATTACAGCATTCATATAATAGGTTGAGACCCCTCTTCCTTTTTTCGTGTTAAAACCCCAAAATAAATCAATTTACTCAAAGTATTTATTACTTCAGGAGTGATAAAAATCATGACATCAGGAAAAGAAGTAGTAGTTTGCTTAAGTTACTTATATGTTGGAAATAACACTTACAGTGATCTAGAGTGTAACACTGGGGAAAAATGGCCTATTTTTGAGATCTGGTTTGCTTTGATCTCTTATTTCCTGGGGATTTTCCACAGCTCCTATGTCATAAAAGCTGCTTTGCCTGTTTGACCTTAGTAGAAGTCATATAGCAGGCTGTTTCCTTGTGTTTGCATAGCCTGAAGTTTCTCTTCTTTTCCTACACTTTCTGTTATGTAATCCTTAACTACTTTTATTCCTAAATAAAAATTTTCCAAGTATCCATTCTATCTCCTTCAAAGAAATAAGAGCTGTTGTGTCTTCATTCATCTTCGGTAGAATGGCAGTGTGAGCTCTGTGCACTGCCAGTGGACTAAGGTTTTGGCGAGAAGGTGATATCAGGTGATATTCTGGCCTTCTTAAACCTAGTTGGAACATATGCAAGAACCAAATCCATGGCATTTGTGTTGGACTAAGTCCTCAAATTTTAAACAATACATCTCAGACTATGCTGTTTCAGACAGCTAATTGCTTTGCTTCTCTGAATCTTGCTAAAGATAATGTGTATGCCCTTTTTATCTTTTATGATGGCATACAATAATTCTGTTGTCTTGACATGACTTTTCTATTATTTCTTCCTCTGTATATTTTAACAGCTTCTAGTATTTGCTCCATGTCCAAATAAGAAAAGAGACTCTTAGAGCTTCTTTTTCCCTTCCTGTATAAATAACACAAATACAGAAGATAAAAATCTCAATAATCCAGAAGCAGGTGACCCCACATTACTCTAGTGTTAATCATCATTCTGAACGTATACCACTGTTAGCAATACACTTGACACATATTAAAAAAAAAGAAAGAAAAAAGAGAGATATATTTGGACATACATATGCTTTTGGAAAAACACAGACATCATGGATGAGATAATCAAGGAGGTAATTTTGTATTCTGTTAGAAACTCTTGAAATGAAATGCAGCAGTTTTTACCCCTTTGCTACCATGTTTATAGACACAAAACATTCCCTTGGAAAAATGTGCTAGGGTAGTCCAAAAGCATGTCTCCTGTGAGTGACTTCTGTGCACATGCTTTATCAAAGCTTTAAGGAACCAAGTTATTCCTTTGCTCAGGTAGCTCAGTGCTATGTCGATATGATGGCTATGTGGGAATGTAAAGTTTAAAGAAAGGATGAAATTTCTTTTCCCCTCCTTTTTCATGCCTGAATTTTTGCTTTCCAGAGACTCTGTTACATTCTTTTACTTATGAAATAAACTAAATCCAAATCAAACACAGTTTCTTTGCTCCAAGTTATTTTCTTTTATTTTCTTTCCTTTTTTTTTTTTTTTCTTTTTCTTCCCCCCTTTTTGGACTGTGTTGCCTAAATTGGGTTGAAATGTTCAGTCCCATTTTACAGCAAACCCACAGTTTTGTAGCTTTTTCCATGGTGAATTACAGATCAGTTTTGCTTTCAAGGATGACAGACATGGACTTGGTTAGATTGTTGTATCTGTCTTAACTTGGGTTCGTTATATTCCACTCTAGGAGAAAAAATGACTTGCCAAATATTTTTATTGGCTTGTCACCTTTACTGTTATAAAAACATTAAATTGAGAAGCTATTAAAACCAGATTTTAAAATGCCTGAAAATCTTAAGTATGTCTTGCAGCTATGTGTATCGAGTCGTTTTAGTGAATATCTGATCTTTCATTAAGTTTTTGTAATTTTCAAAATCAGCCTGCCTAATTTAAGAGTTCCTTAGATACAACAAATGCTGTCTTTCACTGTTTCATGAGGGAATGGATAATCAATCTGAAATCTGTGAAAAGTTTCAGCTAAGTTTTCTGTCTGAAATGTCGGGGGAAGACATGGTAGGAAGAGCTGCGCTTTCAGCAACATGATCAGCAGTGCCACATGGAAGGGAGTGCAATATGTCTGGTAGAAATATTCCGGGAGACGTTAGCTCAGAATTTCAGAATGAAAAAAAGATTTTAGGGACTAACAAAATCTGATCCATTTGAACTGAAATAAAAGGAGAATGAAAAGCAAAATTACATGGCATCTTTGTATTTTGGGTGGCATATGGGCCTGGATACTTCCTGAAGTTGTGGTGGACTTGTCCCCATTTATATTAATTTGCCAAAACATTAGAGACTCATACAGTTTATTAAAACTGAGGCTTTGTATAATAGATATGAATTTTGATTTGCTATTGTCTCCTGAGGAGCAATTTGTGATGAAGGTTATGATTAAATGGAATATCCTTGTATAATAGCAGAGGTGTTAATAGTGATTTTTCCTTCCTTCCTGCTGCAGGACTTTGCTACATGTATTTGCTATATTTTTTGCATGGGCAAAATCAAGATTAAATTGCCCAAGAATTAAATAAGAGGAAAAGCAAAACTGAGTAAATGTTAGAGAAAATTTTTTGGAAGTTAGAAATAAAACCAATTAACATACATCTACATTCATATTTCTAATCCCTTACTGAAATATAGATTAAAGAAACACAAGCAGATTCTTGCCTGTAAGCCAAGTTCACTTAATTTGGTATTGGTGGGAACCCAGGCACAACCAAAAGACCAGTAGACCTGACTGCCATAAACCAATGGTTCCATCTGTCCTCAGGTTTGCCAAGAGCTGCAGCATATGAGGACCAGCCCTGCCTTGTGAAAACAGTGATAGATCTATTTGAGCTACAAAGGCATGTGAATGTTTGACAGTATTAAGGTGCCAGGGCTACAGATAAAGTAATTCTATTTCTTTAGTTAATTTTTAAAGTATTAAGCAAGGCTCTGAGCTCTGAAGGATTTTTAGATAATCAGCAATTTACATGCACTGTTTTTTGATAACCATGGAACTTTACTTACTTATTGAAGAGATACTACATCACTATATAAAACTAATGTAATTGAATCTCAAAATAGTAGTCTCATCAAATTATTTTTTTCTTTGACATGATCCGGTAGGAGGAATTCAGAAGGATTTTTAAGTTCCTTCAAAAAGATTTAGTTGCACAGTTTCTACTAATTATTTTATTTTCCTAAAATTTCCAATTAAATTGTAAAAGAGTTAAATGTACAAATAAATTTTTACAGAATCAAGGACTTTTTTTTTTAATGTATGCATTTTTAAAAGTGTTATTTGTTTTTGGACCATCTTTTGCTTTATTTTATTAAAAAAATTGTTTGCTTTCCCTGTATATTGGTTAATTATCTGTTGAAGGAAAGACCATAGTAACACTGTATGAAAAGGAAAGTAGTTAATAATAATGGATTTTTTTTTCTCCATTCTGGTCTGAAATCCTATGGAAAAATTGCAGTGTGAGGTGTGATAAAATCAGTACCCAAGGATTTAGACTTTTCAAAAACATGATCAGTGACAGAATAAAATTTTACTAAATTTATTGAGGTGTTGCCCACATGAAAGATTTTAGGGCAGCTTCCCAAGTCGCAGGAGCAACCACCTTAATACTTCCTGATGCTAAAGGCCACTCCCATATACATCCTCCCTTATCATCCAAACCTCTTAGAGCCAAAATACGTGCTGTTACCAAAACACCATGATCCTGGAAAAGCTTTCCAAATTCTTTGAAGGTAAGGGACTGGAAAAGGTTGCTTAACAAATCTATATAATCCCCTACGTGACCAGTGATGAAGAAATGCTCAGGCAGTGAACAGGTGTGTGTGGCCCATATAGTTAATCCCCCTCTGTGCATGGGGTCACAGATTATTCTGAGTTGGAAGGGACCCACAAGGATCATCAAGTCCAACTGTTAATTGAATTGCCCCTATGGGGATTGAACCTGCAACTTTGGTGTCATTAGCACCATGTTCTAGCCAACTGAGCTAACCATGACTGGATACCCTCTGGAGAGCACTTAGGCACATTTCTAGGATTTTGTGAAGGTAAACAGAGTAGTATATAATTGAAATTTATATTCCTTATATTATTACTTTCAGAAGGGCTGAAACAGTACTTGGGTTAAGTGGGAAATTTCCCTAAGGCCCTGAGAATAAACCCACTTTGACATGTAAATCAATAAACATTTCAGTCAAGGCTATACACAGCCCTATGGTCCTTAAATACATGAAGTCACAGGAAGTAGAACTGCCCTTCTAGTTAGAGAAGGTAATTTCAATCTTTTTTTTTTTTAGACAAAAATGCATATAACTTATAAGCAGATTTTGCCACCAGTCATGTCAGGCCAGATAAGGTCATATGATTTCCAGTCATAGCATAACAAATATTCCAGATAGCTCTCTCTTGCTTCTGAACTGATATCCTTGCAACTCTTGTCTCCTAAAGGCAGAAAATTTATCAAAGAGAGGAAATTAAGAGTGAGTTTGTGCCTTTGAGCCAAAATATATGTAAGCATCATCCATAAGCAATAACAATGAAGGAAAAATATGCAGTAAGAGACTTTGTAGTATCATTCTATGTTCCTTAATAGGCAATGGTTTTTAAGAAGTGTGATGTAGGTAGAAAGAATTAAATGGACAAAGCACAGCCACAAGTGGAAAAACAGTTATTTGGTTGACTATTTTTTATCACTTTTTTCCAGCTAAATACATGAAAGCTATTCTCCAAAAAGTTTCTGTTATATATATATATATATATACCTTTTGAAGTGCTTTAATAAAGTTTGCTTATAATCTGAAGTCCTTCAGACATGTAAATTATAAATACGTTGATATCATTCTGCTGTAATATTCTGGAGCTGAAGTACCCCAAGAAATCCTAAAGGTTTGACAGATTGTTTAAGTGCAAAGAGCTGTTGTTGCTAAGTTTGCCCAAGTACAGATATTCCATTTGCTACCTTATTAATTCTTGAAATTCTGAGAAAGAATCTTGGATGTTCATACCTTGTTACAATGTGTCAGGCAGTAATAGGTCAAAAGACATTAAGTGCTGGATTGGAAGCACTTTCGGAACAATTTTCCTTATGAATGAAGAAAAGAACTGGAGACAATTACCTGATATTCAATCCTTATATGGGTATCTTGTGTTTCACATAAAATTGTTAATCATCAGTGAATGTTGGGAAGTCGTTTGCAAGACCATGACTTTGAACTGCATCAATTATTTACTTGCCAAGAACTGTGTTCGAATTCGTGGGTATGTACAAAAGTTGTTGAGACTTGAGAGTGATTTTACGCTCCCTGAGATTTTTTTCCTCCACAAGAAATTTGCAATGGTGCAATTCTCTTATCCCACTACAGTTTTAGCTAATGGTATTCACTACTTCAATGATCCCATATGTATGGTGAAGAATAAAATAATAACATTGTCTTTTTGTTGCTGTTTGTGCTTAAGTGAAACAGGTCTTGTTGTGCTACCTGATGCATAACTGTAGTTCTCATATTATAACAGAGGTTGCAACAAAACCAGAACTGTGTTTGGTGCTAGTCTTTAATGTGTGTATTGTGTTCTGATTCTTAGTTTCATAATGAGGATACGTGGAAGTATGCAGAGGTATCGTATGCTAAGAACTGTCCAGAAAGCTTGGGGACCATCAATTTAGAGATGTACAATATAAGCTATTGACCTAAAGAGCTTGCAGTACAAGTGGATGCAAGTGATCTCCTATATGTGTCAAATGAGACCATTTAGTCCCATCTCAACTGGCTTGGGATCAAACATAATCTCAGTCCATACATATGGGACCACTGCACAGTACCAGTCTTAGAACACATCTTAATGACTGGTTGTATAGGAAACTGTAACACAAAACAACACATTTTAATGACTGGTTGTATAGGAAACTGTAACACAAAATTCATGTTATTGAGTCTGAGATTGACTTTAGATTGACTCAGAATTTACTGATGATTTTTATTTTATCTTTATTTTTGTCAATGCAAGCAAATGCAAATGATGGAGGAAAAACCACAAATTAAAAAAAAAAAAAAAAGAAGTTTCATCTTTTATGAATCCACAGTCCCAGGAGTACAAAATATAATGCTATTAGGTTCTCCAAACTGTGACATTGGGACTTTTTTCAGAGAGAATGCAGGGCTTGGGGTGTTTGTCCTTGTTCTGGCTCATCCAAACTTAATTCTGTCTCCTATAAGGCATGATCTGAAGTTCTTTTTTCCATTAATCACAAAAAATTGTTGGCTATTCTGAAGTTAGATTAGGCAAATGATCCTCTCCTTAGCAAAGAAAAAAAAAGCCCTTGGGAAAAATGCTTGGATTTGTTTAAAAATGGATCTGTGCAATTAATAAACATGACTGGCACTGTGAAGGAGCAGAGGGCCGTGACGTGGAACTGAGAGTGATGCTGGGGTCAGGAGGACAATGGTGTGAGTAGGCTAACTCAGCAATTCAGTGAGTATGCCTCATTTTTTTGTAACTTTTGTAACTTGGGACCGTAACCTTGTCATACCAATCCAGTCATACCTACGGGAGACTCACAGTATGATCAGTGGAAGAAAATAGGCAGAAGGTTGATTAGTCTCATCCTAAAACAGCCTCTAGTTTCTGTCTGAACTTGATTACCGCTGGGGCTGGCTTGCTCAGACTTAGATCTATGAAGATGCATGAGATAAATCTCTGCATGTGTGTATCCCAGGACAGGCAAAACCTCTTCTGTCCCTTTAATCCTCTTACTCCCCGGTGTGATTCCTTTCTTTCAGTATAAACCAAGTCTCAACTAGGACTTCTGCTGCTCTTCTCAAAGGCTCCTTTTCGACATTCAGTTGTCTCCTCTGTCCTACTGTCTACCTACCTAAAATTAAATAGCTATTCCATGGGTTAACTTTGGTAAAACAGTTGAAGAAGTAGGCTTCAAATTGCAGCCTTAATGGGTTTTCAATGTTTTTTTTTCCACTAAGATGTCAAGCATCTTTTGCAGGAAGGGCAGCTGTCTGGGAAGTAATTTGATAGGTTTGGGCAAGTTTAGACATGTGTTCTAACATAATACACAATGTAGCTCATAATTTCATAGAGACATGTTCCTCTCTGTAACAGATACAACAGACAGATGGGGGAGCACAAGTTTCAAGAGAGACAATTATGATTCATTTGCGAAACAGGCGTGTTGCACAACAGCTGCTTGCCAATAACAGCTATTCTTCTTTTGCTCTACAGCTGTGCAAATCTATTTTAAAAAATTAAATTATTTTAGAGGGACAAAAATATTTTATTTGATCTAGTATGTTTTAAGTGCTTTTTTTACAACTTGAAATAAAACATCTGGAATATTTTGAAATGAAACACTTTCAAAAGTAAGAGTTAAATATTTGGAAGAAATGTGGCAAAGATATGTTTTTCAGTACCTTTTTGGATGTAATTAATCACTGAAATTTATCACTACTTGATTTAAAATGTAATTTAAACAGGTCAGTTTGAAAGCAGAATTTTGAAAGAGAACACAGTAGTAGGACAAGAGTTAGGACTATTTTTAAAGTAAAGAAGGAATAATTTGCTCTTAATAGTTTTCAGGCTGAAATGTAGATTTTAAAAATATATATATAATATATTTTATCTAGTTTTGTTGAAACATTTCTTTTGTTGCATCTGTCTCCTCGTATTTTTACAAATTCTCTTTGTCAAGTCCCACTCCAGATTTAAATCTATGATGGTGGTATGGCTTCAAAGTTGGAGTGATTATCTAAATCGATTTCTTAATGAAATCACCATTGCATGAAATGTAACAGCCTGTACTGTTATTTACTAAACCAGTTGTTTACTAAGTGCTCCATATGTATTGTATTGCCCAGTAGATAACAACCAAACATATATTCTGCTGTTGTACTTGTAAGTGGAAAGTTTATTCCTTCTATGACAACTTTCCCACTTTCTTAGAGAACCAACTATATACATCAGAGTTGTAGCTTTTAATTGTTTCAGAAGCTTCCTGGAAATGTGGGGTGATTTAATATTTCATGTGGTTCTCTTTGCTGTTTTTATGCTTCAAAGAATGCTGAACAAATTAGCAAAAACCTCAGAGCCAGTTACTGTCTTATATCTGCACAACTCCCACCAGCTTCAACCTGCAAGCTCTGCTCAATGGCTTGAAATGGATATGACTTTATAGTCTGCATCTGATATTGAACTCCTGATGGCAATGAGAGATGAGTAAGTGCTAGAGGATCAAACTCTTAGGAAGTACATTACCCTAGTGTATAACTGAAGGCTATTTGTATGCCTTAGCTTATTTCACTACAATTTAACTCATGTATTTTAATCTATACCTCATCGTCTTCGACTTAATGTGAGTAACAAAACTAAAAATAACTCGTTCACAGCAATTTATGTATGCATCTAACAAACTCTATAGACACAGATTGTTTCAAAACGGGTTGAGCTGCAAGCAGAAAAAGTGTCTGGTGACTCTCAGTTCTCCTCTTTAAGAGCTGGTTATTAAAATAACTTGGATTTAGTATAGAATATTTAAAGTAAAAAAATGATGGCAAGTAAGGAATTTTTTAAAAAGAAAAGAAAACCAAGTATTAATTTCAATCTGGACCCATAATAGTTATAGGATATATAATTAAGGGCTCTAGAAGGATTAGAAGGCAGCTTAAGTCATAGGATTTTTAACTGAAATGCAGCCATGGACTGTGCGTAATAATCTGAATTTTTTCCTATATTGATCAGCTGAAGGACAGCAGAATGGGTAACAATGGAATTATTGTAGAACCCAGGTCATGACTTATAAATGCCCCTTTCTGTAAGCATAAGGATACAGCAGTGCTATTTTTGTGTTCATCATCATCCTCATGGCTAGGCTTCGCAAACGAAGATTTGGGAAGGGCTTTACCCACATCTGTTGCAAATGCGTTGGTGGCTAAAAAGGTCAATACAGATAGACATGTCCAGTTGCAAAAGGCACAGCAGAAAGACTCCTTAGATGGTATATTCTGCAAGGTACAATTCTTTCTGCGTTGTCTTTTCTCCTCAAGAGTGATCCTGCGTGCTTTCTCAAAAGCATCAGCAGTGTTATAGATGGTGTGTCTCCAGGCCTCCCGATTGGAGGCCAGAGTAGACCAGTTATGCTGATCAATATGGCCAAGGCTGAGATGTTGTTTCAGGGAGTCCTTGTATCTTTTCTTTGGAGCTCCTCTCTTGCAGCAACCGGTGGCAAGTTCACCAATTTTTGTGTTCAGTACATTGGTATATGAATAAAATGAGCATGAGAATAATGAATAGCCAGGCTTTCATAACATTTTTTACATAGATGGATGGATGGATGAATGGATAGATGGGTAATGCCATCTTGCTTTTCCTACAAGTAGATACTTCTTCTGAGTATCTACTGTGTTCCATGTGAATACTACTGGTTGTATGATCATAATCACTCCCAATATTTTTCTTAGCATCACAGTTGTGCTGACTTGCCAGTTTCACAGTTCACATCTCTTCTAACAGACTGGCATATCAGGCAATGTTGAGGTATCACCAACAAAATCCAGATGATATCTCTCACCCAGAATATCCCTAAGGGAGGACAGGCTCTTTTTTGTTCTCTGTAAAGCTCTTGAGGTCCTGGTCTGTGGGTATGATTCTTATCTAGAAGCATATAAAAAAAGACTGAGGTTTGCTACTGTTTTCCATTGCTATTGTAGCACTGTCTCATCTGTATAAAATTAATAGCTATAAGAAGGTTTTCTAATAGACTTCAAAAAGACTCTGGGAGCCCTGCCTCTAGGGTCAAAACTCTGGGGCATGGGACTTGGATTTTGGAAGGCATTTGGGAACAACATTTTGCTCTTATGTCATGGCAAAAAACCAATGGCTTCTCTCAGTGACATTCAGGAAAGGAGAAACCAGTATATTTATATGGGTTCAAAATAATTTAAAAAGCATCTGAGGCTTTCAGATTCTAAATCCTTTTCCGACTTCTCATACTAGCACTATCAATATAACATTCACAGATTTAGTTCTGGGCAAAAAGTCTCAGCTTTTACATAACCCGCTGACATTGAAATGTGTTGTTTTTTTCCAATCACAGTTGAGTTTTGACTTCAACTTGGCTGCCAGTAGAATAAGAGAATTTGAATAAATAAATTTTTAAAACCATCCTTGATAAGTTTTTTAATCAGTTTAGAAGAGCTTCTGCTTAAGCCAAATTTGTTCCAGAGTTCATAGAAGTGATGTCGAATAGTTTAGCCTGCCAATTAAGCAAATCTCATAATAGTCCTAAAGTTTCTACCATCCCTATTAATTTCTACGTTTTCTTTGAACTCATTTACATAGATGAATAATATAATCCCAGCCCCAGAGTCCTTGAATGAGAACTATTTAACACATGTGGCAACCGAAGTCCATGGAAAGATTTCTGACTATGGAAAGATTTTTGTGGAAATTGGGCTTGGTTCTTTGGTTGCCTGAGACCACTGCAATTAGGGATGGATTTTTCCTCTCCCTTTTATTGAAATCAGTGAGAATTGTTTACTCAGAGACCTTTAAAATAAAGAACTTTAAAATTCTAACCTTTCAACAGCCTAGCTTGAAGCCTTGTTTGAGGAATAGTTGTTCCTTGTTGTTTTGCTTTCATTTGTACTATGTAAATCCAGATATAGTTAGTGAGATCTTTAGGTGGCCTAAGCTGAAGTTTAAAATGAGTGGATATTAACACCCAGCTGTGGGCATGATCCAAAAGTTATGGTGCTAAGGTTTGACTCACTTTAACTCTCTTTCCTGTTGGGAAATTCTCCTGTTGAATGTTTTTATTTTTTTTAAATTAAAACCAACCCTCTTTCATCAAAGAGGGGAAAAGTGTGGGATTCTTGAAATCACAGATCAAAGAAAAACAATTCTCTAGTCACAGCTGGACAATGTCAAAATTTCTGAGCTCCAGGTACTTTGGTGTTATGTGAACAAATGTGGGGGGTTAAAGCCACTAACACATACAAGAATAACTCTGTAGCCCTGCTGGCTTCTCCGGAGAGCAAACAAAGGGGGACTTTATCAGCAAAACCATTTTGAAAAAACCTACTGGGATAAATTTTTGAACAGAAGTTATAGGAAAGATTCATATTTTTTTAAACCTAGCAAATTGTTTGCATATAATATAAACAACAAATTCTTTCCTGCTTTGGGAAGACTCACTGGAATTAATTAAACTGATACCAGGGATGAAGTTTATCCAACACATAGAAAGTACACTTTATTGAAATAATTTTATTTTTAATGAGTTCAGTGATTACAAAAATAGTTGTGTAAGAGTTTTAAAGATACAGATTTAGTGAACTTTTGGAACTGCCTACAAATCGAATAACAGTAGTAGTCTAGAAGTCAATAAAATAATAACAGTTCTGCAGAGGTGAAAAAAAGATGGACAGTTGTACATGCTGCCTGTGTCAGCACAGACAAATGCTTCTGTATTGTTCCTAAAGGTTTTCTCTGAGTAAAAAAAGCTTCTCTTGGTGTCTACATTCTCAGTAGTTACAATTTCCCTTGATTTGGAAGTAAAATATTTCCAAATATTATTTGTGTTTAAAATTCCAAATATCTGTTGTGTCAATTTGTAGAATAGCCTGAAGGAAAAAAAGAGTATTAGGGTAAAGAACTGGAATGTTTCACAAGTGTGTGGAGGATAGAATCTAAAATTGTGTAATATTTATGAGCAACCCAGAGCCTACATTCTTCTCTCAGTTACTCTGGCTTAAATCTAGAATTACTCATTGGAAGTTCAAAATTTTTGCTGCAGATTTACACCCATATAATGAAGAACAGAGTACATCTATGTAAGGGTGGGAAAATCAATTTGGCCAGAACGTAACTAGCCTGGAACTCAAACTGTAATCACAGAAAGAAATCTTTTCCAGGTCAGAGAGCAGACTGCATATCTGTATCTCTCTCTTCCCTCCCTCCCCCTCCTCCTCCACCATCTTTAACTAATATATTCAAGCAAGTATAAAGACCTCCTCCTTGCATTAACATCCCATGGCATTAGGCATTGGACTGCTTCAGCTTTATCATGTAAGGCAGAGTAAAAGTGCTCAGATACGGATGAGTCAAAAAGTTCCATAGAAGACTAAAAGGAAGGAGGACAATGTAAGCAAAAGTGGTGGGATTACAGTTTGAGGGAGTAAAGTGTAAAGTTAAAAACAAAATTGTGGGATATTGGGAAATTTCCTAAATTAAAGTAGGTTTCAGAGAAGACCAGAATCGTTTGACAGGTTGTTGAAGTGGATTTTTGAATACTCTGCTAGGTATAGATCCCAGTGTTGCTCAAGTGCTTTGTACTGCAGAACTTGTTATTCTGTGCTATAATGGTTTCTGAAAAGAAAATAAAAATACTGCTTTCACATCTTGTTCTTATTCTGAAGGATATTCTCTCACTGGGTGTGGGGAACGGAATGGAATGAAAAATAAGACTTTCAAAGAGAGTATAAGAAAAAGATAAAGAAATAGAAAAGAATAATGTATGGAATCTAATTATACCTTTTCTAAATGGGGAGATACTGTAATAGCATGTCTTACACTTGACCCACAGAAGTAGCTGGAATTATGCAGTTTTGTACCAACTGAAAATCTTCCTAGGTCTTTCAGGGAAGTTACTGAACTTCTGGCTATGATGCTACATGAATGTGTAATGAAGACATTTTCTGTAGATAATGGTCTCTGCCTTCGTCACCACTGAAGGTGCACGTGCCACAGGTTACATTCTCACTAGTGGCTGTTGATTTAGTATTTGCTGGTTTATAGCTAACAGTATCAATATAGCTGAATGCTCCAGCTAAGTATCCAGTTAGTCTCCCTTCTGGTTTTGATAAGAAACTGCTTTCTTCATAGCCCATCCTAGGTTTATTGTAGGTGGAACAAAATAATTTTGGCTTTCTGTTTTATTTTTTAATTTGTGAATGCTGATGTGCTTTTATGGCTGCCATATGCTTGTTACATATGACAGTTCTAAAAGCCCAGCTGATGGATGAAAGCTAGGAGAGGAGTTTTATCATTCGTCTCCCATGCACTTGAAGGTAAGTCCAATATAATAAATAACCATAGCCTACTTTTTTTTTAATAACATGCCACATCTGTAAGGTAATATTTCTCCCCACTATGCTGAGAAGCAGGAAGGAAGCATCTACCATCTGCAGGATTTGAAGTTATTTTTTTTTTTTTTTTACATATGAAGAAACCCAGGTGAATTGCTCAAAGGGCATTAATGACTGTTGGACAAGTTGAACATATGTACTCATATGTACATAAAGATACACACCAAAGATAAAATCATGCATCCACAGACAGAGTAGTGGTGAGGAAATATAGTTTGCTGACCTCAAAAACTTCTTTTGTAATGTACTGTTAGATTTCTGTTAGGATGACACAAGGTATATGGTGTAACATAGATGGGAGATGTTTGATAATGAGAAACAGCAGTTCATCTCAAACACTTATTGATCAAAAAACCGAAAGGTTTAGCCTAGTGACATACAGAATCCATTTCAGCAGTTGGCCTGGAGCATGCTCTGATCACAGCAGAATGGAGGAAGGCAGAAGGTTTCAAGACTCACTGTAGGAAGTGTTCACATATGGCCAACAGGAGATAGAGGCAGATGGTTAAGATTTTAAATATGTACATTAAGCCAATTTTTATTTGAAAGAAAAGAGCACCCACTTACAGCTAAACTGTACATGGTCAAGGTTTATCATTCATTGACACACAAGGCCTGTCTGCTTAGTAATTCACAGGTAGAGATGAGTGAGCATCTCTGCAAGAGCTCCAAGCTGGCCAAACACAAGACAATGGCAGGAAAACCACAGTGAGTGTGGTAATATGCCCTGGTGAAGAAACACTGCTTAAAAATGTGGATTGTATTTAGTGTTGTCATATCTTCTCAATGAGAGCAGGCAAATGGCACAAAAACATGATTAGAAAGAGCATGTCTGCTTATCAAAACGAAACAGAAATCCTCTAGTGATCTCAAGGTACAATATCTGTTCTTCACATAGGAACTTAAGATCCAAAATGACTGTACTTGTCAGAGCAAGCATTTATGACTCAGTACACTGCTTCTGACCACTGGCAAGAGATGATATTCAAGAAAAGAGTACAGCAGTGGGGCCTATAGAATCATACAATTATTTAGGTTAGAAAAGATACTTAAGATCATCCAGTCAAGCTGTAAATCTAACATTACCATGGGGCATGATACTTCACCAGTACACCCATCCAGCATCAGACTACTGTAAATGACGAATTTTCTAATAGGAATTGTGGTACGGAAGGTGATATAATGGTGATCTTGTAATTCTTCACCAAGAACTACAATGTTTGTCCATACTTTATGTTGAGATGGTAAGTTTGCCTTTAAAAGGCATATTAGTATCTCCTGAATTGGTGCAAATCACAGGAAATGTAGGATAAATATGAAATATTTATGTGGTTATAGAAGATGAAAAGAAAATGGATATTGTAGGACGGGTTACTTGATAGCAAAATTAGTTATGATTACTATCTCCAGAGACCAACAGGAAACTAAAAACATAGCTGGGATCATTCACCTATAGTGATAAACAGTGAAGAATAAAAGGCAATATTATGCAATAATTGCAACTTAGGTCAAGGTACAGGTAAGCAGATGGGTAGAGGTGGTAGAGCACAGTAGGTGTTATAAATTGTGGGTGATGCAAGCCACCACTAAATGACTACAGTCTCAAAGCAGACAGTGGACTGTGAGTCAGAAGCATTCCTCCAGCCACAGTGCAGCTTGCACTTGTTTAAGGTCAAATATCAAAACTAGTCCCTGAACATCTATAATCATCTTTGTTTTCATGAAGTATTCTTTAAGAATTAATGCCATATTTTTTTAACACCTTTTGCTAACCTTTCACTGCTAACCATTTTATTGATTGTTAAAAAAAAAATAATAGTTCTTTTCTTCGCCACCATCTATATACGTCTTGGCAGAGCAAGTTTTCTTTGTATCTCCCAAACTCTCTGTGCAGTAATTTCCATTGACTTCAGGGGTATCTGCTGGTGATAGCAAAGCTGATTGACTTCAAAGTCTCTTACTGTTGTTGCTGTTCTTGGCCAAAAGTTTGCTCATGACTGTAGCAGATGTTTCTAAGCAGTAACTTTTTTTATTTTAGTAGACCAATGGGAACCTTATGGAGCAGTGTTTCGCTGCAATCCTGAAGTGAATGGCAGCATAACCATGATTTTGAAACCCTCTATCAGTTTCACAGTGCTTGTAAGAGTAGTTTCCCTTTCCAGCAGATGAAAGCATAGGTTTGCAACTCTGCCAGCCACCTGATGGCAGATAATCAGCAGATTCCTGTTTAGTCTCAGTTGCATTCTTTTTATGCGTTATTTTTTACAGTTTTTTAGTAAAATTCATAGTAAGTTTATTCTCTGAAGGCATTTTGGATGAAAGTTTTGAACACTTTCACACTTAGTATCAAGACTCAGAACAACTTTGATTAACCACAAATATTGCCAATTTTCTTCTCATTTAATTAAGACTTAGAAATGTCTCCATAGCATCATAAAATATTCCATCAGGATTTTAGGGAGTATGTGCACTGGGGGAATTTTTTTCTAGGGGATTCTGTACTGAGAGCAGTAGTGATTGGAGAGCATTTATGAGGACCATTTTTTGCAGGAGGACCCAAGATAATTTAAACTTTGGTCAAAATTTAAAATAGAGCAAAGCTTCTTCCATCGATAAAATGAATAAAAAAAGACCAGGAATTCTGTTCCTTACAACTTCCAATGAAAGTAATGTTATCACTTAAGAACTTAGGCATCCATTCTATAAATGTCTAGTTTTGTCATGTCTACCTTAGATGTTCCTCCACTAACTCTACAGAGGTTGGAAGCTCTTAATTACCCTGATAAGTGAGAGAAATGCTCCTTTGGCAATGCAGCACTGAATATTTGTAATATGTTCTAAGACAGAAAGATACAGGGCAAGCAGTAGTTGAAATTAGTAATTCGCCATGGCCCACCGAAAATGATACAAAGCAAGAAATTCTTTCGGAAACAGAAAGACAAACTGGGAAGAGAGCAGAAATGAAAGAGGGAGAAGATACCTGCCAGTGGCTGGGAGGATATGGGAGAAGCCAGTGGGCCTGCTATGAATGCGTGCTGGAGAGGGTTTGTAAATGAGAAACTGAGAAAACAAGGAAAAAAGGAAAGAAAAGCTGTTACTTTGATTCTTAGGGTGACTGTTATCTTTCTGACCAGTTTATGCAGATTGAAATAACTGGGGGAGTGTTTCCTTGTTATCTGCAGTTAATGTAGTATTGAGAGTCTTCAACATTTGTTGTTTGGTTCATTTACTTAGAAATGAACAAATGGATTATCCTTTTTTTTTTTGCTTTTCCTCCTGCACCTCCCAAAGAGGAAAGCTGATCCTTTCATTAAGCTTTACCAGGTGGCTGCATGGTCTAAAGAGTAGGTCAGTATGTAAATACTTACACAGTGTGTTCAGTTGCCATTAGTCCCTTCTTATCCTTACACAATTTTAGTTTACATTTCCTGATCCTAGAGTATTTAAGCTTGATTCCTTTAAACCAAATACTTCATGATTAAATACAATGCATAACAAGAGAAATAATTACAATTTTTAACCCACACAGATGTTTAATTCAAAAAAAATCCCTACTTGAGAAAGAAAGTAGTGAGGCCCCATATAGGCTGGGGAAGGTCATTTAGTCTCATAGTTTGGCCTGACCATATTTTAATATATTTTACATAATGCACAAGGAGGTATGGTACTAAATTACATTTAAAGACTTAAAACCATCTGATGGAAGATGCTGCGAATGTACAGCATGAATGAAAATCACAGAACTGGTCACTTCTATCAGTTAATGCATTCAAAACCATAAAATCCTGTCTGAGCTTCGAAAGGCCATATTGTTCAGATGATAAAACAATATCTGTATTTAAAAGTTGTCCTCTTTGAAAAACTTCCCCAAACATAGAGCCAAAGTAGAAGGATTTCCTTTAGGAAGCCGGATGCACCTTTTTCTGTGACTGTGGGTGGAGTTTGGATTATATATCTTTTGGAATTCCAAACTGTCAAGAAAAACAGCAACTTACTCAGTAGCATTACATACTTGTAGGTAGGATTAAATACCTCTTACATGTCTTGCCTTGAGACTAATGGATTCACCTGACTTTTGAAATAACAAAAATAATGTCAGTAGAAATATTCCGTGAACACGAGTCACAGCTGAAGAATTTGTCTCATTGGTATCTGACAGACTGAACATATGTTGTTACACTAAGAAGACATGTGATGTGCTTCTTACTTACATTATTGAAATTTAAACTTGTCTTACCTGGGTTTATTAAATAAATCCTAGAAATCATACTGGTTCAGGTATCTTCAGTATTTTAGTATCATTGTTTGCTTTTTCAAGAGTTCTCTATCCCCAGCTGGGGAAAACTTTCTGCTCAACCTGAAATCAGTGAGCACAAAATCCTGTCATTGTATTGGCACATTCAGGCTTATTCAGAAGTTGTCCTGGCTCACTTAAGCTCTAGACACAGCTGTTACACCAGTGGGATGAAGTGGGGAAACAGCTCAGAACTGAGTTCTGCAGTCTTGGACCCCCGACATTTCCTGTTTGACCCTGGACACATGCAACAGCTTCCTTGTTGAAGATCATAGAGCACAAGAAGCAAACAAATCGCTTGGCTCCACTTTTGAAGCAGGTGTCCCCTCTTTTGATATTTCCTGTGGTCTGGGAGACACTGCCAGCTGTCTGTTCAGTTCATGCGAGCAGTTTGTGTGAGGGCTGGGTGTGCAGAAGAGGAGCAATCTTCATGGGACTTGTACTGGTATTAGATGCTATGAAGGAAAGGAAATACATGTGTGTTGTGCTGTGAATGGTTATTTCTGTTCAGTCTTGAGAACAAAAATTCACCTTAACATTACTGCTGCCAGATACCTTCTTTCATAAGGTGGCTTGGATTTCAGGTGTATTTATTCCTGCTATGTGAAATAAATATTACAGATTTTTCTGGGTTTGGGGGATTATTATTCTGAATGCATATGTCCTGCATTATTTTGAGGTACAAATCATTAATCTAACTCATAATTTCTGTAAAAACATTGATCGCATGACACGGTCAGTCATGCTTTATAGCCAGATTGTTGCTACTTTATTAGTGAAAGCTATGGTTCTATTTTCAACATATCACTGGAACTGCCACTTCTGTTGACAAAACTACCAAGGATTATGTTTTGACCTTTGCTCTGTTTTTCCATTGTTTGGTGTCTCTTCACACTTCTATCTCCTTATCTAACATCCCATTGGAAATGTTCCCTGTTAATCCTCCTGTATCCTGTATCCAGATGGTATTCCTGACCTGCCTGGCTTGAGGATGTCTATGCTAATAGATGTCTAAAAGTGTAAATTAGAAACCTACAGGTCCTCTCTGAACAATGTTTAGCCTTACCTGTTTCTTTGCAGTCGCTTTCTAGATATATCAGTATCATGTAAGCATATCAGTATCATGTAAGCAAGTGAAGATGCATGTTCCTTGTTTCTGTCAGCCGTATCTTTTTTCTCATGGCTTTCTCTGTCCTGACAATAATATTTTGGTCCCTCATGGCAGGCAGTCTGGTGTTGTGTTTTATTTCAAGTAACTCCAGGTTATAACCTTCTTCACCCCTGTTTTCTCACAGATATGCCTTCTTTTGTTTGGACACTATTCACACATATCTAAATCATCCTTGTTCCAACTTTGGGTTCTCTCTGGCAGCTCTGCTTGGCTGTCACTCAGCTCCCCACAGGGCTACTGAGGAAAATCCCACCAAACTCACATTGCCAGCTTGATGCCTGACAATATGCCCTTCTGTACAGCCTCCAGCTTTGCCCTTTCCCCACAATTATCCCCAGTTCCTTCCTTTCCAGACGGAATCTTTACATCCCCTGCCCATGCAGCTCCACCACAAGCACCTGCTTCTGGTGACAGTTTGTGCATGTTGTCCCCAGATGCTTTATCCTGTGCTTTCCTGTTTGTGTAGAAAACACTACAGAAGCTTAGTTTTTAAATATTCTTTTTTTCCAGGTAGCCTTCATAAACCCCACATTCATCATGAGGTACACAAAACCTTTCAAGCAAAAAATGTAACTAAGTGATTTCTAAGAATAGCAGATGTTTGTTTATTTATCTTTTGCTTAGAATTAGAGAAAACAAGAAAAGGAAGTCCAGCCTTGTAACCACATTCTTACTTATGGAGTATGATTCCTCCACTATCTTTCATGATTCTGGCAAATAATCTTGCATACTCTTCTTTGCATCTTCAATAGAGCAGAAACACTTCTGTGATTTATCATTGTACAAATTCTAGCTAAATGGGGTTCTGAAATTGATGGCCCTGACCTGGTACTAGCTTAAAAGTCATAATATAATGAAGAATTATTTTGAAAGAGTAGCATTAACACCAGCTTTACATCATTGTTTCCAAAACCTGTTGGTTATGTATTACAGATGACTCTCTCCTAGTAAGCTTGCTTACTTATTACTTTTAGGGTTTCTGTGCTGGGAAAATGGGTTGCAAAAGAGACTGTGGGTATCATGACCTCATCATTCATATTCAAAAGAAGATGAGCAAGATTACCATAGTGCATTACTTTTTAAAATTATAACCCTGAGAAGTAATAAGATTCAATTACATTTTTTTGGCAAAGTTCTTCATAAGAAAGTATCTGTCTCATGTCTGTAGTTTATTCTTTGTTTTGATCATTGGTTAGCAGTTCTCATGAGGATTTTTCATCTTCTTAAACCTTGCAAGAGATAAATCCCTCTTTTCCTATGGTTCCCTTCAGTCTTTGCATATGTGCATTTTCTGAAGCGTTAACTGTTAACAGTTGTGCCTAAGAAACCTAAATTCCTTACACAGCCACAGTGCTTTATGATTCTGGAGAACAAATGCAGATTGCAGACCGCACAAGGAGCTTTCTTCCGTTTTGCTCTGAAGAAGACCTGAACTATCACACCAAACCAGTCCTGTGGGCTGAACTTGTTAAAATGCAGAGCAGTTACCTCTGTGCAGTCTGTGCATTGCTGCTACTGTTAATGGTGGCAAAACCAAACAGTGGATAAGCAGAAGATGCTGAAATGTGTTTGCTGATTCACTGTATACTTCAAAATTCAGGAGGTTCCTAAGCCAGGTCAAGTTCACTCTTACAAACTATAAACAAAAATGGGATAGTTTTAAGTCAACAGAGAGAGATGGATTTTTAATTACTGTGTCAGTGTGGTCTTTTATATGAAAGATAGAGGACAATACTACAGGTACCACAGGTGTATTCTGCAAAATAATTTCAAAGTGTGATTTAAGAAAATCTTTTTAGTCTGCTTCTCATTTACTTTGTTTGCCTTTCAATGCTTTTTCTAACTCTTGCCATCCTTATTTTGTGATTTTAAAAGCCCAGAAGGTTCTTATTTTCTCTTGTCCTTATCTCTATAGCGGTAATAGTACATACTGCTCAAGGAGGTGTGGTTAATACCACATAGAATATCAGGACAGAATAAGTCTCCTTATTCTCTCTCTCTATGTTTTATTTTGGAAGACATAACAAAACAAAAAATATCAATCAACAAACCAACCAAAAAAAAAAAGTTGGCCATAATGCTGGGTGATAAATTCCCCTAGCAGTAGAACAGTGGGATGGTTCTACACAGGTTTTTTCCTTATGCCACAGTTTAAAATGGAGAC
Source organism: Manacus vitellinus (assembly GCF_001715985.3). Classification (NCBI taxonomy): domain Eukaryota; kingdom Metazoa; phylum Chordata; class Aves; order Passeriformes; family Pipridae; genus Manacus; species Manacus vitellinus. The sequence goes on along the minus strand of NW_021940682.1, from coordinate 28,892,203 downwards.
CTTGTGATAGGGTCTCAAAGGAATGTACAGTTTTCCTTTTAAGTAAGTGTTTATGCTGCTCAACAATTTGGACTGTCCATTGTGACTCATTTTGGAGCCTGCTCTGCTTGCCTCAATTGTATTTCTATGTACAAGGATTTGAGGTTGCCAGCAAGAGTATTTCTATGAGCAACAAGCAGAAATGATGCATTGGACATGGACCTCATGGAACTTTAAATGTTTTTAGAAAGGGAAGTGTTAACATTGAATAGATGACGTTAACATCACCACAAAGAAAGAAAGAAAAAAAAAGGGGGGGGGGGCTCTGAAAAGCTGTGTTGACTAAATCTTCTAACAATTCTTGTGATTCTCCTATATCCTGCTCTGTGTTTTTGTATGCATTTTTCATAGTACAGACAGACGTTACCCACAGTGTGATTCAGCGGCTGTTCCTAACCACACTCTTGTATGATTTTAACCTGATTTCACGGAAGGAACAGGGAATGAAACACTGTAGCTCATGGTTGTCAGCAGTGAAAAATACCCAGGAATCAGACAAACAGCTTCATTGCTGAGATTATTTCCGGGATGAAAACTCTTCCAACAGCTGTTTGCTTTGGCCACTGCTCAGGTTCTTTTTTTTTTTTTAATTGGAAAAAAAAAGAGGTTTGTTTTTTTTAAGGATGTGGGCTGGTTATTTATGTACTCAGGAAGAGGTCTCTGCTTCCAGTGTTGTGGTCTCAAGCTGTTTTGACAGTTGGAGTACGGGAAGGTTTCCTCTCTTCTCTCCCTCCTTTTCTCCCATCCTTCATTCATTTAATGCACAGACCTGGAATGCTTTAGGAAGAAGAGAAGGCAAATTTATGAGTTCTTTAATCCCAGACAGGCAGCACTGTGGCAGTTACCTTCAAGAAAAGTTCACGCCCCAAAGAAGCGTTTAGTCTTACAGAGTCACTGACTCACTGAGCAGTGTGTGTGAGTGGCTGTGAGGGAGGAGGGGAGACATGAAGGAAAAGTTTTGCTTTCTTGTGAAACTCGTAATATTATTGTTTTAAGACTTTTTGAAAGGATGACTGCTACTTTTGTTTAAAGTATTTGTTCTGAAATTGCTGAAGCTGGAGTCTACCAGACTGAGGTCAGAAGCATTTTCTTTGGCAGAAAGAAGATATTTTATAGAAGCCATGCCCGTACTTGGGGTTGCCTCCAAGCTAAGACAGCCAGCTGGGGGGTCAAAGCCTGTTCACACTGCCCTCCCGATACCCAACCTCGGCCCCGCCAGCTCACAGAAGTACTCACCAAAGTCTTTTGAGCTTACTGGGGCAGAGAGCTCGATACTTTCTTGTCAGCTTACATTAAAGTCAACCTGTGATTTTGGAGAAAGAAAAGCGCTTCAAGGAAAAACCCAGGAGATCGAGGATAGCAAGGTTAGTTGTAAACTTTACCTGTGAATCTTAATTCTCAGAAAATGTTGTTTTGATTTGACAAAAAATGATTGCAACCTACTGCATGCAGAACTTGAGGGTAAATGAGTAAATAGACTTTTGCTGTCATCACTGAACTCACAGCAGCCCTAGAAATTTGTTTTGCTCAATGTTGCTGTTTGAATAAATATTCTGTTTTTAAGTGTTAGTGTTAATCACTTCACAGATTAATTTTGATAAAGATCAGTAGAATCATAAGTAGAGGAAAAGCAGAGAAATGACATGACAGTAAAAAAAAAATCTTGGCAGCTTTGTGTTATATTATGAAATTTAGAAAGAGATCTCACTCCCACACCTATTCCCACGGGGAGGCTGTTTTAAAATAAAAACAAGTAATTGATTTTCTTCTTACTTTTCAAATGATCTGGCTACTCCTGCTGCAGAGCTGCTGAACCAGAAAAACAGCTTCAGAGTAAAAAGTACTTGTGCTTTTCTCTTTTGCAAAATAGCTTCTTCCTAGCCCCTATCAAGCCCCAATTCATTGTGATTTTTTAAAAAATGATATCTGAAGTAAGATGCCACAATATTTTTTAGACTGCTTAGGGTTTTTGCTTTTGTAAGGGAGTTCTTTTTGAGTTATTATTTGAGTTGTTATCTTTTAAAAAAATTCTACTTGATTTTCAACTAGTCTGTCTGCTGTAGTTGAAGCCTTTTTCAGGCTTTGAATGTGAGTATTGAGTCCCTTCTTGTCAGCAGTGTATATTTCTGTAGATCTTTCAGTCAGTACATTATGGCTGCATGTGTGGTTTACACAGCTTCAGCAAGCAGTGTTAAGTGAGGTTACTTCCCCTTGCTTTTCTAGTACTCTTGGTTTGTGGAACTGATTACCACACTGGGATTAAACATATATTTGTAATTGTATCTTATTTAGTTTGAGAACACTTGAGTGTCATTAGAGTTGTTAAAGTGGCAAGATACACATAATATATATACTTGGGTTTTCTTTGTTTTTAGTTACTGGGTTAATTCAGTATTAGCAAAGAAAGTTGGTTTTGTGGTTAAAGCATAGGGATTCTGAACATTTGTTTTCCTTTTTAAACTTTGCCACATGTTTCCACATGAGATTTTGGTCATGTCACTTAACTTTTCCTTTGGAGTTTTCTGTGTCACCTCTCCCTGCCTTCCAAAGATAATGCATTGGTGGTGTCTGACATGCTATACAGAAATACAAAAAAGGAGCAAACTGTTCATCTCTTGATTACTACAAGTGATGAACAACCCTTTTCTATGACATGAATGGGACATTAAGATAATAATATAAGTTTTCAACACAATGCGATTCCTGTTTGCTTGCTTATTTTTAGTAGAAAATATTTTTTAGGTTTCTTATTTAGTGGTGTTCTTTAATGGATATTCCATGAAAAGTAAATTAGATTTGCAAATACTATTTTCAGAAAAAAAGGAAAAGGTTGCATTACCTACTAATAAGTTTTTTTTGTTTACCTAAAAAAGTGTGGAGAAAGATATAAAACATCTTGCCTTCAGTATATAAATCACTTGGGAACTGTTAATGACTATCATGAGACCAAATGGGAGTCATAGCCTTCCAAGGCATTTTGTCCTAAACCCTGCTGAAGTTCCAGTGAGTAAAGTAAGAGGCTAGATGGACACAAACTGTGATCCCAATTTGCTGTTTCATGGGTTTGACAATACTCGTTATCTTAGAGACTGTTTTTTAAAGAAAGCAACACAAAACAGACCAACTTCCATAAAACAACCTACTCTATATGTTCTCAGTGGAGGCTTCTGAGCAGTTTTGAAAGATGACCAGCAAAGAGCAAGACCAGGTTGTACACATGGTGGTCTGAAAATCTGCCCTGTCCACCTGGATTTACAGAAGTGCTGAACATTCAAGAAGTTACTAATTTCTGAAGCCTTTCTGTATTACTCCCTTACAAGTCCAACATTCCTAGTAAAGCTTAGTGGCAACCCTTTACTCAGTTTTCTTCCAGGCACATATTTTGAAAGTGTGAAACTTTTAGGCAAGTTTCATGAAATCTTTTTGCAAAAGTGGTTTGGGCTGTAAGGTGGGTGGTTATGATGAAGAAATTATTGTAAGGCTTTTCCTACTAGTAAACTTCAAAGAATCAGCCTAAAAGTATCGAATGCTGTTTTTCTTCATCAGCAACAGAGATCCATGCTACCCTGGAAGCCTCGGAAGTATGTCCAGGTTATCTAAACAGTAGTTCTTAAGCACAAATTTGATGGAGTTGTTAGAGTTAATGTCTCTTCAGGTTTGCTGAGCAGATGCAAGTTCTGCATTACAGGTTTTGTTGTCCCAAAGCTTGAGCATTTGTGAGTGCTGATTCCCATAGACCTTTGGTTAGCAAATTCATTTATCAAATGTGATATTTTTATGTGGCTCTGTTGTATACGATACTGTACATTTTGAATATTTCATTATAACAATAATCAGATAAGAGTTTTTTTCAATCAAAATGTAATTAATGCCTAGTCTGAGTTTCCAACTGAGAGTAAAACCTAACTATCTGGCATATTTCTTGTATGCTTATGCTATGTATATCATTAGATATAAGGCAGCACTGATTTTTGAGGAAAAAATTATGGCTATCTGTCTGCAAAAGCGAATGAATTCATCATCTGGTAAACTTTTGCCCTTGACTGATGAATTGCAGCCTTCAGCATTGCTTGCTTTGGTGTTTTACATATACTGCACTGTGGATCACAAGTTTCCTCATCCTGTCTGAAAGGTACTAAGATTGACAAATGCAGTCACTGTGACATATCCTGTTGCTATCTATAAGTGCTAAGGATTCCAAGATAAATTTGGGTTATGCATGTCAATACCACCCAGCTGTTTCCTCTACGACCTTCACTCTCACCACACCTGATTGTTTGAGACTTTTGACACTTGTGTTGGCTTTCTCACACAAGTGCCCTTGCCAAGACTGGTTAGGAATACAGCTGCAAACATCAGTTCTCTTTTCCTTAGATCTCTCTCCCATCTCACATGATTTTTTTGCACTTGCAACTTTTTACAACAACAAATTTTGTTGCATTTTGTTGTTTTCTTTTTTGGGGACATGATGAAGTTTGAAGTTTAATACGAGTAATGTTATTATTTTAATAAAAGCTGTGGTTGAAAAAGTTTGAGGTGATTAACTTTTTTCTAACTTGGATAGAACTTAGTCAAGCCTAGGAAAGCAAATAGTAAGTTGCTAATGATTTAAATTATTCTGTGTGTAGTTTATTCAAATGCACTTTTGTTCAAAATTTTCATTATTTGTTTTTTTGTACCTGGGTCACATACAACAGGTCCATCTGCTTTCTTGCTAAACCCACTAATGTTTAAGCTGACTGCATGAACACTTTATGATGTGAATAGTCATGCAAAATATTTGAACACAAGTATTCATCGCACATTCTTTTTCCCTGAATATATCATATAGACAAAAGTTTATTCCTATATATGTACACAGGAATGGAATTCAGCTGCTGGATTCATGAGGTGAAATGCTGGCTTTCTTTGGAGCAGATGGAGTATTGCTGTTCAGTTGGACCATAGTGTGTTTTTATGCAAAACCATATCTGAAAACACCACTGTATTTTCTAATATTTTTCTAACTGTGGGTACAGTATTTATTTGTACTTCTGTACCGTCACTTTTATATTGCTTGCTAAACAACCATCAGATCATGCTAGGTTGCTTTGCAATACTGTTCTAGTTGTAGAATGTGCTATTAAACAGCAACAAAATGAAAAAAAATCCACTGATACTGCAGAAAGGTAAATGAAACAATGGAACTATAGTAATGAAGAAAGAATTTATTTGCAAAACCAACTTATTTTGGTCACTAAATGATAACTCTACACTATATGTATTATCTTAAGTGTGGGTGTTGAGAGGCTAGGGCAAGACTCTTTTTAATAGTGCCCAGCAACAGGACAAGGGTCAATGAGCACAAACTGAAGCACTGGGATTTCCACTGAATTTGAGGAAAAACTTCTTTAGTTCGAGGCTAGCAGAGCAGGCTGTCCAGAGAAGTTGTGGAGTCTTCTTTTCTGGAGATATTCAAACCTGCCTGGACACAATCTTGTGCAACATGCTCTAGGTGAACCTGCTTTAGTAGGGGGATTGGACTACAGGATCTTCTGAGGTGCCTCCAAACCTTCAATCATTCTGTGAGTCTATGATATTGACCCCCACAAAAATGCCAGTGGCAGTAGTGTTTTACTTCAGGTCACCTGAAAGTGTGATTGACTTCAGCTACCCTCACACATTTGATGGTGTAGTCAAAAGTGCATTGCCATGAATCCACTCCAGCACAAAGCTGAGCAGCTACTGGGAGTCAGAACACCTGCCAGGCAAACTGGTCTTCTGCTCTGGCTTCCTGGGGCTAGTCCTTGCAGTGCTCTGCTTTATGTTCCCAGGGTTTTCCTCCCATCATCAAACTTTCTTCTTTCAAGATAACTGCAGCATCATTTATTCTTCCAGACTGAATTTTCTGTGAGCTAAATCTGATACATTAATTGTAGTGTTTTGTTTATATGACTTGGATGATAAGATTTTAACCTTCTTTCCTGAGTTAATTCATTCCTTTACTGTCATATAATTTGCTTTCTGCTTTTCTTTTTTGTTTTTGTTTTTGTTTGTTTGTTTGTTTGTTTGTTTCTTTTTTTTGTTGTTTTTTTTCCCCCAGTTTCTCTTCATTTGTGCTATCTGTCTGCAGCTGTCTCCTTTATCTGTTTCTTCCTTCCTGTTGGCAGAAATCTTTACAGGCTTCTGAATATGACTTACATTTTTCTGTATCCCCTAATCAAGTCTTCCTGTCATGCCTGCAGCATTTTTCATATTGCTGTTGATTATCAGAAAGTGCTAGTCAGCCTCCCCAGCTGATCCAGTACACATACATAAATGTAAAACTTCTCTGGATACTTCAATTTCAGGGACTTATATAGAGGAGTCCAGCCCCACCAGGTTCATCATTAAACAATGTAATTTTGCTACAGGAAGATCTTAGAGGAGCTCGGGAAATGCATTTGCTGCAAGACCTTTTGGAAGAAATGACAAAGAATACTATGTGTCCACCTGAGGAAAGAGGCACAACCAGCTGCTTCTGTAGAGTACAGAAATCTGAACAGTTAATCTGGGGAAGTGGTCTGTAAATCAGCAGAACAGACAAGGATAGATGTGTGCTATTTGGGGACCATGTCCAACAGAGAATGGAGTCAAAAGCACTTAGTTGTACCAAGTATTAAAGTAACCTAAAATGAATGTCACAAAACTAAGCTAAATACTTTGATCTGATTAGTCAAAAGCACATACTGGTGCTGTTAAAGTGATTCTTGACGTCCGTTCTGTTTAGTGTCAGTCTTAGTGTCAGGACTCCTAGTGTCATTCAGCCAGACCTTTTGAAGTAGGACATTAAAAGGAGTATGGAAACCTCCCATTTTCCCCTCATCAATTGTAAACAGTGTGTCAGTGATGTGGTAACTCCTGCCCATTGCCAGACACCAGACTTGGAGAATGGCTAGGCTTCTCAATACAGACAGATCTCAAGACAAATATTTTTGCATTTCATGCATAGGTGGAGCTCATGCTTACATCAACAGGAGTACTGTGCACATTGGAAAACCAGGTGTTCTGTAAATGACTTCCATATCTTGATCTTTCCTCAGCTAACCCTTCCACACCATTTACTTAGGTTCTGTTTGACCCTTTTCCACCATTCCCCAAATCTCTCTGAAGCAAGGCATCTGTAGCAATCCCACATCTCTTTGACCTTTCAATTTCCTGGATACCTTTTTGTCTGGTCTCTCAGAGCTAAGCTCCACTGAGTTTCTTGACACACTGAATCTAGGGAACATAAATAAATGAATTTATTTCCCCATTTTGTCATTCCCTTCCTTTTCTCGGCGCTAGTGCATTGGAGATGCCTGCCATATGGGTTGGCAAGAAAGGAGGCTGCTCATTGTGCCAACTGTTTCATTTACAGCACCACAGCCAAGGCAACAAAAAGGGCAGCAGAAGCAGCCAGAAACTGCCTATCTTCTCCCCATAGTGACCGCTAGTGATGGGAAGCCAGCATTGTTTCAAAAGCGCTGAACTAGCTGCCAAAAATTTCAGTCAGCACTGTGGACACCTGGGACTGTGTGTGTTTAAAATTCACACAGCCCCAGTGAAGCCAGGACAGTTGGCAGGAGTTCAGATTGTCAGCAATTTCAGCTTCTTGCCTTGTGCTTTGAATTATTTCTTTATCAAACAGATAACTATATCTTTAATGTGCTTAATGTGTCCAGCGCCATCTGTCTATGCTATATTATAACTGATTTTAGAGCTTCATCTTGTATGAGCTTGGAATAAACTTCACTATTATACGTTTATTGTGTAATTGTCTGTATCAAGCACATTTTCCCATAGTTGAGATAAATGCGAAGTAACACAGCATCAACTCTCGAAGCTTTTTTATTTGTGAACAAATTGTATTGAGTGTAGGTGGAAAGATGCTTTCTGTTTGTAATTTGTGATTGGAATCATGGATAGGAGGGTATTGACCAACCTGAGCTTAAGACCTCTGCATAATTTTCTACTCCTTTCATTTTATTTCTCTCACAAAATAAGAACTCAACATATTTCATATTAATTTTTGCATTGTGAGCTGGTGTTACACATCAGCAGAAAACAATCACACTTACTCTTTGTTTTGCATTTGTGCCTAGGAAAGCTGCTTGGCAATTTCTTGACCAAACAAGTTTTCAATATAAAATTCTTTCCTCAAAAATGGGTGTCTGAATGTTGATGCACTGTGGATGCACCAGCAGAGCTGAAGCAACCCAGCCACATTTTCTTGGTGTAACACCCTTGCAACCCCTTCATAACGGTAATCTGTTCTCCATAACCATAAATGATGATAAGTGGTCTCCATCTTTAGATAAAAATAATGGGCTTATATTATACCCCATGAGGTTTTAGTTAGGCTTTAGTAAAACTTCCCAGCAGTAACAGTAGTTAAACAGAGGAACATTTTGCCTGCAGAAGGTGTAGTATCTCCATTACTGGAGAAACAAACATGTACATGTGCCCTTCATATCATTACTAGCACTGATCCTTCCTGGTGCAAAGGACTCAATTGACAGTCTTGATGATCTTCTCATTCTCTTTTCTCATGTCTTGATTCAGCTAGGACTGAGTGCAGGTCTGTGGTAATGAAACCATGCTTCCCTGGAAACCTGAGCTTACAGTCCTGTGGTCCACTGTGCTATGGAGATATAAGGACTCTCTTTGGAGACAGAGTTTCTTCCTTAGAAAAAGTGCTGTTGTGTGCTATGTGTCTGTCCAGAGGCATTGCACTGAAATATTGCAGTTCCAGTTAACTCTCCCAAAAGCACGGGTAGGATATTCTTGGAGACCAGACAACTAGTTGCTGGCTTGGAAACACTCATTCCCTTGGCGTATAAGTATTGGAGTGTCCTCCTTCCTCAAGGTCCAGTGAGATCTGACAGTGGAATGACTCTCAGGGACTCAGTTATTTGTTCTCTAACAAGGAACATAGAAAACCTGTGAACTTAAAAATCCTTAATTAAAAATCCCTTCAGAAGAACTGCAGTGAATGTTTCATCTAGTTGCATTTTGTAGGGGCTCCCTAGAAGATAGGAGCATCCCAGTGCACTCAGCAGAGTGAGGGGTACCACTAAGATTAGGGAGTTTGGTTCTACTGAGAAACATTTCTTCCCTCAATTAAAAAAACATGATAATGCCCTTTCTGTGGATTTTTTTCTGTGTTTCAACCAGACCTTGATCCTAGAAATTTTTACTAGATTGATGCTTTATCATGACCTAGTGTGCATGTGCACATAAGTTAGTCACAGCCCTACAGAACATATGGCTGTATTACACAGAGTGTAGGAGAAAGGGAAGAATATTATCCCTATAGTGCAGAGGGAGGGTAGAGATTAAAGAGAAAATGGATGATTTTCCCACACTCAGGCTGGGACTTTGTGGCAGGACTGGGAATTTCAAGACATATATATCTTGAGCTGTAATCTCCACATCGTAACCACAAGCCGATCCTTTTTCTTTACTAAGGGATCAGTTAAGAATGAAACATCCAAACAATGAGTTATTTTTTGTGCTTGCTTCATAAGGACAGTTTGGGCTTTATCTTCATTTTAATGTCAATGGCTAACATCAGTGTGGGCCCAGCTCTGATCTGTAGGTAGAATTTTGTTCCAGGAGCCACATTCTTTTGATTCTGATGTGTCCAATCAGCATAGACTCTGACACAATTTATTAAAGATGTATAATACGTTGTGCCCTTTGTGGAGCAATATAACACTCATCAAAGGCCCTCTGTGTAATGCTTTTGATAGGCTTTTCACTTATTAAATATGATGTGGAAAATCTAAATAGTTATGAAATAAAAACAGGAGTCTTTTGAAGAGAGATGGCTTTTTTGGTCCTACTTTCTGCCTTTGGATATGCTGTCTAGCTTCTTTGTAGCAGAAACTCTTGTATTTAGAAAATAATAAAGGCATCAATTACAAATGAGAACTGCTAATTTTTTTAATCATGTGTTTATTCTAGTCTAGGTCCACTTTCCCTTTTTCTCTAGCATACTAGACTATTTTTTGAGTTGCATAGTTTTTCTTGCACTTGCATACAGGGCACAAAAAGAGTTGTTCATTTAAAGCAGCACCGTGTTTCACTATGACCTGATTCACAGGATGTAGTCTTGGAGGAAGCCCATGCCTTAGCAATAGCCTTTTGACCAGGGAGGGTGTTTGGGGGTTAAGCTGAAAAAGGAGGAGGCATATATCTATTCTCAAACCTACTAGTGGACTATTTTGTGTGAATCTTCACTTGCCCACAATGTTTTTAAGGTCATAAACCTTTCTTTTTTGTTTTTACTGGCAAGAGGGGGTTGGCTGAAAGATAGCATAACTTCTCTAAAATTCAGAAAAGGAATGCAGAGTGTTTTGTCTGGTAAATGTGAAGGAGTAATTCCCCTGTGTAAGATGTGCAGATTTCTGATGGCTCTTGTGTATGTTCTCCATAAACCAAGCTGAGAGAACTTGGAAAATAAGCAAATCAAAAGGACGCATAATTTTGAAGTGGTTAGGTCTGGATCATAGTATTTCTGCATAGCACCTTCTGAGAAGGTGCCAGTCACTAAATGTCTATACTGACTGCATAAAACGTAAGAGAACTTGATCAAGTATAATATCAGTATTGTCCTAATCTACTTTCAGCATGTCATTTGGTCTGGCTTATTGTTTTAGTTATATTTATTTCCCTCCTTTACTGCTCTGCCCTTCTGATCTTAATTCAGCAGATAGCATTTCATCCTTCAATCATAGAATCATGAAATCATAGAATCAACTGGGTTGGAAGGGACCTCCAAGATCATCAAGTCCAACCGTTGATCCACCACCACCGTGGTTACTAGACCATGGCACTAAGTGCCACATCCAATCTCATCTTAAAAACCTCCAGAGACAGAGAATCCATCACTTCCCTGGGCAGCCCATTCCAATATATCTCTCAACAGTTGATCAAAATATTTTGTTCAGGTAAAGCTCTCCAATTGCAGCAAATGTGAAGACAAATTGGAACAAAAATAGATGTTGAACTCTCTCTTGCATTTTCCATTTCAAAATACCTCCCTTTGACAGTTTTAACACCTGGCTTTGTACCTTGTTGATGCTGTGTTAAGCTCCAAAAGATTTGGCAGTGAAAGCTTCCTGTTGTGCATCAGGATTTGAATCACAGGGCATGTGTAAAACCATCACATCTTAGTAATCAGAGCAGTTGTGCACAGAAAGATGACTCCCTAGCAAGTGTTGTAAAACATTTGACCACTTTCATTAATCACGAAAGTCTGCACAACTCATACATGATTTGGGGTGAGTAAGACGTAAGTCAGGGTTCAGGATTTTTACTCAACACTACAACAATGAGATTTCCTGGCAGCACTTCTACTCAGTAAACAAGTAGGTTTCTTTCCTTTGAGAGTATTTTTGTTTTGGCTTGGTTTTTGTTTTTTGGTTTTTTTTTTTGTAAGCTGTCTCTGTAGTGGAAATAAATAGGCATAAAATAAGATTGTGAAATAACAAATAAAAGTTCAAAAGGAGTTTAGAAATTTCCTCAGCTGAGCAGTCTGCCTGCTTTAGTCATTTCTGGCCAGCTCACCAACCATAGACAGAGTGCTGGAAGGAAGAGCTGAAGAAATCTGTTTCTTATGAGGGAGCAGCAAAAACATGAAAGCTTGAGAGCTGCAAATTCAGATTTGCTTTTGAAATGCTTCTGAGAGTAAGGCCTAGCAACTCACATGGGAATTCACAACCTAATTTCACTTCTGATTGCTGTCAAGTACCTACTTGAACTCAGCTCATATGTGAAATGGTAACAATGCCATTTTTTTAGAGTGAATTTGTTTCTTGTCTATTATTGGATTTATATTTTCTTTAATACTGAAGAAATAATCAGCTACTTTTTAAATTGTTGTTGAAGTTATTTTGAATTACCATAGAAAAACTTGATTTTTTTTAACCAAATCAGTTACTGATGTTATCAGCTTCCTCTCTGTCGTATTAATAACACATCTATTCTTTTTTTTTTTTTTTTGCTTGTAATAAGAAGACTCAAGTAGAAAGCTCTTTATATACAACTTGCATTTTTTCCTGTAGAAATTTGTGATCCTGACAAAGGTAAGGAGAGAATAACAGTGTCTTTGCTGTTTTCTTTACCTCACTACAATATCACTCTGAAGACTGGTATGGCTCTCTATTATTACCTGAAACCTAAGAAGTAGGTTGCTTCACAAAGAAACTATTGTAGTGATTGACAGTCAAATACTCTGTTCATAGGTGATACCATCTCCAGATGTGGTTTTTTTTTTTAAATACAGTCTAAATTGCAAAACTTTCAGATATGGACTTTCAGATATGGATGCACTTAAGCAAGAACAGGGTTTCTTCAGCTGGGTGTCAAGAATGGGTTGGTGGTTGTATCACTGAGGAGCAAGAGCAAAGCAGCTCTCTCCATCTATGACAGCTGTGTCAGTCACAACCTTAAAGAGTTTATAAGATAAGCTATTAGCACAAGGGAGTGGAAAATAAAAGAAAAACGTGTGGAAATGACAACAAGGGTTTCTTCCAAGGGCCCCACCAAGTCAGTGAAGGATTTTTTCAGAGATATTCTGCCTTATTTGTGGATATGATGTAGATGTAGATACAGATGTAGAGTCATGAGGGAAGATGAATAAGCGAATCAAATTAAGTTTCAGAAAAGGGAGCATACAAAACTGAGGATGTTGAGAACTGGTGTGTCAAACTAAATAGTGTCATTCAAAAAAATTACTTAGAGGAGATTTGGCAAAAGAAAAATACAGGAAATTCAGATCAGCAAAATAGATACTAGATAACTCAGATTCCCTAAAAGCAAGGTGATTATGGACATATTTGCATTTATGGAAAATTTTATCCATTTTCTCCTGGACATTTAATGATCTCAATTCAGGCAAAGTTGTAAGATCTCATTGTGAAATACTTACATAAATGCCAACAAAGGCACAGTGATAGTGGTCATATTTCAGTCTAAATGGAAAAAGTTTCCTTCACTTCTCATTAAAAATTTCATCTTGGATGACAATAGAGTCAGTATTTTCAACAATAATTTTCACTCAGATGTATATGTATCTTTAAAGGTCTCAGCAGCCCTTGCACAGAGTAACACAAGATTCACAATACTGTTTCAACATAAACTAGTTATTTTGTCCTAATTGATTAGATAGAAATATTTTGTGTCTTTATCAAACCGTAAATCATTGGCTTATCCAAAAATTGGACTTTTGTAAGGTGAAGGTAGACATTGGTTCATGCTATATTCACAAGCCTGTAGCTGTAATTTAGTCCATTTCTCACAAAATTCTGCATCAATGCAGTAGCTAAGCTGAACTGAAGGCAGAGTGGAAGCTTTTTACAATGTACAAATACTAACACCATAGGAGAGCAAAAAACCATTTTGGATCATTTGGGAAAAGTTTGGGGTATCACTTCATGTAGATACACTATGAGACAAAGTATAGTGAACTGGTAATTCCTGAGCTGCTGTCCTTGTCTTGGTAAGACCTGTGTGGGTTTATCATTAGCTGTGTGATTATACAGCTTTTTTTTTTTTGAAACATTTTAACAAAAATATACAAATATACACTTAGATACAAAAGAAATTTTCATTGTAACAGCTGTCTTCTCTATTACCTTTGGTTTTCTTATATCAATTTATGTAGACTTTTGATGCAATTCCAAGTGGATATTTAAGGTCTGTGTAAGGCAGCATTACTACACAGTGTTTAGTAAGGCAACATTACTACACAGATTGACCTAGTGCCTAGTGTCTTCTTTTGAGTGCAGTTTGGAGATTTTGCCCTGAACAGTTAGTTAAGCTCTTCAGAACGGCTATTTAACTCGTAATTTTTGTGCTCATGGGCCTAATTTCATTTTGCAACTACTTTTAGGATACTTTCAAATGTATTACATTGTGACAAGCATTGCTATGCCCTAAGATTTTTGGAACAGGAGGATACAGCTTGGAGAATACTGAAAATGTGAAAACAGCTTGGTACGGCTCCTCTAAAGCCATCATGAGATTTCATTTTTTTTAGCACATAGATAATAAATGTAGCCTTATCATTTTGGCATCACTAGTGCATCCTATGTATAGTGAAACCACTATAAATATTTAGTTTATTGTGCCTGTTAAAGACAGAGATGGATATGTGTACTCATATAAGGTACCTCTTAACGTTTTCTATATATTTACAGAAGTTTAAAGTATAGTCAATAAAATACTTTCTGAATAATGTGGAAGGTGACCATGTGTTTGTCAGTGTATCCACAGCAGTCTTAGAAGCAGCTCAGCAGCCCACATTCCCAGTGACAGGGCGCGGACTGGCAGGCAGTGTTATAGTCTGTCCCTCCACTGTCCCTTTCTCAGACTGCATTGCCTCCTCCAGTTCCTCTGGCATGTGAATCTCTCTCAGAAACACTGAGGAGACTGATGCAGAGATGGCAAATAAATTGTTTAAGTTATTGCGGAGTTTCCAAACAGACTTAGTTCTGTTACCTTGTATTTGTACGCTTCTGCAGCTCTCTCCTTTCATCGTATCCCTGATGTCCTTTAAGGGAGAGGTCCATGGTTCGGTCCATCACTTCAGACACTTAATTCTAGAAACATGATAAAATCAGCCTTCTGAAATCAGAGCTTCCTGTGTTCTTTAATTCAGTGGGAGCTTCTTTGTTTGCTCACTGGAGTAAGAGTATCATCCCATTTCATTGTGGTTAGACAATTCCTAACCTCTTACATTATCACAAGATAAGATTTTCAAGCCATACAGGCCATTACTTCTTCCACAAATTGGCATGGTATTTTTTAAACAATTTGCATCCCGTCATGAGGTATTATGTCTGTAACTCATTCTCATTGCTGTATTAGAGGGTATCTGATGTTGTAAGTAAAATAGTGAAAAAACATATTCTTTTATGATGAAAAATGTGAAATGTCTTGGTTTAAATTTTAATTTAAAATTTCATTTTTAAATGCTACATAAGCACATATTCATTCTTGGAGTATTCCAGCCTCAGTCAAAGCCTAAACTCCAATAAAACATATATGCTTAAAAATCTCTATGCTCAGGTTTCTTCATTACTTGAGAAATCCATCCAGTAGTTCATTAGTAACTATCAGGTTACTAAATGCCACAGGCTGAAGCTGTTTTTGAGAAATTTGATTAACATCTCTGCCAGATTTTTCTGTAGCAATGTTTTACAAGTAAAGTTGGACGGAAACTGTGTGCTGCTGCTATTTGGGAAATCAGTTTATCTGTCTACAGATGTATTGACGTTCTGTTCCATGTTTGCTTGGGCCACACAGATTGTATATCCATTATTTGGTGGATGTTTTGCTGGTCACGTGCAGAGCTACAGTCTGTGTCAGAGTTGCTAGCACTATAGGGGGAAAGAGGTTCTCAAAATAAAATGTAATATGTTGTAGTTCCAGGACAAAGGCCTCATTTAGAGGCGTATTAGGCTATGTTTGTATCCTGAATGTTTTATGCGAGATGACTGGTATTTTCTAATAATCAGTAATCTGAGACTTTTTTCCAAGGGAATTACAGATTTAAAGAAAAAAAAAGAAATTCTACGTCTTTATGGAAAATGTTCAGAATGAATTGTTTTATGAAAGCTGAACTTGTTACAGAAAAAAATAAAATGCTTTCCATCTACTATTTTTTTTTTGTAGCCTGTCTGTTTAGATGACTTATGGAATTCAGTTAATTAAAAAAACCCCAAATATTTAGGTTGTGCTTGCTGCTGAAATATTTGAGCATAGATATTTATTATAAGTAATACTGTGTTGTGTTTTTGAATAAAAATTTAAGAACTATGATTGGCATGTCACTGCCTTTTATTTCCTTCTATGGTACAGTATGCAGTTCATGTCCATTTTATGCACTGTATAGCCAAACTTGAGTATGCACAAACAGTATGAGGAAAGGGTACTCAATCTGACTGCATGAAAACTCTGAGGAAATACTGATAAGTAAAACAGCTCATAAATTCTGCATAGAGAATTGTTAGCATTCATGGCTCCAAAGATTAAAACTGAGGCTCCTTTCGTCCCACCCTCAAATGACTTTTGGCAGTAGAAAAGTGCTCAGTAAAAATCCACTCACAGTCTTTATTGCCAATCCATGTCTGCCTTCTCTGTCTTATTCTGCATACCAACAGTCCAGTCTATATAGGACCATTGTTTTGATATGTTGCATTACTGTAATGAAATCTTACTTTTTGAGTTTAGTAATACCTGAGTAGTTGAATGCTGCTAAGTCAGGACTAAGTACATGTGATATATGTTTAGCATGAATAGAAGATATGGAGAGGGGAGAGGGCACAGGGGAGAGGCTGTTTGGGACTGCTTTTTTTTTCTGTCTGCAAATAGCTTGGAACCAATGGAAAACATCAGGAAAGTTCAGGAGAGTCCTAGCTCTTTTTTTCTGCGTCATAGATCAGTGAAGTCCAGCATCAACATAGAGTAGGGAGCGCAGAAAAAAAAATTGTTTGAGGAAAAGTTTTTAATTCTGTCTTATAATTTTTACATTTATTGAAAACTGAAGCACTATTAACTATGTCTTTCAGTTTAGGAAAGGGTGGAGGTCTGTGCTAGAATTTGAGATCAGACAACACACAGGTGAGAAGCTAGTGTCCAGGGCAGAAACTGATGCACAGGAAGTTTCACCTGAATATGAGGAAGAACTTCTTTACTTTGCATGTGACCACACACTGTTACAGATTGCCCAGAGAGGTTGTGAAGTCTCCCTCGCTAGAGATATTTGGGAACCATCTGGACATAATCTGGTGCCATGTGCTCTAGGATGACCCTACTTGAGCAGTGAGGTTGGACCAGATGACCCACTGTGGTCCCTTCCAACCTTACCCATTCTGTGATTATGTGATATTTTCAGAGACCATATAAAGGGCAGTGAAGGTGGTGAAGGGTCTAGAGAGTAAGTCATATGAGGAGCGGCTGAGGAGCATGAGGTTGTTCAGCCTGGAGAGGCAGAGGCTCAAGGGAGACCTTATTGCTCTACAAATACCTGAAAGGAGATTGTAGCCAGGTGGGGGTCAGCCTCTTCTCCCAGGCAACCAGCAACAGGACAGGAGGACATGGCCTCAAGATGCACCAGTGGAGGTTCAGGTTGGACATCAGGAAGAACTTCATTGATAGGGTGGTTAAACATTGGAAAAAGCTGCCCAGGGAGATGGTGGAGTCACCATCCCTGGAAGTGTTCAAGAAACAAGTCGATGTGGCACTCAGTGCTATGGTTTAGTTGATATGGTGGTGTTAGGTCAAAGGTTGGACTCAATGATCTTGAAGGTCTTTTCTAACCTTAATGATTCTATGATTCTATGAGAGTCTGATCACAGTGGAATTCATCTTACCTCATTAGTTAAAACGTTGATGTCTAGTCTGAGCTAGTTGCTTGGGTTCCTACTCTATCCAGATGGCAGAGATAAATACATCTTGAGGGCAAGCCCTTTCAATTTTCTGAGATGTTTATATAACGGTAGAATGACTCATCCTCTGGCAGTATATGCATCTATTGCTTAATTAAGGGGAGATGAACCATCTAAGTTAAACACCTAATTTTCAGTGTCTTAAATAACTTAGGTGAATCTTACCTGTAGTACAGAATGTCTACTTGTGAAGATATTCTTTTCTGGGATTACTACTATTGTTATCATTATTATTACAGATTGTGCAACTCTGTTCCAAAGTGCGTTATTTAAATCTTTTGAGGCTACTTTGAAAGCTAGTGGAGGCATAGCCCTTATAAGGGTGATGGATCTGGGCATGCCTTTATCAGAGGGACATTCTCTTTTTCATTCTTAAAATAGATTAGTGATATGAAGATACGGAAAGTCCCTGAGAAGTGGTGAGGAGGAGTGATGGGCAAGCAAAGATAATACTTAAAATGAGCCAGTTGCATAGGAAATGGAGATATCTCTGTGAAGAAGATATGTTTCACTTTAATATATTCTCACAGCTTTCTGCTTAGTGCTGCAGAGATTGTAGAGATAGTGAAATAGATCCTGACCCAGAAATACTATAATAATTTACTGAATGTATGGCAATGCAACTGCATATATACATTCATAGACCTTATATGTGCACACAAGGAGAAATATTTTATGAGTTGATAGGCAATCAACTTGCAAATGTGGGTGTACACACGGATGTACTTGCACATATATTGCAAGTTCTCAACTATTTCAGTAGCATCTTGCTACAGATGTACACAGCAGTTGCATTCAGCTGCCAGCACTCCCTCCTTCTTCACTTGCTGTCACAGCATTTCTGAGAAGGGTGGCATTAATCTAGAAACTACTCATATACTTAAAGAAACAGAATCTGAAAACAAGCAATTCAGCCAGTATAAAAATGAGATGTTCATTAAAGTGTTGTCAAACTTGCAGAGTATTGTATACATCATTTTAGGAATGTTTTTCTTGAGGAGTACCACCTCCCTCATGTGAATTATTTTTCTTCTTGTCAGGAACTGAATGACATTGCTGCTGTAACAGCAATGCTTATGGGGAAGGATATCATTAAGGAATTGTGATTTCTGCTTAACAACTTGAAATAAGTAGGAAGGCTTATAGCAAGTGACAGGGCTACATGCAGCCTTAATCAAGTTGGATGTGTGTTCTGCAAAGGGTGCTGCTCATTGGCTGTAGTCACTGTAATCTCTCTGGTAAATCCCACATGAGCTGTAAGCTACTTTGCTTGGCAAACTGTCATGATGTAGAAGTGTTTGGAAAGCATTGGAACTGTCACCTGTCTAACCAGTCTGCTTATTTTCGTTTTGGACATTGTGCTTGCTGTCTTAGCTAGAGGGGATTTGCAGATTGGTGTGAATGTGCCCCACGAATGTTGTGTTGGTCTTGACAATTTGGTTGCTGCCATTTGTATTTCAAACCAGGCCACCCTAAGAACACGATGCAGAGTATATACCAGAGTAAGAAAGAGAAGGCATCAGTCAATTACAATGATATCCCACAAATTAGAAGACAAAAGGTAGCTAAATGCCTGCCATTCAAAAATATCTTAATGCACTTCTTGCATTAAGTGTTCTTGTATTGTACCTGCTTTCAGGGTAATTCTTAAAAGTTCAAAATATATTTTTAAGGAAAAAGAACCTACATTTTTTAGCTTCATGATAACAAATTTGACAGTGACTCAGAAAAAAGTAACATACTGTAGATAACTTCAATTAAAAAAAATCCTTTATCTTCAACTATGACTTAATAACTATTAAATCCAAGCACTCAAATGAGGTTCAGTGATGCTAGATGCTGTACAAGTGGAATACTGATCTAGATTCCATTCTAAAACACTTGTGATGTAAAAACAGTATACTAACTTATTTCTTGTCAACTACTGCAGCAAAAATTGCTCTTTGGAAGGGGCAATGAAAGTCTTATAGACTTTCAGTGCCCTGAGGATGGGGTGAAAACAGTGTGTATGTTTGAGTGAGGACTGGATGAGTGAGGAACGAGGCCCTGCTTTTGCTCTGAAGACAGTGGAGCAGTGTGAGCAGTTGGATAGACATGTAAGTACTGTGTCTGTCTGAAAGAGCCTGAAGTTAAAGACTAGAAAACTGAACTCAATTCAAAAGAATCAAAGGAAGGATGTTCAGAGAAAAGGACAAAAAATCTTCACAGCTGTCTCTTCTCTTTGGCATGCCCTAATTGCTATGATTGTTTTTTATGCAGTGCTTTGATGATTAGGGGAATCTTTTCTAAACAAAGTACACATTGAGGCTGATACTGCAAAGTTATCTGGAACTGTTTGTATGAAAATGGCTGCAACACAAATACCACAGTCACTGTATTCACTTGCATGACCAGGCAGCCAGCAATTATTCTTTCTCATTGAAAGAGAGCTTTTCTTCCTAACTCCACAGGAGGGGAGAAGCAAAGAAAGCAGAAAATTAATACAGTTTCTCCTATCTTATTTTGTGCTGTGTCTGCAGGTCACTGTGCTTACAACTAGCGTGTCCATTTAGCTGACAAGCTTGCAAGGCTCAAACTAATAAAAGGCATGCTAAGGAGAGGTGTGCAGGGAGGGTAGGATGGGGACCCTGAGGAGACAGGATGGGGTTGCAGCTACAGAGGATAGGGTTGTACATTCCAGTGCACAACATAAAAGGTTGACTCACAGTCTCTGCCATGACAAGGTTCATAGACACAGTCTAGCAAGTTTTCTAGTCAGCAAGCACTGCATCCATGTGTATATAATACCTCTCACTTTCTATGTTACTAATTAAAGACCTTATGATGTTAATCCTGGAAAATATAGAATAGATATTTGAGAAGGAAATTACAACTTGATTCTTATCTGACTGTGTATGAGAATTGAAATTCAACAAAGGCAAATACAGGGTCCTGCACCTGGGGAAGAATAACCCCAGGCACCAGCACAGGCTGGGGGCTGACCTGCTGGAAAGCAGCTCTGAAGAGAAGGACATGGGCATCCTTGTGGACAACAACATGTTCATGAGCCAGCAGAGTGTCTTTGTGGCCAAGAAGGCCAATGGTATCCTGGGGTAGGTTAGAAAGACCATTGCCAGCATGTCCAGGTGGGTTATCCTGCCCCTCTATTCAGCCCTGGAGAGGCCACATCTGAAGTGCTGTGTCCAGTTCTGGGCTCCTCAGTACAGGAGAGACATGGAGCCCCTGGAGTAGGTGCAGCATAGGGTAAGAAAGAAAATTAAGGGACTGGAGCATCTCTTACAAGGAAGGTCTGGGAGAGCTGGGACAATTCAGCCCAGACAACTGAGAGGGGAGCTCATCAATGTCTATAAGTATTTGAAGGGAGGTTGTCAAGAGGACCGATCCAGGCTCTTCTCAGTGGTGCCAAGCAATGGGGCAAGAGGCAACAGGCAGAAACTGATGCACAGAAGGTTCCACCTGAATATGAGCAAGAACTTCTTTACTGTGCAGGTGACCATGCACTGGAACAGATTGCCCAGAGAGGTTGGGAAATCTCCCTCACTGGAGATATTCAAGAACCATCTGGACACAATACTGTGCAATCTGCTCTAGGATGACTCTCTGTAGTGGGTTTCTGTGGCTCGGTTTTGGTAGCGGGGGGGGGCTACAGGGGGGGCTACAGGGGTGGCTTCTGTTAGAAGCTGCCAGAAGCTTCCCCTGTCCCGTGGAGGCAATGCCAGCCGGCTCCAGGATGGACTTCCTACCACTGGCCCAGGCCGAGCCAATTAGGAGTAATAGTAACGTCTCTGTGACAACATATTTAAGAAAAGAAGATTGTGGGCAGAAGAAATCCCAGCCAGGGAAGAGCGGAGTGAGAACATGGGAATAACAATGTAGACACCAAGGTCAGTGCAGAAGGAGGGGGAGGAGGTGCTTCAGGCGCAGGAGCTGTGGCCCCTGCGACCCGTGGTGCAGCCCATGGTGGAGCAGCTGTGCCCCTGCAGCCCATGGAGGACCATCGGAGTGCAGAGACCCACCTGCAGCCCATGGAGGAGCCCATGCTGGAGCAGGTGGATGCATGAAAGAAGCTGTGACTCCATGGGAGGCCCATGATGGAGCAGGGTCCTGCCAGAGACCTGCGGCCCGTGGAGAGGGAAGCCCACACTGGAGCAGGTTTTTCCTGGGTAGGACTTGTGGCACCTGTGGGGACCCAGGTCGGTACAGCTCATTCATGAAGGACTGCACCCCATGGAGGAGTGACCCATGGGACAGCATTTTGGGAAGAACTGCTGCCTGAGGGATGGACTCACACTGAAGAGGTCCACCAAGGACTGTCTCCCATGGGAGGGACTGCCCATGGGAGCAGGGGAAGGACTCCTCTCTCTGAGCAGTGGCAGAAACAACAACTGACCGTAACCCCCATTCCTCATCCCCCTGCACTGCTGGGGGGAGGAGGGAGAACATGGAAGAAGGAGGGGTGGGGGGAAGGTTTTAAGACTGTTTTATTTCTCACTCTTTGGCTCTTATCCTGTTAGTAATAAATATAAGTACTATCCCCACTTTGAGTCTGTTTTGCCTGTGAAGGTAATCAGTCACTGACCTCTCCCAGCTTATATCTACTCATGGATTCTTCGCTGGTTTTTTCCTCTCTCCTCTGTCCAGTTGCAGAGGGAGAGTGAGAGAGCAGCTTTAGTGGGTACCTGATATCTGGCCAGGGTCAACCCACTACACCCTGCTTGAGCAGAGAGGTTAGACCAGACTACCCACTATGGTTCTTTCTAACCTTACCCATTTTGTGATTCTGTGAAGAGTAAATACACTCATTTATTGAAGTGTTTTACACTTGTCATCATGGCTAGGCTTTGCGAACGAAGATTTGGGAAGGGCTCTACCCACATTTGTTACAAGCACGCTGGTGGCTAAAAAGGCCAATATGAGACAGGCATGTCTGGTTGCAAAAGGCACAGCAGAAAGGCTCCTCAGGTGGTATATTCTGCAAGGCACAATTCTTTCTGCGTTGTCTTTTCTCCGCAAGAGTGATCCTGCGTGCTTTCTCAAAAGCATCTGCAGCGTTATAGATGGTGTGTCTCCAGGTCTCCCGATTGGAGGCCAGAGTAGACCAGTTATGTTGATCAATATGGCCAAGGCTGAGATGTTGTTTCAGGGAGTCCTTGTATCTTTTCTTCGGGGCTCCTCTCACACGGCAGCCGGTGGCAAGTTCACCATAGAGCAGGATCTTAGGGAGGCGGTGGTCCTTCATCCTGGAGACCTGCCCTGCCCAGCGCAGCTGTGTTCTCAACAACGTGGCCTCAATACTCATGACTGCTACTTGTTCTAGAACAGACATATTAGTCACATAATCTGACCAGTGGATGTTTAGGATTGTGCGGTGACAGCGTTGATGGAAGCGTTCTAGGAGTCACAGGTGGTGGCGGTAGATGACCCATGATTCAGATCCATATAACAGAGTAGGCAGGACAATGGCTCTGTAAACACTGATCTTTGTACTTTTTTACACTTGTACAGCTGATGTAATTAGAGTCACAATCTAACTAAACAATGAGGTAAATATCCTTTGCTAATTCAGCTCTTCCCCTGTTTCTTAAAACAAACAAACAAACAAACAAACAAACAACTCCTATCAAAGGTTTTCTCAGAAACATACTATGAACATACTCAGAAACATACTAGAAGAAGCAAAAACCAACCTTTTCTTTTGACTTATTCATTGGCTGGGGTTTATGTGGAATGGTGAAAACTTGGTAAATTTTTGCCAAGTTAAGGAAAGGTGCTGTAAAATGCAGAGTGAAAACTTAGCTCATGATCTAAATCCTAGTGCTGGAACCAACCACTATAGTCTTTGTAGAGGGTTATCCTTTCTGACTCCTCATTTACCCTTGCCCAAAGGACCCAGCTTGTGGTTCCATCTCCATTGCCCTGGAAAAAACTAGATGGGGTGATTTCTGAAGCACCTCAATGAGCTGTTGGTTTGATTGGAGAGTACAACTTGGGAACAGCACCAGATGAGTCATCCTCCATCGCTACCTGCAGGAACTGAACATTTCCCTTACCCAGCACTTTCCGATATTGTTGGGCTGCTCCTGATGAGTAGAGCTGTGGCAAATGTTACTGACATGGGCTTCTCCATGGGAAGTTCTGATTCTGGAGGGCTATGGATGTTGTCATTTAGAGCAGATTTCCTTTCCTGAGGCTAGTGAAAATTTGTCCAGCAGTATAATCTGTATCTCTGAGGTCCTTAACATATGGGAAGGTGGCTGACTCCAGTATTTGAAGTTTGAGTCATACCTGACTGGTATGTAAGCACTCATTGGTGCTCTGCTAGATACTGCAGTAGCAGCACCAGTGGTACGCTGCTTCCAAAACAGGATATGGTTTCATGTATATTTTTAAAATGCAGTTTGCAGGTATGGACTTACGTGATGATAACTAAACAAATAGGAGTTTGAGGTTCTATAAAGCTCACAAAGTATGTATGATGTTTCTAAAACTGGTTAACACCTTCTCCCCTTACTCATTCCTATTATTTCAAGTTTTATAATTCTTTAAATAGTGATACATTTTTATGTACAGCATTTTGTCCATGAAAACTGTGAGAGAGTCTGCTTTCTTGTATTTTAGCCCTTTTGGTGATCACCTGCTCAGATCTAAATTTCTAACCACAGATGAGCTCATATTTAAGTCTTCATTGAGAGCCTTTTTCTTTTTTTTCCTGGCTTCTTCTCTCCATTTGTAAGGTGAGAAGGTAAAATCTATGAGAACTCTCAATTTCCTTCAGCTTTTGTTCAAATTAACCAGCGTGTTCAAAAGTTATTAGGTATGGACATGAATAGAATGCAATACCATAATCCTAGTTGCATAAATAGGATTATTAATTATAAATTTATAATCTAGTGTCAGAGAACTGAATGTGTAAAGAGAGAAAAACACACTCTATTTTCCCTCTCCCTCATCATAGGCTATCTTGTCTATATATGGTATCCCCACTATATATGGAGATGTGAATATATCTGTAGAATATTATATGTATATACAGTTTCTACAGCTTTTAGAGTTCAGACTTTTTCTATCCTCCTCTCAGCTACTTTACTTTTTATTGAATTTCTGGAAATGTCTTTCCAAGTCTTTGTGCATTTTCTTACTTATATGCTTGTCATAGAGTGATTTTTAATTTTGGTGTGAATCTTGAAGATCATAGACTTTTTTGAGGGAAAACTCACACTTTAGATTTAGTTAGAATTCATTAAAACTAAGAAAGTCTCTGTCTTGTGGAAACTCACATATTTTCCAGAGTAGTAACAAGAGAAAACTGTTATTTGCAAAGTTTATATCATTAACCTGCAAGCCTCATTCTTTGTTAAATTTGTCCAAATCAACACAAATTTCTTCAGCAGTCTGAAGATAACTGAGACCAAAAAAAAAAAAAAAAAAGAGAGGAAAGTCAAAACTATTTGATTTCTCTTTGCTGTTATAAGGATAAACTGTAAATACCAGGGAGGCATTTTATGTTTGACTTTTTAAACCCATATATATATATTTGAGTATTCATTATTTTGTCTATACCTGGTAAAACTGTATGTAATACCAACATGAACAATGCTTAGCTAAATGGGCAAAGAACAGATTTTAGGGGCAGCTATTCAATTTTGAATCTAGAAATACAAGCTTTAGTTGTTCAGTCGCACAGTTCCTGTGTTTGAATACAGCAGCATTATGCAAGAAGCCAAAAAAACAAAACAACATTAACTGTTTGGCATACTTTATAGCAATTCAGTTGGAGAGGAAGAATTTAATGGTCAAAACATTAGAAGCAGCTGTGAATACCTTAAGCAGGTTTAAAATTTTAAGTGCATGTGGCTTTAGAAGTGAACAGGGTGTAGTGCTGGCATTGGCTCATGCAATTTTTGAATGGCAAGGAACATAATATTTCAGTAAGCCTTAACCAAGCTGTTTTAATTAGCCTACAAAAGAAAAAAGATCTTAGGAACTGAAAACATCTTGCACTGAATGGGTAAACTTGATCAGTTTAGTCTGAATTATTTGGCTTCACTCTACATGTCTCATTTGATGTTTGTTGGCCTTTGTACAACTGCAGAATAGTCATGTAGGAAAGAGGAGCTGGAAGCACTGTAGACTGTTCTTTTTGGAGATATTTGTCCCTCATATTTGTGTACTTGAGCCAGAGAGTTCAGGTTAACACTATGAAAAATAGTGCTTCCTAAAGCATAGCCATATTTATCTGGCATTAATTCATATACAATGGAAACAACACTGGCATAATTACAGAAAAGGAACCAATTACAAAAGTGTATGGAGTGGTGATTTTAATAGAGTCACAGTTTATTAAAATCATAGTAAGCAGAAAAGGAAAACTCTTTAGAAATTATATCTAATTTCTCCTCCTTCCAACTTTTCTCCCATGTATATTAATGTACCACTATCTACTTTTTTATTTTTAAGTTTTAAATCTAAAGAGGGAAAAAAAAGATAGGAGATCTTTAAATGTTTCATCTTTATCAGGCTCTTCAGCCATCAGAAAATCAAAGGTTCACTTGAGAAAACAGTTTTCATTTTTGCCATAGTGGTGAAGGCAAGTTATGGAATATTAAAATTAATAATATGTGAAATGCTATCAGTTGTGCTTCCTCAGAATTACGTACCTCAGACAGCAATTGCTGCATATGTAAAATCTGGAGATACTCTGAATGTTACCTGGTTGATCCAGCTTTTCTAGCTTTTTAGGGTCTAATTCAAATTGCTGGCGAACAGAGGCCAAAAGTCAAATATCTATATAGATACATAAATGTATTTTTGAGTTAGAAAGGACTCTGGATGTCTGCAAGTACACAGAGACTGTTTGACTTGAACTCTTCTGACATTAGCCACCTGTTCCATAAGCTATAGGACTAGTAAAATAGAGTTGCAGGAGTATCCTGGTTTTTCACTTTCTAGACAGCAAAGCACTGCAGCCAATTTTTAAAACTGAGCGGGAAACAGAAAGGAGGCAATAAAAAAAGCCCTCTAGAGATATGAAGTACTTTTCCTCATGGTTGTTTACAGTACTGTCAAAAGGTATAACTGTGCTCTTACAGAGTGGAGTAAGACTACATTCCTCAGTGCCATTAGAAAGATCGCTGCTTGGACTTGGTCCAAAAATCTATTGCAAATTATAGGTAGACCAGTTTTTATCAAATATTCAAAGGAGAAACTGTGTCTGAAATTATTTTAAAATAAACTCCAAATCATAAAATAAGTCACTCCTAAATCCAATACATATTTACATGAATTTAAGATTTTATTTTTTTTCTTTTCTTCTTTTCTAATCTTTCTGATGTTTTCTCAGTGGAGATTTGGTATTCTTGCAGGTTTTTTAAACTTGACTTTCTGTAACTCTTAAGGGGCTTCTCCAGATATTGGATGCTCATTAAAATGAATTCTATTCTAGTTCAGAAGTCTTTGGAGAAGCACCGAGTAAGGCAATAGTCCATTGGCTCTCTCATATTAGACTCAGTGTTGGGTTCATTTCATAGGCCTAAGTTCAGCAGTAAAAATGTGCAGCTGTTAGTTCATTTCTCAACAGTGCTTTTGGCCAAAGAAGACTTTTATGTACTATTGCAATTACTTAGGGAGTTTTTTGTGGTAAAGGATGCTCTTTGCTTCCTTTGATCACTGTTGTGTGAATCTGACGCACGGATGATTAAATGTTTTTAAATCCACACTGACAAAATTGAGTTTTCTGACATAGGTGAAAGAGGTTCAAAACAACATGACCAGACTTTTCTGAGTCTGCTGAGTATTTTCAGCATATTTGAATTGGCTTAGTTTTATGTTTGGGAGAAGGAGAAAAGAGAATGAGAGTCAACTTTAAAATTCATTTTAAGAACAGGGTAATCCCGCATAAAGTAAGAACATGTTACAATGGAAGGAAGTAAATTCAAGAACACAGAGGTTATATCCTACTTCCTTTGCATTTTATACCAGCATGTAGTAACTTAATAGACTACTAAAGAAGTCGATAGGGGAGATGTCTTTTTTTTTCTTTTCCTAGGGGTGGCAATTATTTTTCAGATTTGACTGCTAAGTGCAACCTTATGTTTTACTTAACACATGAAGAGTTGATCAGGTGTGTTATTTTTTGGGTTAGTAGGTTGCTCAGTTCAGTAAACTGCTTTATTTTTAACCTAAATGCTTTTTTCATATTTTGAAACAAAGCGATGCCTATTATCTTGGTGAGACTGTGGTAATGCCAGAGGAATTGTCCCTTTTAAAACACTGCATGTTAAACAAGCTTCTAGAGTCTAGAGATTAACATGAGAGATTTATAATTAATACTCAGATATTTTTAATACCAGTTTTAAGTATTTCTCCTGCAAAAATTACAGATTGTTGATTTTCATGTGAAATTTGTTTTAATCTCGTTATTTCAAGGCTGTCAACAAAGCCCCCCAGTTCATGGTAGAGCTATTTCCATCAAATGGAAGTGGTAATGAAAAATTTCCTTGTTTCCTAATAACTGAATTTAACCAGGACTGCTCATGTGTCTTTACTCACTAACGCATCCATTATTGTAACTATTGGAAACTGGGCATTGTAATAATCGGCATATCTGATTTGTTAATTCTTTTAGTATGCTAAATCTTACTGTATTAGACATTCTTTACTTTTGACCTGCTCTCACTGAAATGAGAACCTTTGGATTTTCTTATTGGGAAGGAATACAAATTGTCTTGATCTAAAATATAGAAGATCCTTCTGGGTGGCTGGCTGAATGAAGGCAGCATTTGAGGACAATTTTAAAGGCTTATTTGGCATAAAGAGACTTGGAATGTGTACAGAAGGGAAAGAAATTATTGAGCTGAAAACATTTATACTTAAAATAATATACAAAGACAGTACATCGAAAGCACCTAAAATTAAGACATGTAGCTTTCAGGTTGAAAATGTGGTTTGAAAATAGCTTTCCTATAGATTACCCCATTTTCATGGTTTACTGGGAAAGGTATTTCATTACTCTGTGAAATCTATGGCAGATTCTTAAGGTATCCCTACAAATAAGGCCAGACTTCAGTAGCCCTGAAAACTTAATGTTTCACATTCTATGTGAATAAATTACCACAATGCTAATTACCACTAATTCAAGGACTGGGACTGATACTTGTTTGCTATCCTGTGGTCACGCCATGTGCACATCTTTCATTGTAAACTAAATGCAAGGAATATTAACCACCAGCTTACTTCACAGTAACTGGTTCTTGTTCCCAGCCTTAATTACAAATATTACTTTGGCTTTACCAGGGCACACAGAGCTGACAGGAATCACTGTTACTGTATGTAACTGTTAGTAATATTGAAGGCATTTTTGCAGTGACTTCAGAAGGGGCCTGGATTAAAGCAGATGTCATATGAGGCAAAATTCACACCAAACCTGACATCACTTTGGGCTGAGTATTTTATCTGTGAGTACATCTGGGACCCATGCATGTCTGAGGACAGAATATAGCCCTTTAACTCTTTGCCAGAAGGTAAGGATTTGAAAGTCCCAGTGGTCTCATGGTTGTTATTCATTCTAATGAAATGATCCTAGCACTTAGAGAAATAATTTATAACATATATTAGGAGTTGTCTTTTCCCTTCAGAAGACTACACATGTGCACAACAGAAGTCTTGTGATGGTTGGCAGGTATCCTTGCCTTGCTCAAGTATCAAACTGTTGGCGTTTTTTCCTGAAATTCCTGCACAGGGAAAGATTATACTCATGGCCACCATCTGGTTGGCCAAGTTTTTTTGTTTTCACATGGCAGGAAAAATCTGTGTCAACTGCATAAGGGAAGTTTCTGAAACCTGATTTGACTGTACTGCTTATTGTGTGTAGTTCTGTGTTTCAAATAATTATCATATCTTTTAAAAAGTTTACTACTTGCACTTGAAAACTTGTAACATCTTAACATAATAGACTTGAGCATGAAGAGACATTTTATAGATCTACTCATAAGATGTAATTTCCTTGCAACCTGATTTTCCGGAAAACTTTCTTCCCTGCTTTGGGCAAGGAATTATTTTCTGATAAATATTAAGATGAAACCATCATATTGTTCCTCTATACTTCTTGCACTGTGTCTTTTGGTGAAACCTGTGCTTTTCTGCACTTCAGCAGGGCCTAATACTGAAAATTTTGTTCCTCAGTTGTTCTTTGTGAACAGCAAGGGCAGGATCTTTGAATCAACCCACAATTTTGATTAGCCAAACGTGTATTCTTTATGGCATCTCTTATTCTTCAGCAAATGCTATTGAATTATGTCATGTCTTCTTAAAAGTTTCCTTCTGTGATTTTGCCTTTCAGATTGACTTCAGTTTATCAAAAAGATATTTTCATTTCCTTTCCTGTCAACGTATAGCGTCTACATCAAGGGTAGGATATGATTCAACTTACTACTGAGCCATAGATTGGAGTATCTGTACATCTCCATGGCTTTCTACTTTCAATTTTATGGAGAGAGATGTGCTGGAGCACATCTCTGTGTGTATTACCTCTGTGTGTGGCCATATTGATCATCATAACTGGTCTACTCTCGCCTCCAATCAGGAGGTCTGGAGACACACCATCTGTAACGCTGCTGATGCTTTTGAGAAAGCACGCAGGATCACTCTCGAGGAGAAAAGGCAACTCAGAAAGAATTGTGCCTTGCAGAATATACCACCTAAGGAGTCTTTCTGCTGTGCCTTTTGCAACCAGACATGCTTATCTCGTATTGACCTTTTTAGCCACCAGTGCGCTTGTAACAAACGTGGGCAGAGCCCTCCCCAAATCTTCGTTCGCAAAGCCCAGCCATGAATGAATGAATGAACATCAGGATGCCAGAAAATGCAGATATCTGTAAAAACTGAGCAGCTCTGTAAGGCCTTGGTGTATATGATCATGGTACTGCAACTCCCCTAAACTTAATAAGTCACAATTCTGCCCAAAAGACTTTGGGCCTAAGTCTTCTCCTATTCCTCAGACAAAGAAAAAAGATTTATTCCTAAGAATTTCTGCATGCCTTCCTCTTGAACAGAAGGAAAACTACAAATTTCACAGAGATTGTCTTTGCAGCAAATTAGAAGGATTGCTGATGTTTGATGCCTGTAGTAGCCTTGGGATGGAGCAGTAATTCAGATTCTCATTGCTTTGGGCGAAGTTAAAAGATGGTGCACCTCTGGTGCACCTGGAGATGGGAAGATGGATGACCTTAGCAGGCATCAGCCTTTTCAGAGTTCCTGTGTGCTTATGACATGATTCCCTCTTCTCTGCCACCCACTCACATCTGTTTAAAGGGTTACTATGATTTCATACACCAGCACAACTCCAGAGACAATTCAGAGCTTCCCTTCATGCTGAGCTAGAAGGAGTTGCACCTCCTTCACCTGCTCTCCACTCAAGAGGACATAAAAGAGGCATCAATAAAGGTGTTGGCTGCTTTTCTGTTTTTTGTCTGTCCCCTCCTGAGGCCCTCTGAGGAAGCTCGTATTGATCTTAGTGTTGAAGCTAGTTGTTTGGGTCACTAATCCTAATTTAGAGTTTCTAAAGCAGACTTTCTTAAAAG
This sequence comes from Manacus vitellinus, assembly GCF_001715985.3. Classification (NCBI taxonomy): domain Eukaryota; kingdom Metazoa; phylum Chordata; class Aves; order Passeriformes; family Pipridae; genus Manacus; species Manacus vitellinus. Next base: position 28,861,131 of record NW_021940682.1, on the reverse strand, counting down.
CAGCATGAGGCATTGTTATGTACTGTTAACAGTGTGATGATGCAGTCTAAAACGAGAAAGATGGTGTACTTTGGGTTGAATCTAGGTGTCTCTCTTAAGGTTAAGTATTTCCTCTTAGCTCAATAGAGTTTCATTTTCACACAGTTTTATTTTACTTTCTTTTCCTTTACATGTGAGAGGATATTACACTGACCATTGCAAATCCCCACTGAAAACACTTAGTGTTGATATTTTAGATGTCATTTAATGGAAGTATAATCCATTAGAAGTGTTACAGAGATGAAACACAGATTAGATATTAAATGGCAGAAAGAAAAGCATGAAAAACATTATTAATTCCTAAATCTAAGTTCAGTTATTTCAGTTTTCTTTTTTGTCACAGATGATACTGAATTATGAACAGTCCTATTCTTCTTGAATATTTGTGGTCTTCATTCTCCTCATAAGTGGGTGGGTGAAAAAGATGGTGTAATAGAAACCAACTGCTTATGTTAAATCTTCCATTAATGTCTATCATTATAGAATTTGTTCAGATGTAACAGCTGAGGAATGTATGGATTTGACCATTTAGGTCAATTGGGGTTTTCTGGGTAATATGTACCACTTCTGTCGTGCTGATTGTCATGGGTTTACTTGTTCTAAAAAACCAAATGGGAAATTTTTTTTCCCCTGTTGCATGTTCCAGAGGGATGTTGAATGGAGAGGACAGTTTTCTGCCTTGGGTGATTACCTACACAAAGAAGCTGGCTGGCAGAACTACATTCCAGCCTGATAGCTCTCTCTGGGGCTGGGTAGGGGGTGGGGAGTTTTTCTCCCCTCCTCTTCTTGGAAAGCAGCACTTGATTTTCTGCCTTAATGGAGGCAAGGGGTGTGCATGTGTTGGAAAAGCTTTGAGGCTGTTTTGCTCTCGACCTGGTCATCTGGCTGCTCTCCGGCCTCGGCTTGCCTGCAGGCTGTCCTGTCTCCAGCCCAAATTTGCTCAGATTCCACTATACAGTTTGTGCTCACCGACGAACAAGGGAGGAGTCCTGTCTACAGCCAGATGCAGACAGTGTGAGTTTAGTGGGAAAGAAACCGCCTTTCTTCCCCTTTTCTTCCCCTTCCCTTCCCTGGTGTGGGGGGGAAAGTCTCCATTTTTTGGCTTCTGAGATCCTGGACCCCCATGCGACAAATGCCAGAGCCCACCAGCACCCCCTGCCGACCAACACAGCGCAGTGCAGGCTCTGCACCCCCAGTGATCCCACAGCGCTCCTGCCAACCGTGATTGGAATCGCGCTAGAGGACAGAGAAGTATCAAACTGTTTCCTTTTTGAAGGGGACTTTTGGGTACAGGATTACTGTTTAGTTGTTTTTGTGTTCTGTTGCTGTTTTTGCCAATATACATATATTCTTTAATAAAGGGTTATTATTTCTTCCTTTTTCCATACCTCCTTGATTGGAGCCTCTTAATTCCAGATTTACAATTGCTGAGGGAGAGGAATTTGGTTTACCTCATAACTCATCCTCCTTAGCAAAACACTCCAGTCTCCTTAAACTGAGACACTGATGTAAATACATCAGTGCAGGATGCTTATAGATTGGCCTCATCTGTTCATTTGAGAACACTGATGCTAGTTCTAGTTATAAGGATTTATGTAGAAATCCACTCATGCATGATCTTATTGTTAAAACTGAAAGGCCTATTGGATTTTAACAGTGCTGTGCTGATACCCAAGAGCTTTTATTAAGCAATCTCCTGAAACCTTTTTTATCCCCACATGTGTTTTATACCTTACAAGTATAACTGAAATCAATGTCAAGTTCCCATCAGCACACATGCAAATCAGGAAGGCAAGTACTGAAGGTTACAAGTTTGGCTGAAGAGCTACCCTTGAAAATATATTCATATTTTTTCAGATCAAAGTGCCTCTTTAGGAGAAGTACCTAACATTAAGCAAAATGGTTTTATAAATGTAAGTTTAGGAAATTCCCTGGAAAGAACTGAAATAATGTGCCTAATTTTTGCTTTTAACTACCAGATCCCACTGGATATTTAGTGTGTAATGAAAGGAGCAAAATGGTTTTATTTTTAAAATTTAAATGGTGCTGTTTTCAAAAACATTTATTTCAAATGTACATGTTGGTCAAATTGTTTGATGATCAGCGTATGAACTGTATATGTCTCAAAGACTACCTATCATCCACACATTACTTTGAATATTTCCTGAAGTCATGTGCAATGTGTAAGGCTCTAGTGCTGTTCCACCCGCATTTTCTGGATAATGATTAGCCTCCATTACTGCTTTTGCAAACACTCAGGCACTGTTGTCATTCTCTCTTCGACTCTTTTTACCCTCAATCTTGAGCTAGCACAAGTATTTGAGTAGATAAATAGATCGGAATTCATAGACTTTTATCAGAAGCTATATAAAAAATATGACAATCTGGATCTGTTTTCTGGTACTGTTCACGGACTCTTGTAACAGGAGATGATGGGAGGAGTAAGCGGAGGGTATAGGAAATGGATGGGACTTTTGGAGCAGTTGTCAATTTGTATCAATTTAAAACATTCCTTAGGCTGGGACTCAGTAGCATCTGATTAAAAATAAGAACACTTAAGATAAATAGGGGAAGCTTTTTTTAAGACTGTATTTATGTTTCTGATAGGAAACTATTTTTTGAAAGTACTGGGGTTAGTCAAATGCAGAATGTTTTTTCCAGTAGGTGAAAGACACACTATAGAAGAATTATCCCATTCAGTGGCAAGACAAAAAGAGGTATTGGAAAAAGAAGACATCTGTTGGTGAAGTAGAACGTAGATTGGCAAGAGATGAAGTGGGATGACCAAAGAAAAACTTTCTCAACATCTTAGAGGAACATATTTTAATTGTTTTAGTTCCTTGACTAAGCTCCAAACACATCCCCTGTTCTCCTTTCAAGCTATGATAGAAGGAGGATGCATATACATTATGCTTAATAGTTGAATGTTGTGCTTAAATTTTGTACTCACAGCAAGAAACAGTAGACATGAGTTTTAGGCTTTTCTCAGTCTGAATTCACAGACTCCCATTTCCTAGAAGAGTGCTCTGTTCATGTTGGTTTGGTTGTGAAAACCCATCAGTCTCTCTGTTGAAGGGTAGTTGGAGCCAGGAGCAGACAGTACTGGGAACCTCCTTCTGACAGCATTCAAAAAAAGTCTTTTTTTCTTTTCTGTAAGTGAATAGGAATAATTCTTTTTGGTAGGATCAACCTGTAGGTCAAGTGTAAGGTAAATTGAATTTCATTAGGTTGCTGAATGAGAAGATTAATAAAGGGAAGAGACAAGTTTCCCACCAGGCTGAATCTACTGGCCTGCACAAAGAGGTGAGATGACGGCTACAACTTGCAGAGCATGGACTGTGCAGCACATAAATCCTTCTCACTCACTCAAAGCATAGCAGATGACTAATTAAAAGGTAAAGAAAACCCATTCCCTTCATGTATGCTCCCTACAATATGGAGATGGGAAATCAGTTTATTTGAATTTCAATGTATGATCCCCAAGTTCCTATGTACTTTACTTCTGTGGAGGATGAAGCGTGTTCCTATTGATGGAATATATTAAGTCCCCAGTATAACAAATGTGTCTAGGAAGAAATAGGTGCCTGAAAGACAGATATACGAAGTAACAGGATAAGGGCCCTTAAACACTGCTCCTCATGAAAGCTGGCTTTGCACAGTAAAAGTGAAGAGGTAGACCACCAATGATCATTACTTCTGCAGGATTAGATGACGTGACAGTTTTTACAGTACTATGAACTTTGTTAGAAAAAATAGAAAGGAACAGCTTTCATTTTGAGAACAGAAATTTCCACAACCAATCCCTTGGTTTTCTCTTTTGTTTCGCAATAGGGTGATATTGATTTAATATTATATATATATTGTCTCTGGATCCACTTTCAATCACAGCCACACTCTCTAAATAAGAATCTACAATCCAACTGACCGTTTTTGCAAAGTTCCCTCTAATACATCTGTAAATGAAAATATGTGTGTGGGAACAGACTGCATAGGTTTAACTAAATTGGCTTGAAACACACATATTTTAGCTAAGTGAGTGCAGGATTTTGTGCAGACCATGTCTATATCACCTACCTATGTGTTCTGGTTTAGTTAGGAAATATAAGAATGGAATGTCTGTGAGGGGAGGAGAAAATTCAGTTATAATCAGTTATTTGAGATTTTTTAATGCAAGTCACAATATGAAAGGAATAACTACTATTTTTCAACTGGTTAGTATGAACATTGCTAAAAATCTGTAAACTTTGTTACTGACTTTTGGAAAAACAAAACAAAACCCCTTCTTGCTGGGAAATATTTTCCCATCTTATTAGGGGAAAAATAAGAAACACCCACAGAGATAAAGAGAAAATAATCTTTGAATGTTTAACACTATAATTTAGAGCATTTCAAGGGAAAAAAAAAAAAAGAACCAAAATCTGCTCTTGATTATACATGACTTTCAATGAATCAAAAGGAGGTAGCAGAAGCACATCCAAAGTATAGAATTTGGCTCATGGACATATGGAAAAGAAGAGACTTGAGAAATACATACTCTATATAACCATCATCATTATTATAATAACGCACCTTTGAATTTTAGAAAATGTTTGCAAATGTGATAACAAAAGATAAATAAATTAAAAGAAATGACAGAAAATACAACTGAATATTATTGCTGTTCAGTAGCAGGCACATTGCAGGGTCATCTGCACTTTACACGAGGCATATATTTTGAATTTAATTCTTCCAAGTTATGTCATTTTCCTTTGAAGTATTGATGTGGTTTTGTTGTTTTGGAGGAGGGGGTATATAAATTATGTACTATAAATGTATTTAACTTGTAAGTTTTACAATAAACTCCTATTAAAAGTTTCAAACATTTAAACTGCTTAAAAGTGTGAATTTGTCCATGAAGAACTGTCAATGTAGAATCGAAAGAACAGTGAAATCCTTTAAGTGCCACATCTTTGTAATTCATATTGCACCTGTGTAATTTCAGATCAATAAAAATCTGCAGTGTCTGTTTCTGGTTGTATTTACAACACTGTAAATAACCTAATGTCCATGTTGATAATTACCAAGCTCTAGTGAATTGGTCTAAGAGCTGTTGGCAGAACTGTACTTCCTTCCACCACCTGCAAATGCAGAACACAAGAGAGAGCTGAAATTAAATAAATAACAGCTGTTCTTTTCCCTGCTTGATAAGTTGGTCCTATACCAGAAATCTCCATGAGAGTTCAAAGTATTGGAGACAGGAAGATAGGAAAGCATCGTAAGCTTTGTTAACTTGAAATAGTTCATAGAAAGGGTCATGTGAACAGAAGGACTGTTGATGAATAAAATCTTGAAATCTGTTTTTGTGGCCATAAGGGGAGATTATGGTAGCTCATCTTCCTCGGATAAGCCTGGATACTTTACAGTAATGTTTGGTAACTAAATACACTGTGTGGCTGTTATTGACTTTCAGATAACAAAGATCAGATAGATTATAAAGAATTATATTCTACAGTTCTTGTTAAAGTCAGTACTGTTCTACTTAAAAAAACATAAATGCATCTGTTTGAATGAGCTTCCAGTAGAAATTCAAAGCTGGACTTTTCCGTGAGTCTAAGGTGTAGTTTTGTAATCTTTTTGTTTTCCCATTGTAATACAGCAGTTAGTCTTGCTCTATAATAAATCCTGGATTTCTTTTAAATGTAAATATATGTTAAAATTTTCTGCATACACGTATTTAGATTTTTAGATTTGTCAGCAATATTAAAATTACCTTATCCTGAAAACACCAGAAAGTGAAATCAACGTTTAAAAGATGTGATTCACTGGGCCATAAACATGTATCATATCTTCCAGCATTCTTCTGTGCTTTATTCTACTTAGAATACACACTTTATAAAACAGTGATAAAATCTGAATTATAAATATTCTATAGTCCTTCAGTGAAAGTACAGTAATTGATTCTGATGATTATACCTATATATTGGACTAAATTCTTACTTAAAAAATCAGCCTCTAGAGGCTGATTTTCTGTCCATCTTAATGCCCAGTAAATCTCCTGATCAATCCTCATCTCAACTGCGTTTATTAAAATCTTGGATATTTTTATTTTGGAAGTCAGGCATATAGAGCTGGCAGAACCTAGCATTTCTTTCTTTTGTTTCCTCTCATACAGTTATAATACTATAATCTCATTCAGCAGATTGGTCAGATTAACCTTTATTTATTTTCTGAGACTCGCGTCATGCATCTCCCTTCACATTTTAATCAAAGTTGATAGTGACTTGTGGAAAGGAGAAGGGAGCAGGTTTCTGCTGATAATCGAGAATTCGAAAAAAAATGGATAGATCAGTGATTCATTCTGTTCTTTCAGGATTTCAGAAGTGCTTGCTACACTTGAAAGGAAGATCAGAGGCTTGGAACAGAAAATGTTTTTAAATATTAATTTCAAAGATACTGGAATAGAGAGAGCAAATAACAACCACACATCTCTAACTGCAGTCTTCATTTCACAGAGTTCTCTAGGTGCTAATAACCCCCATTTTTAGAACTTTGGATGCCTAATGAAATGCTTCTACTTGTATCACGTTTGTTATTAATATTTTGCTTGAAATAGACAACACTGATGTGAAATTCATGTCCAATCTAAAAACATTTATATTTGTCAAGAATATTGTTTACTATTTTTACAAAGAATAAGTCTCCTGCTCATCATGCCTACTCTCTTTCCTTATCAGTGCCAGGGATAAAAGTTGGCTAGCTCTGCTAGCATGACTGCAGGAAACACAGACCCCCTACAGAAACAGCAATGTAGATCACTGCTATTTTGCCCTGTTTTGAGTCTGAGCTGTTGTGCCATTTCACATAAGTTAATTCATCTCACCAAGTCCATTCTTCATTGGAGAAGATGAGCCCTAACTTTCAGTCTTGTTTTAAGGCCTGTTTATTTCGTGTCTGTTTAATGTACAAAGTTAAAGAAATACTGGGAAAAGGAACATATAAGTTCTTTCAATATACCAAGTATAGAGGTAGGCACCATCTTTCCTTTGCCACCGCAGTTGTGACAGAGAAGTGTAAGCCTTGCTCAGTTTACAAATCCTACGAGAAAAATCCTCAAGAAAATGGAACCTTCTCTGAGCCTTTTACCTGAGTCTCAGTCTTTGGACATGTAGGTATTTCTTTAGGCAAGCCCTAGCCATGTGTAATTCTGATACATGGATGACTTAGACTGCTTTTTGGTGATGCCTGTTTTTTCACAAGCACTATATAAGTAGCCTAGATGTCTCAGAAAGATTTATGGATTCTACTTTGTAGCAAAAGGTTTAAAGTTTGTCAATTTAATACCCAATTTCATGTACCTCTGTCATTTAACAGAACTGCTCTGTTACCATGCTTTGTTGGGATGCTCTGTATCTCAGCTTGATCATTTCAAATATGCTGATTTATAAGAATTCTGGCAACAAGGTCATAGGTACTGTACAGCAAAACTGACAATGGAAAATTCAGCAACTAGCTTAGTAATTTTTGGGTTTTGTATTCCCTGTTCAGATTTTTTTTTGGAGATATCAGATTTCCCTGATGTGCTCCATAGAAGGCAAATAATTAAACTTCTCTGCACAAATCAGTAGATGTTCCCAACTCTATAAAAGTTGCTTGGTAGACCAGGAGACACGATGCTTCATCTTAATCCAGAAAACTAGGTCATTGAGAAACCCAAATTATTTACAGTTGGATATGGTGTGAAAGAGATATGGAAAGAGAAGTACAGCAGATGACTATAGCGGGACATGATGTGGAAAAAGAGGTGCAGCAAATTTCCCCTTTGTAACTGTTACAGTGGTTCCTGGAAATGCCGCATCAATTTCAGCTAGGGGCCACCCAACTACCCTAATAAGTCAAAAATCTTGTGGTCTAAACAGCCCAGGCTGTTCTAATAGAGCATTTTATTTTCTAATGAGTCTTTGCTATCACATTCTCTTTTTGCCTTGTTTCAGTTTATCAGGGTTGAATTTAATTGCTGTGATCACTGAGGGAAAAAAAAGGATAATTTAATGCATGGTGTTCTAGGTTATATCAGCTAATGCATATTAATGAGTTTTTGCTTCTGTAATCAAGCTAATAGTGACCTCAGACCCTGCTAAATATGGCAAAAACCAATTAAAACAGAGCTGTAATAATTTTGTTGAGAAAGTGGAGTTTTTCACAAAAGTGGAGTTCTTCCATTTGTAGCCTATTGACTTTGGTGAGTTGTGCTGAAGAATAAGGAAGAACATCGTATTTATAATAAGAATGTTTGGTTATGGTGTTTTTTTGCAACCTCATTTTTAAAAAAAATTTAAGGACTCTTACATGGTATAAAGAGAATGACAAGCTGTATTGGGCCTGGCTGAGCTGGAGTTCATTTCCCCATAGCAGCCCTCACACTGCTGTGCTTTGTATTGGTAGCTAGAAACGTGTTGATAACACACCAGTGTTTTGGCTACTGCTGACAGCGGTGGCACAGCATCCTCCCCACCCCCCTCTGCCTCCAGTCAAGGGCAAGATCCTGGGAGGGGACACAACCAAGCCAACCGACCCAAACTAACCAAAGGGGTATTCCATACCATATGATGTCAGCTCAGATATAAAAGCCAAGGGAAGGAGGAGGAAGGGGGGACATTCACTGTTTCAGTGTTAGCCTGCTGAGCAACCACTGCACATGCTAAAGCCCTGCTTCTCGGGAAGTGGCCAAACACCACTTGCTAATGGGAAGTAGAGAATAAACCTTGTTATTTTCCTCTTCACTTGTGCGCAAACAAACTTTCGCTTTTGCTTTAGTAAACTGCCTTATCTCAACCTATGAGTCATTTTCCATCTTATTCTCTCTCTCTTGTTCAACTGGGAAGAGAGAGTGATAAGAGTGGCTCTGTGGGTACCTTGTGCCCAGACAAGGTCAACCCACCTCACAAGCTCTTGAAAAATATTATGTTCATAGTTCTGAAAGTCTCAAAGAAAGAAAATGCAGATCATACTTAGTTTCTAACTCATTACATAATTTAACCCATTGCTTCAAGTTAAATTTTCTGAACCAGTGAAACTTCATTTTGTCTTTTTGGATTGAAATTCAGCTCTCCCTAAATACAGTTGTTAGACCCTAGCCTACTAAAAGCTGTCAGTGAAACAAGATTCACAAGAGAACTTGTGGGAAGAGTCCACCTATTCTTAACTCAGGAGGACTGTACCCCAGCAGAAGCTTTCAAACCACACCTTCAGGAACATCTCTGCTATTAGGTCCTTCTAATCATATTTCCGAGGGTACCATTCATTTATATATCTACTGTACATATATCCATTCATTTCTGTCGGCAGAGCAAAGCATTTAAACAACACAAAAAGGCATGTAGTTGGTTTTCTACAGCTCCTTATTTCCTAGTCAAAAATGCTTAAGCAAAACTGTCTTAAACTTCATATTAGTATCCAAATAAGGTTTAAGGTCATACACCATTTTATCAGTGATTTGGACATTCCTGGCTTACCTGAGTTCCACGCCTTTTTTTGTTTTTTTCTGATGCTTTATCTTGCTGAATGTGTTTGAAGAGATTTTCAGAGAACATGCTAAGAAAAATCCCTCCAAAAACATCTCAAGAAAAAAAAAAAGAAAAAGTTTGTTGTTTTTTTTTTTTAAATTAGAAACTGCAAATATGAATTTCAATGGAATTAAGGGGAAACAGTAACTAATGGAAAGTCAAAGTAATGAGAACTGCATAGAGACTGACTTCTTAGAGTCTGTGATTCAGTTTAATTCCATATCAGTCATAACTAGCTATGTGATGGCCTGTGTAGGATAAGTGTGTGGTCTTGCATATGAACAGATGTTGATATTTCAGAAGTCCACACTACAACTGGAACTAATTAATACCATGCTGGAGATCACAGCAAGGAGGCCTGTGACTGAGATAAACTCAGAGACTAAACTGTCCTCTGACCCAAGAGATGACTTTGCCTGTGGCAGCTGACATAGTAATCATTAAGGAACTTGCTATCCTCCATATCATATGCAAACAGATGTCTAAACAGAGAAATTCCACATTTTCAGATTCCAGAGGCCTTTGATGGTTATTATACTTGTTTAAACATAGGATATGTAAAAATGTCAAACTCCTGTGTCCTTGCCTTGTTTTCATGCAACAGTATTGATGTTAATGATTTGCATTGTTAAAGTAGTGTTACCAGATCTTGCCAAGACAATTATTTATAAATGTTCATTTGTAATGACAGTAATGAAAGTCCCATGGATACTTTACCTGACTTTATGTTACTTTTTCAAATCCCATATCTGTACAGAGAGGTGGAAACTGCAACATCTTAATAGAGATCCTTTTTTACGCAGAGGCATGAAATGCTGAAATTATATGGCTGGAATATCTGCTCTGTTAGGGAAAAGCTTACAGTCTCGTAAAAGATTTCAATGGGAAGAAATGAAGGTACTTGTCTGAATCATTTGTATACAGCTTCATATAGTCACTTCCAAATTTTGGACCTATTTCAAAAAGCAATAGATGCATAGGGTACCATACAGATAGCAGTTCATTGTTCTTGCCAGCATGTTAAACTTCGGCTTGTTCATTGGAATCTGAGGTAGTTTGCAACATTTTCAGGATGGTGAGGAGGTCTACACCAATTTTATAATTGTGTGGTGTGATGCGGTCTGCTAGTGGAAAGCAGATGTATGATAGAAGAGGGCTGAGTTTCTGTGTTAGATTAGAAGTTACATGTTTCTCTCCACTTAGACTACTGACTGTTTTAAGAAAAGGTTGCCTATCTCAGAGCTGCAATATTCCAGAGGCAAGGAGTGTTGAGTATACCTCCTCTGACTGTCAGAATAAGGTATGCAATTATAAACACTGTGAGACAGCAGATTACACTTGTATAAAGTAACTGTAGAAGATTTTAAAAAGTATTTAGGAGTATGATGAAGTGATTTTCTGAAATCTCGGTTTTGAGGATGGGATTCTCAGAACAGTTTGGAAAATACTGGTCATTACATGCAAATGATGCTAAAAATATAAATTTACTATCTCTGGCATTGATTGATTTCATATATAAACCTACAAAACCTCATTCCTTCTATTCGGAAATGTTTCTTCAGTCATGACAGTCAGGAAATGCAATAGGTCCTCAAGTCCCTCTTTTTGCACACGGAAGACTGTTTCTTAGTGTATACTATTTTTTTAATGGAAAATTTTAGGGAAACTTCACTTATCTGTGTGTGACCGTGCTTTGGCCTTTCACATAGATAGTGACTGAAGAAGCATGTAAACAGTGAAATGCAGTAGGTTTATAGTGCTAACACTGTGGTGTGAGTAGACCACTTCCATTGGTGAACCACCCAGAGGTCCTTGTGATTATTTGTGTGATTCTGGCTGGTCATCAGCAGTGACTTTTGGGTTCTGTGGCAAAGTACTTCAAAAAATAGCAGAACAGTTACACGTGACCTTTTCTGTAAGTGGGAAAAGAGAAAGTTCTCAAGTGGTTAATTTCTTGGTTAAGACCTGAACCACATTTTCTGTGCAGGTCCCTTTTAAAGTACTGCTGAAAATACTTTTCTCTTATTGCCAAATAGGAGAAACTGGGACAGCCACTAATGGACAATCTTATCTTTAAACATTGCTTTCCTAGCACTATTTTCTTTGCCTGTTTGAGTTTTCAGACAGAGCAGGGAACCATAACCACAGGAATCCTCAAGCAATTCTTTAATGTAAATCATGACAGTGAAAGCATTTTAAGATTTAATAGGCACAAAAGCATTACCTTTCTTGTGTGTATTTAAAGCTTTAACCAAATTTTAAAATGTGTGTATTTAGCTACCCAATACAGGTGAGTGCTTTCAGTTGTTATTTCTGTTGCAAGCTATCAGGAGGTCAGAGCCTAAAGCATTCAAAGATGCCTAAAACTCCTTTAAAACTCCTTTTTATGAGTGTATGTAAAGATGAAGTAAAGGTTGGTAGATTTGTGACCCTGAAGGCTTGTCAAATTATAAACCTTGGGTGAAATAAGTGCTATAATAAACATATAGTCAGAATATTGTGTTATCATCTATAACAGTGCAAAAATAGTAGTTCATTTCACATAGCAATGGTATGCTTTACCAAAAACTGATAACAATGGACATAATGGAACAAGAATGGTTTTATGGTAGGTCCATCTGTAAAGCTATCTAATGGAAAAAAATATTAATTTCAAACCCCTGCAAAATACATTTTAGATTTTCAAATTACCATTATTATTTCTCAGATCAGATTTTATAACCTTGTTATAAAATATGTGCTGGACTGTTTTACTGAAGTTAGATCTGACACTGTAAGTCTGGGTCTGTGCCATACACCTGGCTTTTGCATTATTATAATCTGAGCTTTGAGATGGAAACCAGACGAGTATTGTCTTTTAGGGTACATCACTATTTACATGGTATATGATTATTAACTAACTTTTGGTATTTCTTTCCGAGTATCAAATTAAACCCAGGGAGCAACAGAAGTCAGTAACCTAAACCAGTTATGTCTTACTCAAAGTTCATTAAAATCCTTGAAAAAATTCTTATTGACTTCAGCATGCCTGGAATTATTGACTTTTAACCAAACATTGAGCAAAACTCTACTATTATGTTTCTGAGATATTTAGATTGTTGCAAGCAATTATATATGCAAGGTGGTTTTATCTTTTGCTGCAAATTGTTGTTTGGCTTAAAGAAAGAGAGGAGAATTTTTTATTTTTTTTAAATCGCTGGGTCACCGCAGCAAGATAGCTAAAGATAAGGGTCCTTAAGATTCAGAAATAACATGTGGCAGTTGCTGGGGTTAAGCAACAAAATGGGTTTGATTGTACAGAGTTAGTCATCTGTTGGGTTACATCCCATCCTTTCCAACAGATGAGCCAGCGAGAGAACAATTGGATGGAAAGGATATAAACAAAAGAGTTAGAGATGGCCTTGAGGCTTCCCCATTTAGTTGATGTGTGCATTTTGGATACACATAGATGCTGTTCCCTCTTGCTTGTGTGCACTCATTATGCTGTGCTTCACATTTAGTCAAATGTGTTGACTACATCGTACAGTGCAAGGATCAGGACGGGAAAGGTAAAATTTTTGTCACTTCCAGGTGCTAATCTGTCTACAGAAGTTGTAGTAACTGCTAGTGTTAACTGGTTTTAATTAGATTTTTCTCTCATTTAAAAAAGTAATGTGTAAAATCTGAGTGAAGCAAGTGTTGTATATCTTCATCCAGTTTAGCTGGCAAGAAGGGGAGGGCTTAAAGCTCTCAAGTAATAATAAGCTCTCTATAAGTAATAGTCACTGTATTGTGAAAGACTGTATTTAAATATGTGGCAATGAAGATAGAGCATATATATGAACCCAACAATTTAAATCTTCACAGGACTCTTTGCTATTTACAATGTTTTATGCTGTTTACTGTGTTCTTGTTTTCCTTGCTAACACGTTCTTTGCTGGTGTTTTTCTGAACATTATTTGAAGACATAAGCTTTTATTCACCAGCCGTTGTTGTGACCCTTAACCTTGCTTCAGAGGTATTCTGAAGTTAAGAAGAAAAACAGTAAATAGATAATATTGTCCCAAAGTAGTGTTTAATGATAAAGCTAAGAAAAAATAATACTTGTAAATGGAGAGGACATTTTCCTGCTCCCTCCTCACCTGCTGCCTCCATTCCTGCTCAAAACCACATGCTCTTTTCTCCTGCCCATGGCCAGCAGTGGTGCTTTCCAGACTCTGATGGATTGATTCAGGTTGCCCATCTTTTCAATAATTATTTCCCTCTGTTTGTCAAGCTGGTTTCTGCTGTATTGAATTACATTTGTTCAGCAAGGTGGGTGATGGCTATCCAATTTCAGGGAAGACTAGCAATGGTAAACATATTTTATAGGAGTAGGTGACAGAGATTAATAGAACAAGACATTATTCTATGCCATATCATGTGGCTTAAGTTTTCATGTTTCCTCGTGCATCTATGTGGTTTAATAGCCACAGTTTAATTTCCTATATGTAATGTTCATTATTTGTTATATAAGCTAAAGAAACATGGAGAATTCCATCCATACATCACACAACAATTTATGATATGTTATTTAGCTAGCCATCTCTTTAATAATTCTTATTTTAATTTTCTGCTTTTATATGCATAAATATAGAAATTTGGTATTAATTTATCATGGCAGTATTGAATCTAATTACATGTTTAAGAGAAAACAGAAAGAGAAACTGAAAAATACCAGTATTTAGTAACTTAAAGTGAACTTTCAGCTTGATTGAAAAAAGTGAAAAGAATAGTCTGCTGGGAGTAAATTTCACTTATTGGGGAATCAGAGACTATATTATGAGCTTAAATGAGATGTTTTAACCTTCTTTAAACTTCTTGATCTTGCTGCAGCACTTGACTCCTGTCAGAACATACTCTTTAGAGCTGGGATTCCCAACTCATACACACAGCAGTGGCACACAGGTGGCTTGGCTCCCAAGAAGACTTTAGTTTCTGTACAGATGAATTTTTCTCTTCCTAAAGGGATCTTAGTTGTGTCCTAATTGCTATTAAAAGTCTTCTTACAAAAATTCTTTTCACAAAAACAAAATCAGGAATGTCTTGAAAATGAGGTCTTAATTAGTGGCTTTTGTCCAAGTCGTTAAAAACAATCATGATCTAGGAGTTACCCAGCATGAGGTTGTATAGGTAGCTTAGAGTACTGAGTATGCTGTAGTATTTTTTCCCAGGTAGAGTTTGATGACTGTTGAAAAATTTATGCATAGTAAAATGGTGTCTCTAGGACCCAACTGAAAAACAAGTGAAGTAAGAATATCTGTGAGTTAGATGTTTTCTGCTGGGGTAGATTTGGTAACCACTTGGAGGTGATACAAAGGGAACTTGCAGCTGGAACTATAGATACTGCTGAAAGCTTAATGTCAACAAGGAGCCCAGAAGTGCTCCTAAATCAAGTCTAAATTGACAAGTTTCACTATGACCATAAATTTTTTAAAATGTGTTTCCTTTTCCAGCAGTATCTCCTCCTCCTTGCTCAGCTGATCTTCCCATGCAATGGAGCATTCTTCAAACAATTATGTGACTCATAGTTAGTATAAGTGTCTGTCCTTTTGCTGATACTTGAGTTCATATTATGTGATCAGTGCACCCAGATAATGCAAATGTATGGCACTCCTAAGAATCCATCTCTTTGTGATGCCTTACCATAAGCCTTTTATGTTGGCAAATGGTTCAGTTTGGATTTCTATTTGTCTTAAAACTCCCTAGTTGCCCGATGTTTCAGAAGAGTTTAAAACATTCCAATTTTTAAAGTCTTCCATTTTATAAAGTAAAATGTGATCCTTGGCTAAAATTTCCAGCTTTTTGTTCTACTTTTGCAACTTTTCCTTAAGAAAATTTTGGTTTATTATATAAAATTATTTTATGTTTATGTTTTTACATTATTGTATATATTATGTAATATGTTTTTACATTATTGGATCCAAAGATAGACAGAGTGAATGAAGAGGTTATCAGTTTAGATATTTGTATTTGTATATTTGTAAAGTGAATTTAAAGTCTAAAGATTAATTTTTTCCTATCATTTGATTTCAGTTTTTTAATCTGTTTTGAATGTTTGTGATTAATTTCTTTGGCTTGGGATATTCCTGGGATATTGTGTGTAATCAGAATATGCTGATGATTTCATACTTTCACATTTCTTTCTACATTGTATATGAAAACTAGATCAATGCACAAGTCTTATCTCTGAGTTCACTTGGATGTGGTGATAATTTAATGACTGAGGAATCCAACTTTGGAAATTACTAATAAGCGGTTATTTCTGTGTTTTAAAACCATGCCAGAGTATTGTTCAGAGAGAATAATCAAGCACAGATTTCTTTTACTTTTTGTGCAGACTAAAAAGCAATGTCTTTTGAGCTCTTCAGATGCTGTATAAAAAACTGACTGTGAGTCTTTCTAATCTAAAACAGTATTTCTTACATAATTACTTCCTCCAACTTTCCCTCAATTATAGTCCTATGTTGTATGTCCTTCTTCTGCTTTTACATAATGTCTGCAGCTGCTGTCACCAAAATACCAGTTTAATCCCATACGGGTAAATTAAAACTGCATGCCAGAACTTCCAGACTACCTCTTCTTCTTCCCTTTTGTGTTTTCCTTAGGATAAATATTTGTCATTCTTCTTTTTCTCCCAGATACTTTTTATAGACATTATTACATAATTACAGTATATATTACGCTTTCTAAGGTACCTTCATTTGTGAGAGAACTTTCTAATGAACATCTAAATGTCAGTAGGTATTAGTTTCATATTATTCTTATAACAATTAACAATGTGATAGGTGACTGCATGTAAAATTTTATTGTTTGAGCCCAGAAGACTAATAGCTTCTGTTACATGCACTTCTAACAATCTTAATGAGCAGCAGAAAGTGTAATGATTTAGAAAGGAGAATGGTAAAACAATAACAACGAGTGATTTTGGTGACTCATTTCTCTTAAATCACCTCAAAATTACATCACTGTAAACATGAAGTAAAATTATTAAGGAGTTAGCTTCAGCTGTAAAACCATGTACCTGTGGAATACAATCTCTTATTCTGAAAAATTACAAATGAGGACTGACATTGTATATGAACTCCCTAAACCAGTTGGCTGCAGAAGTACAATGAAAGCAAATTTAATTCAGGAAATACACAGTCCCCTTTTTTTGCTGAATAAATAAAGCATTTAATTGACTTCCATATGTTTTTGTGGTTCCCCTTCCCCCATACTTTTATATAAAAGAAGACTGCTTTTATGGAATTTCCGGTTCTATTGCTGTATTTTTAAAAAAATGAAAAGCAGTTATTACGAAGGAAAAGCATAACAGGAAAACAGATCCAAATAGCCTGAGTGCTACTGGCTCTATTTGAATAAAAACAAACCCCAAACCTTCCCGTGGCCACAGTTTCATGCCTGCTTTTGCTTGAGCATTGTTTAAACTCTGAAGCCGTGAGTACTGTAAAACAAGTGATACCAATGAAATGGCAAGACATTTTTCTCTGGAAAAGATCGCTCCCCACTGTTGTTAGAACCTCCAAACCCCTTGTCAGTCAGTTAATGGCAGAGTCGCTAACAGTGCATTAGGATCCTAGCAGGCTTCATGTCAGCTGACAAATAGCTTCAGTGACTTCTCCAGTAAATGAGCAAGTTCTTCTAACATATTTATTGGGCTTTTACAAACTGGCATTTTTGCCCTCCTGTGCTTTCAAGAGTTCTAAGTGTATGCTTGCCCCATTCTGCTTCCATTTCCAGTCTTCATCCCTGTTCCGTCAGGGTGACTTTTTCCCCCTCATGCCATTTTGTTCATCTGAAGCTCCCATACGGCCCTTTACAACAGTTTTTTTTGCCTATAATATTTTTTTTTTGACTCCAGGTAGTGTTTGATGCTACAGGTAATCTACATTCAGAGAAAAATCAGAAATTGTGATGCCTTTCATATGACCAGAGAACAACTTTTATGCAGATGTTTTCTGTATGAATAGATACACAATGAATTCTTGTGAGAAAAGAGCTTTTCTGTGAAGGCTACTTTGCTCAGGCAAGTATTTTTATGGCCCATATTTATAGGTCTATTCTATAGTTGTTTGAGAAACCTGCAGAAATACTATTTTTAGAATACGGTTTGCGGTCTGCTGGGATGGAGAGAAAATTGTAACTTGTATTTTGGATGGAAAAAAACAACACATCCTACATGTTATATGCTTAAAACATAAGTAATAAAATAATCTTGCTGAACTTTGGGACTGTGTCAGTCCATTTCTTAGTGCCATAATGTCCATGCCATAGACCCCATAGAAAAGGAGGGTGCAGTTACCTCCAGTTCAGGAGCCTGGGCTGGATTCTCTCCTGAGCCTGCTCAGCAGATGCAGGGCCCTTCTGCCACATCTGGCTTCTAACTCTAGGGCTTATTTATTAGTGTTCCTCCTTCCAGCCAGCTAATTAGTACACTGGACAATTCGTATGCCGTGGATTTTAATTCTGATTCCATGTATTTTTCTGGCAGAAGTTTTATAACAGCAGATGATACATACACTGCAGTTAGAAGTCAGGCCCTGGAGATGACATCTTTCTTTGCAGTGAGGAGCTAGTTGACATTCCCTTTATATGCCCTGAAACCTCCAAAGAGAAATAAAGCTGAAGGAAAGCTTGTGAGCAAATTTTCAAAGTGATTTAGGGACCTAGAATCTAGGGCTCAGTGAAAGTCAGTGCCAATT
This sequence comes from Manacus vitellinus, assembly GCF_001715985.3. Lineage (NCBI taxonomy): Eukaryota > Metazoa > Chordata > Aves > Passeriformes > Pipridae > Manacus > Manacus vitellinus. Next base: position 28,842,827 of record NW_021940682.1, on the reverse strand, counting down.
TCCCAGATATATTAGAAGATATAATGGTGGTGAATCATCTCTGTTCATCACAAGGCCTTGCTTTCAGCTGTTTATAGGCTTGACAACTCTAAATATATGGGCTAATACTTTTAAGGCAGGTGTTGGCTTTAAGCAGAAGTTTTAGGAGAATAGCAATCAAATTATATTTAATTTATTTTCAAGAATGAAGATGGAATGGAGACAGGCACTATGATGCTAGATAAAATAAGGCGAGTCTTATGACATTTTGCTATGAAGCTATGACACCTCTATTTTGAAGCAGAGTCTTCAGATTTTGCAAGAGAATACTGGAGGGTGAGCAAAGTGCTTTTCACTCCTTTCCTGTGAAAAATCTTCTGAAATTTGAATGAGATGTGACCATTGAAAAGTCTCAGTTCACACAAGCTTTCTAAACTTGGAGATTAGATAATAAACCATCTGTAATAATACCTGTACTGAACGTGCTCCAGTTCTTGGGCTTGCTTTTCCTGACAGTCAGAAGTCTCTGTGACATTAGATGTGGTCACTGAGAAAATTAGGGCTCTGCCCTGAGGAAGAGGATTTATCTTCCTCAGACCTGGGTGGTGTTTGGGGGAAACGGCATCAATGAAATAATGAAGGGGTTGTAGTTTGGAGCTGTGCTGAGAAGGGAAACAGAGTTTGGGGGAAACCTGGGTCTAAAGAAATGGGTAAGAAAAGAAGCAGGTACAGACTTGAAACTTGGATGAGAAGTCAGAAGAATTGCCACAGGTGAGAACTAGGTTATAATGTTGATTTTAGCCCTTAACATTTGGGCCATACCAGGAGTGGAAAAGGAAGCAAGAAGGCTGTCTGAGGCACAAAAGACATGGGTGGCAGTATCTATGGCTCCCCTTGGTGCCTGACCACTGTCACCTGAGCAGCATAGGACTTGGAAGCCTTCCAGTTTGCTAAACCAGCACCGCCACTCTGGGAAATGCCCTTGTCCCTGCTCCCAGGTGTTGTTCCTCCTCACTTGTCCATTACAGGACCTTTCTTTATGCAGGCAATTGATTTTCTCCACTAAGGTGATAAGAACATTCTGCAATCAAACAAAAAGGATGAGTAGATTTTTCTGAACATCAGATTAAATTCTTTGCTAGGCTTTGTAGCATTCTTTTGGTCTTGTTGCTTTTAAAATTTATGAGGGAAAAGCCTGGAAAACAATGCCGTTTAAAAAAAAAAACAACTGTATAGATAGTTTTTCAGTGGCTTCAGGCACAGTCTTGACACTATTTCCTAACTAAATATGAATCTAGTTCACCCAGCTATTTCTCTACTAACACACTAAATAATCCAGTGCTTCATTAAGTTTGGCCACACATCCATAGAGATCAAAACATCATAAAATGCTTCCCCCTTGTGTAGTAATTACCTTCACTTGTACATTCAGCTATAAAGACCAACCTCTAATACCAGATATTGAGAGCAGAGCACACTTTCTTTACCACCTTGCTGTCTTGTAGAGGGGTTTTATTTTCCTCTAAGAAAAGAGAGATGTTGATTTTACACACCAGAATATTTTGACTATTACATTTAAGTTTGTGACTGAGTCATGAATAATTTGCCTTTCATTTAACCTTATTCACTGTGTGAGTATTGCAAACATTTTCTTTTATTAACTGTGCATTTGCAATGGGATCTTGAGGCCCCTGTTGGGATTCATTTGGATCTGCATGTAGAGAGTAGTAGTTCAGAATAGTGTAAAAATAGGGTAGCTCACAGAGCTCTCTCTGCATGAAACATCACTGGGAGTGGATCTTGTAAGGATAGGGGAGGAGTTGCAGAAAAATAAAAGTTCCCTTATGGCTATTTTATACACTAGGGCTATTTAACAGCTTTTGCCCTTTCTTACTTTGTTCCCTAAATGCTCTTTTCTACTGTCTGAAGAGTAAATGTGATTATTTTTTCTTGTTGTTTTGCATTTTTCTTACTCCTCTGCTTTTTATACACATTTCTGTCACTTGGTTGCCCAGGGCCTCACCTCCACTTCTCACCTCAGTAAAGCTCCTCTACCTGCCAGAGGAAAAGAGGATCCAGGTACTTGCTATCACAGTTTTCGCTCTGTTGGCAGAAAGTCAAAAGTACCAGTCACAGTGTGTCGCTGCTTAATTCAGAAGTATGGAAGAACTACAAGGATGAACAGCTGTGTTGGAGGGAAGGGACGTGCTTTAAAAGACAAACTGGTGGAAGAATTCAGCTCTTTCTGAAGCAGTTAATTTCAGGCAGCCATTCTCCAGGCAATTGGAGCTCTCTTCTTCACAAAATAATTCATCCTGATAATTCATTTAAGAAAGAAAGGGTTGATTTTTTTTTCTCCATGTTGTTGATAAACAACTTCAATGGTGATTTCTCAGATGGTGTACCAGCTGGTGTTTTAGATCTAGGACAGGCAGCCACTGCTCTGGGAGAGGAGGATTTTCTCAGAGTGCAGCACCTTCAGAAGTTTCTTTTTCAGGAGGCTTACTGTTTAAGAAGGAGTGCAGTTGTTGTTCTTGTGCCTTTTCCCCCTTGCCTTTTGTGGCACTGGCTCAATGGAGTGTTCAGTAGAATTCTAGTATGTTACTTTTTGGTGACAGCCTGTAAAATAAGATGTATTTTTAATTAAATGACATACTGATGTTAATCAATTCCCTTTCTGGCTTCAATTGCCAATATTTTCAAATAAGCTATTTTCAGTGCCAAGCCACTCATGACATGAGGGTTTGAAGAGTGAAATTTCAAAAGATGATGAACATGGTTGGAAAAACCCTGGACAGTTTTTCTCAAGATGGCAAAATAGCATTTAAATACAGTTGGAATTTAATCCAAAAGAAGTGAGATAAAACATGAATTAAATTGGGCACATCAGTTGAGAAGATTAATGTGCTGAAGAATACATGTTGATTATTCCTCTGAGAAATAGAAAAAAAAATGTAAGTAGAAGTCTCTTAGCTAGAAATATATTATGCATTTAAATTCCAACAAAATATGTATGAACTAGCCTCCTTCAATCTCAACACGGACCAAGAGGAGGCCTCTTTGGACTGTGTAGAAAATAAGATGTAAACCATTTGGAGTTTTCTTATATTTATCATACTAGTACTAAAAACAGCCTCCTAATCAGGCCAAGTAAGCTATAGGGTCTTGATTAAGCCTGTATGACTTGAGTGTTAAAACATGTTGAATATAATGCCTCAAGTAAATCTGATGTTCCCTGTGCTGGTGACATGCAGTGAATGTTTTCTACTCTAGTGACCTATATTAGTGCCCCACGCATGCCCAAATGGTGCTGTCCTTGGCAAGGTCCCATTTCTGTGATCTGGCTCAGTACTCCTAGATCGTGTTGCACTTTGCCATGTGGATTAGTAATTGGACACCAGACAAGCATGAAAATACCACAGCTGGAGGCTAGGATTCACTCCATAGGATGTGTACCCCTCCAGAGTGTTTCCAGGGAAATACAGTTTGAGTGTACCTGCACTTACACGTGTCTGGTGTTCTCCTAAGTGTCTTTTTCTATCAACCCGCAATGTCCGCTCTTGTAGGTGGATCTTATGCTATCTAAAGCAAGAAATACTTTTTATTCCTTATTTATATAGCTTCATTGAAGACTCTGGAGTGTAGTAGGGCTTCTTGAATGCTGTAGAACTTAAATTAGAACCATACATTGTACTTTGTTTAGCTGCTTCTAGAATATTTTTGAATCTCTAGGATGGAGGAGTGTTATAGTTTAAATCATTACAATTGCTGTTGTTTTTGAAATGTATTTTAGGGGCAGTGCAATTGAAACCCACTAGGTGTTTCTCCTCATTAATGGTGCTGCACTGGCTTTAAGAGCCATTTGGGGAACGCAACAGGTGCCAAAAGGAAAGGGTTTTCTGGCAGAATTGCAGAGATTGAGCGGGCTACAGGAAGACAGAGGTAATTTTTTTTTAATCTAAATTTCAGATTTTAAAAGGAGATTTAGTTTTATTAACCATATTCCTTCTCCTTAACAAGCTGAGATGCTTTGGACTGTTCCCTGTTTTTCTTTGGGAGACAAAATACTAAGCTTTTATTTTTGTCAGCATTTTTTGAATATGCCGTGGTATTTGGGACTCTCAAGCACCGTACCCTGTCTACTTTGATAGTTAAACAGGCAGAGTTGTGGACAAGTTCAAAGGCTGAGAAGGGATTTTTATTCGATAGACCAGCTAGCCAGTTTTTAGGTTTTTCTCACAATTTTTTGCCAGAATTTTTCCTTGGAAAACATTTCACAATGTTTATGCCCCTCTTACTCTTTCCAAAAGTATTTCTTTCTTATTTGTTTCATTGTTGACATTAAAATTTTTGTTTGTTTTGGTTTTCATCTCCATGTCTGCAGCACTTCCCTTTAGGAGTTGGAAATTTTCATCATTTCCTAATATTGTGCCATTTGCATAATCAGTGTAACAGTCCATATATGGAGTACTCAATAAGTAGGAGCATAGAACTGAATTTCAGTCCTCTATATAATTGGTAGTGGATTATGTATTCCAATTTATTAACTACTAAGTTTCAGTCTACCATTAAAAATTATTTCTGCCATAGGGAAAGATTAATTTAAAATTAATTCATAGAAGGTCATTGTCCAGCAGAACAGTGTTGTACACATCAGCAGGGATTTGCTGATTTTCATGTTAAGAAATAGAATAACATCACAGTAATAAGGCTAAAGTAGACTGGGGTCTACCTCTGCCTAATGGCAAAATATCATTCCCTGTTAGTTGATAGATGCTACAAATGTAAGCTAGTAAAGATTCTGAAACAGAAAACTTTAAAATTAACTTCTACTGATTATCAAAGTGTTTTTACTTGTTTTGATGTTAAAAATGTAATAAGGCAAGACTGTAAAATTCCTGTTATCAGTATGCAAATGTGAAATATGTTTCCTATTATGTACACTCTATGTGATATTTCAGAATCAGAAATCAGGTGATTTTACATGGTGTGAGACTGATTTCTTGCTTCACGTTCTGATCTCATTTGGGACAGTTTTTTTCTTTTTCTGGTTGCTCTGTATTCATACTTACAGAATCACAGAATCACAGAATCTGCTCAGCTGTAAGGGACTTACAAGGATCATTGAGTCCAACTCCTGGCCCTGCACAGGACCATCCCCAAGAGTCACACCATGTGCTGAAGGGTATTGTCCAAACGCTTCTTGAACTCTGTCAGGCTTGGTGCTCTGGCCACTTCCCTCGTGAGCCTGTTCCAGCAGGCTCTAGGTGAAGAACCTCCTTCTAATATCCAACCTAAACCTTTAGTGACAGAATTTCAGGCCATTCCCTCAGGTCCAGTCACTGGTCACCACAGAGAAGAGGTCACGAGGAAGTTGTAGGCTGCAATGTCTCCCCTTAGCCTCCTCTTCTCCAGGCTTAGCAGACCAAGTGACCTCAGCCACTCCTCATACAGCTTCCCCTCAGTGCCCTTCACCATCTTCATTGCCCTCCTTTGAACATTCTTGAATAGCTTAATATCCTTCTTCTATTGTGCACACAATATTGAAGGTGGGGCAGTACTAGATCAGAGCAGAATGGAACAATTCCCTCCCTTGACTGGCTGGTGATGCTTTGCCTGATGCCCCCAGGACATGGTTGGCCCTCCTGGCTGCTGAATGTGACTGCTGAGTCACATTCAACTGGCCACCGATCAGGACTCCCAGGTCCCTTTCCATGGCACTGCTTTCCAGCATCTCATTCCCCAGTCTGTAAGTACATCTGGAATTGCCCCATCCCATGTGCACAATCCGGCACTTCCTCTTGTTGAACTTCATAAGGTTGGTGATTGCCCAGTCCTATAATTTGTCGAGGTCTCTCTGCAGGGCCTCCCTGCCTTCAAGGGAGTCAACAGCTCCTCCCAGTCTTGTGACATCTGCAAACTTGCTTAGTATCCCTTCCAGTCTTGCATCCAAGTCATTTATGAAGATGTTGAAGAGCACAGGGCCCAAGATGGAGCCCTGTGGAACCCCACTAGTGACAGGTCACCAGTCTGATGTTACCCCATTCACTATCACCCTCTGTGCTCAATCCACGAGCCAATTGCTCACCCCCCACATGATGTGTTTATCCAGCTGTGCGCTGGGCATTTTATCCAGAAGGATCCTGTGAGAGACAGTGTTGAAAGCTTTGCTGAAATGCAAAAAGATTACATCAACTGGCTTCCCTTAATCAGCTAGGTGGGCTACCTTGTGATAAAAGGAAATGAGATTTGAAAAGCAGGACTTTCCTCTCCTGAAGCCATGCTGGCTGTGACCAATCACTGCATTATCTTTCAGGTGTTTTTCAACACCTCCCAGAATAATCTCCATAACTTTACCAGGCGCTGAAGTGAGACTGACAGGCCTCTAGTTTCCAGGGTCCGCCTTCTTGGTTGTCTTGAAAATTGGGACAACGTTTACCAGCTTCCAGTCAGCTGGGACCTCTCTGGATTGTAAAGACTGCTCAAAAAACATTGAGAGAGGTTTTGCAATGGTATCAGAAAACTCTTTGAGGATTCTGTGATGAATTTCATCAAACCTCATAGCTGGAGCAACAGATGTTGCATAATTTCAGGGTCAGCTGGGAGCTGATCATTCTCACAGTCATGGTCCTCCAGCTCAGGGTACTGACACCCCCTTGGTCCATCATCCAAGTTGAAGACAGAGGCAAAGTGTTAAGCACCTCTGTCTTGTCACCCTGTTTGTGAGGTGAACATCTTCATCCTATAAGAGGCCAATGATATTTTTATACTGCCTATTGCTATTAATGTATTTGAAAATATTCTTTTTATTGTTCTCCACTTTTCTGGTCAGCTTGAACTCCAGTGAAGTTTTGGCCACAGGAATTTTCTTCCTACAGTGGCAAGCAGATTCCAAGCAGAGAATCTGCAGGAGCTCTGATAAATTTTAACATCATATTTAATGAGATTCTGGGTTGTAGTATGTTGTGGGAGGTTTGGGAATAGATTTATTCATATGCCATTTACGTACCTTGTGGAACAAAGTTGGTTATCTTCTTTTATACTTGATTGGTGGTGGATTCACCATCCCTGGAGGTTTTTTAAAAGAGATTGGATGTGGCCCTTAGTGCCATGATATAGTAATTGGAGTTGGATCGGGGTTGGACTTGATGATCTTGAAGGTCTTTTCCAACCCAACCTATTCTATGATTCTATGATTGTGATGTGATGCAAAAAGTAATGTTTCATATCTAAAATAAAATAGTTTTTTAATAGGGTATCATGAATTATACTCTGGATTGTTTAAGTTGCAAGGGCAAATACATGTTGGCTTAAGGCACTTGTTTAGAATACGCTATGGTCTGGCCTGGTTATAGGTGCCACATATTGTTTTTCAATCTGAAACACTTCAGTGGTCAGCATAAGTGGATGTCGACACAGCCTATTCCTCCTTGGCTGTGAGTATATCTCGTATAGCTCTTGCCCCATGTGAAACACCCTGTAACTGAAATTATTTATGGAATCCAGATTTTACCAAAGAAACCTTTCCAGATTCTTTCTACCAAAAATCCAAGTAATGAAAAATGCACCACTCCCATAGTACCCTAAGATGCTGCTTAACAGTGGCTTTTATCGTATTCCTTCCATTTTTCTCTCTCATTTAGACATTTGAGTGACTCTTTTAAGAAGCAACCACAGATTGTGTGCAGTTTTCTTGTACACAATGTAACAAACATGCAGCAAGAACACTACGGTTCCTGTTTGTCTCCAAAGGTTGTAATTCTGAAATGCTCGTTGCAATTTTTCCTTGTGTAAATAAAATGTGTGCCTGGAAACAAGTGTTCTAGGAAACAAGGCTGGCAACAATTTTTTCAGTAAATTATTGATTTGTTCAAAAAGTTGGCATTGATATTGAATAGATCACAGTTTATTGCAGTGATGAGTAATGATATATACAGTTTAGGTCAGACTTGGCAGGATTAAGAGCAGCAATAGCACCAGATAAGATGATTGTCACTCAGTGAGGGCCCTGGAGAGGACAGTCAGTCTAGTGGGCCATGGGGAACCATGACTGCTGGAAGGTGAGGTAGAGTTGCTGTGACTGGGGATAGCTTCAGCCCCTTCATTTGTGAGAACTACAGGACAGTTTAGGCACGTGGCACAAGGGGAAGCATTTTTAAGGCTATGTTAATTAATGTCAAAATATTGGCCTGAGATAGAGCTGGCTTAGGATCAGAGGAGAATGAAAGCAATTTATTGTGTTCATCTGTATATGTTCTGTGTATGTTGTATGAATGTATTAATAGTACTTGACATGTTTATGTTTTTATATTTAAAGGATGGGTAGCTCTAGATTAAGTTACTGTGGTCACTTTATTTCTCATATCTAGTTTTTATTTCCATAGATGGAATAAACTGAATTTACTAGAAGTGGTTGACTGCATTTCTATGCTCTATTAAGTTATTAGACATCTACTTAGATATGCATTCTTACTTCTCTCCCCACATCAACTTCTTCAGTGTGATAAACCCCCAAACAGAGCTCTTGCCACATTATTGTTCTTGTTCTTGACATTTTTTCCTGTATTTTTGTTCCTAGCCTTCAGTTTCTACTAAATATGTGTACACTTATTTGAACGTGCGACCATCTTGTTTGAAGCAATATATGTGCCAGGCCTGGGATGCTTTTTGTTTATGCAGGTAGAAGAACAAAAAGAAGACAGGGAGATAGTGAGATATTTATCCACATTACAGGAGTGTGGCCCTCCTGGAATAATTGCATCTCTGTGAGCTCCTGCTTTGCAAATTCCTGCTGTCCCTCTGCAGGAACAATTCAAAACAGAACAGATGTACTCTGTTCAGTCTTGTCCCAGTAGAAATCAACAGATATATTAGCACAGATTTCACTAAAAGTAAAACTGTGAGGAACAGTATCTACTGCGCAGTTTTTCTATAGATCCTCCTATTCTACCTATAAATATGTAGCCAGATGCCTCCAGTCAATCCCAAAATTTGAGTTTAAAGACAGTGGTGCACTACAGGTGGGATTAGTCTCACTAGTTTTTGTCCTCTGAAAATTAGGAATTTAATTTAAACTAGTCCTCTAGGTTGCTTTCCTGGTTTTTGAAGGGCATCTTCAAAGGGGAGTTCATTCTTCTTTTATTAGGCTCCTGCTTGGGTTAAACTGCTTCATAGTTTCCTGTTTCTCTGGGTACAGACTGCTGATGGAGCCTAGATGCTCACCTCAGGCTAGATGCCTGCCTTTTGGAAGAAAATATCTTGTTCCTAAATACTACTGACTTTCAGTGATTAGCCATATTTATTTCCATACCAAACAAACTGGTATGGAATATGCATATAAAAAATGAAATATGCATATATAATTAAATATGTAAAATCAGAAATATAACAGCATAGTTATGCAACGTGTATATTCTTTTGATATATTCCATTGCAGTTAATTGGTGCCTTGAGTGCTCTGAGCCACTGAGGTATCAGAGCAGCAGAGGTCACAAAACTGAGTTAGGAGTATGTGCCATTGTTGGATGCAGGTCTGCTTTTCCATAGGTCTCTTCCTGTGTAAGTCCCCACTGTTAAAGCTCTCCTGCATCCTCTGTGCCATTGAGCTCTGGGATGAGTGACTCGCATGATGTGGGGGCAGGAGGTGACATCCTTTCCCCACCATGATTAGTCACACACATCCTGTACCTCAGTGCTTCCCCAGATTCACCCTGTGGCCTCAGTGCCATCCCCTGTCCCAAGAGCTCCCTTCTCAAATTTCACTGTGCTTCTGGGAGTGCAGGGCTTTGTCTGCCTGCCTTGAATTGATTTTGATGCCTGGCAAAGATGACAGTGTTAGGGAAAGCAGTTCATTCCACCTAATTCCACATGAAAAAGGATTAGGGCAGAGCAAAGTTTTGAATAGCATTAGTGAAGCAATTGATCCAATATAGAAACAGGCCAGCTTTTTAAGTATCTGCAAACAAGACAGAGCTTCAGATACTCATTAGGACCATAAGCTTACAATAAGCTGTGATGAACATTTCAATTTATGCAGTAGTGCCAAGGGGGGATGTGGTTGGTTGGTTTGTTTGTTTGTTTAGCTCCAGGCCCTACTTCTTATCCTAAATGTAACAATTCTTTTGTTTATATGTCGTCTTCAGTGGAGCTATTTCTGCTTTCTTGTGGTATAGGTAGGAAGATGCCAAACCCCAGAAATTTTAATGAAATATCCAGCTGAAAACAGATTAATGTGTTTTAACTCCTTTGTGAGGAGAAGAATGTTCCTTATGTTTTGCATCAGTATATGCTGCAGTTGGATGTTCTTAATGGAAGCAAAGAGGATCTTACCTGTACTCGATAGCATAACATTGGGTGTTCTGCTGGTAAACAAATTTACTGAAGTACATTGCCAATTCTTTGGTTTGAATAGCCGGTAAAAAAATCAGATTTTAGTAGGTTATTCCCTGCAAAAGGAAAAAATGAGGAATTTTTAGATGCCATTTTCTGCTTTACATGAACTCAGGACACCTTTCTATCTTAATATGGAAAATACCCAAATAATCTGGGGCAATCTCCTTACGTATATCCCAAGATTATTTCAGCCATAATTGTAACATGAAATGTTTCTTTATTCTGCAAATCGATACTATTCAGGTTGTTCTGTGATTTTTGTGGGTTTTTTCTGTGGTGGTTTTTCTGACCCTGAGTTTTGAGTTTTGTCTCTCCTAGTCAGCTCATTTTTCTTTGTCCATCATCTCAACAAAAACAATTTTCACAGTCATTCTGCCAAACTGATTTGAATCCCTGAAAAGCCTTGCATTTGCCTTTGCTCCTAGAAAAACTCTGTGCCTATCTGTCTCTTAGAGATATACCTTATCTCTTAATTTAGAAATATCTTCAGAAAGACACCTTAAAGGATATCAACCTTCTCTCTTAAGGGAGAAAGCCATGATGAGAGCTATGATATAAGGCTCTTTGGTGAAAAGATATCTTCTTTCCTGACTGTTTTCCTCCTTAGTTCTCAATATTTCATATCATATAAAATACTCTCTCCTTATGTTAAGATTTACAACACATCATACAGCAGACCTATATGAGTCAGTGGACTGTTTTTAAGGCATCTGTGAAAAATAGTTGAAAAAATGCTTACCGTAAGTACATTTACATTACTTTACAGAAAACAAAACTGCTCTCTCCAGACTAAGAGCAGTTTACTCTTCCCAAAGCTGAGTATAGAGAGTAAGATTAAATGGCATCTTAAAACTTAAAGATGAATGAGCTAGAGAGGAGAAGCATCATTAAGAGCTTGTAGGTACAGAAGGAAAAAACCAGGATAAATACTATTTTTTAAAGGTTGCTGTTTTAAGAGACAGAGCACTTCCAATGGGCTCGCACAGGAGAGCTGAACGCAGAGACCCTGCATCTCCTGGATCCACATGAACTGCTTTAGGGTTTAAGAGGCCATTTCTGCTTCAATGGACACATGGGCAGGTTTGGAGTGGACCAGGCCATGTTGTGTCTGTCATGGCTTTCTAAAAACTCCAGGATCATAGTGACAAGAGACCAGAGCCAGCGCCTTCCAGCCAGGAACAGAGAACAGCCTAAAGTGACTTTACAAATGCTTTCAAGGAACATTGAAAACTTAGGCAATGGAAAAACCCCAAAACTCTTTGTTGCTTTAAGCCTTTGTTCTGCCTCCTGACTTTGAGTGAATAAATACATGAAGTTTGTTTAGAAGTGTTTGGGTTTCCCTGTAAACAGTGATTCTACCAGCTTTCCACAAAAAAGGTTCACTTGTGCCAAAGTCAGATGGTCTGGTCAGTTGAACAAACCATGTAAGAAACTGGGCAAGCCACAATTAGTTTGAGGTGTTTGCACTGCCTGTTCCCATGAAGGACACCAAGAGGGGTGTGTACATAGTAAAGGACTTGAACAACTCTGCAAGTTGTGCTCCAACATCACGCCTTCTCTAATTTTTGTAGCCTCTCTCCACATGGCTTTGCTATTCCTTCAGTTGTTAGATTCGTCATTAACTCTGCTTTATAGTGTATATTCAGTGATTGAATATGTATAGCTAATACAATTAGATGATAATCATACTATCTACCTGTGGATTTAAGAAATTTTCTCAATTCTTGGCTTTCTTTTTGGGTCTTAGGATCAATCCATCCAAACTGTAGGTCTGGTGTGTTTTTTTTTAGAAAAAGTTTTGCCTAGTAACTGCTGAAGGATCATGTGTGAACCTCTCATGTAAACTTAAATGCCAAAAAAATTTGTAAACCTTTGTTTTGCAAAGAATGGACAACATGCAAATATATTTACATGCTATTGTTTTTAAATAATCTTTGCTTCACATCAGGGGCATTCAGATGGGTTCCCTTTTCTGTGGGCAGTTTTGTGGTTGAATATAATTGCAAGGCTGATTATGCAGTATTGTCATGTGCCCTCTGTATCTGTGTATCTGCCCTCTGTGGCTGCTGTGTGATTAGAATTTGGAGCATGCTAACACAATTAATTGAAATATATTGTCCTTAAGATAATTACTTACAGGACTGTGTTGTACCACTGAATATTATTATGAGCATTTTAAATACCATTTTTAATGGCTTACAATACAAGACCCTTTATCATTTGTTTGCTAGAGTATGTATTTTACTGCAGTATTTTCAGACATTTTACAGTGTTTCTTGGGTATCTAAATCCTGCAAGCTTGTTTGACATGTACCACAGTCACCTGTTTTGCACTGTGGTGTAAATAGCTGTTTGTAAGAGAATGCTTCTGCGGATTTGAAGTTGAAGGAATGCAGTACATTCATTTACACAATAAGGGGATATATAATATTTTGGAGAAATGCATTTAATCTATCCAGCTGAGTTGGGATTGTTTTACTACAAAACCACAGACTAGAGAAGCCATTTGCCCACTTTCATTCTTCTTTAATGTATGGAATATCTTTTTCAGACTAAGAGACACAGATGAAACTTAAGTGGTTCAGCAGACTATAGATCAGAGCTTAAAAGAGTTTTACTACTTGGACTCAGGAATAATTATTAGGCAGATAATGCCAATACCATTATAACCTGTAATAAGATAATGACAGTAACATAAAGTGAAGCATTGATGAAGTATGGAATTTTATTCCTGATAGTGAAGTAACATGAAGCTGCCAGAGAGGGTAAGAACAAAGCCATCTGGTGCAATGTTTGAGAAGCCTTTCTGTGGAACTACACAACTCTAGAGGTAAATCAGTTTCATAAAATTTCAAACTTCACTTTTGGGAACTTGAAGTTCCCAAATGCATAAATTCTTTAAAATAAAATATTAAAAATGCATTAGGGTTCTTTATGTTTTCAGGAAGTTCCTCCGAAGCATTTCTCCTTACATTTATATCAAAATTACATTCAGTAAGTATCATTAAAAAAAGGCAATCCTCTGTTGTCAGAAACCTTTAGGAACAACATTAAATTTAAAGAATTTAAGGAAAAACTTGTTTTAAGGACTCTTCTATTCTATACTTATGTTATGCACTAAATAATGTAGGAAATGGTTGGACTTTTAACAAAGGATATCCTCTGTACAGTAATTCCTGAAATATGACCTTCCCTCCTCCCCCGAAGAAATTATGTTTCTCTGACCTACCTCACTTGCATTTTAGGTGCCTATATCCATCATTCTCATCCTCAGAACTCCCACTCAGCAGCTGTCTATTTTGGCAGCACTTGTATTCCATCCATAGCCATTCCAGTTTTTTGCATTAAGGATTTGTACAGACATGAAATCGTACTTCTGAGAATGCTCAGAAGCTGCATTGGCTTCACAGACTCAAGCATCATACCAGCCAGGTTTATTTAAAGGGCAGGTGAAATAAGCACCTGCCTACTATAAGAAGAAATTAGAGCTGGAAAAAAACCCAGCCAAACAACCCAGCGTTTCAGAATGAAATATTCATTATTCATCAGCAATAAATATTTCCTGTTAAAAAAAAAATTAAAAAAGCGCTAACAAGTTATCTTTATTCCTAGTTTATCAGGGAGTTAGAAGGTTAATGAGAAAGGTTGGAAAAAACCAGTTTTTCTTGTTCTAAAAAAGTAGAGAATTCCCCAAAATAATACTCCACACGCCTCTGAGTGCTTAAACAGCTGTGTGGACTGTCTTGGAGTGCCAACCTTCTCAGCGCTACCTGAGGAGCTAGTGGTGTCATTAGTGCTGTGCAGCACCACAGTCCAAGAAAACAACTGAACCTTACATGAGATGGGACACAAGGTGGTAGGTGGCTGGATTAGAGATTCATTTGAGAGGAGATATGATGCTCCTTTTACTGGATCATTTCTATTTCTTACATTAGTGGGACAAAACACAGAAAGGCTCTTGGAAGAAAAGGCTGGACAACAACCACCTCTGTCCAAAATGAATGCTATAATCTCTAGCCAGCAAAGTTATTTGTTTGTGTTTTCAGTGACTTCCTTTCTTCCTCATCTGCTTCCTGCTCACAACTTCCCAAATCTTGAATTATTTTCTGTGTAGTGGTGTGGCCGCAATGAGAGTATCTCCTTCCTAATCCTTTACAGAAGCCTTTAGTCCCAAGGGGTGATTCTGTGGGAGGTAGAAGATATGGATTTAACTAAATTTAAAGGCAGTGACCCTTTCAAGTGAGTTAGTCAATCCTTATCCTTCATTTCTAGTCTGTTATCCAAGACACAGTGTATCACCAGAATGTGTATTTTAAAAGGAAACATAGGACAGTGAGTGAAGACTTGTGGGGTGTGGAGAGCAGTCCCTTGAGGAAGAGGGCAGTGGGTGCCCTGTGTACAGCCAGTTGTGAGGACCCAGAGAACAGACCTCAAACACAAAAGCACTGTTTTGTGTCATAAAAGAATGGGTTTTCATTTTTTTCAGAGGTAAATCATGGCTGAAAAAATTTTGAGTCATGAATCACATATTCATGTGATTATTCATGTATTATTTTGGGGGGTGCTGTAGTCCTAAAGAAGTGTGTAGAAGAATCAAAAGTTTGGATATCTGTTGGAAGGTTTGCATGGGACATCGAACAGTGAAGGAGACTCCCCAGGTCAAAAGGACCTCCCTCCTTGAGACACTACCTCTTCTCATGTGAAGTGCAGCCAAAGCCTTCACTAGAGGTGTTGAGGCACCTTTTATAATAGAAAGGGTGTTGAGAAAATTTTTAGTAGGAATCTAGAACCATTTTCTTTCCATTGTAAGATCCTTCTAAATTCAGTTGTGTTACAGAAGATGTATGTGAGACACATCTTTCATTAAGAAATGAGAGAGATTATAATAGTGAATCTCATTTGGGATGAAAAGTTTTCTATTGTCAAAGCTATGATAAGATTATTACCTTCTCTTTGTTGTTTAAGAATATTGACTGACAAAACTTACTTCATGCATAAAATTTGTTGTGCTGGATGATTGTAAATTTAAGAATTATTATAATCAGAATGGGCAGGTCCTTATTATGGGCAGTGCTTTCAATGGTGATCAAAGGAAAAAAGGAAATGTCCTGAAGTGGTATTCCTGTTGTACTGAGCTATGTCCTTAGTCTTCCAAGTCCTGAAACACTGTTTTACATTTCTTGATCTGACGAAGTATATGTGTAGGCTGTCATCTGTGTAAGCATAATTTAATTTTCCTAAGCTTCAGCCAGGTAGCAAAAGGCAAAATGGTTGCACACACATGACCATTACTATACTCACATTCACCAAGAAGACCTGTTTTAACAGATTAATAACAGTGAGAAAAGGCTCAGATTACTTACACTTGAAATCATTAACCTATTTACTTAATAATTTTGTGTGACCTTTAGCACCTCAGTGGTGTGCTGAATGTGTGCAAGACATTTATCACTATTAAAATCATAGAGTTTGTGACAAACAACTTTAAAACATCAAAGCCCAGAGAAAAATTAAGCTAGAGTTAAAATGTCTTGTTATAAAATATGTAGCTCAGAAAGCAAACAGTGTATTTTGGTTAGTTTGATTTTCAGAGCTATTCTCCCACATGAGAAGAAAACAGACAATTCAAATTAGTCTCTAAGCCTCAAAAAATCCTGAAGACTTTAAAGTTAGTTGCAGTCTTACAGTCTTATTTACTACTGTTTTCTCACAAGAAAAGAAGAAATGTATGTCTTAATATTTTTGCATCTTTATATATCAGAAATTTGCCTTTCCACACTTAAAAAGAAGTGCTGGCGAAGAGGGTTATTTTGATCCCCAGGCCAAGTTCTTTAATGCCAAATTGCAGTGTGGAAAGAATCTCCCTGTTATAAATCCTAAAAATGAGCTTTGATGGAAAATCTGGAGTAGTGTCACAGTGTCTCAGCTCCATGTAAGGAGCCCCATTGCTGATTTACAAAGGCAGGTGTTGACTCAATCCAGGAATGGTCTGTTTGATACCAAGAGTGGCTTTTTGCTTGTGAACAAAAATAAATCAACAAAGTAATGATGCTTTTGTTCTCTGAATTACTTCATACTTTGTAGGTCTGAGATTGTAGAAGTCTTTTCTCCATTCATCTGTGTTGCTGTGATATTGGTGAACTGCAAAGGAAATCTGTGCAAATTCAGTTCATTTTTCCCTTTGCAGAAAATTTAACTCTGCTTACTGTGCGTTTCTTCATTCAAGTGAACACAGGACTGATCATGAAACTTATCCTGGAAGTGATAAGACATTTATGAGAAGTAGAATTCATACAAGTTTAGAGCACAGGAAGTTTCATTCAAGGGAATGGAGTGGGGCCTCTGGTATGGAGTGTCACCATTGCTATCCTGGATGCCCAGACAAGTAAAAACATGGCTTTCTTTTTATCCTTCTTCCTTTGGAGAGTAAAAGGTGCTCCTTCCTAAATCAGCTGTTTCTTCTGCAGGAGTTCTGTTTAGTCAGGAACTACCACAGAGAGCCATGCTTCAAGCTTTGGGCAGGCTTGGATGATGTTCAAGTGTGGGTGCACCTACAGGAGATAGAGGGATTTTCATATATTTCAGTTCATTTAATTGTATTAGAGAATTCTGGTATTGTGCTTTTAATCAAATTACTTTCTTCACACATCACTACTATCAAGACAAAGCATATGCTCCTCTTATATCTGTCACTACTATAGCATCACATCATCTTACAGAAGCATCTCTGTGTGTCTCACCACACAGGACAGTCATCAGCTCTTTTTATCACATACTCCTTGCCCCCTCACTTCTGGGACACATTTATGCCAACATTAGCAGGAAGGGTTGCTCTGTAGGAAAACTCAAGTTTGGTACTTAGGAGCCAGCATCTAAGGTACACATTTTGGGGATGGAGAATTACTTAGTTTGTTCCATGGACTAAATTCTGGTTAGTGAATGGAGTGCATTCATGCTCTTGAAGCACATCGCTCTGTTTCTTTTTACGTGAAGAGGATCTTTGATAGAGCCCAAGTGGTAGGATCACATTAAGAATCACATTACTTATTTGAACTAAAATGGTAAGATACCTTCTGAGTGGTGTCTCTAGGTGTAACACTTATGCCCCCCAAGACATCCTGGTCTTCCTCGCTCTAATAAAATTATCTAAGATATTAGTTTTAATCAATGTTTTACATAAAAACTACATTGAATAATAGCTCCCATATTTTATTGTACTTTCACCAAATGGGTGCTGAAATGTACTTTAAATATACAAAAAAAAGTATATGTAAGAAATAGTTCCAAAGTTGTACAGACAAATATATGGAGTATTTATAACAGAGAGTGTCAAGGTTGACTCCTTTGGAGGATCACTTTGTGTGGGTGTTACTTAGTATTGTCTCCTGATAATTCAGGAAGCTGAAGGACAATGTTGATAACCGTGATGGTATTGCTCTTTTGAAAAGTATTGCTTCCCTGCAGCACAAGCCTGAAGAGAAGCAGCTGTCTGGTTGGGGTCCCTGAAGCTGAAGGATGAATATCTGGCTCCTTCCTGTGGTATTTTATTGCCATTGCACAGGACTGAAGAGTAGGTGTAGGAAGCCAATAAAATTATATGATTAAACTGCAAAGCAAATTGGTATGATTCTTTACAAAGGGTGAACAAGTTATTTTATTCTATAAAGAGTTGGATTTTTAGCTGGGCAATATACAAATTACTCAGCTAACTTTACATGCAAATACACACAAATATACACTCAAAGAAACTCATACTGTTACCTTTCATCTGGCACAGAAGCATCAAAAGTCTTGACCCTATGCCATTGGTGAATATTGGCCTCAAATACACGTGTTCAATTAATTCTGAATTGGAATTTGGGAATAAATGAGTGGAAAAGGAACACAGTAAGTCAGTACTGTTTCTTCAGTGATTAGATCACAAGCTGTAAGTGGAACTTGGAAATATAAAACAGCCTCCTTAAAGTTCAGTAAGTCATCTAAAGCTTGCCAGTGACTGCTGAAGAGTATTGTTTCTACTAATTTTCTTAGCTGGGATTAGTGGAGTTTTGTTTAATTGTGTTTTTATCTGTAAATTACTGAGTAGTGTTGATGGATACATGCTGCTATTTACAAAATAGAATTGTACTACAGGGATTCTGACATTTTGGTTAATTGGCATGTATCCCTCTAAGTGGTTTCTATTCCTTAACTCATAATTGTTCTCATTTGCTCAGTGGGATTCAGAAACGGGGTTTGTGGAATGTCATTTAATACTTATTTCATTTTGTTAAATGAAGTGCATTAGCTTCCATCTTGCCTATAAATTAAGTCATTCCAGTTTCATTTTCTGGCTATATATTTTTAATTGTGTAAATATTTTTTTTTCTTGTGTAATTTGCTTAATGTTATGGAAAGTGCCACCCCCCAGACCCTAGCTTTACTTCATAGCAAATGAGTTGCAGTGTGTTTTCTATAGTCGATTAAATCAAGACATAAATTGAATGCTTGATCTGTCTCTTATGGCAGTTTAAATGTGAGCCATTGTTTTCCAGGATAGCCTTTTTCCTTGCTAAGTGGAGGACTGAAGCTAATAAATTATTCTTTTGCATCCCAGCAGCATAACCTTCAATAAGAAAATATTTAAAAGGTCAGATCCTGCCTTCCATTTGAGTTTTCCTTAATGTATAGGCAGTAGGAAGGAGAAAGGCATCTCATTGCAATCTGATTTTCTCACCCTATTCTAACACTACTCAATGTGTTGCCCAGCTCTTTATAAATACAAACAGCTTCAGGGACACTCCAACATGTGCTTTGCTACCCACAATTTATTAGCCAAGAATAGCTATGTTGAAATAGAGTTGTGGTCATGCCCTCTCCTTTGGCAAATCCTCTTCATCAGGGACTCTGGGACTGTTATGTAGGCTCTATTGGGTATTAAGCATCCAGGGTAGGCCAAACACTGGAAAACCTTGTAGGAACTAGATATGCAGCCTTTGCAGGCCATTTTGTAGCATACTGGAGAGCAACTCATCAATCTCTTTTTCTTCAAGCACAATTTGAAAGGTGTCTATGGGTGAAAAGCTCTAACTGCTATCAACTATCAGTTGTCTCCAATGGCAACATTTTATGCAGAGTAAATACAGTACACTAGAAAGTCATGTAGCACTTTTATTGGGTTAACTATGCCATATTTCCACTTTGGCTGACTGTTAAAATTCTAGTCTTGGGCCTATTTAATAGTTCCATTTTCTTTTATTTCTTTTTTTTTTTGTAAGGAAAAAAAAAGGAATTGTGAAATGTATTCATATAATCCAAACATAGGATGAAAGACAAACTCCTGCTATGCCAGAAAGTAGTATTGTGTATTGATGTGAAATATTGTAACCCTGGTATACTGCTAGCAACATTTGTTTTCTTTGGTAATATATAGTTTTTTCTTCCATTTCTCCAACACTTGTTTGCCACAAGACGAAGAGTAAAGAAAAATCTGTGGGAACCTTGCTGTTGCCTACAGATTCTTTTTGGGAAATGGAGTTCTTAAAAAGCCTCCCAACCTCCAAAGGTATTAAGGTGACATTGTGCACAGAAGAGAGCACGAGAGTGAGTACTGGTGGACAGCATTTCAATTCTTCCTTGCTAATAAATGAGGATTCAGTCATCTCCTACAGAGTATTTTAAAGGACATGTGATGAGAACTGGATACTATCTGTTTATTCCACATATCTAGGAAGGACACTTTTTCATATAGTGGACAAATATTTTAATATTTTTCAAATATAACCTATGCTCCTAAATGGCATGGAAATGTGTCATAAGGTCTTAGTATAACTCACTTGGCAGCAACTGGTGTTCTCCCTAAGTAGCAGCATTGGTACATGAGTGAGTGACACAGGCATACTCTAAGAATGGAAAGCCGTCTTCTCGATAGCAACAGGAGACCATTTTCAGAGCTGAGTCTCCATATTCCACAGCAAACAAACAAAAATATCTGGAAGGGTCCCGATTCTTGGAATATGCATTTTCCCACCAAGCCTTTTTATAAAATTACCTGATAGAAAAGCTTATAGAAGAAAAGATTTTAACTCAGAATATCTGGGTTGTATTCCCATCTCTGTTTGCCCTTGAGTGAGCCACATCAAAAAGCAGCCTTTATGCCTCAGTTTCCCCATGTCTACAGAAATAATAAATAGAAGAGGTGATCTCATTTATGCCTGGAAAGCACGTTGAGCTGATTTAGTGGAAGATAGTGACAAAGTGTCATGCGTTATTATTGCAATAGGCTGCCTGCACTTCTGAAACCCACCTGACATTTCCCACTTGGCATTGACTGTGGGTGGTAGCATTTCTGTTTTAGTTTTAAAGAGGATGCATTATAGCACTGCCTGATGTATAATTACATGGCTTATGATTAAAGCATTTTCTAAGAAAGGCAGTTACCTGTGAGATCCTCTCTCTTTTTCACTTCATTAAGCTACTGCATTATGAAGTGTATTGCTTCATTACAGATCCTGCCAAGCAGCTCTACTGTGCTCCTTGTAGCTACATGTAAAGTATCGAGGTGAAGTTCCTAACTATATTTGGGTATCAGAGTTTATTTCCTCTACTCTGTTGAAGGTTGGTATGACGAGCAGTTGAGGAATGCTGGGGGAAACCATTGTTAACATGAGCCGGCTGTGCTCGAGCTCAGATTGCCCAGCTGAATCCTATTTCATGTTGCAAGCTGTTAAATCACCGGTGCTGGGATGGGGCTCGGATCCCACGAACACAGGATCAGGTTTGTTCTGTTATTGTGTTGCTGAGACTGATCCTTCATGTCACAGATAACAGCGGCTATCCTGTATATTGTCAGCAGTCAGAGTTTAGCATTGGAGTGGAATACTCCCGTGTCAGATGTGCCTGTAAAGCAGAGTGGTAGGAGAGGAAGCTTGCGTAGGAAGTGAGTGAATCAGCAAGCCCAGCCCAGTGTGTGGCTATAGGGCAGGGTTACTGGAGTGCCAAAGTGGACAGGAAGTACTGCAACAACTAACCCTCATGTCTGTGTTCCTCTCTGAAACAGCCTTAGCATAGAAAAATCGAAGATAAGAGGTTTTTGGGGAAATACTGCTGCACAATTAATGCAAGGTGGCATGATCTGCTGGTTCTGAAAAGAGGGGTAGCATGCACAGCTCCTCCTTAGAGCTGCTCAGCACCCAGTGGAAGGGGAGCACCTGTAAAAAGCAGACTGCTGCATGAAGTTACTGATTCTTTATCTTCTGTTCTGTGTGAGTATTGTCAATGACAATGCACACTGGAGCTTTATGTTTTCCCAGAGAGTTAAATTTTATGAGGTGCATAATTACATTGAAAGGGGGATTCTCTATTTCTCATTATACTTGCATCAGAAAATTTAGTGTAAACAGATTATAGTGGATGTGTACATTTTTATAATTTCATGTGTCTCTCTACATGCTTTTCATTTTTTATGACTAATTCCTGAGCAGCTGGGTTCCCAGAAATATGAGATTAATGAGAAGGGCATCCTATGGGGAAGGGGGGAGGGGAAACAGAAGCAAGTGGTACTCCCTACAGAAAGAGAGGAATTAACACGTGATATTCCACTGCCAGCTGGGTGTTGGTTTGCTGTATTGTCTCCATCAACAACTATTTGCCTTTTTGATTATTTTTTTTAAGAATACTTCTGAAGTGAAAAAACTACTCTTTTAACACTGCCTCCACCCAGTACTGTTTTTCTACCATTGGATGACTATCAAAATGCTGACCATCAGAAAAATTTTTGTATTATGTGGATTATCAACCTTTGCTTAAAAAACAGTTTACATTCTTTATGCTTATCACTTTTAAATTAATGGAAAAAGAAAATTGCAAAGGGGATGGATGGTTCAGTGAAGCCCATTCTTTGAATAGTAGACACTCGCATAGCAGCTGCTACAGTGAAATTTCCTTGTCTGCTTAGTGAGAGGATAGTTCAAATTGTAGTCAGAATTAGGACTGATACACCCAATTATGTGAGGGTGTGACAAATGAAAAAGGAAATGCCTACTAAAGTATTTTTATTTGTAATGTGAAACTAACCTAAAATAATACTAGTGGAATTAAAATCTGTATGTTCCAGTGGATCAGTTTCATTGGAATACAGAAAATAGTTCTGCTTATAGTAATAGCTCAGAGAGTATTTTTGAGACATTACTTTAATAGAATGACTGAAGCCGAAATACCAGTAGTAGGGAATATATGATGCTATGGGTGTGGTATGCATCTTTATCATCATGATTTCATATTGTACTAAATATGTGTTTTTACAATCTTTAGAGACCCCACATTAGAATTCATTATATATGGTTATATAGTTGAAGAAATACTTTTGCAGCTACAGTTGACTTTAATAAAACATTTTAATGGAGCCTTTTATGTCACTCACTTGTAATAGGGAAAAAAGAATATCAATCAGGTGACTGAAGTGGACTTCTGGGTGCATCAGGGAAATTAAGGGCCCCACTGAATAGCAGCATCCTTTGGCTATGGGGGAGCTGAATCCACTTCCACAGTTTAATTCTGTGGAATTATCTAAAGTTCTAAAGCTGTCAGAGCTGTGGCAAATCAGCCAGTGATCCATCTGCAGGAATAGGGGAAGAAATCAGATAGGCCAAACAAGTTAAAATTTTCTCTCTTCTGAGAAAGAGGGAGAAAATCTGTGACAAAGTTTCTCACGTAGCAAAGGAGTCCTTAGCAGGGGAACATGGGCTAGGTGGTTATACTTTTGAGGGGTGAAAAGCGGATGATGGTCCTCTGGGTAAGACTCTGGGAATTGCATCCATTTTCCCACCCTTACTCTACTGCAGATTTCCTAGGTAAAATAAGCAAATAGTTAATGGCTTTGGCCTCTGTTTTTCTGTTCATGAAATGGGTTTCTGACACCTTCCTCCCAAGGATCTATGAGGTTAAATAAAAGGATGTTTATAAAGTAAGAGGTGCAGTTTCAACATTTTCAAACAGTATTCTCAGCAGAGAAAGACCCTTAGTTGTTATATTTACTCAAACAATGGTACTGTCATACATATATGCTTCCTCTCAGTGGCAACATCCCATGGTAGTCAAAGGTTCTGTACAAGTTCTGTTTTCTAGAGTGAGGAGAGAGGTCACAAACACCCTGCAAAAGGGAGCCAGAGCTGGCTGCCAAGGGCCACTGGTACCCTCCATCTGTGTGACACCTCCTGCCAATCTCCACTAGTCTGAGCTCCCTCTGTATGCTGGGACACCCCAGGATGGTGTGAGCACCTCTTGGAGTGCACTATTCCTTCAGTGTAGAGGTGAAAATGTCTGTGCCTCTTATCTCACCCTAAGTGAACCTGGTTCTGCTTGTGTGCATGCTGTAGGTGTTGCCAAATGCTCTGTGTACATACACGCCTTATAAAATGCCTTCAAATTCTTTCTTCACCTCTTCTCTCCTCACTTATTTTGGAGGAAGATGTTCAGCTGGTCCTTTTCGACCTTTTGTTGATAACTGCCATTTTTGTGCTGCCTGTTGCTAAGTATTTGGTGCTCCTCAAACTCATCCTTCCCCCTTCCACTTTAGGAGGAGAAAGGACACAGCATATTTCCAGAATATATATACTCTAATTCCAGTGATAAGACTACTGTGCATCTGGTGCTCTCAGCCTCCTCTGTGCGCATTAGAACACTTTGAACTGTAGGCGAGTGGATGAACAACCTGTCCCTGCGCAGTGGGGCACAGTGATACTGCAAAGTGTTACAGAGGCATCCCCAGGTGCAGGAACGCCAGTGACAACCTCATGAATCCTTGCCCAAACACAGGCACATTTCTCTGCTATCACTTTCTCTTAGGCAGCCCCAGAGCATGAAAATTGTTGGTGGGGCATGTGTAGAGGTAGAAGTGTGGGAGGTGGAATTGCAATAGATGTGATTGATTTACAACAGGAGTTTCCTTTACACTCATAAGGGGAATTTTGCTTGGTCACAGCAAGTCTGAAGCCTCATGAAACAGCCTGAATCATTTGAAGTTAAAATAAAACAGAGGATAGCAGGGGGAGGGGCATGGCAGTTTTTTTTTTTAAAAAAAGGGCAAAAAAAGCACATTAAAATTGTTTCCTTTGGTGCTGACTTCTTAAATGGGAATGTGATCCAAAATAGTTCTGGTGTGCAAGCCAACATTTGTTTTAAAACTTTTTATTGTCTTCTTTCCTCTTTCCCTTCTTCCCCTTCTTCCCCTTGCCCTCCCCCTCTGCTCTGCAGATTTACACTGACTGGGCTAACCACTACCTAGCAAAATCTGGCCACAAGCGGTTGATCAAGGATTTGCAACAGGACATTGCAGATGGAGTTCTGCTAGCAGAAATCATCCAGATCATCGGTAAGACCAGGGCTGAGGGAAGCACTGCAAGCTGACTCCTTGCATGGGGGAATATATAATTCAAATTGAACATATTTAATAATAAGATGAACCCTGAATAATACAATTTGACTGGGTCCATATGTCTCTGATATTTGTGTAGTTCATCCATGTCTTAATTAAAAAATATGTTTCTGTGAGCATGTTTGGAAGTTGCTGTTTAACCATACTTTAAATGGCCAGAACTGTATCTTACACACTTTGAATTGTCAGAAATGAATGCTCCATTAAACCATATGTCTCCCATGTGTGCATTTTGTTAGTTGGAGTGGCTCATACTTTCTGGGATGCCTTGAAACTGTATCTTGACCCTGCAAAGACAATTGTGGAAGATTTCATGTCAGCAGTTATTTTGCAGGGGCTGAAGAATTAGCAGCGACCTCCTTCACACTTCCCCCTTTGCATGATTTGGCATGTGGAAGCAACTGCTGCTAACAAGAGTATTGTTACTGTACGACTGAGCTTTACTTAGAAAGGGGCTCTGTGTCAACAAAACCCTCTGCACTTTATTGCTGTGTCTTTTCTGCTGTTCTGGGTTTTTTTTCTGTTTGGATTTTTTAAATTTTAAGTTTTTCGGGTTTTGGTTGGGGTTTTTTTGATCGGGAGGGGAGTGGAAAGGAAAGTTTTATCTCATTGTTTACTTCTGCTTTTCTTCTCTCTGTTTTTGTTTAGCAAATGAAAAGGTTGAAGATATCAATGGCTGTCCCCGGAGCCACTCTCAAATGGTAAGAATAAAATTATTTTTAGTTTGTGTTGGCACCACTGCACTTTCCTGATATGCTTCTTAATAGTGATTTATTTATACTATGAATATTCTGTCCCATGTTTACCATAAGGTCCTAATTCTCATATAGTATTCCTGATACTTTTTTTCCATGCTTGTTTAGTGTTTGTCACTTCATTTCTGTGCTCACTAACTTTGGACCTTGAGATAACCTGGCAGCAAAAAAGTTCTAATTAATCCAGAACTACCTTAGCAGACCTGTTGTAATGATCCAAATAATTTCATTTAACTTAATTTTTAAGGGCGGTAAGTCCAAGAACAAATTAAGTGGAGTCTTTGTGTCTGGAAAACTGATTTGATGAACAAGACTTGCCAAATTGTTTTTAAATATAAATAGCTTTTTGGATTGTCTACTGTGAAGTCCAGTTAGATGCACTGACTCCAAGACTTTCAGAAATAGCACTTTAGTCATATGGCTCTCTGAGCTATAGCTGGCAGCTGCCTAAAGACTTTTTTAATACTCTCAGACAAGAAGCATTTAGTGACTATGATTCATATGGAGTCTTATTAATCTTTTACTGTGTTTATGGCAAGTCAACTACATTTAATAAGATAAAACCAGCTGAGAAGGCTGTATAAGCGACAGGAACAAAGTCTGAGCCTCAGTAACATCACCATGCATTTGCTGAATCATTTGCAGTTCTAGTCATGTTCCCCCATGCTGAGGTGTTTGCCTTTCTGTTACCATTCAAATAATACATAAATAAGGTGCATGGTTGTTTAGCTGGCAAAGATTTTTGAGTACTATTTGGATGAGCTTGCGTAGTAGCAAACTGCTGAAACTGGGCTTAAAAATGGGAGTTGAATAGAAAAAAGAAGTGCATTTGTTCAGTGCATTTTTAAAGGGGAAAGGTGTTTGCAGCTTTTTCTGCAAAGCTTCAGGAGGTAAGGGGAAAATTTTTGAGTACCAGTGAACTGAATAATGGGATCTTTCGGTTCTTACTGTTCAGAAAATGTCCAGGTTTAGATTAAGCTTTTTCTCTGACTTTCAGGCTTTTTGAACTGTCCATAGAAAGAATATGTGCAATTTCTGTAATAATAGTTATTATTTTAATTAATCACATTAAACTAGAACCTAGTGACCCTGACTGAAAATGTTGGGAACTCCAGCGTGGAACTCTAGTATTACACACACAAATCAAGAGATAATCAGTCTCTACTTTAATCATGTTAAAACTTGCCATTTCAGACAGGCAAGACAAACAAGAAGAGACAAAAGCACAGAAAAGTGATATGATTTTCCAAGGTTATGTAACTGGTTTATGGCCATTTAGGATTGCTTAGGGACCCACCAATCTGATGTCTATCAAGCTTCATTTCCATGAGAGAGAGACGAGCTGCAGAGAAGTCTCTGTTGCACTCTAGCAACATCTGCATCTGCAAAACAACAACACTGGTGTACGTTCCTTGTTGATAGTTGCATTTTGATGTGGCATGGGGATTCTGGATTTCTTCTCTAGCTCTGCTGCTGCTGCTATGGGAGAAACAGGGTCAATGAATGCCCATGCCACAGCAGTACCTGTGGGAATCCCTTTGTGTCCATCTTCTTCCTCCCATAAGCCCATCTCTCAGCTCAACCAGACCAAAGAATATTCCTAAGTGCTCTGGGTTTCAAAACAGGTGCTTCAAAAACTCCTCTACGTAGTCATACACCAGTGTTTGTGCAGAGCCTAAAGTGTCCCATTTAGGCACTTTAACTTAATAGTAATGTATTTATTTATCCTTCTTTGACTTCATTTTCCTGCATTTTTTTATCTCTACAGACTGATTAGGTTATTTTCCTGCCTTTTGACATGCTGATTTCTCAGCTGAGCTAGGAAATTTAAAATGTACTGAAGTTAAAGTAGTTCAAGCTTGTTAGTTTTTCCTCAGTGCATCTCAGAAACCCAAAGTTTCTGAGTCTGCCCTCCATTTGTTGCCTTTGGGCTGTGCAGTTATCTAACCTAGGCAGTGGCACAATTTTGCCAGATTTTCAGGTAATTTCCCTTAGCAGTGCTCAGTTTTGTCAACCCACTCAGTGGTAGGGCAGTTCTCTTCTTGTAGCAGTGGACTCCTATGTGTTGGTAATATGCACAAAAAAATGTAACAGTGATCAAAGTTAGTTTGCATGTTTGAGATGCACCAGTATGTAGCAATATGTCCAGTCAGGATTTGCCAGAATATCAGCCCTCAAATCAGCAACAGTCAAAATATTACTGTGGTATGTTTGTTAACCATTCATTCACCACTTTCATTTTAACATTTTTAGTTGATAAAACTAAGAATCCCACCACCCTCTTTTTGCAAATGTTTTCATAATCCTTGCTTTCATAACTTGCAATTAAGAAGAAATGTTTTCTCTATTCATCTGCCATTTGATACCCTTTCCAGGAGGTTATGTGTAAGACATTTTATTAGCTTAAAAAAGCTAGAGGGCACTATCATGGATTGTCTGCTGCTGGAAATACTTGATATTCTCTCTGGATGATATTGATATGAATTCATAATTAATCACTACTCATATTCTCAAATTCTATTCCGCTCACCATTTTGTTTTCCTCTTGTCAACGGCATCATCTTTGAAGTGATTTTTAAGGCATCTCAATTCAGCTATTACCTTAATTGGTAAACATATTTTAATGTTTAATTTAAATGTGTATAAAATGCTTAGAGTTTAGTTTTCCCTTAGTTAGATCTATTGCAATGTCTTGCACTCCATGCTCATTTTGGCAGCTTTATATAAAATACTTGCAGACAAATTGAATTGGTTCAATAGTTCCAAGTTCATAAAAACTAAAAACCTGTGAAGCCTAGCAGCATCCAGTTTGTGCATAGTTAGCTTTATCATGATTCTCATATCTGTCATTATGCTCACCTGTTTGATGTTCCACACAGAATCTGAGAACTTGAGATGTATTGAGGGATAAATTATTTCATATTCAAATCTCAGAAGTTTTAGAAAAAAGGCAGAAGAATGCCAGAAATCTTGCTCTATTCTATGAGACTGAAGAAAAGTTGTGTACTTTAGCAAGAGGAAGGTGGAGTAAGTGAATTAGTCTCTACATAACCAGGGAGCTTTTTATGTGATAGAGAGAATTTTCTGTGACATAGTGGGTGAAGAAGTGGGTGAAGCCTAAAACTGAAGTAGGATAACATTACTATGTATATACTGGTAGACATTGCTTAATGTGCTAGATGTGCTTTGTAGTGCTCCTGGAGTCCCATAGAAGCCCCCAGTGGCTCCATCTCTGCTTATATGCACGAGTTTCTCTCTGGAGAAGGGCAAGGTTGCAAGGGGATGAGGTGCATGCAGATCTCTTCTTAGCAGAGAGTCAGCCTGTGGACAGGATAAATAGGTGGAAACTAGAACTGCTAAGTGTGCCACAAAGTGTATGTGCCCTTCAGACTTCCTCTGACAGGCATGTGCTGAGCAGACACTGTTGAGTAGTATCCCCCAGCGTCCAGCAACCCCAATATCCAAGGATGAGAACATCAGCATTGGCATTCTGTGTTTAAAAATTGCTTGTGAAAAACAACATAATTCTGTATAAAGTAAGCATTGAGAGTTCTACTAACACCCATGAATTACATGTGAAAATATGTGGGTTATGGTTATAAGTAGCTCTTTGAGGACTGGGAAGCCTGAAAATATCATCCCTATGTTCACTGTCAAGTGGGCACACATGAGAGCTCTTCCTACCTGCACAGCGTTGAACTCTCTAAGAATCTCCTGGGTTTGCTGGTGCAGCTGTTGGTGAGATAGGCTGTTTGGATTCAAGATATACTTTCTGTGCTTCGGAGCAGCTCCAGATGAGCCTTCTACATAAATGTGACACATTGATATATATACAGAAATTTGGCTAAGTGTAGAAATATAGTCCCTTGGGAAACTGGGAATTCAATCTGAGTTTTGAAAACTAATCCCAGCTCCTTTAATATGCAGGCCACCTTCTTCCTGAAGTGACACCTTATGACCCCCTCTGACATCTGTATTACCCCCTTTTGTTTAAATTCAGACTGTCACCCTATGCCTATCTGTGGTTCTTCACAGATTTCACAACTGGCTGCTTTAAGAGCTTTGTGAAAATATGAGGGAATAACAGACTATAATTTTGTCATCTCTTCAGGTTTGATATGTTTAAATGAGTGGAAAAGAGTAGTCTCATTTCCATGAAACATGCTTGCATGCTTAATTTTCATAAATAAAGCGAATAGCCTGAAATCTAGTTAAGTCTGTTTTGGGAAAGGTGCTGTTTGCATGCGAGAGTGGAAAAAGCCTGAGAAAACAGTCAGTTGATACAAATTGCTGTTTAAAAATGTAGTCAACTGACTGGCTTCTCACAATATGGGTTGGACAGAGTAAAAAACAGATTTTCCTGTCCTCTGTGATAGGTAAGGGGTATCTAGGATTTGAAAATGAAGTAGCCTTAAGAGGGTAAAAAATAAAAGTACTTTTCTAAAAGGATGTCAGGTTCACAGCATAATATCTATGAAAGTGATCTAAGTAAAATCAGAAAAGACAATGGTAGTAGTTAAAATTTGAACTTCTGAGAGAGGTTTCTTGTGTTTTTAGGTAGGAGAGCTCATATTTTACCTTTGTTACATGGAAAGAACCTGCAAGACATTGTCACAGCTTATGCGTGGATGTTTGGGGGAGAGCTGACTTGAAGAATATGCTCAGATATTAGGTAAAGGACTGTATGGAAATGAATGGGGGAAGAAAAAGAGTTTTGCTTCCATTAGCAACTAGTTCAAAATATGATTTTAGTTTCAATAACGGTATTTCTGTCTGAAACAGAGGAAGAAATGAGATTTTCATTCCAGTGACACTATACCTGTATTCTAGATTAAGGAATTGAGATCATTAGTTCTTTGGCATACCTACATCAGGAATATACAAACTTATTTTTATTTGCCAGAGAAGTTTTCAATGTAAAACATCGAAACACCTTTTCCTTTTGTAAACACAATGTACAACCATGAGACAGCTGGTAAGCATGCTTTATTTTTCATTCTGTCACCTTCTCAGCAATACAAATGGAATGCCATATCTTTTGCCTTTTTGTATACACTTAGTATAGGAATTTCCAGTATCATCTTAAAATTCTCCTCTACTCTGTAAGTGTCTCCCTTTGCCAGGTGCATTACAAAGGACCTGGTCACACTGGAGATGAGTAGTTATGTTCCTGCTACAATGGGAACTTTCTCTTAGGTGCTTCCTTGGGTCAAGTAAAAGACCCTCTTATCTTGGAGACCTGTTACCTTTTGGAGCAGACTCTGATTTGATTTAATTAAGTCCACACTTGGATTTCTGTTCCCATTGATGAAGGCACAGTTTGGACAACAAAATAGATCAAAGGGCTCCAAATTGCTCTTAATAACTACCCATATTGTCCACACTTTTGTGCATCCTCCAGCCAGATTGTTTTCCAGAGAGGAAATTTATGAGGACAGTGTAGCTGAGCGTGTGCCTGAATGTTACCAAGCTCCCATCAGTTGCATTTCTTCCTTGGAATTTTTAAGTAGTGGCAGAAGTATCACACTTCCCATTCCCTGGGAAAATTTTGTTATGGTAATGCACAGCTTATATGTTCTTTGGTGTCCCTCCTCACAAGGATTTACTTACCTGTTAATTCTGCATTTCTGAATCCAGCTCTTGTGGTTTGGAAGAGTAAAGTCTCATGCAGTTCTTTTTTTCAGGACTGTGGGTAAAATATCCATTAGAACCACACTGGTAAACAATACTTTTTTCCACATTCTGTTCTTTCCTACCTTGGAACAGCAGCAGCTCTAGATGAAAGCAGGCAAGTCTGATAGAGCTCCATTATAAAAGGATCTAAGCAGATGCTTATCTATGAAGGAAATGACATTCCTCAGCATGATACATACTCAGCTTTCCCATTTTCTGATGGTACTTTCAAGTAGACCCATATAATTTTTTACTTAACTAGTTATACTTTCTGAATTTCCTCACTATATAGGAGATCTACATTCAACTTTAAACCTTCCTGGGATTCCCAGGACCCAGGTGCCCAAGACTGTCAGAGCCAAGAGCATGTCCTAGCTAGCCCTCTGAAGATGCTTTCTAAACAAATCCTCTCATTTCCTACGTAGGTTCAGCGTTGATCTTTCCCTTGAGAACTAACCCCATTCCCACATCTTTCCCCAGTGACTGTCCTTAGCTGTTACAGGGAAGACTTTCTTGAACATGTTCGGCACATCCAGGCACTTTCAATCCACTGTACAGTGTACTATATACAGGATGGCTTCACAGAGTTTGCAATTTGTTTGGCATTCAGTGAGTATTGAAGTCAACTATCTCATTGAACTTTCCCATATTTCAAACTCTTGAATCGTAGAGGATGAGTGCAGGACAAAATTTTAGAAGCTGACCTTCTGGAATGGAATCTCTCTCTTTGTTTTAGATATCAGCAAATCCATTTTATAAACTTGTGTATGCCTTGCAGGGAGCTCATGGGGTTTTTTTTAATCCTCTGTACCACAGAAATTTAAAAATTCTCTGACTAAAAGCAATACATGTAGATATATCTACAGTGAAAATATATAAATAGGTATGCAATTTGAAGGAATTACAGGAAGTGACATTTTTATTAGTGTAGAAATTGAAGTTTATTTTTTTTGTTTGCATAAGAAATTAGATTGACATAAAGATTAGAGAAAGAATGAAAATGAGACTGTCAGAAATAGAGATGTGTGTGTCCCAAAAGAAAAAAATAAAATGAGGGTCTGTCTAAGGATACGTTATGGGAATAATTGTGACTATATGAATGAAGGGAATAATGAAAGAGGACAAAATTCCTGTAAGGATAAGGTTAAAGGTCTTAATGTTAAGGATGGTTGACACTCAAGGATGTAGAGGTTGGAATTCTTGTTTTAAGTTTTGCTGAAAAGAGAAAATTAATGTTATTAACACAGACAGTTTGAGTAAGATGAGAGACAAATCATTTTAGCATATAACAGGCAGAGGAGGAATTCCAACTGCTTTTGTGAACAAACCCTAAAATTTCCAAGAACTCAAGAAATTAAAAAGAAAATATAGATGGGGTGACAGCTGGACAGACAAGCAGAGTAACAGTTGCCTTTTTGTGGTAGACCAACCACATTTCTATTGTGAGAGAAAGAGGAAGCTGAGGAAAGGATGGACAACTGCTGCAAGTATTAGATCTAGTAGAGAATAAAGAATGGGACACTTCATTCACCCTGCCTAAAAGAATGTTATCATCTTGGAAAGGAAGAGCGGGAGAAGGCAACCAACCAAGTCATCACTTTTTTGATATGGTTTGATTCTAGTTTGACTTTCTTGAGATCTCTTTATTCTGCACTGAAATGAGCAGTTATCTTTACATTCAAAACATTACATTAGAGAATGTTAAAAGGACCACAAGATTTATAAAAATCTCTCTTCACAGAACAGCTCAGAGTTACTCACTGGCATCAGGCAGCGAGATACATATTCCCCTGAGTCACTCATATTTGACTGTCTGAAGTCACAAAAGAAAATGCCACAGGAACACATCCTGAGTACTATTTTACTAGGCTGGAAGTACATTGTTTATGAAGTACAAATCATACACTGTTATTAGCCTTTTTATTTATGCTTACAAATCCCTTATGTTATTACTGTGCAGAATACATGAGAATAACTCATCTAGATGTTAATGAAATAATCATGTCATGAAAAGTACGTATACTGTGATGAATACTTATACAGTCTCCATGAAATCTATTGAATCATTAGGTTATGGTTGAGTTTGCTTGGTTAGGACTGGAATTAGGGTTATGCACATTTTACTTCTGTAGACCAAGATTACCAAATGCTAAAAAAATCTTTTTGTTTCCTAAAATCAGCAATTTTCCTTCACACCTTCCCCTTTCTCCTCTTCCATTAACCTCTCCCCTCCTCCCATGCATTACCTTCATGCCACTGAGGCATGACCATCTCACCCATCTCTTCTCCTCATCTCTCAATTATGTTTGTCAGGAATGTCATTTGATCAGAAACTTGAGTTAAACTGTATTGGAAGAATATGTAGAGACGAAATATTGCAGTATGCCTGAAGACTAATAGGTGGCATACATTTTGAGTATTTATTGTTTGAAGAGATACAGTTGACGGTCTCCCTATTTACCTCATCTGTAATTAGTTTTCTATCCTCTTCAATTTTTAGTTGGTTTTTTTGGTGGTTTTTCCCCCTCAAAAATGTAATGTGAACATTCCCTGAAGTTTTGGAATTGAACAAATATATATTTGTGACACACGTGCTTAGACAAAGAGGTGATGAATGAATAGCCTTGAAACCTCCATTAATTGCCATGCACTGAATAGTCTTAACACAAATATGCAGTTAAAATACATACATACAAATTGACTATGACATACATTTTAGAAAGCACCTGTGGTTATAGACACTAACAGATTTTTCCCAGAGAGCAGCAGCAAGATTACTGTAAATATGTGTGCTTCATGATGGTGTATTTTTATCATCTTCTATAGGGAGAGTATGCTATAAATACTAGGAATGTCTAGAACGTTTAATGGATTTAAAAATAGAGAAGAAAGTGCACGATGTTTAGCTGAAGAGCAAAAATGCATATTTAAGCTGAACAAGAAAATAAACAATGTATCTGAAGTGGTTTTATTTTACAGTATATCCAAACAAGGCTTTCTGGTAGTTTTGAGATTTTGTCAGCTTTCTAGATTTTTTTCAAATGTCTGATTATTTTTGAACTGTGGCAAAATGCCAGTTCTCTTATAGTTGAGGACTTACTTCTATTTAAAGATTTTTAACCACTCCCACTTCTGCTTAGACTTGTAATTTTGGGTGCTGTATGTTATTTAGAAAAGGTTCTATTTAGAAAATTGTTCTATGTTTGTGAACCATTGAGTTTCCTCAGAGAGGTAGACTTTTCACAGAAGAACATTTCTTAACATTGAGTTGGAGTCCCCAGGCCTCTCACTCATCCTTCTTCCTGCCTCTCCATAATCTACCACTGCCTCTTCTGACAAAGGAAAGTTCTGCAGCTTCAGTAACATGCAAGACTCTTGAGAAACAGTGGGAGCCTGTGTTTTGGTGTGTGGTGCAGACGTGTGGACATGCGTCCATGTAAAGTGCCTTGTGTAGTTTTGATTGAACCCTCAATTATTTTTTCACTTTGAAAGGCATCTAAGCCACTCTTTCTAGCTCTCATTTGTGAATGAAAGTTTGTGGGAGCTTCCAAATTCTGGGAAGTGTGTTATCTGGACATCTGTTAGAGCATGAGATGGCTACTCTTCTACAGATTTGCCAGACCTACTATCTCTGTTCCTTAGGGTGAGTCCAGATTAAGTTTAGAAAAGAGCTACTAGACAGATTTTGAGAATTAAACATCAACATCTGCAAACAATGAATGAGGGCACACACCAAGTATGAATATCGTCAGCTTTTATTTGGTTGGTCTGGGAAATGCAACTACTGGGAAGATGTTTTAATGGAGATACAGGAACTGTGCAACTATCTATAAAATGCTGTCTGTGGTGTAATGTGTAAAGCAGCAGAGGGTGCCAGAAAGCAACAAATTGTGGCTTCCGTTGTAATTAATGGAAAGGAAAGGGATGGTAACTAGCAATGTTAGGATGGAACAGGGTTTATGTTGTGAAGTTATCTGCAGAAGGGAGGGAGGAAGGAAGACTCCCTGTAAGTTTAAGCCCTTACATGTGCTTAAAATTAAAATAAACACGATCCAACAAATAGTCAAGCTTTTGGAGGTATCGTGTAGTACCTTATGCCTAGGTGGCAGTGCTTATCACTGAATCATCTTTTAGCCATTATATATACCTGGTACTTCAAAGCTTGGTGTTATAGCAAAGACTTTGCAAGACATGAGGATAATAAAGTAACATAGACTGTCCCAACAATCTAGTCTGTTAATTACAAACTAATGTGGCAACAAAAAGCATCCTGACCTACTACATTTAAAATTACAATGTTCACTAAAAGGACTTGACAACCTCCTCCTGCTTTTCTGCTAGGAAGTAAATATCAAAAATTTGTTGCCACAGAAAGTTTGGAATTTTTCAGTGGTATTGCATTACATCCAGAATACAATATAATTACAATGTTAGAAAATGAAGAGAAAGAATGAAAGTAGGTGTATACTGAAACTACTATGATCTGTCCAGATGTATTTTTTCACTCTGCCCTTGATCTTTGCTGGAACAGAAGCTGCCTACATCTGCTGCAGCTAAGTGCTAGACTGTTTCATGGAAAGAATGCCAAATCCACTTGATTTTACAGGGTCTTTTACATACTCACCATTTTGGAGTTCCTTGACTTTTATGAACTCTAACCCATTTAACCTTCCTATTTTCTTTGCCAATAGTTATACTCAGAGAATAAACTCCTCTTTGAACACTACTGCAAATCCCTTCCATTTACAATCTCTCCCCGATGTGCTGTTGCTGGCAAATGTGCTGGCAAATAACACACAGCAGTGGTCCTCAGGTCATTCCGTCTCTGAGAATGGCAATGTGATGGGTGACTTGGCAAAAACAAGTGACCCTGGCAATTTTTTTTCTCCATTTCCCTTCTCTTACACCACTATCTAAACTGACTATGTTAGGAAGTTAGAGGGTGTTTCTTTGCCTGTTCTTTCAGTATACATTTATGCACTACTGTTTTGGTCACCATATATTCCATGAAATGTCAAAATGAAGAATGCTGTGTTTCTCACAAAATATTTTGTGTCTCCTACAATCATGTACAGAGCCGTGGGACCAAGTGTAGAGTAGTCATGGTTTTTTCACTGATTGAGATTACTGCTCTGCCAGCCTTTTCCTGCGGTCAAGAGCCCATGGATCTGACCACTCTGAAATGGCATGAGATATCATGAGGCAGCTGAAATTCTGTGTTAGTAAAGATTTTGGCAACATTGAACTGGACTTAAGTACCAATATTAACTCTAAATGTAAACTCTGTTACAGCTGATAATGGGCAATACTATTAAGGTACACAAGGGTAAATTGGCTTAAGCTAGCAGTAGAACATGCAAGTTATCACCAAGACTGCTTATTTCAACAGCATTAACTAATCCCTTTTCATGTTAAGCCTTTTGATCAGGTTAATTAAAATATTAACACAAACTTCTTATTTTATTCTTTTTATGTAACTTGTCTGTTTAAATCCACTATGACCTGAAACTTAATACACAAATAGTTAGAATACAGTACAACCATTTTTGTTTAAGCAGAAATAAATAGTATAAGTATAAATACAGTAATATATTTGGCAGCTTTCTGATGTGCAGGAATTATTTAAAACACTCCTAGTCTGAAGAGTCTGCTGACCATATGATAAACAGATGACCATATGACATAAATCAGAGCTATACTTATTTCCAGTTGAACTTATTTTAAGTTGGCCCAGTGTCTGGATATAAATTAGTCTGGGCAGAGTTCAGTTTCAGAGTCAGTCCAAGGCATTTTTTTATTTGTCAGGACTTGGTTGCATTGTATTCAATCTCACGAACTGGTCACATATGTTTTGCTTTTTTAATAGTTTATATCAACTTAAAGCATTTCTTTACCTATGCAGTTCTTAGCAACTCTTTCAGGTGGCATATGGGCCAGCACCAAACTTGCAAAGTCCTGAAAGTTGAATCTGAACAGTCTTCTTGAAATAAAAATGTATTTGTATTTTAGCTTGTAGCTTTTGGCAGTCTTTAATTCTATAACAATTAGAATGTGTTTTGTGTAGGCTTGTATTGTCAGCTAATTAGAACCTTGTTTGAATTATTCATATCTCTTGATTCTTCAGAGTTTCTTTAGGTTACATTGGGAGTGTACCAATGACATCCTCCTCTGGAGAAAAAATACCACAAGAATTTTCTTTGTCTCTTGGTTTCCACACTTGAGAGCTGAGACCTATTTGTATTTGAAATAAATAATAGCTCATGAAGTTAGATAGTTATAGTTTTCTGTACTCTAACTGTACACATAACTAGCTAACTGGTATCCCAGCCTTGTGAGTTGTTTTGCCTGTCACTCACAGATTTTCTCAGTAATTCCTCACAGTAACAACAAATTAGGTGTTTGTTGGTTTTTTTTCCTAAAGGCTCTTGCTTAGTTCATGGACAGATCAGCAGTAACACTCCAGAGTAAACATATGTGCAAGGGTGTTTTCACAGTTCTTGTATATATAAGGCTTCTATTGGGGGTTTTTGGTATGAACAAATTTGCAAGATTTATGTTGTTGCATCATATAAATTAATGTATGTAATGATATGTCCCCCTCTAAAGCCCAGTAAATGCTTATTTTTTTCAAGTATTACTGGCTGTATTTTGGAACTTCAAAACACTTGGATAACTATTTAAAAAATAGTTTCCTCGTACAGTTTACACTTCATTGTCTACAACTGGAAGTGAAGTGACAACAAGCAGTAAGTGCTTGTTAAGGCTTCATTTTATAGACTTGAGCACTTCTAACACTTCTCTCTTTGGCTGAGAAATCAATTAAAAAAAATCTAACCCTGGTGAGCCTACGAGTTTACAAGCATATATCCCACTGCCTTCTGTGGTTCCAGGTGCTTTTGTTTTCCTTGACTGAGAATCTAGACACCAGATCTTGTTAAAATGTGAAAAATTCTTCCTATAGTTATGAGAAAGTTGTGAAGAGATAGGCAAGTGTGAAATCTGTTTAGAAGCATGGTGTGAAAACATATAGCATGGCCTAATATTCCTATGTATATTATGCTAAACATGATTTAAAATATGATGTTTGTGTACACTAGCAAAAGTGAAAGCTTGAATATGAGTCTATTTATTATCTCTATGGCTTTTAATGATGTCTGGTTTAATCTGAATAGTTTTAATAACCTATGACATCAATTCATCATCAATTTTTTTGTCTTTTTCTTTAGACCTTAGATCAATTTGAGTCAGTAATATGAAAATTAAACATAAAGGAAAACCAGTAACTTATGTCATCTCATGTATATATCTTTCCAAGGACTTTAAGTTCCAGGCAAAGGACCAGACACATCCTACAGAAATTTTCTGGGCTGTACTTTTTTGCTAATAACAAGTATTTCTTATTACTTTTCTTTTGATGAGCTCAATTGCATTCTAGAGTAATGGGGAAAATATATCTAATTAAAAAAAATCAGAATGTTTATAAAATCAAAAGACCAGAAGGATAGGAGCAAACTGTGAGTGTCTCTCCTTTGCAAGCTATAGCAGTAAGACTCCTGGTGTAGTCAAGAGGGAGGGTTCATACAGTACAAGGTATGTCTGGATGGATTCCAGTTGCAAAGTTCAAGAGATGAAGTGAAATGCCCCATAGTTTACCTGCTTACTTATTTTTTAAAGGATTCATTCCATCACTGGTTGTAACTGCCCTTATTTCTAAAAGCTGCTTTTTTGAGTAAGCTAAATGAGATTACTATGTAGTAAATAGTGGTCAAGGAGATAACTGGAATGTTTTCAAAGGTTTAGTTAAATCTAGTAAATGAACACTGTTGTAGACTCTCTTTTGGCCTAATGGAGAGAAACTTCTCTGTTTTTAAGAAGCGTGCATTTTCACATTGCCCTCCAATTTTTGGAAGTTTCCAAGTTCCATAAATATTTAGTCATAAATATTTAGACTTTGGTACCTTGCTGACTCAGAAGTGTTGCATAATTAAAAAAAGATTGTAAACAGGCTCACTAAACTGGAGCATTGCTTTAAGAAACACTGTTTAAACAGAGTTCTTTTTATCATTGCCTTAAAAAAGGTCTCCCAGGGTAGTATTTATCTTCAATTTTGTGTTCTTAGTATGTGTATAGGACTCTTTCACAGCACTGGTGGCCACAGGCCTGCAGAGATCAGAGCACTGAAGTAGTGAGTTACTTTCAGACACTGGAAGTAACTGGTCTTTTCATCTGTGACTGCTGTGAAGTCGTATTTTAGCTTTCTAAGAAATTTCTGCAAGGTATTGAAATACATCCATGGTTTTTTGAATCCAAATCCAGCAGTGTATTCCAATCAAAATTCCAACACTTTCTTCTCACAATTTCTATTATAACGGCACAAAAGCACTTCAGAAATTGCCATTGTTGTATTTTGTGCTTTACAATGTCTGCTGCAGAGACTACTGTATAGAAATGGGGAGAACAAATGCAGACAGGACACAGATGGAAGAATGGGTAAGAAAGGAAGATGGGAAGCAAGATGACACCATTATATAGATGATCAGAGTAAAATTTTTCATTCTTCTCTTATGCGGTGGGGGTTTGAGGTGTTTGTGGATAGAGCTTTTTTGGGTTTTATATGAAAATGACCAGCACAGCAGAAATATATGTTTGACCATGTAAAAATTATGATTAGGATCAATGATTTTTATTTTGAATAACTACATTATTCACTAACTTGTTCATGTT
Organism: Manacus vitellinus; assembly: GCF_001715985.3. NCBI lineage: Eukaryota > Metazoa > Chordata > Aves > Passeriformes > Pipridae > Manacus > Manacus vitellinus. Next base: position 28,802,891 of record NW_021940682.1, on the reverse strand, counting down.
TACCAACAAGGAAAGAAAAAAAAAACCAACAAAAAATTCACCAAATAAATTGCATATGCCATTGCAGAAATTATATTCACCCCAAGTTTTCCAAGCACCATGTCAGGGGCTAGGTGAAAAACCTGGAACATCAATTGTCAGATTCGTGTTCTTGACAGGGCTAACAGTAATTCATGCCAGAAGGGAACCATATCCCACTGCAGCATTTTCTTAAAAATAATACACACCCCAGCTCATACATTGACCTCAGCAGTGACCTCATACATTCTTTTGTCAGTACATATGTCTGTTGAATTCTCCAAGTATTTGAGAAATTAATTTGTTTTCACATTTCTGGGTTTACTGGTCATATTTTGTGTTTGGACTGCATGTTGGAAGAATTTGATGTGCATGTTCCCTAATATCTGTTGGAAAAGGAAGTGGAAGATATTTCAATTTTGAATAACATCATCATCCTTTCCTCAAAAAGTAGCTAATAATTAAATAACTGCAGCATCATTTCCTAAAAATTTTTGCCTGGGAGGCTTTCTACATACCAGTAGTTATTATCCTCTAAGGTAAAATTCTCCCCAAATACCTCCAGTAAATCAGTTTTTAATTTCCATATACAGTCTCTTATTGCAAAGTCAATGCTTAGCTTGGAACAGTGTTTTGGAATGAATTTACACGGTTCACTGATAGTTATTTTTATTGAACGCTCCTTAAATTATTCTATTGCAAATAATGAAGAGTTTGCTAGAAAATAGTTAATCCTAATGTGTTTACATGTCAGTGTGTTCTGCTTAACCCTCTGAAAATGCATTATAATTTTGATAGAAACCTGGAATGTGACTTGATCTGGGCCACGTGCAACAGGAAGTCAGCAGAATGCACTAAATATCTCCCAGGAGGACTGTTAACACCTGTTTTACCTGGGTGGGTTTTCAAATTTACACCACGCATGGAGACTTGATATTGCCTTCCAGTGTAGTTGCAAAAAGTTATTGCAATAATCTGCCATGTTAGGAGCTTGAGGGAAATAAATTATCAGAAAATAAATAATGCGATTTTTGAGACTGTTTTTTATTTCCTCATTTTCCCTTTCTTCAAATTTCCCCATTTCTACAAGAGGAACTGAGAGTTCATGGCAAATTTCACTGTTTCAGTAGTCTGTGGCCAAGGGAACTGTACAACATGCAGCCTGCCATACCCGCATCTTCCATGGAGAAAATTTGAAACTAAAGAGTTTCCTCGGAAGAGTCACTATATGTTTTACATTACTCTGGGCCACATTTCTTCCCATTGTATTTACTTTCAGATTTGGAAGAATTTGTGTGTATTCTCTGCTCTTCAAAGTATCCTTATTAAGTAGTAGTAAAAAATATTTTTTTATTACATAGTAATACTGTGTACAGTTTCTTCACAAGGAATCTTGATGGAAATATACAACTTTCAGACAGTCTTGCTCAATAATAAAAATCTGTAATTATTTTAGCATGAACACATATATATGTTAACAAGTACACTCAACTTTAAATATGCAAGAGACAAGAAAGCAGATGTCTTGTTTTTGGTTGTGTTAAACTGGTTTAACCTGCACAATATGAGCCCATATAAGTCTATTTCACATTGTTCCTTTTGAAAGTCTTTAACCCTACTCTTAAATTAAAAAAAAAGTTTTCTGCAGAAGGATCTTCCCTTTTAGAATACCTAGGAATCAGTGATTGTGGATAACATAGAGAAATACAGTGCAGTGAAAATGCTACAACAGTTTTGCAAATAAAATTTCATGACAAATTTTCACAGAAAACAAGTACATTAATAACAGTGTCAAATGAAATGAAGCACGGGGCATAGAAGGTGTTTCTTATCATGATGGAGGTTACTGATTGGTACTTTACAAATAGAAAAGAAATATTACCATATGTTATAAAAATAAATCATAATTACTTACTTTTTAAGGATTAGATAAATTTTATCCCACCATATACAATTATGAAAGCATTAGGGATTTTTTATTTTTTAGTTGTATTACCAGTTGCAGATTTTTCTAAAGAGAACTCTAAAGTGTTCAGGTGTGATGAATATCTGTTTTCAAATGAAACACAGGGAATTCCTACTACTGAGGGTTGTTTAAGTGATCATGTAAGAATCACCTGGACTCACAAACAGCATTGAATGTGTGGCATTTGAAGAGTGGATAGGCAGGGGGATAAAGACATTGGACTGGATAATCCATTTTGTTTTGATCAGTATATACAAGTTTTAATCTGGATGGTGCTTTTGACTTCTTCAGTTGAACCTCCTGGGAGTAAGTCAGCTATCAGAAATGGGCATTTGGGCCCAATACTCAGCCTTAGAAAATAAAAGTACATATAAGTAAGTGCAAAGCAAGCATGGTAGTAAGTAGAATAATAGTGCATTCAGTTACCACTGAAATGGACAAAGTTCTTGAGTTGTTTTTTATTTTTTGTGGAAGGAAGTATTTGACCTGTACCTATTTTATACATAGTGAAAAGACCTGAATGTCCACCTGTCTGTTTTATGAAGCCTAACTTTGTTAAATAATCTGAAAGATACAACTGAGGATAAAAAAATACGTCACTATAGAACTGCAAGCATTTCCTCTTAATATCTCTATTTGGTAACTTTCTAGCTCTTTGTTTTAGGGAGTGGCAGAACATGAATACAAACTAGTGAAACTGGCTGGGAAGAAAACCCAGAAGAAACAAAGTTACAACATGGAAAATCTGGGTGTTTCCCACGTCACCACTGAGTTGTCAACAAGTCAACAATGTCTGCAATGGATGAGTCAATTAAGAACAGAAAGTGAAATAAACTTGTCCTTTCCAATCCCTGAGAACAGCTTTAGGCATATCGTGTTGTGAAAGATTATGCATTTGGCCAAAAATAGTCCTTTTAGGCAGTGTTTGTGTGAGAATGAAACATGGACCTATGAGAGTGTACATGGCCAATTCTCATACTACACTCTGTTAGACAAGGGAAAATCAGAGTTTAGATCTTTCCACCTGGAAATATTTCCAGTTTCCTCCAGATCATTCTATGTAACTAAATCTATGTGGACAGTTTTGTTCTCTTGTCAGCTCCAACACATGCACCAAAAATGCTTTTATTCACTCATGAAGGCATCTCGATTGCTTGCCTGAACACCTGATCTTTTTAGAGCCTGCAACTGATACCAGGTCTCTAGCACTTCACCTAATACAAAGTATCTAGAACTCAAAAGCTTTTGTGTCTCCTTCCATGACTGATTCCTGTGAAAATCAAAAAAATGGTATCTGCTTTTCCATTTTATAATTTCATTATTTTATGCAGAATGTGAATTGTGAATATTTAGAGTCCAGGTTGCTACCTTTAAGGCCTGAATTTTATTTTTATTTGATTTTGATTGTCCTAGTGCTACAGAACGAGAAAGAGAACGAGCTATGTAACAACATGAAATTATTTTCCTATTCTGCATTCATTTAAATCCATTGACCTCCACAAATTGAGTTAATAATAAATATAGATATGAAAGAAAGAGTCAAATACGTGTCTTAACTCAGGTTAATACTCTGGGGAAATTTAGGAAGAAACCTTGCTGGTAAAGTGTGTTTTAAATACAGTTATTGTGACACAGACTATCTCATAATACCAACCTCAAATGAGTACTATTTAATATTTGTATTAAAAATATATAAAAAGGTACTGAATACTGAAGAGTGAGTATATGATTCTCTGGATTTCTGTGGAATACTATTTTCATGAGTGTCCTTAATCAACCATCAGTAACATTAGAAAATTTCTACAGAGCAAGTTCTTTGCCAAATTTTATCTCAGGCTTTGGGTCAAGAATTAGAATGTTAAAACACACACACAGAGCTATGGAAGATAGCACTAAATGAAGTGCTAACAGAAATTACTCTTACTTTTGCTGCCAAAATAATCAAGAGTATTTAAGTGCATATATGTATAGAAGCATTCTGTAATGATAATGTGTCATTTTTATGTGTCCCATTCTTCAGGAAGAAAACAGCCCAAAGCAGGCAAATAGCAACTAACTTGTGTATATGGTGTTTTTGTAAACTATATTGACATAAACTTAATAAAAGAGGGTTAGTCAAAGCAACATATTTTTCGGAGTGTCTTACGCATACAGAAAAACATATTGCTGTGTTAGTCTTCTGAGCATCCCACAATTAAATTTATTTTGGAAGTGAAGAAAGTGTTGTCTGCAGACAAAGGAGATGAAAGCTAATTGTGACAACAGCAAAAATAATTGTAATAAATAGACATGTTCTATATATTGAGCTACTGGTGAGTATATCCCACAAATTAACTCTTCCTGCAAGTCTGCTAACTGCTGGGTATTAAGTACTACTGTATGCAAGTCCCCCATCTGGCTTAGTGATTTCTTTCTGTCAGTGAAATTTCAAATAGCTTTCAGTCAAAAGCAGATTACTTACAACTACACGATGTAATCTGTGACAATGTATCTTCCTTACATGCCACCTAATGTATTAATAGTATCAGAGTTGTGACATTTCTGTTTATTTGTACATCATCATTTGGACTATAACCCCTTAAATGTGAGTGTAAAAATATCTTGGAGCTCACTAATATTTATGGTGTTAAGTATTTCAGGTGCTTTTTTCATGATGCTGTGGGTATGAATAGTATTAAAAGGATCAGTTTTATGAAAGAAGCTTAGTATATTGTAAGCATAACTCAGTAGGCTTAATTTATAAAGCATCAAATGGTGTTATTTACCTGATTGATGCCTACAAATCTTAATTCCTAAATTATCGTCCTCTCAACTGAGTTCATCTTTACCGACAATGCTGTAGCTACATTTCAGAGTTGGACACATTATTCTTGACTTTAGATAAGGAAGGGATTGCTCTGAAAAGCAATCTCATGTAGTGTTGATTGACTTTCAGCTACTTAATTGAATAGCTAAATGGCAAATATCTCTATGGCAGTGAAGGTTTATTATATCATTAATTCCTTATCCTATTTATAGTTTTTAAGGTTTTTAATGTGGCAGGTCTACTATTCAATGTACTGCCCTTCTACTCTTTTGAACCTTTATATAAAATAATTGCCTTGGAACAAAAAAAAAATTGGGGGTTGACAGTGATGGAGAATGGTTCAAAATCAGTCTGATCTTGGCAACATCTACCTGTACAAGCAAATTTGAGTGACTCTTCTCTATCTTGTTATGTAAGATTCGGTGTCAATCTGCATATCCTGAATTCTGTACTGTAATGAGCCGTATCTTCTGCTATAAAACTTTGTAATTCTGATGATACTATTCACTATAATGTTAAATATAATCTCAGTTATAAAATAGTTCTTTTTGCAAGCAAAATCCACTTCAAAATTTTGTTTATATGTAAGATACACAAGTGTGGTGATATGTAAGATACAAAATTTTTCTGTTGTGTCACACTACAAAATCTTCGTCCATTGATATATAAGCAGATAGAATTGTACATATACAATGCCAGCTCTAGGAGGAGTTTACCCTAGTGTATAACAACCTCATCACTAACTACTTAAATAAACATGGACTTCAGGAATTCATACTACTCTTGATTGAAACAGTACTGAGGAGTAGAAGTTGCTTGAAATCTCTTAGAACTTTTGTAATTGCAAAATCACTCTCATCTGTGAGTAAGTTTGAAGAAAAAGTGTTTGGGGACGCTTGGGTTTGAGTTCAAAGAATGACTGTGGTTTGCCAAGGCAAGAAGTAGGTAATTAAAGCAAAATTTAGAGACACACTAAAACTTTCAATTGGGACAACTTTAAGGCTAACATGTTCTAGACTGCAGAGGAAAGAAAGTGAAAACAACCCAAGGATGTATTCATGCATGTCTCATTGAGACCCCTAACAGTTTCTGAGGGTTGTATTGTAGCTGCTGTTATTATCAGAAAACTGCGAGAGTTGTTTTCTGACATTTTCAGTGTATTGTGTGGTTGTGAGCTGCCACACCAAACTTGCTCAATTCACAAGTCAAAACAAGACTTTATTATAAGGCTAACAGTGCAACTCCAGTCTATTGTCTGAAAGCTGACCACTACTATTACTTCATACACCACCAGCACCAGAAGGGTGACTTTGGACCTGCAGCTTCTGTAATAGTTCTCTTGGTGAACTGTGAAGTAAAACAGAATTTGCTTTGTAGTTCTGCAGCATATTGAGTCACTGGTGTTGGTGGTAATTATTAGCTTTGTCTGAGTTTAAGAAATTACTTCAAAGACACATGCTGTAGAAGTAGACACGTAAAGTAACCAGGCGCCATCTCTGTAGGATATTTTTCACCTTAAATGTGTGTGAAGATTTATGTATTAGTCTTACTATTTACTAAATATTCAGTATTGAAGATAGATATTGAGATGTTTTCACAGCACATTAGGGCTTAAATGTTCTCCAATAAACTAGGGGGTTTTTATAGCTCCTGAACTACTACAGAGGGGACATGCTCATTATGAAAAATGTTTTGGTTAACCTAGAATATGTGCTAGGAAATATTTTTTCAGTTATTTGGAGACAGATGCTACTCATGTTGGTCTGATTTTTATTTCTTTTTCTCCTTTTATTTTTTTCTCCATTTGGCTTCCAGGACTACGTTATAGAGCAGAATTTCCCACCTTTGGAAGTAGTCGATACTGCATTATGGTTGATTCGAAAGTTCAAGGAAACACTGAGTTATACAGCTAATATACAAAAAAATCTTCATTTCTTTTAAATTTTTCAGGACAGGAAAATTTCCATTCAGTTTTTTTTATTATGCAGTTGACATTGTTTACAGTTTGAGTAGAAATATTATCATCATATGCATTATTTTCAGGACTGATGCAGGGGTGTAGTTGGAGGTCAGGGCTGAGCCAGCTCAGCTCCCTTGTTGCTGCCACCAGCTCCCTTGTTGCTGCCACCAAGAGTGACACCATCTGCCTGTCCCTCCTTCCCACCTCCCCTTTACTCTCCCAAACCATGCCTTACTCATGCTGGGACACACCTTCCCCGCTGCTGACTCCTGTGCTTATCTGATTGCATAGCAAACTGGAGTGACTAAAATACATTTGCCTTTTTGTTGGCCAAGTTTTCTGCATGGAGCTCCTGGTGTGTTCAGAGAAGCGCTGAAACCCAGCAAAGGCAGCAGCAGCAGGGCCCCACACCTGGGAGGAAGAAGAGGTGAGGAAGAAGCAGATCTTCCTGTTTTAGCTTGCAGTCAAGTTGCAACTGATTTAGCTGTGTCACATCTCTATATCTTAACAAAATGACCTAGTTAATGTGGGTTTTTTCATGCTGTAAAACTACAGAAACATTTAAGACAGTGACAGAGTTAATGCCTGGGTTTCTGCAATTGCTGTGCTGGGCCAGACCTGGAGTAATCCCATTGATTTTAGGATGGTTATTCCACATTCACAGCTGTGAAAATTGACAACACCTGCCAAACTGGTTTATAAAAACTTTATCGTAAACCTCAATTTTTTTAGCAACTTTCATCAGTTTAGCTGCAGATTTTGGACTTTTTTTTTCCCTATAATTGATTAAGGAAAGAGATTATTTATCATTCCTTGTAAATATTAACATGTCCTTGAATTCAACATTTGAAAAGACTTTTTAAAAGATGTGTTTACTAATGTTTTGACATTTATTGTCCTTAAAAAGCATATCTAAAAGTTTTGCAGGTATTTATAAATCTATATATACTATTTGTGGATCAAGACAGTCTGTGAACTCATAATATATATTTCTAGGGTCAGTAGTAAAAACAATATTTATATCCTTTCAGCTACTACCATCTTCTGCAAATAATGTCAGAGCTGCAATCATAGAAAGATGACAGTAGTCCTGGGTGAGAAAAGATACTGCCAAGGATTAAGTAATTTTCATTCAAGAAATGAATTTACCCCTTTGTTTTGATGGTTGAAAATTGTCTGTATGAGGCATTGTAAAATATACAAACATTCAAATAAAATTACCTGTGTGGATTGAGCTACTGCAGGCTTATATTTTTAGTGTTGAATATTCCTTTCTTTATTTTTAATGTTCTCCGATGCAAATATATGTTTAAAATATATTCTTAAAATTTTATTTTTGTGATCCTAATTGCCTTGAAAAAATCCATCAACCTTAAAAATGTATGTTATAATCAAATCTGTTGAAACCACTTGACATAGAAGCTTTCTATGCATACTTTTTCTGTTTTCATATCAACATATTTATAGACAAAAGTTGTTAAAAGATTTTACGTTTATAGCTGAGTATTTGCTTTATAGATCAAATAAAGCAAATACTTCATTTGGAGGAAGTATTGGGGAAGGACTGTGGTAATCAGCTGAGAATGCTGACTTGAGAATCTTTTGGAACATTCTGTCTTCCTCATCTGTTAGAAATAGACATATGAAAGCAGTCAAATTAATTCTCTGATTACTCATTTTAGAGGAAGAAGTTTCATCCTTTTATTGATCTACATTTTCATATCTAAAATTCTCTGTGGTAACTGTAGATTTCTTCTAAATCACCAACAGAAGTCAGCACCATATTCTTTACTAAGCAAGAACTCTTCCGAGGAGCATAAACATTAAATAAATTAAAATTATTTAGCATAAGATTTGAAGGAAAAAATTTGGAGAATCAACCACTAATGTGACATCATTTTCACAGAATCCTACATCATCCCAAGAAAGTACCTTTGCTAACACATTTGTTAGAGTTTTTTTGCTTATCTTTTTTAGTAAACTAATTTTCTCCCATCTCCAGACATATACTCAGTGTCTAATTCTCTATGCATGCTTTCATCACTGCTTGTTTTTAGCGTATAAAATCCAGTTTTATGTTAACTAGGTGGGTTGCTGAGTTGCCAGCATGCCATTCTGGATCGGGCATTTGTGAATTGTTTTTAAGCACCAAAGCGGACAATGAAAGCTTTATATCAGTTCCCCAATTAGCAGTAATCATTCTTGCTAAACTTTGGTAAAGAGCTGCAGTATGCAATGAATGTAAAGTATTCATTCCTTGGCAGTTTCTTTTTTTTTTTTTCCTCTCCCTACATTTCTACATTTTGTAAAATAGTCTTATGCTGCTTGTTATTTCTATTCATATTACAGATTGAGAATGTTGATGTCTGCCTTAGCTTTCTGGCAGCCAGAGGCGTAAATGTCCAAGGTCTTTCTGCAGAAGGTAAGAGAAACAAATAATCAGAACAAATAATAGTATTTTCTTCTGAAAACTAAATTTCTTAACACAAATTATTTGCACCTAAGTACCTGTCTCCAGCTGTCTTGAACAGCATGCAAATTTAGATTAGTGATAGCGAGTTTCATTTTAATTTTCCCTTGAAATTGAACCAAGAAATTCAATGTTTATGAAGCTTGAGACGATGTTTTAAAATGATACTTTTTCAATAGTATTAATCTTTTCATGTCTCCATAATATTAGATAGCCACAGAGTTTCCCAAGCATACATTTTAACTTGTTCATATATGTGATTCAAAACAGCAAACAAGGATATGATAATCTTGCTCAGTTAAGTAAAATCAGGGAAGTCTATTTGTTTTAGCAAATATATTATTACTAGTAATGCTGTCAGGATGTGTCTGAAAATTATAGTATTCCTTTGATGTGATCTATTAAGAGTGAATGATCTTGCTGCTTCTGTTATTCTGCTGTATTAGTCACCTCTAGTGCTTGCCTAATATGGTTACAAATAAATTCATAAATATAATAAGTCAAAACCATTATAAATATCAGTTGTGTTAATTATTATGTAGTATTTGCCTTGCTAATGTAAGGCGCAGGTGAATATTTTTCTTGTAAATTAATAACATGTAAGTAAGTCTTTGTCCTGTAACAAATTAAGCAGTTCTGCAAAGTGCTATGCACCTTCAAAGTCCCTATGACCTCTGTAGCAGCTGAAGGTAACATACTAATGAGATGCAACCCTGTATTTTTATTTTGCTTGTAGCCCAAATAAAAGCTGAAAGGAAAAACAAAAATTTCCCAGAGCTGTTAATTTCATTGTAATTCTAGAAGACTCATGGTGAAGAAATCTGGAATGCTAACCACTGTTTGATTTTTTAAATTAAATCAGAATTATCTTTCACCATCTCCACCTTTCTAGGACTTTAGAAGTATAACACAGCTGTGATATGTACTATCTATTCACTTTGACTGTCAACTTATGGAAAGCTCCTTAAGTGATTCAAGAGAACCTTTGTACATACTGTATATATCTTGATAAAAGAGCTTACTGAAATTTTGCATATTGTCATTCACCTCAAAGCTGTTTAGAAACTGAATTTTCTAGTGCAGCCTATATTTACTTGCATATGAAATACCAATCAAATGTGTGAATAGCATGAATATATTTAACAAGAATACTCTTCATTGGTTAATACCATGACATGGTGCATGACACTTAGTTTTTGTACTTCGGTAGATCAAAATCGGTGTGCATTCTGTAATACATCCTTTAATCATACCTTTGTTTTACTTTGGAAAATAATTTTAATAGGATGTAAGCTTCAACTGTGTAGCTTTAAGGTCATATACTACTGAAAGCAATACTACTACATGGGGTTAAATGCAAGGACTATGATTTAAAATGCTCATTATTATTCAAAACCAAATTTTATTACTGAGTTCTGAAGTAAGTTTAAAGGAATTTTGCTGTTATGAAGTTGGTAATGAATCTGGTGTAAATCCACTAATATCTTTGTATTACTTTGTATTACTTTGTATTACTTCAAAGTACTTCAAAAGTGTGATTCCATTAAATATACCATTTTTAGTATGTATAATCATGATTATTATAATTTCTTTTGGGGAGAAGAAAATGAGTTTTGTGTAATAGTTTGGTAAACGCGTCATGTTACCACTGGACCAGAAAGAATCTTGAACAATAAACTATTAGCTTAGGAAGGTTTGAAGATTTCACAAACCTCATTTGGACACTTGAATGAAGAGATCTAGAATAAAAGTAATTTTCAAATCTTGACTGCAGAATTTCTGCTTGAGAACTCAATGATAAATAATAAGCTAGTTGCCACAAAGAAAAACACTCCCCTCCTCTTCCCTGCATGTGTTTAATACACATTAGCAGTTTCTGGATTTTTTGTTTGCAAGAAATCTTCTAACTTTAACTCATTTAAAAGTAGGAAAGAAAAAAAGTTCAAAACATAACTTTCTTCTTTAGAAATAGTACAATATGTAGTTTAACACAAGAAGTGCAAAATTTTAAGATAAAAATGATGAGTGGAATTTAACAAACAAAGAATTCTTTTTCTGAACATTAAGTGATGCAAAATGATAAGAACAAATAAACTTGTGTCATGTACTGAAAATCTTCTAGAAACAGAGCAGCTTAAAATGGATAGTTATGTGTTTTTTGGGGGGTAATTTCAGGGTAGTTTTAAATATAAGTTTTCTGTATTTCTTGATAATGATCTTTCCTGAAACAAACATGAATGCAAAAGTAACGGTTGCCTAAAAGGTCTGGTAGCTCTGAGAAAGTTCTGTGTATCTCTGATGATCTCACTGGGAAACAAAGATCCTGCAGCATCTTCACAGGGAAGATGAGAAAGCATGAATGCTCAGAGAAAAAAAATCCATTTTGAAAAGTGTATTTCAGTGCCCAGGATGGTGTTTGCTTTTGAAGAGCAGGTTGTGACCATCAGGGCTCCAGTGTTTGCTGGCCTGTTAGTGTATGTACTAACATTCCACCTAATCCTATTGAAAGAAAATTAGTATGGTTTACAGGACATGAATATAACAGAAATTGTTTATAAATTTGGCTTGAAAATTTACCTAAGAAAGCTGTGTAGGACTCACAGCTCAGTATTTAGACTTGCAGGGAATGCAGAAAGATTGTAGTGTTGCATGTTAGGTTACAAGTCTATGAGTCTAATGAAAACCTTTCACAAGAAGGTCAGTGCCAAAAAAAACTAATAATGAGGTTATGAACAGACCTACATGCTGCAGATAATTTCATTAAAGTCCCCTGAGGCTTCTTTTTTGACACAGAGATCACAGATGAGCAAAGAATAGCATTATCCTTTTAAAACCTTCATCTCAGGCTGGGGAAAGGCTAAGAAAGGAATGGAAGATATAGGAACTTTACTGTGGAACACCAGAATTTTGTTCAGGTAGCTGTGTTAGCCTCATGTGAAAGCTGTAGTTTTGAAATAGCATTATAACAGAGAAAACTATAAAATCATGTCATTTGAAAGTTCAAAGATGTTATCATGAGCATTACAGTCACCTTTTTTAAAAACAATTTTCCATTCATTTTCTTCCCTCGTGTTCCTTGAATATTTGTATGAATGGATATGCACTCACCTCTAAGACTGTTACATCATTCTTTTTGATTTTTCTAGAACCCACTGTTTATTGCCAATGTGCACAGAATTTGCCCAGAACTCAAGAAGACTAATTTAAAGCCATAGGGTTGAAGGGATGTGCACCTAGGGCCAGAAAGAATTCCGATTTTTCTGAATTAACTTCTGCTTACTTAGAATATTTGTACTTTATTGAGCAGTAGTATTAATTTCAAATTATGTATGTTATTTAAGGTTTGATGGAGTCTTGTTTATGGCCATATAAATGACTCAGCATGAGGGCATTATAGAGATATGGTTTTTTGCAACAATGACACATAAATAAAGAAAAATTATAATAAAAAGTAAAGTATTAGTGATACTTAAAATGTCCCTGATATTAGTGATAAATAAAGAGGTATAAGACATAAACATGTATAGCTATAGGTATGTACAGAGATATTTTACTGTAAGACTGTGGAAAAATGAAGTCTAAAACCAAAGTGTTTTCACTTCTTGTTCTCTTTCTTTTTTTTTTTTTAATAGAAATACGGAATGGAAATTTGAAAGCCATTTTAGGGCTGTTTTTCAGTTTGTCTCGGTACAAACAGCAGCAACATCATCAGCAACAGTACTACCAGTCTTTGGTGGAGCTACAACAGCAAGTCCCTTCAACTTCACCTGAAATCAGCCAGTCCAAAACACACCAAGATATGCAGTCAAGGTAGGTTAAAAAGTTAGTTTTCTCAGGGGTGAAAGCTTTTTGTTCAAAAAAGACAAAATTTCTTGGAAAAAAAAAACAACAGGTCACTTTAAGACTTAAAAGCTTGGCGTTTTCCTTTTTTTTTTTTTTTTTTAAGCTATTTTTGCAATGGGTGCAATGTATTCATTTGATACTATGCCTGCATTTCTTGGGGGTAAAGCTAGACTGAGAGCAGAGAACATTCCCAATTAAATTTAGTTCCAATTTTAATTAATTGTAGAGCTTTCTCTTACCTTACTATTGATTCTAGTGCCCACTGCACAATAAGAGACAGCTAGCACACCATGTGGTTAGTATACTGGTTATTTTCATGTTTTCTTCCCATACCTAGTTCCACATCTAAAGGAACAGTTTCAAATAATTATCAAAATACATGGGGAAAAGGCAAAATTATTACTTTCATTTGTTATAAACTCTTTTTATCCCTAAGCATTCTGGGTTTTTGAGCACCTAATTCTATTTGATTTTTTTGTTTTGTTTTTGAAAGGGAAAAGAAATAGCCTTAATCTGGTTGTTTCTTTTAAGTGGTCAGTTTTATATTTAGTTTTAGGAAACCAAAACACTCAGCAGAATCCTTAATTGCTGAATTACTTTTCTTTGAGACTGCAGCTGAAAACATATTTTGCAAACGTAGTTGCTTACAGGCCGGGACAAAAGAATCAGTTTGAAACACAAATATCTATTTAAATGGAAACAGTATTAACAATGTATACTTTATTGGGGAAGTTTAAAAAAAGCTATTCACGTCTGGTGCCATGAAAACTGTAGTTCTTAATGAAGACTTTGATCTTGTTGGGTTTAGTACTTGTTTGATTTTTCATATCCGTGTTTAAAATGTTTTTGCTGACTTACTGAACAGCTGTATGTCTAGAATGTGATAAGTCAATGATCTAGGATGGATTAAAAGTATCAGACTAAGATAGTGAGATTCTAGTTCTTTAGTCCATTCATACCTAAATTACACTTTCACATTTATGATAAACATATTTCTTTAAATGACAAAAACTTTTAACACCTCAGCCTGATAGAAATGTTTGTCTTCAAACTAGGAATGTTTTAAAAATATGTTTTGTAGGGAAGTGTTGTTGATAGCATTTTAATTATCTCCTTTGATACAAAAACTAAGATACATTTATATTTGCCTTGGGCATTACAAAGTGAAATGCTTTTATTTTCTCTGCTACTGAAAATTAATGTCTTTGAATGCTTTCTCTGTGAAGTTTAGTATTAGAGTGTAACCTAGGGAATTATGGTATTGCCCTAGAAGAGTCTGACTGCTCTCAACATTTTCCAAAATTGAACTTCTATTTTCTGAAGGATATCTAATACTGCATAAGAAGCAAAAATGTCTTGTTATTCAGAAATTAATCAGCTTTAATCAGTGGAATTAAGAGATTAGCCAGCTTCCTGTAAATATCTTTGTTTACTGGATTTTATTTATAATTTAGTAAAAGAATGGAAGCATTTTCTGCTTTTCCCATGGTGAATTTTTTAATAATAAAATAGTTACAATATTCCTTCATACATCACTACTATTACAAGGGTTTGTCAAAAAAAGCCTGGATAAAGCAGGTGTTTTACTATTTGGATGACATGGGTTGCATATGGTATGCAAAGAGTTTATGAATCTTTTATTAAGTTTTCTTTTCATGATAATTCTCCAAGATCTTGTGGTTTTCAGCACCTTCTTCTCCTATTTTTCTGTTTAAACATGCTCCCTTAAGAGGAGAGGCAGTCAATCCATGTTCAGAACCCCAGCATTTTTGCTTTTGTAGAGTGACATCTAAGGCTGGTTAACAAAATTTCTACTTCCATCAGTGTGCTTTAGACCTTCCACTTTCATCTAGGAGTTTAAAATAATTTAATTCTTTGATTAAATTTCTATTTATAACTATGTTTCAGTTGTAAAATATTTCTATGTAAAAAATTATTAGACCAAGATTTCTTATTTCCAATCTGAAAACTGAAAGCAAAAATGTTTCTGTTTGCTTTCATATATACAAAAGTTTAATGCTTGTCACTACAAACTTCTGTATTGCCTGAGAGAGTATAATTTCTCAGTAAAGTCTTTATGGATAACAAAAGGTCTCTACTACTAAAAGTTTTCTCCAGTATGAAAGTTTTCTATCTTCTGCTACAATTACATCTAGTATTCTGAGCTGCTAGCTAAACAAAGAGCCCCAGAACTTAGAAGCAAACAGAAATATAATTTTTTTAAATATTTTTTTCATTTTTAAGTAATGTAAGGAAATAAGCATAAAATAATATATCCCTTTCTAAAAAAAATAACTACATGTGAAAACAAATCTTCCACAAATAGATGGGCATATATAATTGTACATCGATATGAACTCTCTTTGGTGGACTTAGCAACCTTTTCATTCATAGCAGTAATTAATTTAATTAATTCTTTTTTCCCAAAAAAACCAAATAGCTTGAAAAATAATTAAAAAAAAATCTCCCAAACACCTCTTTAGTTTTAAGTTGCTAATGAGTGAATAAAAGCTTCTGCTTAGAAAGAAGCCAAAATATGAAATTAAAATAGAAAAGATTACTTTGAAGAGATTCGTCTTGCCTCTTACCTGCCTTTTGCTACTTGAAATGTGGACAGGCAGCTTACATGACTCCCCAAACTGATTTCTATGATTGCTTTTGTGTCAACTGTGTCTCAGCATTACTTACAGAAGGAACCAACATGACTGAGTTGGCAGGAGCTCATGATTTAGAAGGTCCTAAGGAACTGATATGACTACTCCATGGGACTCCTGGGACCTTCAGATATTTTTGACAAAAAGTAGTTTCATACAGATACTGAAACCTTCCTATTTTATTGAATGGAGAATTTTGAAAAGTGATAAAATCCGAAGTGTATAATAATGTACATTATTCACACTTTCCATATGAAATTATTAACTCAATAGATGATCTAGCTGTTATGAATAATAGAGTAATTTTACTTTTTTAAAAAAGTAGTGGTGATAAAACTAGATATTTTATCATTTCATAGTAGATGTTAATCTTTAAGGCAATTTATTATTACACATTTATGTGCAGGTATGCTTTTTTTATTAGTCTGTTGGAGTTCTGAATATGTTTTTCAAAATTCTGAATACTTTTCATTTTCTAACATATCTGGCATAACTGTGGAAAGGTTTGGCATGTAGAAGCCTTAAGGCAGAAAATTACTTACAGTGTATATTTTGGAAAAAATATTTGGCAAATGCACATAACAGAGAGTATTTTCCATTAACTTGGGCTGTGGCCTTTTATTACCTACAAATAGCCTCAGGTTTTTGAAAGAAACAAGAAAAATTATCCTATTATTATGGCAGAAGTCAGATAATGAATATAGCTGTTAACATCTGAGTGGCACATTCATCTTTATTCAGTAGTGGCAAAATGCTTCAAACCTGATTTGAGTAAATTTTCGAGGGTATTGGAAAAATATATTCTTATATATATAGGTATTTTATTCTACTAGAAGACTCACATATTTCTACTGTGTTATACACCTGAGGAATAAAGCTGTCTTTTTGAGTCACTGTGTACATTTAAGTGCATTTGATATCCATGTGTTTGTATGTGTGCAAACATGTAACCAAAAGCAAAACATATACACTGAAATTGGTGGATGCTTTTTGTAGACTTCGTACATTTTTTGAATGTTCAATAATCAATCACATTTTATGTTGTAATGTAAGCCTTGGAAACTATGTCTTGGAAACTATTTTAGATTAGAATATTCTATAAGAAAAGTTATCTTCTTTGTTGCTTCCAGAAACGTATGGTAAGCATATTGCTTAATTTCAACTCGATTTTCTGCAAGGTAAAAAGACATTTTATTTTCTTTATTAAACAAGTATGTTTAATAAATGCTGTCCACTTTTTCTGAGAGAAATACAGATTATACATGGAAGAGAGAAATACCTCTGAGAAGTCACACAGAAGGTGGTCAGAATACAGAGGTTGGTAGTATTCAGGCCCTGATGAAAACCAAGGAAGTTTTGTCTTCGTATGTACAGGGCTAGTGTCTCACCCTCCTAATTTAAAAGATTGCTCCTGGTGATAATGGTGAAGATGATTGTGCTGTTGTCCTCATTTCCAGGTTATGATGTCCTTAGTAATGATCAATGTTTGTGACCATTACTGGGTCTGAGCCTGTTTCACATGCCACTGAAGACAACCTACTTTGGTATCAACCTCATTCAGACAGTGTTTGAGCCCTTTATCAACAAGAACTGAAACAAGCATGAAATTATATTAGGACTCTACAGGTTTCATAGACAGGTTGTTTTAGTATGGTAAATAGAGGCCCCAGGGGAAGGTTATAATCAGAATATCACAAGACTGACAGGATTAGGTTTGTGCAAAAATGGAGAATTCAGGAGACTAGTTCAGGAGGCTAGTTGTCCTTGGATGACTAGGAGACAACACAGGTCAGGAATGTAATTAAACCAATTTCTAGAGGAGCCTCTCTCCCCTTAGTGCAAAGTTTGCATAGGAGGATAACGAATCTTTTATGTCGGGCTCCTAACAAAGTTATCCAAAACTGGTCAGTGTGGCAATACTCTAATGTTCCTATTCCCATGTAGTCTGTCTGTGACCAGTATCAGAATTGTGAAAATTGTGTGCACAGAAGGAGAGCAAGATTCTGCATGTGAAAGAGTATCATTGGCCTACCTAATCCTAGGGCCAATAGCAACATTTCAAATGAAATGTAAAAAGAATGTAGCAAGTTGATTCATGCTAAGTGAAATTTCGTGCAAAGAGTATTCTTTATTTATGGAGGGTTATAGTTTTGTACCACTAAGTATAAAAACTCAGAAATTATTGGACTATTAGTGGAAAAATCTGCAGTAAATTAATGGTAACCAAAGAGAGAGAATGGTTTTCAATGTGATTTCTGATTTCTTTTTTTTCCCTATATTCTTATATGACTAATTGTGGGAATTGAATACTTCAAAATCTGAAGTTGGCACTTCACTCTTTCCTTCTCACTTTATTGCATCTCTGAGATTTATTTAAAAAAATGCAATGCTGGTGGCCTTATTTATGTCTGTCAGTACAGATAGATGACAACAATGCTTACATTATATTTTTATGCTTTGCTTTGCTAGTGGATTCCATTATCACAGCAATGCATCTAAACTTTCTGCAGTGATGATCTTTCAACCACCCAGATACGAAGAGAAAACACATGTGGATGAAAGAAGTTCTGTCTCACTTATGGATTAGGCAGTGACTGGTTTCAGTAAGCTGTCAGAAAAATTCACTGAGACGGACAAACTATTTTATCACGTACAGGAATGATTGAGCACAGCTTGAGGTCCAGATGGATTTTGTTAAATTTGTTATATTGAAAGAGCACCCTGGTTTTCCTAGGAACATAAACAAAGTTGGTAGCTGATTTCTACCGGCAGTTGCACATATGACTGCTGCAAGGAACTAGGTTTCATGTTGCCTGCTGCTCAGAAGTTCTAGAAAAAAAAAGTAAGCATATTGGACACACAGACTGTGCTATGTGAAATACAGTAATGCAAATGTAATGGTTATGATTATGAATTGAAATAGATCCGTGTCAGAACACTGCCAATCCGTATAGCAATCTTGGTTACATCACTCTCAGTTTAGAAAAAGGCCTTCGTTTCAGTATTCTTGAGGTTTAAAATATTATTGCAGCTGTCTGCACCAAGTGCATTGCACTAACATAGACTAAAAACCAAAAGGTGTACATATTTGTGTGTCTTTCTTGGGCTTAATGGATAGGAAGGTGATGTAACAAGTCTCTTCACTGTCCTTAGCTCTTGCCATTGCTAGTCACTTGTTTTTGGTGAAGGGAAACAGATAAGTAGTTCCTGCTCTTCCCACTACAGAATCATTATCTAATGACTGAAAAGGAAAAAAATTAGAAAAACATATATTTCTTCTTTCTGTTCTCTGTTTTCTAGTAAGGGTCTAAGCAAAGAAAGAGCTATTAGTCTAATCTGATGTATTTTTTTGTGTCAATGCAGAATGAATTGCTTAATGTGATTGTACCAGCATCTGCAGCAAGCTGACCTTCAAATGGTCTTTAGGGCTTTAGTTTTACTTTAACTGAGATATATTTTTACCTTGAAAATCAGCTTTGGCCCTGTTTCATTCTACTCCTCAAAGATGCCATCATTACAGTCCTCAAGGTTCCCAATGGTAGGAACCTCAGAAAGGAAGTTCTTTTATCATATCTGTCCTGAAATCCAAGTAACTAAAGAATATAGTGTCTCTGAGTACATGATTTTGCTTGTACCTTCAAGCATGAATCTGTGGAAGACATACTTCTTGTGTAAGATGCCAGAAGTTCAAAGAGTGCAAAGGAGAAATGTCCAACTAATTTAGAACGGATGACAGGGTATGAACTAGAACTGCCTGAACCACAGATATTTCCTCTTCTAAATGAAAAAATAAATGTGTATTTATGTGTTAGATATATACAGATAGTTTACATCTATAAAATATAGGTATATCTATAAAATACACATTCATATATAATGTTTATATATAAATAAATAGCATTTATAAATAAATAAATATGTATAGATATATGTAGATATAAATATATATGTGCATAGATATAGCCATATATTAATTCACCAAGACAGGGCTAAAAGGGAAAAGAAATGTCTGGAAAATATTGTTTGTGTGAAAAATCAAGTTCTTGGTTTTTTTCCCTAGAGTTCTTTGCCTGTCCATTTGAGGAATCAGAGGTCTTTTACCTGTCCAAACTGTTTTGTATGGTGAGGAGCCTGGAAACTTTTGTTTTCTGTGGCGTCTCTCCAGGCACACTTGGGATTTGGAGTTAGGTATTCCTTAGAATATTATCTGTTGTTCTTTTTGCCAGGCAGGATGATGAGCAGCCAAGGAGCTTATTTGAAAAAAAAAATAAAAAATTGAAAAGAACAAGTTTTTTTAATTGAGACCTTCCAGGGAAATTTTTACATTGACAATGCATTCTTTTTAAACTAGTCTTTATCAGAGAATTTTTCTAATACAAAAGTCTTGAACAGTTCTGGAGTGCAGTCACACTAGTGATATAAATGCACTTTATAAGATCAAGAGCATATTAAAATTCAAGTATGGCAGTAATGAAGAAAGATTTTGATGATATACTACAAACCCCTATGTCTTTTTCTAATTTTAACGCTTGACATAGCTGACATTTTAGAACCACCAAGTGACTCTTAACATTATAGAAAAATGACAGTGTGATGTAACATGATCCTTTTGATCCTTTGGAAGACTTAATAAAAAGTAGATGATATTCAGGGTGAAAATGCATGGGTTACCTTTTGAAGAAGGAGGTTAAAATATTTTCAGCTTGATTTGTGCTCCATTCAGGTTTATAGAAGCTCTGTCCTTCAGCTTTTTGTGCTTTACACTCACTTTCAAGGACCTACTTCTTTTCTGATATATTGTATAGCAACAAGATAGCCTTTCTGGCAGTTTAGTCCAGTGTCAAACAGTCACTTACCTTCCCTTTTCACAGAATTGTAAAATCATTTAGGTTGGAAAAGACATCTGAGATCATCAAGTCCAGCCACTAACCCAGCACTGCCAAGTCCACCACTAAACCATATCCCCAGGTGCCACATCTATAAGTCTTTTCAACACCTCCAGTGACTCAACCACTTACCTGGGCAGCCTATTCTGGGCAGCTTGACAACCCTTTCCATGAAGGATTTTTTCCTAGTATCCAATCTAAACCTCCACTGGGGCAACCTGAACCCATTTCCTCTTGTCCAATCACTTGTTACCTGGGTGAAGAGACCAACTCCCACCTGGCTACAACCTCCTTTCAGGTAGTTGTAGAGAGCAATAAGATCCCCCTGAACCTTCAGGCTAAACAACCCCAGCTCCCTCAGCCACTCCTCATCAGACTTGTGCTCCGGACCCTTCGTCAGCTTTACTGCAGTTCTCTGGACACACCCCAGCACCATAATATCTTTCTAGTGGTGAAGGGCCCAAAACTGAGAACAGACCTCAAGCTGCAGCCTCACCAGAGCCAAGTACAGAGAGGCACTGCTCTGGTCCTTCTGGCCACACTCTTTCTAATACAGGCCAGAATGCCATTGGTCTTGGCCATCTGGGCACACTGCTCACTGCTGACTCATGTTCCGATGCTGTTGACCAGCACCACTAGGTCTTTTCCTCCAGGCCTCTTTCCAGTCACTTTTTTCCAACTCTGTAGTGTTGTATAGGGGTTTTGTGACCCAAGTGCAGGATATGGCACTCTGTCATCCTTTTTCTTATTTGCCAGTTTCTGTTGAATATTTCACTGTACTTTCAGTGGGAGGGCATTTAAGATCCTTTAGTATTGTAGCTGATATTGATTTCCTAGTTTCACCTACACCTTTTAGGACCATTTTTTTAACCCTGCCTGCAAATGAATGACCTCCATCAGTTCCCCATCATGATGCAACATGGTGCATAGCTTGCCAGAGCAACTGACTGTGCCACACAGACTTGTGGCATAACGCAGAGTCCTTATTTCTGCAACCAGTCAGCACAGTACAGGTGTGGTGTTCTCCATCAGCACCTCAGAGTAAAAAACATCACTGTCCCTTCTTCTCAATACTGCCTCAACTACCTCTGTGCTGAACTGCCTTTCTGGGTGGTCTCAGGATGTTTATTCCATTTTTTCGCAGCATTTAACCGAGGGACCAGCAACAGGAAGTACCCATTGTCACCATATCGTATCATCTGCGTTGACTAGTATTTCCATGGTTTGTAAGACAAAATATTGATGACTTCCACCTGGAAGCTAGTTTGTAGAGTCCTGATGATTTCAAAGGATTTGGTATCAGATGTGTATATGCCATCTTACCTGTTTTGAAGAGAATTTGCTCTTCTTCCCTATGCGTTAGCAGGAAGAGGAGAGCTAAGAACGATACCTGGCCCTGGCACAGGTCCAGTATTGTGATTGCCCCCAGCACTGCAATGCTAGGCAGTAGCTCTGGGACCAGCAGGGTTTCCTGCAGGCTCTGCAGTCAGGTTTGGTCTCCTCTGTAGTTTGTGTGTCCCCTTCCTGCAAATGTGCTGTGGCTGTGCTTTGCAGGTGACTGCTTTAACTCCTCTAAGGAGTGTGACAGTGCCACAGAAGACTGCTGGTAGGAGTATTATGGCAGTGGAAAGAGTCTTGGTAGCCAACAGCTGAGAACCAGAGGCTTTCAAAATTCCCCTTTCCAGCCCTCTGACAAATAAATCCTTCCTTGTCCTCAATGTTGTAGATTTAAACTAGTACTGTCTGGTCTGTTAAGATCCATTTGCTGCTTTATTGCAGACACATTTTTATTATACGATTGTGTGGACTTGTAAGCAAAACAGGTTTATTTTCCTGACTGACAGATGTTATCCATAAATAGTTATGTGGTGGTACAGAGGACAGCGGGCAAATATTTGTTTATACTAATGTGGCTAGGCTAAAGTCTAGTCTGCAACTGTGTTGCAGTTCACATCTGTAAAAGTGGGGTCAGCAGCTGGGAAACAGGTGTCTGTGCAAAGCTTCAGTGGGCCCAAAACATCCAGTCCTTTCCTTTGAAAAGGAAAACCCAAAGTCATTAGGAACTTGATGCACCTGGTTTATGAGCTGTTAAATTTCTCTTTTTCCCTTTCTTTTGTCACATTACTTTGGAAAATAAATTTACTCAGCCACAGTGGAAATCATGCTTAACAAGTCATGTTTTACTGACATTGAGACTTTCATCAATGCCTTTCAAGCCTGTCCAGGAAGTTTGAAAGCAGTCTATAGGCTGATGTTTTATGAATTTGCTAGTGAATGGAGTTCCAAGCAACAGACACAGAGGGAAAGCATTCTAGTAAGCATGTATAGATAGGTATTTCATGTATTTTTTGCTATTAAAAAGTCTGTGGACTAGCTTATCAACACTGAGATTAAATTATTTGATCTTTCCAGTTACTTTTGAATGTGTTGTTTGAGGTAGAAAAGCTACAATACACTATGGCACTGCATCCAATTCACTCTGTTTTTCCATCTCACCGTCTGTGTTGATTGTACTGTGTATCATTTTACCTTTTACAACAGAATGCACTAAGATTTTATTTGACACACCATTTTTCTCACAAACTTCTTATTTTAATCAACGCAGATAGCCAGCTATCCATTTCTAGATTCCTTCTTTTCAGATATGTTGAAAAAAACGAGTGGAAGATCTCATCAAAAGATGAGCTATTATGCCAGACACAAATGTAGCCATTTCAGCAAAACAACCTATGTCACATTTGCATCATAAGTCCAGATATTACTAAGAAAGATAGCTGTAAGTGAAATATCATTCAATATACTAAAAACTAGATAGATAAAAATGCATAAACTGTAATCATTCTGATATTATTGTCATATTATTATAATAAATTTTAATTTCCACAGAAGTTATGATCCTACAAAAAAGCAATTTGTCAGAAGCACTGTGAAGATATATGTCAGAGAATTGAATGCTGCTTTTATATATTGAATGATTCCTTTTTGCCCCCTCAAGACTGAAATACTCTCCTTTTTTTTCATATTCATCATGTGCACATGTGCCATTTGTAATCAACAGGAACATTGAACCCTCTATTGGGATTTAATTTCTAAAGTAACAATAATCACAGAGCCCATTCAAGTCTCACATTGTCCCTTGGATTGTGCCTTCCCCTAGCCCCTCTTCAGGACTTCTGTGATAATTAATACAAGAAGACCTCTCTCACTTGACGACTTCTCCCATCTACTCTATACTCAGGCTGTCTGCTTCAGTGGACTAGCAGAAATTGCTTAACACTGTTCTGGTAGACTCCAGACCACCAGGTGCCTCTTAAAAGTGCTACCAGTCTATAACGCTGGGACTAGAGCACTGTGGTTTATGCTGCTACTCAGAAGAATTTGTGGAAGATGCAGAATTCTGAGAGACAAACCTGTGACTATCAGAGTTACTGCTGACTCATCACTTCCTTAATAATTCAAGGAATTTTATGTTGTGATTGCACCTGGATTAGGCACCTGTTGACATCCTTAGTCTGTGTGGATCCCAAAGGATGCACATGTTTATAGAAACTGAATATACCTGACAGAAGGCTGTACCTTGGCCATACATTTGACACATCCCCTATGCAAATGTTTAAAAGATTAGAGGAATAAATTTTCTGTCTAGTAATGTTGTGTGTCAAAAGGAACATACAGGTTTTAGCCCTCTCTAGCACAGAATGTCTTCTGTTGCAGAAATGCTACTTGGATGCCTTAATAGACACAGGTGCATTTTCCTATGGTATTTCATAGTGAGTCTAAGCACATGTCAGGGCTTTCCTAATGCAGCCTCTGATTCATTGCCTGGATAATTCATCACATACCTGTGCTGTGACCTGTGCTGCTGTAACAATAATGAAAATTATGATGGGATCCTTCTTCCATATAGTTCTACTGTCAGAAGGGTAACCTTGCTTTAGCGGGAATTTTTTTGGTATAGCAAATCTGTTCCTAACTGCCACACTGTGAACCTGGTCAGGTTGCTGGAGAGACTAGTAGGTGTGTATTTGTGCTTATTGCTTTTCATGGATTAAAAAAAAAAAAGGTACAAAGGTGCATTCTGTGTGAATTTAGCTAGACTTCAGTAATTCAGATACTATGGAAATTTGACCACTTTGTCTATTCATAAGATAATTTCTAGCAAATGAGACACATAATAACAATATCCATTATTTCATAATCTGTTCATTGCATCTGTCATAAAAATCTGCATGTTTACATTGTTTCATATTGTTGCCAGTTAATTTATGTTTTCTATCTGTGTTCAATTTGCATTCATTAACTCATAGTTTGCTGGTAAGTGTGTTCTTTCTATACATATTCAAAGAAATTCTTTAATTCAATTTCTCTGTTTCTTCTCATACAGTCTCACAGCCAGATATGCAACTCAGTCTAATCACAGTGGAATTGCAACCAGTCAAAAAAAGGCTTCTAGGTCAGTTAAATATCTCTAATTTATTGCTTGTAAGTGATACCCAAGCAAGTATATGCCCTCTGATATTTTGTCCTTTGGATTTTAGCAGACACTATATAATGTCTAATTTTTGTTATGTGTGCAAGCTTTGCAATGATGAGCTTTGCCACAGAAAAGGCTTGTATTAATTGGCTTTTGGCCATTTGGCTGATTTGTACTGTATATTAGCAATATTTCTGGTTGTTATGTATCCTGCATCTTTGTATCTTGCATGTAAAATATTGGATGTGAAGGATTAGTTGGTGATTTTAGTGCTCTGTACTCTCTGGCTCAAATCCTGACTTTAGTCATGAGTGAAAAGAAGTTTGGGAGTCCATCCCAGTTCCCACTAGATATTTTGCACGTATAGCAAACCCACCTGAGGGGTCAAGTTCGTGGAGCCAAGTTTACTCAGAAGCAAAATAGAGCAGAAAAAAAAGAATTACTTCCAAGACTTCTGCTCCATCAAGAGTAGCCTGCACACAGTCCCCATGAATTAGATGCTTTGTTTTGGTAGTGAATTTGATAGACCTGTGTGTAGGAGCTGACGTTTCAGATTTCGTCTGTCATTCCACGAGCACTAAAATCTACAAGCCAGATTGCAGAAGAAAGAAGCTGAGGTCTAAAGCTTACTCTTGTTTCTAGCTTTTTTTTTTGGGGGGGGGAGGGAAGGAATAATTAGTGTATTTATTAATTATACCTTTGCTGTACAGTTCATTGGTGAGACCAATGAACTCTTAACTGCATAATCTACAATAAAGATTGAATTTTGCACTGTACAACACTAACACAATTTGAGTGGCTGGTGGTAGCTTGAAATGAGCTATTCCATGGTCCAGTTGCTTTGCACCTGCATTTATAGGTCTTCATTTTCCTTATTGCTGATGCTCCTGTCTTGTCCACATTCAACATGTCAAGGTTAACAGTCTTATTGTCTAATACTTTAAATCTGTGGCAGTGTTTCCGAAGCCTGTTCAGAGGTATGTGACTTGTCCCTTATTTGTTATACTCTTTGCATTTCCTTAGCTGCTTAACATGATTCTGCAAAAGCAATTTAAAACCTGAATTCAATTTAAAAAGTCAGCAAATGAAGTAAACTGGAAAGTGTGTAGAGCAAATGACCTCATGTATAATTTGCTTACTGTGGCAAGTTCTTGAATTCTGACATGCAGAATATATGCAGAACTATTTTATATTTTAACAGAACAGATGAGTTTCCAGTGTTGCACATGCCTTTTCATTGTTTTTTTCATTACCTTTGACAAATGATCTCAGGGCTCTTACTGCCTGTCAAATTAGGGTAATGAGAAGGAGCAAATGGATTTTTAAGTTTGTTTTAGTGCATTCTTCAGGGAACAGAAGATCACTTGAATTCATGGGTCACGATAAAGGTTAGCATGCGTACAGCTGCAGAGCAGAGACAGTCTGCTCTGGGTTCAGCACAGAGACTGGCGGCCAGAATGAGCCATAAAAATAATGAATGGATTAGCTCTCTGAGGCTTAAACTGGTAAAGAAAGAGAACATGGAGCTGTTTACATATGTTTGCTAATGAAAAGAAAATGATTTGAACATTTCTGTTATGCCAGTGTATTCAAGAAACAAGCAAAAAGTTTGGAAGAAATCAAATGTTTTGTACTTCTTTGTAATGGGATTTTTTCCTCCCTTCTCATGCTACTCTTTCATAATAGTGAAACTAACAGAATTTGATAACTAGTATAGTTTGTAGTACCATTATTAAAATCATCATGTCACTCCAATATGGGAGAAACAGAAGAGAGATGCTCTTCTCCTATGGCAAAAGCCTATGGCTGATTCAAGCAATTCATTTTGTCTAACAAATAACATAATAATGTTATCTGTCTCACAAACAACAAAACTGGAAGGGGTACCCACAAAGATACTGCGGAAAGTTTGAAGTATGCATGTACTAAGGAATGTTACATCAGAAAACAGATTCAGGCAGAAAAAAGATACATACCAGGAACAACAGGGTCTACGTTTTTTCCCTTAGCATAGCCACACGGTAAGGTTCAGATGGTGGCAGCAAATACTAAGAAATGAACTGTATAGTCTACACTATGTACTTCTATCTAAAAGGTATAAATGGATCTGTAGTATCTAGATAAAATATGTATTTTCTATCTTTTTCATTTATAATACTAAGGTGGGAGCATTTTAGCAAATAGACCTCTGAAAAATAACTGGTGAAGGTAACTAAAAAAGCTTTTACACTAGACACAACTGTGAGACATTTATTAGAGTAAGAAATAGGAAATATTTCCCAATTATGTATTGTTGTGCTTTCTACTCTATTTCTGCAACATTTCCTCTTCAAAAGTAACAGATTTTAATAAAGTTTGATATTACACTTTAATATTTTTTAGGGTGAATCTGTTTTAGCAATGTTAATGGCAAATGCAAAGCATCTTCTTACATGTCTTGTGACTCTATAAAGCATCTTTCCCTTTTGTGTGCATAAGGATGAGCTTTTATTTTCATTTGTGGAGTCTAACTAATTTGAATCCTCCTGTTCATTGTTGCTTACCTGGATTCATTGTTTTCAGTTGTTGGTTTTAAATTCTGGTCTGATATTTGCATACTGTCTCTGCTATATGTTGCATTACATAAAATGAACTGATTTCTTATTGTACCGTTCCAGGCTTCCAGGACCCTCAAGAGTGCCAGCTGCAGGCAGCAGTACCAAAGTCCAGGGAGCTTCCAATTTAAATCGGAGAAGTCAGAGCTTTAACAGCATTGACAAAAACAAGCCTCCACAATATGCAAATGGAAATGAAAAAGGTAAGTGATTAAAGTTCATCCAAGAATGAAAAAAACCCCATCCACAAGGGTCACAGAAGTGAATGTAGTGTTTAGACTTGACAAGGAAAACCTATGGAAATTGGGGCCTGAATTAGGACTTGTGGTTCAATTGGGATTAAAATTCCGAAATGAAAACTTGCAAGATTTTATAATTGTATTTTTTCCCTCTTTGCTGGAAATATGATAGGGTGATTTTTCTGAAGTAAAAATGAATCCATACTAGATGCCTATAATCTTGTTCCATATTCAAGTCTACTCACACTCAAAGGAAGACTGCCATAATTTTCAGGGGACTTTGCATCTTAGACTCTAATGGATAAGAATCAGAATATTATACTTGCATCAGAATGCTGCATTCTTTAAGAACCTTACCTACTGTGTACATAATACTGAATAGAGGATTGGAAATTAAGTCAAGTGTAATGAAATTTTGCAGGGATTTGGATTCAGTGTTCATGTTTTATTGTCTCCTTTAAATATAAGCTTCCATTACAACAACAAACTGAGTTCCCTGGGTCCTTCCATTTCTCTCACCATGATGCTATTTTCCTGGAAAATATGCCTCTTCAGGCTTTATCTCAGAAAGAATAATGTAAAAATTCAGCTTTCTGAGTTGTGTAACTAATCTGTCCCCTTCCTCCCCTTCTTTCTCCCTTTGTGTAATGAACAGCATTTTATTCATATCTCTGGGTTAGAATACAGTTGAAAATGATACAATATACATAGTACCCGTTTGCATCCTTGGGGTCTGTGGGAGGAACAAGTATGCAATGAATGTTCTTCATCCAAGCAATAGGCAGCTATCCAGATTTTTTTACAAAACTCTGATGAACACACTTTGCCCCTAGCTGTATCTGAAAATATAAAACCATCCTTTCAATAGTTATTTCTTTATTTTTACCATCAGGGTTGAATGTTTCAGATAGTTCTATAGTGGGTTTTATTTTACCAAGGTCTTGTTTCTGTCAAGACATCCAGGCTAAAAGTAGAAAGAGATCAGAGTGAAAACTGAGCAGACACTGTATAGTTCACAAATACTATAGTGAATTTATGAAGTAGGAGATGTGGCTGCTTGAGTGAAGGTATGTACAGCAGTTTAGGTTTTAGAATTTCCTCATAATGTTGACATGTTTGCTACTGAAATATGTGAGAGTTAAATGATTCATGGTGAGATATGCTTGTAGATATTAATGTTCTTAGCTCATTACTTGGGAACTGTATTTTGATTGCTAAGGTTTACATTGCGTTGCACATTTATGTGGCTTTTTGCATGATGGATTTATTTTACTTTCTCATTTCTTTACAGCAGAGAATGAGGTGAGATTTTTAGTGAAGTTATCACTTGCAAGAGGATAAGGGGTGGCTTTTTTATCTGTAATAATTCAATTAATTTTACAGGATATAGAAGATGTAATGTTACATAACTAAGGAGTACTATATTTGAGATGTTTCCATCTGCCCTTTTTTTTCCCTGTCAAAACAGCCAAATGGATAGAAAAACATTGATTTTACATGATAATCAAAGCTAAATACAAGTTTGTTTTAGGGTATAAAGCAGAAGTTCTTTAGAGAAAATGTCTACTGTGACTACAAGGATAGCAAAGTGATACTTTTTTGTAATATCCTAAAAGAACAGGAGAACCCGTGTTTATGTGTTTAAGTACACCATGCTGCTACTTTGCCTAAAGAGAAAAACAACTGAACCAGGATATACTTTAAATTTGGTTATTATAGTGACTAATTTTTGAATATTACAATTAAATTTCCAAGTAGTCTTTTGATATTTTAAGTGTTTGAGGATGTGCTGTAACCTAAGATCTTTGAAGAATTTGTTTAGAAACAAACTTCGACCCTCAAAATAGTAATAATATAAAAAAAAACTTTTACAATAAAAAAGTGTCACCATACGTTGACAAACTGATTTTTCCTTACAGTGCAACATACATAATAGACCTTATTTTTCAGATTTTGCTTCTGAAGCAGATGCTTGGAGCCCTGAAAGAGACACAGTCCATATATTCTAATCTGAGATATAGATCATATAGTAAATAGTTTGTAAATAATTTGTAATTCTTCATTAGTGTTGCATAAACTGAGGCAGAAAAAGAGATGACTTTTTCCAAGTAAATAGCCGTTAGAGGTTGGGACTTCCAAGGCTCTTCAAGAGCAGATCACTGTTGTTACATTTTTCTCTCCTGTACACTCACCTGTATGTGCTATAAGGAGACCTCAGAAAATATATACAGCATAAGGTTGGTGTTTTGTTTTTTTTAATCCAGTTATATGTAGTACTTGAAATTCATTCGTGCATAACATGGTTTCCAACTCAGTCACAGTGGGGAGTGGATGTGTAATCACAGAGTTAAAGGAGACCTGAACGTGATCCAAAATAAGGTGTGATATCTGCTTTTAGGTAGTACTTAATTATTCAGTCTCTCATTAATATTATCTTCTTTGAATGTTGCCTAGGGAGTAGTTCAACACAATAAGAAACCTAGTGCCCCTGAGCAAATGCAGGTATGCTCTTTACTGGGCAGAGCCCAGTTTTCAGTGACAGACAATCCCTTACTGTGACACAGGTAAGTGTGTGTAACTCTGTTGAAGTCAGAAACATAGAATGCACCAAAACATTAAAAAAGCCATTAGCTCAAATTTCTTTGTGGAGCTTCAGTGAGATTCTTTTTTTTTTTTGCTGTACTTTGCAGCTTACAGATCAATTTCAAAGAACACGTCTGTTTTCCAGATATGTCAGATCTATCTGCTTCCAACTTAATAACACGGAGATGGAAAAAAACACAGAAAAATTAAACTATTTGAATAAATTATTCAGAATGCTAATAAGGTGGATACCCAGGGCGTTTTCAGTACAGCAAAGTAATGTTCTAATTCAAGTCACAGTTTAAAAACAAATCTTTACCATTTAGGTCTTAGAAACAGTGTATCTGAACATTGATAAGGGTCTTTATGTCATGGAGTTTAATTTCCAGCTTTTCAATATAATTTAATAATATAAAATGGTGTTTGTGTATTCTCCAAACTCAGTTTTAACAGTATTAGATTATTTTACCTATACCAACTCTGAGAAACTCTGCAGTGGAACTCTGTTGCCTAATGATGCAAGCTGTTAATACGTGGCCAGTATGTACATCTGTAGCTAATTGTGTATGTTCCTTCTGGTGCCAGTGTTTTTCCAGTTGTTCCTGGTCGTTTTCTCCTCTTGTGCTGATAAGGGCTAGCTACTTTCTCATGAACAGCTAGAAAGGGAGAGTTGAAGCCGAATTCTTTTAATCTCATGAGGTAGATCTCCCATTCCTCCAAACATCCCTTTAGCAACCCCTTGCAGCTCTTCCATTTTTTACTAACCTTTTTTATTGTGAGTGACTAAAAGTGGATAGTCTGGACATCTGCCTGATACAGAATATTTAGATTATCATATCTAACTTTGCTGCCGTGACAGAGCTGTTGTCACAGAGGTCATCTTCTCCAGCAGCACAGAACACAGTGAAGGTCACAGATGAGAAGACAAAGGAGATTATATATTGGGTCCGAGTTCAACATGACCTTTATTTGTGAAACAGCCTATGAAAAGTGGATTGGAAATGTCTATTCAGTTGTCATGGCCTTGCTGAGTTCTAGAAGAAATTTCTCATTTTGCACTGAACACCCCAGGGTGTTGCTGCTGTGCTTTTACAGTGGAGGTTGGGTTGAGCTCTGAAGCACTGAGTTTTTGAGCAGAATGCAAAACAGTTTTCAGCACAAGCTGACTATGCATTCGGCTATAAGGGGGTTAAACCCGAAACAGAAGACTATCTTCTTGAAAAATTTAGTTTATAGAAATAAGAAATCCTTGTCATAGGTTGAGTTCACTCTGTCTCAAAATCACCACAAGGTGGGGACAGGTTTCACATAATGAACAGCTAAAGCCAAGCTCAATTGAACGTGCAGAAAGCAGTTAATTATGTGCAGCTTCAAGTAATGCATTTGTGCTGGGGGTGAAATAGATCTTTTAATTCCAACATACAGACAGGTTCTCAATATTTCTTGAGAACATGCAGCACACATTCCTTGCAGAAATATTAAGGATACCCTTTAAATTGAAAAATAAAAGCAAATTAAAGTTCTCTGTAATTTTTTGTTGCTGTTTATATTTTGTGGCATAGGGATCCAATAAATACCAGTGGCTCCAGGAATCTGTGGGTTTTTGCTGTATATATGCCAGAACAAGCTGTTGATGAAACAGTAAATACTCTTCTTTTTACATTTTTCCCCCCAATGAGTTTAATATTATACAGCCGGAAATATAGCAAGGCATGCGTTCTTCTTTTTAATCAGAACACTTTCTATTTTATTTTTTTTTATTATTTTTGGAGTAAAACTGAAGCCATACAAATGTAAATAATACAACAGAATGTAGTGGCATCCCGCTGTTCACAGATTGTTATGTGTATTCTGCATTAGCTTTGCATATTCCTGTGGTGAACTGTTCTGCAAAACTATTGATATAGCTTAAGGCCCCAGTCCTCCTCTGTATTTGGGGCAAGCTTAGTGCAAGACAAGATGTGTACAAAAAGGTCCTTGTGCACATCCGGTTCTGGGCTACTAGCCACTGGGGCTGATTCCTGGTATAAATTAAAGAAACCTGAGGGCTGCACAAATTTCCAGCAGCTGTGGTTGGCCTCAGGCTCTTTTCCGGCATCTGAGGCTCACCAGAAAATAGCAGGAGGCCAACCACAATTCCTGCCTTGGTCCCAGGGGAGGGATCAGTTTTGCAGCTGCCCACCAAAGGTGCTCCATGGTGCAACTTGGAGCCTGGAGAATATGCTCTAACCTCACCCGTCACAAAAAATACTCTGAAGGAACCCTTATCAGTTAATGTTTTCTTGCCTA
Organism: Manacus vitellinus; assembly: GCF_001715985.3. Classification (NCBI taxonomy): domain Eukaryota; kingdom Metazoa; phylum Chordata; class Aves; order Passeriformes; family Pipridae; genus Manacus; species Manacus vitellinus. Next base: position 28,770,109 of record NW_021940682.1, on the reverse strand, counting down.
GAACAGGACTCCACAGAACAGCTCAACTTTCTGCGAATGAGCTCATTTACAGAATCATAGAATCACAGAATGGATAAGATCGGAAGGGACCAACAGCAGGATCATCCTAAAGCACATGGCACAGGATTGTGTCCAGACAGTTCTTGAATATTTCCAGTCAGGGAGACTCCACAACCTCTCTGGGCAATCTGTTCCAGTGTGTGGTCTAGATCTGCACAGTAAAGAAGTTCTTTCTCTTATTCAAGTGGAACTTCCTGCGCATCAGTTTCTGCCCATTGCCACTTGTCCTGTTGCTTGGCACCACCGAGAAGAGCCTGACTTGACATCCTCCCTTCAGAGACTTGTGTACATTGATGAGGTCCCCTCTCAGCCATCTCTTCTAGAGGCTGAACAGGCCCAAGCCTCCCAGCCTATCCTTGTAAGAGAGATAGCCCAGTCAACCATTTAGAACTGTGGGGTTTACATATCAGGCTGAGGAGCACACATAAGACCCTGGGCAGATGGAATTATATGGCATCTATTGAAGGCATCTATTGATTGGCCTGCTGGGACCAGTTGTTAATAGAGTTAAACTAGTAAAAGATCTTATATGTCTGTCATGGTACTTTTACTCATATTTTTTTTTTATATTTTTAAACTAGTTCTTCTTAATGCTATTCTAAGCAGTAAATTTTGCTATGTTTGCATTCTCTTTGTTAAAGAAAAAACAGCTCCAGTTTCAGTATGCTCAAATTCTGCCTTTCCTTCAGACTTCCAGAAGAGTAGTCTAATCTTTACTAGGGGTTTAGGAGGACTAAGACTGAAAAAGTGAAAATTATGCATAAATTCATAATCTGTGCTGAAGGGAAAGATGTCTTCAGTGGTTGGGCACTGGAACAGATTCCCCAGGGAAGTGGTCACAGCACCTGACAGACTTCTAGATCTGTTTGGACAATACTCTCAGGCACATGATGTGACTCTTGGGGAGGGTCCTGTGCAGGGCCAGGAGTTGGACTTGCTGATCTTTGTGGGTCCCTTCCAGCTCAACATATTCTGTGATTCTGTGATTATTCGGGCAGGGGTACCCCAAGATATGTCATACTATGTGTTTATGCAAGACATCAAGCACTCCTTTTGCCATTAGGTTAACTAAATTTGCACTGCATGTTTCATGGGCTTTCTTATAGTACAGAATTCAATATACTATAGGCGGGCTTATGTCTAATTCCCTGACAGTCCCCAGATAAGGCAAGACAAGATAGATCCACTAAAAGAAAATATGTCATCTGCTGGAACAGCTATATACCACATATTTGATTGCTGTTACCACTTCATTTCTCTGGTGCTCCAGAGTAATCATGTTTAAATATTCAGATATGTCTTGGGAATCTGAACTTAGACCTTAACCCTTTCATGCCTTAGTGAGTTTTGCTTAACAAGGCTAGACAACTTTTTTGAAAATCACAGCTGTTAATTAGCAGAGTTTGATTATTGCAGGAGTCTTGTTCTCATTCATTCTGAAGATTCACTGAGGTTCCTGGATGATGTAAAGGTAGTGAATGTGCCAGAGCCTTGTAAACAAGCTTTCTGTACCTACCTGAGCTTCAGGCCCAAAACAGTTATTGTTGCTGTACCCATGAAGGTGATATATCAGTGTAACTTTCTGGTACTGACACTGGTGAAATTGCTGATAAAATTTTTCCCTATGAGAGTGTACTGAGATAAGTTCCTAAAGTCAGCTACTAAATATTGTTAACTATACTTAAAACTTTGTGAATATTGATTTTATCCATTTAATTTCAGTATTACTCAGTCCTCCTCCTCCTGCCTAAAACTTTGGCTTTCTAGCACATATTTTAATTTCACTAAACATCGAACCCATCTTTGCTGGTTTTGTTTTTCTACTAGAATTTTAGTATTCTTTTTTCTTTAACATCTCAGTGCTTTATAATCAAAAAGTGATTGGAAGAATTTCTTTATGGCATATTAAAGATAAAATCTTAAATTGGATGGCTTGATTTGCATAAGGAGACAGTTATAAGGAAGGCGTTTCTGAGATTCACTTAAGCTTATGGAAGTATTGAACAACACCATGATGATGGGAGGAAAGAAAAGCATTTTCTGTTAGCATCCTTCGTGTTCCGTGAACATATAAATTATGTTTATTATAGATCTCATATAAGTGTGTTTCAGATCCCAGAGGAGTATGATATCACCTCCAAGTAGGAAATGGGAGAGTAACTATACCACTATGTTTTTTTCTTTTTTTTTTAAAGCAGATTCACCAAAAGGCCCTCACCCATCTGCAGGCATGAATGGAAATGTGCAGCATCCCACCAGCACTGGGCAGCAGCAGGTCTCTGCCATACCCTCTCCAAGTGCCAGCAAGCCTTGGCGCAGCAAATCCATGAATGTCAAACACAGCGCGACCTCTACCATGCTGTCTGTGAAGCAGCCTAGTCCCGCAACCTCCCCTACTCCAACTTCAGACAGGCTCAAGCCACCGCCTTCTGAAGGTGTGAAGCCCCCTTCATCTGGACAAAAATCTATGCTGGAAAAATTCAAGCTGGTTAATGCTAGGACTGCTCTGAGACCTCCTTTGTCACTGAGCTCAGGGCCCAGTGACAGTGGGAGAGATGATGATACCTTTTCAGAGTGTGGTGAAACCGATGTCTTAAGTGGTGGGGTGAACAGCAGCGGCTCAACAAGTAGCAGTCCTAAAGTATCACCGAAGTTAACCCCTCCAAAAGCTGGCAGCAAAAATCTCAGCAATAAAAAGTCTTTGCTACAGCCAAAGGACAAAGAGGAAAAGAACAGGGACAAAAACAAAGTTTGCACTGAGAAAGCAGTCAAGGAAGAGAAGGATCAGGTCATTGAAACATCTACAAAGAAGAGCTCAAAAATTGCAAGCTTAATCCCAAAGGGAAGCAAGGCAACAGCAGCCAAGAAGGAAAGTTTAATATTATCTTCTAGTGGGATCCCAAAACCTGGATCAAAGGTGCCAACAGCAAAGCAGAGCACTTCCTCCACATGCGCGGGAAGTAAGGAGGTTGAAAAACTGAGGACTACAAAAGGAAACCAGTCCCAGTCAACAGCAAAATCTCAGCTTAACGAGAAGGCTTCTCCTTCCTCTGGTCTTGCTTCTTCTGAAGAGAAAGAGCCAAGTGCAGGATCCTCGGCAGCTCCGTCGGCCTCAACGGCTGCAAGCAGTGGCCAAGGCACAGGAAATGGTGTCGTCCAGCTTCCTCAGCAACAGCAATACAGCCACCCCAACACTGCCACAGTAGCTCCATTCATTTATAGGTAAGGTCATGGAGGAAAATTGGTTTCGTGCTACCATTTAGAAAAGAGAACTAAAATGGATAGAGTAATGGTGGATCATACTGTTATGTTTTTTATCTCCCAGTTTCTGTCACAGCATCATGTCAGTATTTTCCTAATATCATTGTTTAATTGATGTTACTGTATGAAAAATTTCTTCCAAGAACTGTGAGTCTCTACGTGGTACAAAAGTAATCCACTGCAAATATTTGCCATTTAAAATTCAGGGTATTTTCATTAGAAATACAAGTCATAGGGTACATTGTCTGTGCTGCCTTTGAAAGGTCATGGCTGAGTCTGGGTTTCTAGTGTGAATATTCTTGTTTGCATTCTAAGAATCTCAACATATATTTGCTGATATTCAATAAATTTGCTTAAAATATACTGTTCTCTTAAAAATACTAAAATGAACTGCTGATATTTTCAGAATATGTAACAGTACTGGTAGGATATTTAAAGAAAGGCCATACACAAACTTTTATAAGTATTCAAAAATATTTCAATACTTTGGGTAGACAGAGAAGGTTGCTGTTTGCAGGTCCTTTTCCTGTTTAGTTTTATAAATGAACTAGGTGTAGATTAACTCCATGAAGGCAGTTAATTTTTACAGGCAATAGTAACTCTTCGGATGTCCAAGGCTCTGGAAGAGAAAAATGAACAGTTAAATGTTCTAGTATCAAACTTTGAATTTACTTTTCTGTATGATAGAGTAACTGAAGAGAAGCTGGGAGATTTAACTGTTGTACAACTCAGAAGATACAGTAAGTGTAGAAAGATTGACAGGCTGGTTTGAGTAATAATTTCAGATGTCAACTGTTGGAGGGCTTTAGCTACAGTTGTGGGTAAATTTAACATCTGATAAAATGACAAATTCATTGTTAAGCAAAATATACTGGCAGTTTTTGTTAGTGACTAGTAATCTAAATAGTCTTGGCTAAAAATTAAAGAAGTGGTGAAGTAGGCTCTGAGGGAGTATATATATCATCGCACATAACTAAATATAGCTTCAAAACCAATCTGGATGAGTGATAAGTTAAGAAAATTATATGGGAGGGAGAAAAGACTCAATGTAACTTATATTTATTCCAATATGCAGTGGATAGCCTCGAGTTTCAGTTAGATCTTTCACTGGATGTACTTAATGTGCATGTATCTTTATAACTATCTGGAATAACATCAGTGATACACAGAATTTTAAGTGCTGTACATAGGACAGCCTACTTATGTGTTAGGGTACATATATAAGAAGAGAGAAAAAAAAGCTGAGCTTTGCCTTCAGATGTATGTGTTATTTAATGGTAATTTTACTATATATTGATGCAATTTCATCGCATGGTGGAGATATCATTCCTTTAAGCTTCATCATGAAGCAAAATGTATTTTGAATTTTAAAGGGTGATAGAAGCATGCATCTTCAAGTAAAATTTAGTATTAATAATTGTCTGTTTGCTCCTAACAAGCAGCAAAGGAGACTGTATTTGAAGTTAAATCTCACATGAAAATAAAATTTTCAGAACCAAAGTCTAATCTCAGAATGCCATAAACCCAGAGTAATAGACTGACTTTGATGAGGCTACTTCAATATGTATCTCTGTAACTGAGAGAAGAATCTGACTCAAAAATAGTCAGTAACCACATTTCTTAGAAGTCTCAAGGGCTTTGTAATACCACACAGTGATTTCATAGAAGAATATAAATATAACCAAGGATAAAATATCCATATTTCCAAAGTCAGCATATTTATTTTTGTGCATGTATGGTAGGTGGAAGTGAACATGAGCTGGGGTATTGTAGCTACATTTTCTTGTTCTTAAACATAATTATTTTCTGAGTCACCATAATTTATACGCTGAATTTTCAGGTTTGCTTGTTAACAGCTTTATATGAGTTGATAAACAATAGTTACCATTCAGACTAACAGGGTTTTTTTCCAGCTAGAAGGAATATCTAGGTTCTTTGAGTTTGTGCTGCAGTCGTTGTAAAAAGTTTCAATAAAAATTAGTAAAAATACCATGCTTTTTATCCAGAATCCTGCAGAATCTTGCAATATACTGCTGTGATCAGTTTAGGCTGTTAGCACAAGGATAAGTAAGGACACTTATCCTTACTTACAAGGATAAGTAAGCTAGTGCTTTTTCTGGTTTGTTGCTAATACCTGCAGATATATTTTGGAATGTTTGTTTGTTATTCAAGAGTATATTACTGTAGATTTGTGAGTAAAACAAAATATTCCAAAGAGTTTGTTTGAGATCGGCATGTATTTTGCCTAAATAGAGAATGAAATCCTATAACAGTTATCAATATTCATGTTTTCAAGGAGTTGTATATTTTTATTAACTGACAGTAGGTGGAAAATACTGTTTCACTGGCAAGTTCTCAAATGACATATTGCACTATTCAGCTTTGCAGTCTTGGTGCTTTGTCCTGTCTGATACCACATTGTATTTTTATTCTTAAACACATGGCACAGAAATTCATTTGGGATTATTGCTTCTCTTCAAAGATTAGCAGCAATAGTCAGAGTTGCATCTAAATGGGTATAATTTAAATTCTTCCCTCTTTTTCAGCAAGCGATTATTTATTTTTAAATGTGGTTGTGAATGTATTATTTACAGTCCCTTATGTGTCCCCTCTGAAGCTGACTGCAGGGTCCAACTGATATAAGACTGAAGTAGATGTAATTTAGTTCCCAGAAAGCTTGAGAAGAAAAAAAACCAGAAAAGCTAAAAGGAAGGTGTAAGAGACTGTATAACTTTTTAAAATACAGCAGACACTACTTCAAATTACACATTCTTCTATATAGACAAAATTGGAAGAAGATGGAAATTGTGCCATCTGCCACAGTCCCTTAGACTTGTATTGAAATTGGCCATGGAATTTAGCTGTCTTTCTAGTGGTGCTTAAATTTCAGATGAAGAATAGTGACACAGAAGTTTAGTACTTGCTAGTCTACAGTGAAAACAGGTTAAAAAAGGTAAAATAATGCAAACAAAAACCAAACTCTAAGTCTGCCTCCTAAAAACTTAGCAAGAGAATAACAGGCTAATTGCTCAGTATTTGGAGTTCTTAGCTCTCCTACACATTGCTCAAAAGTGGAGTATAACCTGCAATTCCAAACACTTTCTTTCCCAGAGAAAAGCCTGTTGTATGCAATCATTGCTTTATTTTTTGTGAGCCAAATTGTATAAGTTTGCATTATTTCCATAAAATGGGAAACAGTAGTCCCAGGAGTAACACAATATCTCCTCACTCCATGGGGCAAATCCTTAGTTAAGGCAAATCATCATAACCCTGCATGAAGTATGTGATATGTTGAAAATTAGCGTTTGCTTTGGATTTTCTTAAACATTAAAGGAATATTTCAATAGGAGAACATTGAGTTATAACTGGATGCATGTACTGCAGCTTATTCTATTGACTACTTCAGTAATCACTGTAGGAGCTTAGTAGGTCTCTTTTCCAGGGATGAAATATAGAATCTGAAGTGCCCAAATCCCAGGGGGTTTGGTACTCAGGAATTGCTTATTGCCTGAAATGCTGAAAGTATAGAAACTGCTGCAGAGAACCAGATGACCACTCATCATCCTGAGCTGCACTTCTATCTCGTGCACTACTTAAATTTCAATTTTTCAGATAAATTTGTAGTTTAATGTCTGGAAGAAGTTTCACAGAATCACAGAATATGCTGACTTGGAAGGAACCCACAAGGACCATTGAGTGCAACTCCTGACCCTGCACAGGACCATCCCCAAGAGTCACACCATGTGCCTGAGAGCATAGTCCAAATGCTTCTTGAACTCTGTCAGGCTTAGTGCTGTGACCACTTTCCAGGGGAACCTTTCCTGTGCTCCAGCACTTTTTGAACTGGGACTTTGCAGTTACTCTTTGAGTGTCAATGCTGGACTACAAACACTAATTTGGCCTTCCTTTTGTCCTTGAAGAGTAAGTAACCGGTAGTTTCAGCTACCTAATAGGTTGGTGTAGAGAAGATGGTGCCAGATTCTTCCTTGAAATTTAGGGAGAAAGGATAAGAGGTAACAGATGTAAGTTACAGCAGGGGAGGTGCTACCCTGAAAGTTAGAAAAAATGTTTTTACTTTGAGGGTGGTGAAATACTGGTGCAGGCTGCCTACTGAGGTTTTGGAATCTCTGTTCTTGGACATGTTCAAGACCCAACCAAACAAGGCTCTGAGTAACTTAATGTAACCAGACCTGCTTTACGCGGGTCATTGGACCGGATTGCATCTAGAATGTTTCTGACCTAAATGACTTTGATTCTGTGAGGATTAAAGTGTTTACTAGATAGAGGCAGACAAAGGAAATATCAGGAATTCACAAGCATGTAAATCCCATGCTTGATTTACAAACACATTCCAGATACTAGAACTTTCTTCCTGACTCCTTTACTGTATGGTGATTAAATCAATTGTATTGCTAGGCCATAGCTTCAAGGTCGCATAGGAAGTGCAGAGCAGTGACAGATGGGAAGGAGGATATAATCTGGTTGTACCTCTGGAAGCACAGTGAAATTCAATTTCAGCAGCCTCTTCAGGATGTTTTTATACTGTCTTAGGGAAAAAAATAAACTACTCTTTAAGGATCCTGCAAACACAGCATCTGCAGGATTTGTTGAAACCATATTTATGTCCACTTTTAATGACTAGAACCTACTTCTGGTCACTGATTTTGGAGTTGAAGCTAAGTTTTCAGTAAAAAACATTCTGTCAGTTAATGGTATTTGTTAATAATAGATTGTGCTGCTAAACATACTGCAAGTCCTTCTTTAAAAATGTGAGGACTCCGTCATACCACAGTGCTTTATTGATTTCAGTTATTTATATTACTGCTGTGAAAATAAAGCAACAGTCACCACCAAAATTTTGCAATTGTAGATAGTGTTAAACATTGACATTCATCAGTTTTACTTGTAACAACAGCACTTCCACTTTTCCATGCTTGATTTACAAGTAATTGTTCAAGAAAAGTTTCAGGTGTAGAGGTGTTGGTTTAAGAGATGGGAAGAAGGATAATAATTGAAGAAATCATTGTAAATACCTACTTCAATAATGCTGAGTTAAAATAGTAGCTTGATAATTCAGCTGTTTGCTGTTTCTGATCTGAAGTTATTCTTTTAAATTGCCATACAGACAACATAGCCTTATTCCTTTGACTAAATAATCAGTAAAATGCAGGATAAAGGACCTAAAAGAATATTCTGTTCAGGCTTCTGTATCTGGTAGCCATATTAACTCTTTCATAAGCTAACTAAATTTTACTCTAATCTGCACTACTCTAGTGCAAAGGTTCTTCCAGAAACTCACTCATCTCATTTATGGAAATCTTTTACATCCCACATAATGAGATTGCATTCATTTATTACCTTGTTAATATCGCCCTTTAACTTAAAAAGTTGTTTTCTCTCTTTTTCATTGCTCTTTTTAAGTATGTGAGGGAGTAATCCCATCCCCTTCCTTCTCTTTTGCAAGACTAAACCAAATGAACTCTTTCTTTTTTTTTCCTTTCAGAGGGTTTCATCTTCCCCATGAGCTTCCCAGTAGCCCTTCCTTGCATCTGTTCCCAATTTAACTCACATGTCTTGAACATGGGTGATCAAACTGCTCATATTCCAGATGTGGTCCTGCCAGTCTGTTATACTGACAGGGATACCCATTCAAGACAGCTGCATCTCAGAGAGCTGTTGGAAAAATGGCAGAATATTTATCTGACGTCTTTTGGAATGTTGACTAAAACAGATCTTTGATGTTATCTGTGTTTATCTAAGATTGACTATTTTGTTAGAGGTAGACTGACTGTGTTAAAGATCACTTATTTAGTATTTCAAATTCTATTCTTAAGTACTTCTATATAGGCTCATTTTAATCAAACTGAGTGAACTTGTGCAGGTATGGTTGAAAGCAGGATTTGTCCCATTAAGTGAGTTTGATGCCCTTACAAATAGGTAGCATGTCACTCAGTGGGTTCTGAATAAATATATTTCCTGATTGCCATGATTAAAAGAGAAAACAGATTATCCTGTTTTCATGAAGGTTGTCTAAATTAACCTGCACTGCAGGTGCACAGCACTGGAAGAAATATGAGTGGGCTGACTTTGACTAAACTGAAATTCTTTCCCCTTTGCTTTATATCAAGAGAGATGCAAAAATTTAATTATTTTTTAAGGTAGTGGACTATGAATGGGTAGAGGACAGAGGATCATTCATTAAGGCCAATTTATAAGGTTTGAGAAGATAATTTAATTTGCTGTTTGCTTGCTTTGAGCCTAATCTGTGCTGCAGTCCTGCAGAGATCACTTGAGTCATTCATAGCATTAATATGTCCCACAGAAAGTTAAAGCCAGAAGTATCGGAGAAGACAAATCTCACAATAATATATATAAGTATCTATGTGCCATACAGTCAATAATGAGCTATATATTCATCTGTATTGGCATTATAGGCAATAGTCACTGCCAGTGGGCAATCTAGACCATTTCTTCACTGAGGTAGTGGCTAAGCATTGGAAAAGTCTCCTCAGGGAAGTGGTGAAGTCACCATCCCTGCAACTGTTCAAAAAATGACTGGACATGGCACTTTGTAGTATGGTTTAGTGGGCATGGTGGTATTTAGGTCAAAGGTAAGACTTGATGATCATAGAGGTCTTTTCCAACCCTAATGATTCTATGATTGTGATACTATGATTAAAGTTCTGTTTTACCCAGCCTCATTCACCAGATGAAGAATTAGTGCAAATGTTGGGTATTGGTAACCAGTGGGGGTCCAGACCACTTAATCCTTTTCTGATGATAGATGTCCAAATAAACAGGAACAGATCCTTCCTGTTCTCTCTTGGAAGATAGCTTAACCGTTCTAGTTTGATGCAGTGACTGATGTTTGAATAGTTGTACAGTCAGGAATGCTATGCCATAGAGCCAGAAGGAGAGCAGGCAAAAAGGATCCCTTTTTGTTTCTAACCAGAGAGAGACTGATGCAAATTCCATATACGTTTTTGTGGAGAACATTAGGAATTCTTTAAGTGCACCCTTCTAGCTGGATGCTCCTTCTACAAGGCCAAAACCAACCTACTTTTTTCCAGTGTTCCTCTTAACAAACTCCAACTTCACTCTGGCTCCAGCCCCAGAAGCTATGTGATTTGGGTTTATCAAAAGAGTGCAGACCAATTACCTTTACCATTATTGAAGTGCCCCTTTTTGAGATGTGTTTTTGAGCTGATGGCTTGCCCTGGACTGATCCTGCACTAAGTCTCAGCACCAAACCCAGACATGAGTGCTCATGAGCACTCATGGCTTCTCAAAATGGCTTTCAGTGAAGGTAGACATGGCCCTCTTTCATTTTGATGATTTAAAGACCTATGGGAATGCAGGAAGGACTGTGGAATTTCAGGGTGTGTTCACTGCAGGGCGATAGAGTGAGCTTTTTGTTACTTAAGACACTGTCCTCTCAAGCATCAAATGTTGAATTACATTCAAGGTTGGCAGGACATAGTTAACCTTGCAACATGTGCTGAGCTTGCGTTTCCAGTAGCGTGTGACAGACAACAGCCAAAAATATTCTTTTATAGAGCAATTTTCTGTTTCCAGCATCCAAGAGAACAGAAATTGATAAGAAAGACAGTGTATCCAATCAGACATAATTTACATTTCTATTTCTGAGTTGAATGATTCTAATCAATGGATTCCACCATGTCAGTACATGCTGCTGTATGTGCAGATATCTGTTCCTTCAGTTACTGTTGTGAATTACTGAATAAATACATTCCGTAAGTAACTTTGATATCCAGTAAGTAACTTTAAAAAAAATATAAATTACCTGGAAAGTTATTTCATAAAATAAGTTACCATAAAATTATTTTGAGAGATAAGTCACTGTTTTTATGAGTTTTATTTATAAAACACACACTCATCACACAGTTATATGTTTCTGTTTTCAGTTTAATTGATCATTGGAAACATTTTATGGTGAATTTTAGGAACTGAGCTAAAAAAGTCACATTTTAAAATTAGGATATAAATATTTCACTAGTGTTTTAATAAATCAAAAGACTGCTATTCATGTCAGGAAAGCTGAAGAACTTAAGCTCTAAGTGAAGATCTTTTCCCATTTTATTTCAAAAAGTGGCTAGTATATCTTTAGATGTGTTCTTTTACTCTATAAATATGTGATTGGTACACGTTTCTATTTAATGACATCATAGATCAACAGTTCCATTATAAACTAGATGCTACAGCTGTTCCTTAAGAAGAGACAATGTATGTGATGCATTTGGTATTATAATCCATGTGCTCATGTATTTCTTGCTATTTACCTTTTTGTAACAGAAAATAACTGTATTCAACAAAGGGCACCTATTATAATTTATCATTGATAGTCACAGAAATGTACCCTCAAAGAAAATATGAGCTATTTGTTAGCAAGTTAATGGAAAAACTTGTATTATCCCATTTCTGCAGTTATATAAGGGGCATTATCAAAATAAACTGCACATAGAATTAAATATCTGGGCCATATTTCCATTCCAGACTTGCATAAGCTTTTTCCCACATGGCATTTCATGCTTAATATTTCATCAATTACAAGTTTTCATTTCCCTTATATATGTGCAGGGATGTGACTTAACAAATTTAAATGGCTTCTGCCTAGGTCTGATTGACACTTCTTCCAGAAAAAAAGTGGATAAACAAAATGGCTCCAAATTTCCCAGCATTAACTGTGAGTCATTCCTGAAGAGAGAGTTCCCAGTTGCCTGTAAATTTATGTAGCTCCAGTTAAACTAGCACAGTAAGAATGTGACAAAAATGGTACTTTCACCCTTTAGTGATATGATTCTAGATGGAGCTGCAAGTAACATTTCTTTCCATTAATACCTGAATGATAGATAATAATAATCAATCTTCTTGCTTGATTTCAGAACTCTCTCAGAAAATGACAGCACCTCTTTACCACCTGCTGACTCCTGCACCAGTCCTACTAAAATGGATTTGTTGTTTAGTAAGACTGCCAAACAGTGCCTAGAGGAGATATCTGGTGAGTAACAATAAATCAGGAGAAGATTGTGAACTTCTTTATTTACATCTATTTCTTACCAGGATGAGTTGAAATAATACTTTTGACCTCTCATCATGAGTGGTATTAAATATGCAGAAAATTTGGGTCATGCATGATTAGTGCTTGAAATCCACAGTTCTCTTATTTGAATTGGCTCCTTCTGTTGAAACATCCTTTTCATCATCTGGAATTTCACCCGCTAGGGTTTCAAGTAATTATTATTTTATTTAATCAGACTGAATGTTCCAAGCAGAGCGGTGGAGTTGACTTCAGAATGTTTAACCCTTGCATTTAATATAATCAAATTAAATCATAACATCAGAACTGAGACATAAATTGCATAAGATCCATTTTGCTTTTATAAATGAATCTGTATTCAGAAAACAAACAAGTCCTTACTCTTGTACCTGACTTGTAAGCTGCTGCTAGAGCTAAGCTGCTAAAGGTTGTGTTCTGGAATTTCTTGTAAACATGGATTAAAGTCCTTACTAGGTTACAAATTTGAGGAGATTTTTTTTCTAATCATATCGGAATAATTTCTTTGAAGTCAACAGAGCCATGCTGATTTAGATCAGCACCAGATCTGACCATGACTGCCTATGGATGCAAAAAGCAGTGTGTCACAGCTCATTTTCTCATCAGGACTCAACTGTAGTGCATGCAAGTAGTTCCAAAGGGACTCTTTGCCAGAGCTGGTTGGGGGTGGGCTCAGAGTTTATTTCTTGTTGGTTTTGTTTTTCATTAGCATCCTTGTTCTTCTTATAATTTTTACGAAAATAAGAGGTGAAATTCTGTCCCAGTGATTTTATCTGTAGTTTTGCCCTTTCACTCTGTATTTTTAAAATTTAAATGGGTTTATAATGATTCATGTGGTTCTTATTATACAGGATATAACTCACTTAAAGCATTAATTTGACAAATCAATCTGAAATTATCTCTGCACCAGAAGGGAAATCAGCTGCCCAAGCATTATGGGGACTTTTACTTCAGGGCATCTTTATTCTGGTCTGATCAAGGGTTATGTCAGTAGTAGCAAAGAGATAGACTAAGTTTATTTCCTTGGTCTGGTCATTTCTTTTCAGAGTATTAAGAGATGAATCCAGTTTCTTTCATTTTGATATTACCTTTTTCCTGAAATCTTCAATTGTTGCTGTGGATGAGCATCATCTTTATATTATCTTGAGCTTCTTTTGCAACTTGGTAGCCAACACACTAGCAAAATATATTTGTAAGCAGTAAGGATCAGTAAGAATCATGCAAAAGACTGAGCATCTGTGGAAACTAGTAAACAGCTTGGAGGACTGTGTTCATAAAGTGCTGTCCCACCTGTATCATGTTTCTGCTTCATTAATCATTATTATTTTTTAAGTGCCAAATATTTACAACTAAGGCTGACATGCTTAGGACTAGGATATCTTAGCCTATATCATTGTATAAACTGTTTCTCTACTTTCAGAATGTTTACTCACCCCTGTTTTTTATTGTCTCTTGGCTGAAGAATACTGGTCTCATAACCAGCGGAGCTGATCATATCAGAGCTCCTAATCCACTTTGGAGCAAAATAAGACAATTGATTTTAAAATAATGCTTTAACCATGTCTGGTTCAAGATTTCTTTGTAATACAGGCAAAAGTTCAGTGGAGAAAAAATAATTCTAAAAATTATTTATGAGTGGTTGTTCTGGCACCATTCTTCTTGAGTGATTCAGGATACCAAACCCAAGCTAGATTCCTTGCTCTAGTGGTGAAAAATCATGATTGTATTTTCTGTGCCCACCAAGGCAGTTCTCAACAGTGGTGATGGGAAAGAAGAGAGTAAAGCAAGAATCTGTAGAGGTAGTTTCCAGCTCTCCCCTGCTGTCTTCCTCCTCTAAGGGAGTTGATTGCCTTTCTAGCCTTTGCTGTCTTCCAACTCAGAGCTGGTAAAAGGCAAAGTCAGAGCTCAAACCTCTTGTTTTCTGCCCATTTCTCTGCAATTGATTACTTAATTTTACTTGCACAGGCATGAGAAGAGAATGGTCCTGGAAGGCAAGGGAGGTGGGGAGGACAATGTAGCCCTGGACACAGAAGTGTGGCCCTGATAAACTGGACAACCTCTTTATTTTTAGCTTGTCCACATTAATCTACTGCCCTAGGTAAATACATAACTTATGCCTAAAGACAGTTCTGCATCTTGGTAGAGCTACCGTAAATCTGAGTTTCTTCACTGTTTCTCTCTGCTGAAAATTTGTTCCAGATGTGATCTGAAGTGCTTCAGACTTTTTTTCCTACCTTTTTTCCCCTTCTGAACATTCCACAGCTCAGCCAGAGCATTCCCAGGTGTTTCCACAGTGTACGTGCGGGTCAGCAGTAGAGCATGTGCACAGCAGTTTTAATGTTTCCTGCACGCCCTTCTCTGTGCATGGTACCAATGATACACATATGCTGAATGAGTCCCTTTTGTAGACATGAGTCACCTGTGGAGTTGTTCTGATGTGTTCTGTGTATGGTAGGTTTGTTGCACATATGGCACACAGATGTGTAGACTCTGTCCAGGAAATCACAGACAGAAATTTAGGAGTCCTAAATAAAGGACAATTCTGCATTCATGTATGAACACTATTTCTTGCATGTACTTTTTGTACCAGTTGCCTCAACAAGACTACTCAGTATCTATGTTTCTGCAAAACTGGAGTATACCTTCATAGACAGGATTATAAAAGGAGAATGTGTTATTCATGGTATGGCTAAGAACAAGTTGTTCAGATTTTCTTACCCAGTATTTCTACTTGTAGTAGCTGTGATATTTATCAGTTTCTGCAGCAAGTTTATCAGAGAAGGATATCAGTAAGTTAATTATTTAATAATCCATTGAAATCTTTACATGTCAGTAAACTACAAAGTGTTATTTTATGAAAGCAATGATGGTGTTTGGCTTTAACAAGTGTTGGCATGTTCAAAGAACTTAATGTGAAGTGTTTAATTAAATAATTATTCATATATTTATAAATATTGACTTATTTTAAAAAATCTGAGAGATGAAACAGAAATTAAAGGTACTTTTAGGAGTTACAGGCCAATATAAATGGCAGGATTAGCATATTTTTCAATTTTCAGTATTTTTTGTTCATTGTGCTTAATTTTTTGCTCTCCAAAACAAATAGTTAATTAATAGATGCAGAAATAGTTTACAATTTTTTTCAAGTGAGCTTAGCTGAAGGGATTCATAATCTTATGCATTTGCAGATCTATTACATAAGTCATTTGTAGGGTTCCAAGCTATCCACTGAGACTTCAAAGAAAGTCTTATCTGACAGCAAAATTTGCCCAAAGATTATTAGTTCTTAAAATAATTTTTACAATTCCTTTTATGAAAGAGACAGTAAAGATAAAGTAGCATGTAACACTGACTGTGATGGCTTGGGTAAGTTCCCTACGCTGTTCTTGAGCTAAACATATTCCTGTATTGTGGGTGGAGAACACACTGAATTGCAAGGTAGTTGGGGAATAATGCTGTTTTCTCTCCTCTGGTCTCCTATACTTTCTTCTTAGTTTAGAAAGATGTATTTTCTTGCTGCTATATTTCATCATTTTAAAATGGAGGTTGAGCTTTAGAAAATGATTTTTCAATAAATAACCCTGAGAATTTTTGACACTGCAAATTTATGTTTTGTCAAATGACACCCTGCAGAGAGATGTGGTGAAGCACAAGGATAAATTCAGTGTTCTTTCTACTGATCACTCGGGTCAAGATACATAAGTATCTGCTGTATCTGAGGATGCCCACAATGGCATGTCTACCAATTGAGGCAATGTGATGAATGGGAGAAAAGTTCATATAACCTTGTAATTAAGGGCTGTACCCATGAAGACTGAATGAAGGTTGTGTGATTAGTGTCAGTGCCTCCATCTAACAGCATTTGACTCGTGTTTTTAATATATTTAGAAAAATAAATGGGGCAGGTGAATGCTGGAGCTACCAGCTGCCCTCACGTGGTTGTCACACAGTTCAGGTGTCATTCTCATTCCAGTATGATGGTCTGTGTGCTGCTGCAACTGGGCTGTGATGAATTCCTCAGTTGGAGGAAGGAATAGGTCAGCCAAGACACTGAGACCCACTGAACTTCCCAGCAGCTGTACTACTTCCAGAGACCATTCCAACCTGGAGTGGTGTGGCACCTATTGCCAACACTATACATGAGGTTTCATGTGGCTCATTGGGTGAAGTTTTTTCATCCCCTACTATAAATTCTTCTGATCCCAGCTGGAAACAGAACTGAATATACATGTCTAGCTCTGGCAATCTTGTATCTGGTCTATTCATGCTCAGAACTGAGCAGTCGTGCTGTGCAGTGCATCCCCAGCAGAGCAGTGCTTGTTACGAGGGACACTCCGTGTTTGCAGGTCTTACTGAGGTCAGGTGCAGCACTGCAGCAGTGACTGCTACATATGGCCACGCACATGTTGTGAGCTTGGTGTGCAGTCCGAGCAGATCCATGCCTGCCTACAGCTGACCATGGAGACAAACCACTGCCTGCAGTTGTTTGGGCATGAAAGGGTGGGTGAGGAAGTTGCCATTCATGGATTTGGAGTATCAGAAAGAGATTCAGAATTGGTCTTCATGGTAGGAAAAGTCCACGTTCTCTTTACTTCAAGAAAATCACCAAGAGAATTTTGGCACGACAGGGCCAAATCGTTCTTCCTGTTAATTCAAAACAATTGAGAATACTATACCAATTTGAGTATAAATTTAGGATTTAAAAACAATGAGTGAGAAAAGAGTGAGATTGCCTTTCATTTTTCAAATTCTCTATTGTAAATACATCCCTGTGAGGTCTTTCTAACAACCACAGCTTCCTCAGGCATGCTCCTCAGGCCATTACAACTGCATAGCACCATCAGTGCATACTGGTGCAGGGGCATGTGGGCAGTGCTGAAGCTCTGGGACAACATCAGCATCCACACCAGCCTGCTAGGCTCTGCTGCGGGCAGGCACCATCACATTCATAAAAACCTTTTAAGGGCTCATATGTCACTGCAACTGGCAGACCCTGGGAGTAAACACAGCAGTCTTTCCTTTTGTTTTCATGCTGAAGAAGTGACAGGTGCTTAATATTTGGGACAGTTTTGTACTCAGGCAGACAGACCATTCCTCTTGTCTCCTCTGACTTTGTGGGCTAGGCAGAGATGGGAGTGGTACCTCCTCTTGTTATGGAACATGTCTTTCTAGGAATTTGTCTGTGCTTTAATATGGAAAACCAATTCTCGAGGCTACTGATTTTTTGTTCTATGTTAGTTCTGTGTTTATAAGAGTTATATAGGAAAAAATGTACCTTTGCTTTAAAATTTCCAAGAATTTTCCTCTATGTATCTTCAAAAACTGTAAACTGAACCAGTGAAAAGCAAGAAATACACTGAGGCTTCTGTTAACATCTGTTTATTCACACAGGAGATCTTCAAACAGTCTGTATTTCTTAGGATGTTTTTTTAAAGGTTATTTGCCTGCCAGTGTTTCTCAGGTAGAAACTTGAGATGCATAAGTTCATCCTGACAAAAGCAGTTTATATTTATGTGTATACATACAGCATATGTATTTGCATATTTGTAGATTTCTACATAATTCTTTGTGAAATTAATTTCCCCTAGATAAAAAGTTTATATCTAAAAAAAAAATAAAAAAAGAATTAAATTCAGCTATTTCTTTGTTCATCTGTTATTTCTGGGACTAATATCTTTTTCTCTGTAGAAAATGTAGACATTTAAAAGTAAGTCTTTTTTCTCTCTGGATAATGTATTTAAAAATAACATTTGGAACTGCTTAATTTAGTTCAGATACAATACTGAGTTTCTTTATAAAAGATTCCATTGTCAATTATAAAACTATTCCATTAATAGGTTTTCTTCAGAAGATTGTGAAAAAAATATTTTATTACATCTTTTTAATTCCATACTAGCCTCTGAATCTCACAGAGATGCAAACAAGGTACATTTTTAAGGAGAAAGAAATTAAATACTTCCTTTTATAAATCATCTCATTTCACCAGACAGGTACTATTACATTCCATTTTTTATCTTCTTTAAGATCTTAAATTATATATTTTTTATTCAGAGCAGAAATTGCAAGACTGAAGGTCCATTTGCAAGTCTGATTTTAGCTTCCTGCATAGGGAGTAGCAGTGATATGGAAGAAATAATTTGTCATCCTTACCTTTTGGGGAGAAAAATAGGATTTGACCATGAACTAGGTCTGTTACTGTAGCATCCCATTCAGGTGAAGCTGGGTCTTGAAACCTGTGGCATTGTAAACTGGGCAGAGGCTTCTGTGTCTCCGGTTTAATTCACCAGGATGTTTGCTGCCATGGCAGCCAGCAGCATTCATTGCAGTAGCAGAGAAGAGTCATATATCTGGGAATGCAGGTTGAATACTAAAATGTAAGGAGGCTTGTGCAGAGCTTTGCTTCACTGGTTAATTTTGGCTCTTTATTGAGCTCTGATGTGGAGGCTGTACTTGCAGTTCTGTGTCAGCCCATCTGAAGTGAAGAGCTGTGCACTAGGATCAGTCATGAGCTGGTGAGAGGGGGGGGAAAGCCCAAGACAGTACTTGTGCCTACTTGGATTTCAGAAGGCAGCAGCTGTAGAAAGAGATGCAGGCCCACCACTCCGATGAGACTGGTGATTGGATGAAGGGAGGAAAACACAGTTGGCTTTTGGGATTACTTCTGTGCTGGAGCAGAGTGTTTGATCAACTCTCTTCTGCTTGAGAGAAATCTAAGTGAAAATGACTGTAAGTACTGCAGATTAATGTGACGGGAAGAAGTGGCTTAGCAGAGACAGCAGTGTAATTTTAAAGAAAATGACTGTGCCTGTCTAGTCAGTTCCGGTATGTACAGTGCATGTTTGAGCTGTGCTTTTCATTGTGAGTGCAAGTATGTGCTACCTGGGATGTGCAGCATGCAGTGATGCAAGTACCAACCGCAGGACCTTGCAGGGGAGTTGAACTGCTGTCCCTCTCAGAAATATGAAATCTAACTGAGGTGAAGCCCCCGACAGAAAGATGCAGCGATCTGCTGAATTGTCAGTGTTTAAAGGCACGGAGGTTAGAAGAGGGTGTGTTCGTCTTCAGAAGCAGAAGTCTCTAACCAATCTCACGCTCATCAGTGAAGGGGAGAAGAGGCGATACTCATACAGGGAGAACTGGTTTGGAAATGCCTCCAAGTTCAACCAGAGCTACCAACAGCGAGAGGCAGAAGCCAGGTGCAGAGGCTCCCTTTCCAAGGCACTCTCACAGTCAGTGCACTCTCTCTGCCACTCCAGCCTCACTGCACCACAAGAGTATCAGGGAATACCATCTACTGAAAGCACGACATCCAGGAGGTCAGGAGACTGGCATACAGGTGACAATGAGGAGACCAGAAAATCAGATGATGAAAATGCATCCTGCACATCCCGTTTCCCCAGCAGGACCTGGACAGAGGAGGAGGAGGAAGGGTGCTTGCGTGAAGGGACTGCACATCTGGATGAAGATGTCATAATAACAATGCTGGGTGACCTAGAACAGGTCCTTTATACTGATATTTTAGGTAAGTTAACTTTGGCTTGACATCAGGAAGGGCTGGAGGAGAACCAAGTGTTAGCACATATCTGCATGGAGCAGATTTTTGATCTTGACAGTGATTTCCCAAGACAGAACTGGGTTTATTTGCAGTAGTATGCAAAAATAGGGTCTAGCCATTTCTTCTTTGTTTGCTTACCCTGACCTCTTAAGACTGTATAAAATGAAGACAAATGTCTAAATTGCTTTTGATGGGTGCAGGGGCAGCAACAGCCTGTGAATAACTGGGCATATTTGCTTAGCTTTTTGAAAAATAAGGTGGAATATTTAAGTACTATTAGTTTACTCTTAAATAATTTTATTTTAATAACATTTGTTCTCATTAATTTGAAATTGATATCTTGAATCCAAGGTTTGGATAGGACAAAAATGTCTCGGCCTTCCTACAAACTGTCCCTCCAGTATTTCTTCCCCCTTCCCTAACCCCTCTGCCAATAATTTCACCCCTGTATATGGAATTGTGAGTGCCAGGGTTTCAGTTTTATTTAAATAACCAGTTTTGTTATATCTGTGCATGCCAGTGAGTATTTGCAGTCCATAGACATAAGTGCTTCAAAAGGCTTCTGTGTTACTGTTTCATCTCTCAGCCCTTTATAAGAGTGCTCAAAGTGTTCATTTCCAAAGCTTTGTTCTTCAGCCAGTCAAATGGTTGAAGTGGCTGCTTGCTTTTTAAAGGTTATATAGCATGTGTCTAGCCCGGAGCTCCTTGCTGGTGGACGTTAGCTCTGATTGTGTTTAAACATTGAGGATAAAATTTTTGGTGTGTAAGTAGTGAAAAAAGCTGTCATCTCAAAATGAGAAAGAACCAAGAATTCTCTTTGTATTCATACGTTTTATTATTAGACTGTACCAGTAGGTTAAAAGGGGCTTCTTCTAGAGATCAGAGGCTTGCTAGCAAAGGAGACTGAGCTCTCCCCTGCCCCCACTCCACTTCAGCTGTGTGTCACTGACAAATTTCTGTTTTCTTGTGAGCCTCAGTTTTCCCACTTGCAGATTAAAACTGGTACTTTCCTTTGTGAATGGAGTTATTATCTAATAGTGGATAATTGTCTGGAGAGATTTTTATTATTTGTAAATTCTTTTATGAAAGTCAGACAATTGATGGAGTTGTTATTCTTCTATTTGCTTTGGGCTGTAATTACATGTACAGAAGTGCAGAAATTATTATGAACAGTATTATTAAATGCGAAATTATGTTTGAACTTCAGAAATGTGAATGTAAAAGTTCAACTTATTTAGGTTAAATGTAATGATTTTTGTAAAATATTTATTTTGATTTCCTGTGAATGTATTTCACTCAATGGAAGAAATAAATGTGTTCTCCAGAAATTTATTGAGGGAACCTGTAATGGTTCACTGCTTATAGGCAAAAGTTTGGAGAAAATCTTTTGGAATGTTTAACATAAATGATGAAGCTACAAATGATTTTAGGAGATTATATATCATAGGGTCAGTAAAATACTTGCATTGGCCTTCCTTGTAGGAGGAACAGAATTTTGACAGAAATTTTCAGGGCACTCTGGTTATAGTCTTATCCCAGTCTCCCCATGTATGAATTAGAGTGGCTTTTCTTTAGCGTACAAACCAGAACCACTCGAGATTATAAGATAGGGAGCATTTCTGATATGTTAGGTCATGAAAATATGGGTAAACTCTGTGATAGCATTGGGCCATACTATAAGCAACAAGGAGTCTAAGATCCCTTTAACCCCAATCCTGATGCAATAAGCACCACAGTGTCTCCTCTAGCAGGCATAGTGTAGCTAGTTTTCAGACAAAAATACACATATTCATCATCCGTGTGGTTCTCTGTACAGAAGGAGGCTTGATGTGGATAGGGAGTCAGAGTGCTGTCCTAAAAGTGTAGATCTTGTACTCAGTGCAGAAAATTTCTCCATTACCATGTTCAACTGTTTATAATTTCTGACTTTTTCATCCATAGTACAGCAGGAGTCCATTAATATGGCCTTTAGAGAACGATGGAAAGAAAGAAAAGAACAATTATTTTTAAAGCATTCTAATAATTAGTTTTGAGGATTTTTTATGTAGTGCTATATAGTATTTTAATATAATAAAACTTCAGTTGTAGCTTTTTTTTAGTAAAAACTGGTGTAAAAGTTTTGAAATTACCCTTTGTGTCACTGAGATCTAATGAGATTAGATCTCAAACTTTTCACCTTTACAGGTTAGAATAACACCAATTTTGTGATATAACTTGTCTGAAAGTGAAATATTCTTCATTGTGAAAATATATTTTGGCAACTTGCCATATATGTACCTTATATTTAATGTACTGCAATTATACCTCAAGGCTTTGTTATGCTATTTACTGTACAATACATATTAAAAAGACAGTTGCTGTCATTTTTGCTGCAAGATTTGCAGTGTTAACATACAGCAAAGAACAACTGACAAGGATAAACAAGGAAAGAAAAGGGCAAAGTCACTGTAAAATAATAATTGTATTTAGTTCCTGAAATAAATATAAAGTATTGCTCTGCCTTTAATTTTGCCTGATTAGACCCTGGAATTTGTCTTTCTGTGTAAACAGAAATTTTTCTTATACCAACAAGCTATGCTTTCACAGCAGGGCAGGTAACAGATCCTGGATGTCCCTTATATAAGTATTTTGACAGGAATATAATTGCACCTGGAAGTCAATTTGAGTGCATTTGGCACTCAAATTTTTTGCTTGGGGGAAAGCAAAGGGCAAAGGGACAGTGAGGAACTGAGTGCACTATAGACAACTGTCCAGAGGCAAGCATGAACGATCTGCCTGGGAACTGTCTGGGCTGTAAAAGCAATTTCAATCTAATAGGACGTAATTGCCTTGAGCTTAGCCTGGGTATGAAACTTTTTGCCTCGCAGGAATCTCCACGGTGGTGTAGAAACTTCTGCAAAGTGCCTGGGACCCATGGGTACACTGATCATCAAGAGGCTTTATTGAACAATCTAGCTTGAGAAACAGGAGCAGTTGTAATTTTAATCTGAGTGCAGATATTTTACTCCTGCAAGGTACTACATGTAAAAATGTAAATAAAATACAATACAGGTATTGTATTTTAGGAAGCAAAATATTGTGAATAAACATGGGCTTGGAGTGTGACTCGGGAAGATGGAGACTTTTGCAGTGCTGGACCTGTATCCCCACTTCTTGTTTCCATCCTGCCCAGGTGTTGATCCCACTGTCAGTTCAGTGGTGCCAACCCGGAGGTTTATGGACTTTAGGATCATTAAACCACTGTAGAATTTATTTGGAGTGATAAAATAGGCAAACATCATTTCCTGAAAGACTGTTCGACTGCATCAAAGAGGACAGAAGACACAGCCAGGGCAGAGTAGATGGGAAAACCTCAAACTGACATTGCTGTGAAAGCTAGTTTGACACTGAACCACAACTGCAGGGCATGTTGGCTAGTGCTGTGCATCATTTTCCTATTGAGTAGAAATAAAGTTATAGGGAATGTACATAAAATAATTTATTTCCATTTAATGTCAGGAATTGAGTTTTTTCTTAACTGCCTGCAGAATGTTTGGTTGGTAAGTCCTGGACTGCAGGAGAGGATAGAGTAGCTATTCAGTTTGTCAGTAAGCTCAAAGGCTTCATCCTTTAGTCAAAACTCAATATTAGGTAGCTTAATTGACCCATTGTTCAAATAAAGTTTGCTTCTGCCGATTCTTCCTTATATTTGAAATAAATGTCACTGAATATGTTAAGCCCAATGTTTTTTATAAACTATACTTGTAGTTCAGCTGCAAGTCAGTATTTTTCCCATGCCTTTTGAACTGATGTTGTGTTGAGATCTTTTTACCTTACCAGAATGTTTTTCTGTAGGACTTTGGTTTTTTTTGCTTTACTTTCCCAGAATGCTTTATTAAATTTAAAATTTTCATTGCTTCTGGCCCCAGGTTGAATATTTCCCAGTTTTCTGTCCTACTGAACTTTTCTTACACACTCTACATTAAGATCTCCTCCTTTCTTTTTCCCATTTTATCTACTATGTAAAGGATATAATATTTTTTTAACTCCTTCCCAAACATTTCCTATTTGTTTTATCACTTAGATGATACTCTATGCTTTTCCTCAGAGACACCACCATTGTTGAAATTATATCTTGTTTAAACGCACATACAAACCTGGGGGAAGGGAAGATGGCAACAGAATGAGAAATGCAGCAACTTGACAATGCATATCTGCTTATGCATTTTACATTTTACAAATTTGAAATATCATTGATCTGTGTGGTATTTTGCCTCTACTTGCATTTCTGATCTTGATTTTTGTGTGATGCTGAGTTTAAATTCACCAGATTATCTCTTATTAGATATATTCAAAGATGAAACAGTTTCTGGATGTCATGAGGATTCCAAAATTAGGTTAAAATCTTATTGTGTATGAGAATCTGAAATCTAAAGTTAAAGAAAGTTTTAGTGGTTGCACAGTATCATTCTTGTTGATAACATTTCCATTATGAGGAGTAAAATAAACTTAACAAGTTGAGATATGACATGAAATTTATCATTAATAGAGTCAAAAAGAAATTATTTGCACTTTTAAGTTCAGCATTGTACACAGAACTGTAATACTGATGCTTCCTGTCAACCTTCTTTTGAGCAACAGATGCAGGACACAACCTGAAGCAGAATATTAGGCTTGAACAAATCAGTGATATCTGTCACAGAATTTCTTTCAAAATTCTCTTATTGTTCAAAAGTAAAATGAACTAAATTTTCTTGATCTCTGAATTTACTAGAAAACATGCATTTTTGTTTCTTCATGTACAACTTTTGGAGATTCCTTTGAAGCTTATTATGTTTTTCTTTTGTGACGTATCATATATAACTTTTTTGCCTTTTTTTTTTTTAAATTGTATGAAGTAAACATTGTTCAAGGTGTTCCAGGTGAAGGTCTGCGAGCTTCATTATTCCAGATACCAGACTAGCTTTTTACAATGGATCCCAAAGACTGTTAAAACCCATAATTGTATAAATCATGCATGTGTTTAGAGTGTTCAGATTTGTATCACAAGGAGTACGTTTTATTTTTTCCTGAATGAAGAATAATGTCCCCCTTCAGGAAACTATTACAGTTCAGGAAAGATGCTTTATTAAGTGCCTGACTTAAAGAGACTTTGAAATGGCCTGGATGTTATGTGCATACTGAAGAGTTGTTTTAAGAGTCATCTCAGTTCTTTCTGGACACAGATTTGCTGAGGCTTTTTTTCCTAGCACGCCATGTAAAATGTCAAGGAGTAAAAAAGGACTTTGTAATGTATCACGTAGTCTGGGGTTGCATCTTGATTACACAGGATAAAAATTACAACACTGTAAATCTGAGTTTCATTAATAGATTTGGGCCCTAACAGGGATGCTTCACCAGGACTCTTTTTAGTGGGTTTTTTACATACTATATGTGATTTATAGGCATACATGTGTTTTATTACTGAAAGAATGAAGCTTTATTTTTTTAAATATTAAAGGGACAGACTTATTTACAATCATATGTGTGTATTCTCAGCTGTGTATACATGTGTGTACTTTATTCAACCTTATAAACTCATGTGCACTAAAGTGTATGCTGGTTTTACTGTTCTACTCCAGGGGAAGACCCTGAAACAAGAAGAATGAGAACTGTAAAGAATATAGCAGACTTGAGACAGAATTTGGAAGAAACCATGTCCAGTCTTAGAGGGACTCAGATAAGCCACAGGTACACTGGTTTTGTGTAGACCACTAAAAATATGGACTGTGGGAGAGTATTACCAAGTGCTGAATGCCTGAGAGACTTGCAAGGGAAAATTAACTATGGCACTAACCATACTGTTTATGATACTGTCTTAGCAACTTATGTTTTGATGTAAAATTTTGATTTACTTTACTGTCAAAATTTCTCATACAATCATTCACAAAGATGGTTATTGTTTTATAATCATTTATTTAAAAGCCTATAAAATTTATTTTAGGTTATTTTATAAATAGAGGTTATAGAATCATAGAATCATAAAATCATATAGGTTGGAAAAGACATCTGAGGTCATCAAGTCCAACCATTAGCCCAGCACTGCCAAGTCCACCACTAAACGATGTCCTCAAAGTGCCACATCTACAAGTCTCTTCAGTACCTCCAGTGACTCAACCACTTCCCTGGGCAGCCTGTTCCAGTGCTTGACAACCCTTTCTATGAAGAAATTTTTCCTAGTATCCAATCTAAACCTCCTCTGGCTTAGCTTGAGGCCATTTCCTCTTGTCCTATCACTTGTTGCCTGAGAGAAGAGGCCAACCCCCACCTGGCTGCAACCTCCTTTCCTGTAGTTGCAGAGAGTGATAAGATCTCCCATGAACCTCCTTTTCTCCAGGCTAAACAAACCCAGCTCCCTCAGCTGCTCCTTGTATGACTTACTCTCTAGGAACCTTCATTCAATGTCTTTCTTGTAGTGAGGGGGACAAAACTGAACACAGGGTTCAAGGTGCAGCCTCACAACCTCACCAGTGCAGCCAAATACAGGGGAATGATTATTTTTCTGCACCTGCTGACCACACCATTTCTGATAAAGACCAGGATGCCAATGGCCACCTTGGCCATCTGGGCACTGCTGACTCACGTTCAGATGCTATTGAGCAGCAGCCCCAGGTCCGTTTCTGATCACAGAATCACAGAATATGGTGAGTTGGAAGGCACGCACAAAGATCTTTGAGTCCAACTCCTAGCCCTGCACAGGACCATTCCCAAGACTCACACCATGTGCTAGACAGCTTTCGAGCCACTCTGCCCCAAGTCTGTAGTGGTGCATGGGGTTGTTGTGACCCAAGTGCAGGAACCGGCACTTTACCCTATTGAACATCATATCATTGACCTCAGCCCTTCGATCCAGCCTGTCCAGATCCCTCCACAGAGTCTTCCTACCCTTCGGCAGATCAACTATCCTGCCCAACTTTCTGTCATCTACAAGGTGACTAAGGGGGCACTCTATCCCCTCTCCAAGTTATTGATAAAGATATTAAGCAGGACTGGCCCCAGTACTGAGGGGCATACACAAGCACATGTGGGCACATAGTGGAAATATATGCACACACACACACAGAATTTTTAAAAACAAATATACATTCCTCCAGTCTTCACTTTTCCTGGTTTCTCAGGAAGAGAGGAAGCACAGTTCACTGACTTCTCCATTCTGTTTGGCAGCACACTGGAGACAACTTTTGACAGCACTGTGACAACTGAAGTGAATGGGAGAAGCATACCAAGCTTGTCAAGCCGATCAGCCCCGGTGACTTGGAGGCTGGGGCAGGCCAGTCCTCGGCTGCAGGCAGGAGATGCCCCGTCCTTGGGTGCTGGTTATCCTCGCAGCAGTGCAAGTCGCTTCATACACACAGACCCTTCTCGATTCATGTACACCACCCCACTTCGCCGAGCAGCTGTTTCTCGCCTTGGAAACATCTCACAGATCGACATGAGTGAGAAAGGAGGTGGTGATCTGGACATATCCTCTGAAGCTGATGTTGGTGGCTACATGAGTGATGGAGACATTCTTGGGAAAAGCCTGAGGACTGATGACATCAATAGTGGGTAAGCTGCACTTTTCCCCCATTTACTCATGCATGATTGGTAGGTTTAATAGAATTTTTCTAAAAAATTCTGGCACACAGGTGGAATTTGCGTTATGGTTGCAATATTATAATATACATACATTCAAAAAAAAACAAAGAAAAAACTCTAATCTGCCAGTGATACTCTGCTGCCTCCAGATTCTGTTCTTCCTCTTTAACACCAAGATGATTTTACTCTGAACTTTGATAAGAGCACAGATACATCTCGTTACTTACTGAAATGTCTTGGTTATCTGGTAAACCATCATTTTGCACCATTTTCTCTGGGATGGGTCTTCTTGTGGTGTTTTTGTTTTGTTTGAGATGGTAGTTATGGTATTGGATGCAATTGAGGAAAAGCAGTTGCTGACAGAACAGACTTTCTCTGTATTAACTTTAAATATTTTCTAGTCTAGTCTGTGTGATAGGCCTTTATTGCAGTTTTTCAACTGTGCTTATCATCTGAGCAGTAGCAATATCTTTCTGTAAAAGACTAGATTAGTTGCTCTTTTAAAATATCCAGGAGGAAGAATCACAATTATTATTTTTTTTGCTTAATCAATTGAGTGGCTTCGGGGTACTGCATTCCCTATGTTTCAGATTACTGTTTAACAACTCATATCAATCTTGGAACACAAGTCACTTCACTCCTGTGTGTGTTAGAACTCCTAAAGCATCATTAAAAAAGAAAAGATATTATGGTTTTACTCATGCCTCCATTTCTACTCAATGCTGTTGTTGGCATCTCAGGGCTGTTTGGTGACTGAGGTAACAGTGTTGAACAGAAATCCCATAGAGTACATGACCATGTCATACCACACTATTTCACTCTCTATAAATTTAGAATTCTTGCTGTCAATCTAATCTCTTAGTTTCAAGTATAGCTATGATTAGAGAATAATGGCTGATGAAATTGCAAATAATACATTCCTAAAGGCAAATCTAAGTGTGATCAAAGATCTCTCTAGAGTAGTATCTCACCTCAAGCACCATCCAAAGATAGATTTCTAGGAAAAGCATAACTATAAAGAAAGCATATTAGTATATCTCCCTAGTCCACTGTCTTAGTGATCCATCTATGGAGCACTGCTGACAAGGTTGTCCACAGCATAGCATTAATGACTGTCAAGTAGGATACCATATTCATGTGTGCTAGAAAAGAGAGAAGACATATGGAGAAAGTGATACTTTAGTTTCTAAAGGGCCTTTTATCTTAAAGGAAATATTAATGTTGCTTTTGATAGATGCATGGTTTTATTTGAAATAAAAAAAAGGGAATCCTTTGCAGTGCCTGAAAAGTTGTATTTATTAGCTTATCACATTAAAGGATGAATAAAGTCATCTTGTGTGACTTTTCTCTGCATCTGTAATAAGGATGACTCAATAGATAGTAAGTTGCCATGTGCTCAGTTAACATTTTTAGGTGTGGTAAATGTTAAAAACAGTTTAATAAGCTCGGAAATTTCAGGATTCACTGAGGCATGTAAAGTCTTATCTCCCTTATGCCTCTTCCATTATCAGTTTAATTACTTTAAACACTTGGGGACAGGAATGCAGCAGTAATTAGAAAATAGTTTGAGGAAGGCCTGTTGCACTTGTTAAGTCTCTCCATTCAGCCCTTACTTATACAGGAAAAAAAATTCCATATAGTCTGGATTACATTCAAACCACAGCTAAATTTAATATGTAATTCTAGAACTTTGAAATCGACTGGATAATTCAAGCCTAGCTAAATAATCTGTCAAAAAAGTCTGAATTTTGAATTTAATAAAAGGATGAGTCTAGTATGTAAGTGTGAGTGTTACTCTATCTTTGAAAACAAATGTGAAGTTACCTTCTGCAGACTCCAGAGACCAAGGTTTCAAAAGCTCCTCGCTGAACTGCAAGCGAAATCTTACCCGTGTGTAAAGTGCCTCAGAGTTTTGTTAAAAATAATCAAAGGAACCCTTTGTGTTTTAGTGCACTTGAGGTTGCCTTCATCCAGATTTCCACCCAGAACATGATGTCTTCTCAAACTGGAACTGTCACACAGGTGACACACACTACCACAGGTGTGCTCTCAAGACCTTCCTCCATTCACCCACCCCTAACAATAGAGGTGGAGGCAGTGCTCCTGGGGTTCCTGTACTGGCCCTCAGGTCTCTTGGACAGTCTGTTTTAATTAAATCTTCTTCCAGAAGGAACCACAGGGAGAGGGACAACAGAACTGCTGGAGCAGCAGCAGTGTGTGTGCCTTGGCTTATGCCTGGGAGTCTGTGTATTTTGACACACTCTTTGACTGAAAGATGGGTTTGAGTGGCACCATTTCATGACTCAAGGAGAACTTGTGTTAAAGATTATTTGAATAATGAGTGTCCTCCACTTTAGCCATCAACCCTGCATTGAGACTACACCTATTTCAGTAAACCCCTATTTTATTTTGAGGTAGGTTCACTGAAATATACCAACTTTTTTTCTGTATATGTATGCTTCTCTGCTAAGTACCGTACATGTGCATGGTCCTCCACACATAAATTTGTGCTATCTCTGTTGTTATATTAGGATTATCAAAAAAATGCAAAAGGGAAACATAAAGAACAAGAGCCTTAGAGGAAAGACAGTTTAACAAAAGGTCCTTTGGGAAAACAAGAAACAGGTCTTGAGAGTAGGACAGGCCTGTGTTGCTGCTCAGTTATAAGTGCCAAAATCTCTCATAGAGACAATGAAACTGTAGGTCGGAGTTCCAGAAATTATTGCTGGTACTTTGAATTCGCAAACTTTTAATGTTTCTCGAGTGAGTAAATTTCACTATACTCCTTGTTTGATTCATTAGGCATTCATTATAATGTGAAGTTGTGGGAATCAAGCAAAAGAAACACAGGTAGAACAATATTCTTAAATATAATTGTAAAGTCTTCAGTGGATATCTCTTTCATATCTGAATAATTGCATCCCAGCGGGGACTACTGATTTAGGTCCCTAATTTCTGTTCCAGGTTGGATGAATGCTACTGCATGTTTTCCTTTTTTTTAAATTTTTTTTTAGCTGGAATGGTGTTTCTTGCACTGGTGCTCTATTCTTTGGCAAAACTGAAGTACTTAAAATGTGCTTAAAGTTTTTGAAAATACTTGAGGGCTTCAGTCTAAATATGTTTTAGTAAAATAAGTTGGCCTGTAAGCCATCACAGAAAAAGGCAAATGCTCCTAGAAAATAGGCAGATGTCCAATCTCCTTGTGCTGGGCACAGAAAGTGGGAATACCATCTAATAGGACAACCCATACTTTAAACACTTGAATTTCACAGTCCATTAACTTTAGAGTGAAACATAGTTGCCAGATGGCTGCATTTCCCACTGACTGACCACACATTTTTTTTCAGGTACATGACGGATGGAGGACTCAACTTATATACGAGAAGTCTGAACCGAATACCAGACCTAGCTGCCTCTAGAGACATCATTCAGAGAGGGGTTCATGATGTGACTCTGGATGCAGACAGGTAACAGTGCTTTGCTAAGTAAAAAGCTATCTGAGCTTTATAAATATTTTGTTTCCTTCATACCTGCTAAAATATCACCATTTTGTTCATAAGGAATAGGAAGAGAAAGGAAGCTTCTGAGGCTGCTAGTTTTCTGAGCACACAATACAGCAAATAATGAGTGGGGAAAAAAGCAAATTCCTCACGTGGGAAGGAGTGAAGAATTTTTTGATGAAGATGTAAGAGAAAACATTAAGAAGCCCCAACCTGATCTGTAATCTTGAATTTCTGAAATGGGGCATGATTTTTACAGATTGCCTTATCAATTGATGGTCACAAAGCAGCAGAAAGCTTGTGTGTGTCTTGTGACATGGGTCAAAACATGCATTTGGAGTTGTCTGGAACCAGAAGTATGGTCTCATCCACCTGTTTTGCCCTTTGCAGGTATCAGAAGGTGGCAATACCAACAAACACTGGGAAGCAAGAATTGGGGTTCTGTTCCATTGTCTATGAAGTGTGGAAAAAGAAACAATTCCATCCCGCCCTTATGCATATATATATATATATAGGTATATAGGTGCGAGCATAAAAACACTTTCTCACTAGTAAGCCTGCAGATTAGGCAAGTGTTTTCTGTTTCTTTTCCTTGAGCTTCAGTAGATTCATACTGGTGGCTTTAATCCATGTCTGAGAAATAAAAAATCATAATACAGCTTTTGCAGAACTTAGAGCTGTCAGCTCTGAGGTTTTGGTCAGACCATTGTAGAGGTAAGGAGCAGCTGTGAAATCTGGCAGTCTTCAGTTTTAGAGGTTGAATCCTATCTTTTTAAAATCAAGTTTCTTTTAGTGAAAAAAAAAAATATTTAGTCGTGGAGGGAGAAAAGGTTCATGGAGTGGCTCTGGTTTTGTAAACCCAGCAAATTAGTTGAAGAAGTTCTAGGATAATTACTTAGGTATGATATAATTTTTACTTTTCACATTTTCTGATGAAAATATGGCTGTGACACAAGTTAGGAATACTCTGCATTAGTCAAACAGTGCATGCAATACATCAGGATAAAGGACATAATTTTCACCTAGAGAACCAGTTACTTAAAAAAGACAGTTGCTTTAGCTGACATCATAGCATTTGTTGACCTTGCAGAAAAAACCTATTTTAAATAGAAATTCAAATTAACATGGCTAAGTTCTTTGGAATGCGAGCGTTGACGTGATGCAAAGACTAGAGAAAGTGTACAGTAGGTATTTAAGAAAATAGATAGAACTTAGGCAGTAACAGAAGGAGAAAATGAGAAATAAGATGTGGGCAGGAGGGACTTTTGTGGTACTCTGTATGTGAGAACAAGAACCTTAAGCTCAAAGTGGGAGAGAGGGTAGAAAATTTACAGGCTGGCAGTCATGTAAATAAAGACGGGGAATGTCACTAGTGCCAACGTTTTTTTTATGTCTCTCGCTATTTTTTTCCACCTGAGAGTGAAGTTATTAGAGCT
The DNA here is from genome assembly GCF_001715985.3 of Manacus vitellinus. Taxonomy (NCBI): domain Eukaryota; kingdom Metazoa; phylum Chordata; class Aves; order Passeriformes; family Pipridae; genus Manacus; species Manacus vitellinus. The sequence continues at coordinate 28,737,625 of NW_021940682.1, read as the reverse complement.
TTTCCCACCATGCAATATTCATACCCAGGTTTCAAACCATGCATATTTTTCCTGAAAAAAAGAGGTCCAAATTAAGGGATATTTTTGTTATTCTTAGTATTCCTCAAGTTCTAGATGCCACTCAAACACTTAATGCTTATTGTGTTAATATATGTGTTAATTTGTCCTGTATAGTGTGCAGATACATACATATTTTGCAGAAAATCTATCATCAGTTTTCAATTAATAAGATTGTCCAGCGTTTCCCAGTACCTAAATATGTTTTGGTTTATACAACTTTGTCAGACTGGCTAAAAACTACTCTGTTATTTCCGAGTCTATTGTTTGTCAGGTTGCAGAATAGTTGTTTGGCATGATGTTATTCTGGGTCTTGAGTGAAAAGCTGACCAAATTCGTGCAAGATGAAAGGCTTTAAAAAATTAAATTCCTATGTATTTGGGGAAGATTTGTTTGATCTCAACAAATAAAATCTCAATGTAGTCCATCTTCGTTAGGCATTTGCAAACTGTTCTTGACATTAGCAAGCTGCATGAGCATGCCTGCCTCAAAGTAATTTTTAAGCTTAAAGTCTACAAGTGTGAATTAAGGACCTACTTCTTCACAGTAATGACTGCTTTCCCTTATACAAAGAAAGAAACCTGGATTCCTGTGCTTTTCTAGACCCTCTAAATGAGGTTTCATGGAACATATTATGCTAATATGTAATTAAAAAGTTTATCATAATGCACAGGCATGAGGTATTTAAATTATGGCTATTCACACAGTTCTGGCATTCCCTGACCTTTCAATGCTTTATTTTTATTAACTTAATCATTCTTTGTTTATATAGATTTTTTAATATATAAGTGTATGTTATTCTTTGAAAAAGCAAAAGTTTCTTAGAAGTGGAAAATGTAAATATTTTAGGAATTCTGATGATAATAAAACACACGCTTACCAAAATGGGTCGCAAAAAAACTGTAGTAGGTCAAATTTTTGCCACATTTATGATGTGAAATCAGGTGGAAAAAGCAATAGAAATTGTTGAGACTTTTGCTTTGTTTGGCAGGGTAGGTTTTGGTCCTTCACAACACTGTGGGTACTTGAGATTTCATCTATTCTCACATAGCATTTTGCAACTTTTTTTTCTACTCTGAACAAAAAATAATAGGGTTTGTGTTGTGGCTTCAAGGTATGCCTTGCCCCTGATATGATGAACTTCTGTGAAAGAGGATTATTCTCCTCTATATCATCCTTGTAGATATGTGAAGGACATATGCATTTTTCTGTGGTATCTTTAGTGTCAACCTTTTTTGTAATTGACATGATTTGCCCTGGCCTTCCTGTTGCAAAAGACTCTGCTGGCATCTCTTTTCAGGCAGAAAATAAATTATATGTTGCAAATATCTGATTTACTTTAGCAAGCAGGAGAGAATTTTCAGTATTTTGTCCATTACTAGAGCCAGCAACATTTGCTGACAGCAATCCCATGTTCTTCATGAGAACCCAACTTGGGTTTTCTCTGACAACCTAAATTGCAACTTCTGCTTATATTTTAAAAGTTTTTATCTGTATGAGCTGGCAGTACAATATTCTTCAGAGAGGTGGAATGATATCTCTAAGAGTAATGCCATTTCTGCTAAACATATGCTTTCAGTCTGATTCTCATTTCATGGATAACGTAAAAAGACAAGCAGGTCACCAGTTTGACCACACTCTAAATTGGTGTCAGATAGCACCTGCATCTCCTCATCTTGCCAAAAAGCAAAAGATTGAAGGATCTCCACGTGGAAACAGCCTGAGAGACCTCATCCAAATAATAATATTAAATTGCTCTTTAAACAACTTCATAAAAAGTTAAACTCATGAAGGCAACATGAACCGAGGCATAAGTGTTGCTTGCATACTGCTCTGTAAAGCAGACTGTAAAAAGGAGTACGGCAAGCTCACTTGTTCTGGGGAAAGAATTGTAGTGGTCCCTTCAGTGTAGGCTGAAGGGATGTTAGCAGTAGCAGATGTCAACAGTTGTTTCATTCTTCTTTTGATCTTTTTTCTAATTTTGACTCTTTTATTTTGGTTTATTCATTGCAATTTACCTTGCTTCAGTTACCATAAGAAATTAATTAGTGAAGAAGATGGATTCTCTGCAATGGGTATAACAGAGGATGTGGCTGAGAGAGTTCTCAGTGGTATGATTTTACTTTTCATTTGTTGTCCTGCCTTCTTCCTCTGTACTCGAGTATTTGCCTCCTAGGACTCTTAGGGGGAGTATTTGAGGAACTTGGAGTTCAAAACCCTTTTCAAAGTAAAATGAGCCAAAAGAAATTAGACGTAAGCACACAAAATGAATTATGTTCTTGGGAAGAATAAGGTTTATTGCAAAGTAAGTTGCAATGTTTCCAAACTACCCTATGATTTCCATAAAAACTGTTAGAGTAGTTTAAAATAAGCCCTGTTAGAAGGGAACTCTACTGAGTTCAACCATTGTCCTTCCGCTCTCTTTAACTGCCAAATTTAGTGCACTGTATCATAAGCCATAGTTTTCTTCACTTTAATCAGTCAACAGTCAACATAGATTGTACAACCACTTTCCCCCCTCACATCCCTTGAATGTAGTATTCTTTCTTTTTCACCTTTTCCTCAGATAAAATCCAAAGTTTTAAAGGTAGTTTATGCTGCTTAGTGTGCTTTTATTATGACCCACTTCAGCTACTTTGCTGCTGCATTGAATCTGAGCCCCCATAATAGAGTTCTTGGGCACAGGAGTCTTTCAAATGCTTCCACCATCTGTCACATGTGCAGAAGATTTGGAAGTTATCTCAGACTAGCTCAGGCTGGCCTGTTTGTTCTCAGTCAAACCATAATCACCATACTGCATTATTAATAAAATAATTCCAGATATTGCCTGTGGCTTTTTAACTAACTTCCTGCATGAATGCCTATATGTCTTCTTATGTTAATCTGAGTAGATGAGCCTTGAGTTGGAATGCTGTACTTTTAGGAAAGTAACTTTTTCAGAGTTCACACAGGCATTGAACTGGAGCCCTGTTTCATAAGGTTGGTCATATCAGAAAAGGCTGAGACATCATAAACAGTAACCTCATAATCCTAATAGAATACAAGGCTTGTTCTTATACTTTACAGTTTCAGCAGCACATTGCAATTGCTGATGTAATTTGGAATTTAACCCATTGCGATGTTGCTCAGTGGATGGGCATACTTTATGTTTTGCCTTTCTATCCATATGCTTCTGTGTAATGTGTATTTCACTACTGTACTGATACTGTGCTTTCTACCATGTATCTCTGAAGTTTGATATTGATGTGACAATTGTTCTGCAACATTGCAGCTATTACCTGTTCAGTTTGCTGCTTCTGGTAGCAGAACAGAATTTACTATGGATAAAAGAAATATATATGCCACAGTATTGCAGTATTCATTGTGGGCACACATTCAGCCCCTCTACCCTTTCCTTTGTCTGCCAACATTTTGGGTCTGTCCAAAACTGGGTACCGGCATCTAGGGCAATAAATACTCATTTAAATAAATATTCATCCCATAGATATGAAATAATAAACAATAAAACAAAAAGTAGATACACCTGCTTCTTGCTGTCTAAGACTTTCTTGGGCAAAAATGAGTTTTGCAGCAAATCTACTTTGGTGTGTAGGGAGGCTTCCTATACCTTTGCACCTGTCTTCACCACTAAGTATGCCTGTGACTGCTATTCTGTGCACAACCTAAAAACACCATTGTAGACCTTAAAGTCAGCATAGTTCATACAGCCGTATGATCTGCTATCATTTTTTTGGCTGTGAACTTACAGTATTAGTAAGTTCTTAGGATACTGAAGTAATTGTAAATATCTATACCTCAGTGTTTTTGCAGTTATTATTCAAATGTCTGTAGAAACTGTAATTATAGAATCTCTCTTGGGAAACAATTTAAATTTTAAACTGTTTTTACAATTGTTGTTCTCTACTTTCAATCTACTGTAATTTCTTTTCATAGCTGTTGCTGTTAACATTTCCCACCATTTAATTTTTTATTATTCTCAAATGATCCTGCATTTTCATAGTCTCTAGTGTAAATCTTTCCTTATCTTTGCATCTGCTAGGCTATCAAGAAAGTTACTAGTTAGAAGTATTTATTTCAATGTGCATCTTAGTTTTTATTGCTTCTGCAAAGTATGGATGCTAAATTTAGGTACCTAAAGCATAAATATGTGTGTATCCATGCACGAAGGGCAAAATAATTGTGTCAAAAGGAGCGTTCCTGGGTTTTTTGGCTCATTATGTTATTAAGTATTTGGGATCCTTTGATGTTGAATTCCTTATTTTCAAAAGCATAATGAGAAATAGAATTTTCAGTAATATGATTTTGTACAGCGCTATTAATTTAGAAAGAATGTTATTTGAATTAGTATGATTTTTTTCTGGTAATGCTTTCAAAAGTGGGATTTGGAAAAGCATAGAATAAGCAAAGCAACTGGACTTTGATCCCTTCCTTAGTTGCTTTAAATATCTACCGTAGTTGTCTGTAGAACCAGAAACCAAAGCATGGAAACATTTACCAGCTCTGTATTTCTCAGTTCAGATACTTTATTAATAGCAGTGGCATAAACAAACTGCATTGTTAGCATACTGATATTAGTATGTTAAACTGTCATGAGCCTACAACATGATGTCTGCAGACACATTTTTTTGCACCCAGTTTTCATCAGACAATTACACTCAGAAAAGACAAGAACAGTACATGGCAAATGCTTACTTGAAAACAAGACTGAGCTGCAAATGTGAAATTAATGACAAAGTTTTCACTTTTTCAAATTTTGTTGACTGGCAGAAAGAGGGACAACGTTAAGAAGTTTCAGTTTAGATTAAAAAGTAATTAATAGAAATAAGTTTTTAAACTTTTGTAAGGAATACAAGCCAATTACATTTTCACACTATTCTAAATGAGCTGAGCATAGTTTGCTTTATGGTCATTGAACAAAAGGCTGGCTGTTTATACGTGATATATGTAACATTCTCAAAAATCTGCTTCTCAAAAAGGGATGGTGTGGAGCTAGGTATTAATGATGTGCAGTCTGTTGGCATTCTTCTACTTATTTCAAAATTTGGTTAGATACTTTAAAATTATTTAAAGTGAGGCAGGACTTTATGTTTTGTTAACAGATTGCTAATATGTCCCTTCAGAAAAAAATGTAGATGGTTTATTTTGATTGCAATCTACTTCTGAAGAGAGTAACAATGTATTTAATAAAAACTTGCCAAGGCTCAGTTTACAGTTTCAGCAGCAGCAACATTTTGGTCCACCACTGTACTTCATTGCTATCAGCGAAGACTAACATACTGTCTCTTTGTGTTAGAACAAAACACTGGTAGCAAGATTTAAATTATTAGCCAAAATACTCCAGCCTCAAATATAAAACTAAAGAACTTGAATCTCCCATATGAGTCCTGAAATCAAGAAACAAATTAATTTATTTAAAATGTCTTGATTTTTTGGATGACTGGAGGAAAAAAATATTGTCATTTTATTCTCCTGCCCGGCTTCTAAAAAAAAAGTCATATTGAAATTTGTAATAAAATAGGTGCACTTGATATTGCAATTCTAACATTAACGAGCACAGGGTATTTTAGACAGAAGCTTCTTGAAACTGAATATAAAATAGTGATTTGGATTATTTAGTACTGGGGATAAAGCAGCTTGTGATCGCTAAGCTGTCTTTTGTTCTGAATTGCCTGAGAGATGCCTACGTCTTTGTAAAGTAAAATACTCTTGTTTTTTACTTGTCATTTTTTAAAGAACTCTTTTTATAATCAGTACTTTCCAGACTGAAGTAGTTACATGCTTGTCAAACTAAACATATGAATTATAAGAACATCCCATTTAACACTTTCATGGAAAGTAATTAATTTGTAATACTAAAAATCTTTGCACTGGATTTATTAGGTATAAGCTTAAAGAAAATGTGGATTTGGCAACTTTATCTCTAAAATGATGGGAAACAGGAAAAAAGATGGAGAGAGCTCCAACATGGTGCACTTAGAAGTAATAAGAAAGGGGTTCTGACAACTACTTGCTGTTGTTTTGTACACTCACACTTCCTCCTAGTTGACAGGTGGACAAGATAGGTAGGTGAAAGGAAGAAAAAAATTAAATAACACTTAGCATCTTAAGGGTGCAAGTGCACATTTGCTGCCCAAGCTCTGGGGCCGCTTACAGTGCACAATAGGAAAATTGAAAGGTTTTGACCCTTTCCCTTGCAATGTGAGCCTCTCAGAGCAAAACAGTACTATTATCTGTCCTGGAGCTGGAAAAAAGCAGTGATGTTCAATACATTTTGGTCTGGCAATTGAATTGCAAGGTAACTTTATCATTAGTGATTAAAAAAAGACAGCTGGAATCGAGCTGAAAGCTGCTCATGAGTTATCTCTGATGAGATAAAGTTAAAAGAAGGATATATCTAAAGCTGTGCAGGTTAAAAAACATGGGAGCCTTTTATTTTCCCCGAAAAAGAAATAGACTTTGAACGCTGTAACTTGGCTACAGACAGTGTTCAAAGGGAGAGAGCATGAAGGGAAAACTGGGAAGAATAGTGTGACAGAAAAACTGCCAGCCAGTGCAGAGAATACCCAGCACTGCAGGATGCTTGCTGTGGAACACAATGTGTGTTAACCTTTCCTTTTGAGAAAAAAAAATCCCTCCATTTGCTTGTATCAACATTTTACCTATAAATCTTAACTGTATCACCTCTGAATTTTCTTTTGATGGAGATAGGAAAAGACAATTCTTCCTCATCAATCCATTCTCTAAGTGCTGTCATGGAGGCCTCCTGCTCCTCCTGAGCCCCTTGTGACAACCTCAGCTCCACAAAGGAAAATGTTGGTGCAGCAAAGTGCTTGGAGTTTGGGGTTTTTTAAGTTACAGCAGTAATCTCATCTGTATTTAATTGTTAAAATATTAAGTGTTCAAAGATTTCCTTTGTAAAAAAAAGATTGTCATGACAATTTAATCAGGATCAGATGTGTTAACTTAGGGAGTGGAACCCTCAATGCATTTTGTAGAAGTTCTTTTATAAAAGGATACAGTATACTTATAATACAAACCTGCTTAGAGGACTGAATAATCTAAAATACATTATTTGAATGACATTTTAAAAATATATTTTCCTAATTAAATTTACTTTACTAAATAAACTTTTAATCTGCTACCTCTGTTCATCAGCTTTAATTTCCAATGTGCTAAACTTTCTCTTTTATTCCTTTTGAATGCATTATGATCTGTGTCTGTTTCAAAGTGCAGAATAGAGTGTAAAATGGCTGTTAACCCTGTGAATTGCTATGTATGTAAATTCATGACAGCAGAAATTGCTTTACTGCAGTTTAATTACATGTGTAGTGTTGGAAATAGTTGCATTGCCCTGGGAAGTACAATAAATGACAGAACAGGTGTTTGTCATTCCTCAAAGTGTTTTGTCTAGAAATAAATCTTATATAAGCTAGTGTCTTTTATGTTTAAATATCCAACAATTTTTGATTAGACAGTCAGTGTAGTGACTTAAAAATGAAATTAAGGTGTTTCAAATGAGTAGGATTTGAACCAGTTTCTGGAAAAGAAACTATAGAGTCAGAAAACAGTAAGTTATCTATTGCATATTTTCTGACAGTTCATCAATGAACAAATTCATACTGATAGCCAGGACTTAAAATCTGAAATTTTTTTTGTTCAAACTAGAAATGCACATACAATTTTAGTAGCAAGATCGTGTACTTTAGGAACAAGATATGAGGAATAAAAGGCAAGCCTAGATCTTTTTATAAGATATTTATTGCCAGACTCAAATACTAAAGTAAGCAAAATTTAATATATGTGTCTGGGGTGACTGAAGGACATTTAGTACTTTATGAGAAACCAGTGATCAGTGAAGGTGTATAGTCTTCATGACTCCTGAACCACCATCTGGAGGCTCTTATCTCTTTCTGTTGACTGTATCAGGAACATGTCTATATATCTAGGTTTTGGCTTATAACTGTTTTGAAGAAATAAAAAAGAAAAAGCTGATTTTTTTCTTTTAATTTTGAAATAAATTGAATTCTAGTAGAGTGCTGCATTGAAATGACAGCCTGTCACCCAGGGACAGTTCCTTAGTGGAAGGAAGAGTTACCTTTCAAGGCATTTTGGACAGACTCCTTTTTAGGAAAACCATTCTCTGTGTATCAAAGTTATTGAAAGAGAAATCAGCATGGTTTTTTAAGGTTGAAGTATTATTCTTTTTCCTCTTTGAGTTAAAATCATTCCCTTCATGAAAAGAGTTGACTTGGTGTGCCACATATGACAAAAAATCTTCTGATGCATAATAAATAACTGAATTTGCTCTATTTTACAAGTATTTTCCCTTTGTTTAGTACAGAAAGAAATTTATGATCCCCTGATTTGTACATCTTTCTTTCTTTCTAATCACTTAAATTAATGATACCAGCAATACTTTTGAGAAATGGATTAATATAAAGTGGATAAACTAAATGGAAAATCATGTGTATTAAAAATAATGTATGTTGAAAAAGATAATTCAGAGCCTTCTAGATAAATTGTGAAACTTAATGTCCTAATGAGATTTTCAACAGCATTCCCTAAACAGCTATTTTCCATAAAATTGGTGGCATATTTCCTTTTGGAATGTATCTATTGGATTGGAAATGTGGGAAACTTTAAGGTGCCCAGGCTTGTGTGTGTGTCATTCCAGCAAGCCACTGAGCTGTTGAGTAGTGGTGAGTCCCGAGCACTCTTAATCAATTTGTTCTGATTTCCAGTGTGGGCAGTAAGAACAGCCTACACCACAGAAAAATTTTGATAGATAGTGTATTAATTTTGGATTGCTGCTTTGGTGGTGTTTTGTCAGATTTTTAGAGTTACTGCAGCTATTTGGTACAAGTCAGCACAGAGGCAATAAATACTGAAGGTAGCTAGCTGGTCAGCAACACCACATGCAATTTTGGTCCTCAACCTGTAGTGGGTTTGACTAATGCTTACTGAGATAACCTTGACAAGAGCTCCATTTCTTTGACTAACCATGACTCTGCTACAAGGGAAAACTGAGCAATGTGATATTTCCTGTCTTAAAAGCTGCGAGCATCTTCTTTAGCATGCCTCACTCTGAAAACATTAGCTGTTTTCCTTTCTCCATAAAAGCAGAAGTGAAACACAAATACTGACTTCATTTCACTAACTGTTGAATTGTTAAAGGAATAAGGTTTTTGAGCTTCTCTTTCAAGAAGATAGCAGATAGCAGTGCATTTCTCGGTTCACAGTTATAGCCTTGCTATAGGTCATATATATATATATATATATGTATATAAAACTTAAGTATCTCACACCTGGTTTTATGGCTTTTGTATTTGAAAACCTGAGCCTGGTTAAGGAAAAATAGGAAAATTTAGGAAAAATGGGAAAATTTAGGAAAAATAAATAAGAGCATTTTGATTAAAAAAATGAGAGCTGTAATTAATCTAATAATTTCAGATGATTTGCACGATGGAAGTTGCATAGCTGTAAATAAAACTAGGTTTTAAGAGGGCTGTGTTTAGTGTTACACTAACATTTACATGTTTGGTGTTTATCTTTTAGACAAACAGAAATACACCTGAATGATCTTTAAACAACTGAATCTTCCACAGTTAATTGTCTTCTATTTTACCTTTGAATGTGCCTCCAAAATATTGCTCGCAAAAGTGTGCCATAGCAATTATGCCAAATGTGTTGTGAGGTCTTTCTTAATAGTTAGATTCAAGAGCTGGATGCTTAAGCTATAGATTTAGCAAATTACTTTCTCTTTTCATTTGACCCTGGAGAATTTCCTCAAGAGAAATTTATGGATTAATATACATGTCACAGAAAGCCTTATCTCTTTAAGGAAACTCAGTTAGATATGAATCTTACTCTTCTTCCCTGTCTTTTTCTGAAGTGATTTTATAGGCTGTTGGCTGGGGAAAAAAAAAAAAAAAAAAAAAAGCAAGTGTTTATTTTGTGTCTGGCTTCAGCATGGCAAGTGTTTATTTTGTGTCTGGCTTCAGCATGGATGCTTTGACTTCTTTTAGAGAAACATGGTCGGCCCTTTGTTGCAGAGGATATTGGTCAGGTGCAGAGAGAGCCCTGTAATGCTGCTGGCAGCTCAGAGGGACCTAAGAGCTCAGAAGAGGTGGTGTGGCTCCCTGAGCTTAATGCTGCAGCTCTTGCCAGTTCTATTTACCATTTGTCCCCAGATTGTGGAAATCTACACATAGCCTGGAGTCATCAATATGTTCTGGGTGCAATTGGGGTGGACCAGGGAATTTAATCTGCAGTAGCTGAGTGTGTAAAACTTTAGCCAGACAAATAATGTAACTGATGAAAACTGTATTAAGTCTAGATAAATCAGTGCTGTGTCAAGCATGGAAAGACATTTATCACCATAGTACTTTAGAGTAATATGCCATAGTGGCAAAAAAAGTACTTAGAGTTTTTCTTTGTACTGCTACCGGTTCGTAATAAAGTCTATGTGTCAGTCCCATCAGCACTTTGTGCAAGCCCTAAGAATCAGCCAGCTTCATATTCTAATTAAAGTAAAACCTCATTAAGCTAATATTAGAGGCTCTATAAAAATGTATTGCAGCAACTGTTTTTAATAAAAAACAATAATTGAATATGTGGTGTGCTACAAGTTGTAGTCTTTAAATTTATACAGCATTTCACTTTAATGCTCCTTTAATTTTCCATTAGTTAAACAAGGGCAAGGCTTTTTTAGTTTCCCAGTATATTTTCATTTTTGTGTTGTTAAATTACTTATTTTTGGCAGACATGAAAGTCATTTGTTGGATAAGAACTTACAGAATCATTCATGCCTTTCCCGAAAGCTAGTATTATGTTGGTGTTTCTCTATGAAGTTGTTCCATTTGCTATTTTTTCTGTAAATTTTAAGAGAAATCTTAGAAATATGTGGGGGTTTTTATTTTTTTTTTTTGATTTTTTTTAAATTATACTGGCAAAGCAAGGATTTCTTAAATCCAAACTTTTGCCAGAGGTTTCTTTTTTTTCTCACTGAAGATGGATTTTTTAAAATAAGCTGCTACCTCGGTATTTCTCAGTCACTGATAATTTAAATTCAGACCCCTTTCCCTAATGGGTTTCTCAACCTAGTGCTAGCTTTTTCCTCTGATATTTTTATAAAAACCTTCTGTATTCCTGTTTGGATAGCATTACCTTATGATGCTGCTTCTCAGGCGTTATCTCCTGCCTGCAAGACATGGCTAAAGCCATATTTTTAGTTGGTTTCCTCTCCATTTTTCTTTTACAAGAAGGGACTTTTTTAATCTTTGAACTTCTAACTCACATTGGTCATTTCTTTCTCCTTACAGTTTTCTTTTGAAGCTGTTTTGAATTCCATTACATCTCCTGGGGCATCTTTTAAGTTTGGTCAGTTTTCCTTTATTCTAGTAGTTGTGTTCTTTGGGATGTTCCCCCCCCACACACACATTTCTAACTAGTTTCATTCTTGTATTTAACATCTGCTGCTTTGGTTTGTTTGTTTGTTTTGACCAAAGAAAAATATGCTAAGTTCTTTCCTGTAGTTGCACGTTTCTAGGATAGACTATAGTTCCAAATAAACTCTGATTCTTGTTAATAGATATTTGATTATATTAGTTACTCAGCAATTAGCTATAAGCCTTTCCCACCGTAATCTGCTCTTTTAAATTTATCACCACAGCATTTTTGATGGTGAAATTGTACCACAGTGCTGGTTCCATTTTGAAATTTAACTATTTTGTTTATCCCTCTCTGTCACTTCAGTAAATATGAGAACCTACTTTTGCTGTCCGTTTATATTTATGAATATGATTGCCATTCCTTTTCAGGTCTGGTCTTGTGGTCTCATATGTTTGTCCAATGTATCAATTTTCAATAGTTCAGTCTTTTTCCAGCTTATCTTTTAACGTCTTCTACTATCTCAGCAAACCTGAGTTCATTCTGGTGCAATTGTGTAATGAGTACTAACTGGACTTCGGGAGAGAGGAACAGTAGTCAGGAATGAGAAAAAACATCAAAAGGCTGTTGTCAGTATTCAATTTGGAAAGAAGCCTTTGACATACTGCTGCTGATGTGGAACATTCAAAGACATTATTTCAGATTTGCAAAGTGGGTGGTAACAAACACAACAGTCAAGAAATCTGAAGTGTGAGAGGAGGACAAAGTTTCTCAAGTTGGCAGGGACTTAATTAATTACAACAGACTTCAAATGTTTCTGCTGTCTGAAGCTATATTTTTGTTTCATCTCTCACTTGCTAGTCTGCTCTCCAACTCAAATATTAGTTACATCTATTAATGTAGGAAGTGGGAAAACTATTTCTTTGTAATTAGGAGGTTTTGGTTTGGGTTCCCCCCCCCCTATATAGTGAAGCCATTTGTGGCCATTTTCTGCTTTTTGTTAGTGACTCACCTCTGAACCTTGGGAGTCTAACTGGATTAATTAATGGGTTAGAAGAGATGTGCTATATTGCTGCTATGTCTTTCTGAAGCTTTCTAGCTGATAGAGGATTTTTAAAATTTGTTTTGGTTTGGGCTTGTTATTCTTCTGTGTGTTCACAGCCAAGCAGTAGCCCTGCTTTTTTTGTCTTTTCTGGCTTTAACTCAAGATGATATTTATGGGAGAAGAGAGAGCTTCAGGATGCCGGGTTGAGATCCAGGATGATTAGCTGCCATTTGGCAGTGATTTATTAAAGCAGCTTGTCTTATCTCCCTGACTGTGATCCTGGTACATTAAATGCTATAAATGCACCTTGCCAGGCATCTCATTATCTTCTCAGCAAAAGTTTGTTGTGTCATAGACTTTGTCATTCAAATTCTAAGCCTAAAAGTTATTTAATTTTTAATGTCAAACATTGGTGGGTTCCAACTAAATCGTAGACCTTCCTAGCAGCAATCAGCCATTTTGGATGCATATTGCGACTTGTATAATTTAAATACAGAGTCTGCTTTGCTTTCTCAGACAAAATAACATATGTTTTGTGGTATTTTTGGAAAAGGGTGAACATGCTCTGGGTTTCAGCTAGACTCTTTGTATTATGTGCATGTGTTTAAGGGCTTTAGTAATTAGAGGATCTTCTAATAAAAGAATTAGAGGACAAGGCAGAAAAATTACTACAACATAGGTTCTCTTTGCCTCTACCTAATCTTCCTCGTTTTACCTAATACAAATTATAAAGTTACAGCCATGTTTCAGCCCATACTTTTAGGAAACGTGAAACAGAATTGATGGAATCGTCAAATCATTATTAAGTAAGTGTGCTCTGTTTCAAGCTGCCTGGATTTAATTGCTTTACCTTGAAAAAAACCAGCCAACCAAAAAACACCAAAAACCAAAACTAAATAGTAAGCTCTAATTGAACAGGCAATCAGGGCAAAGGTCCGAAGTTCCTGGGTTAATAACAGTCACTTACTGTTTTTAAATGGTCATAGTACAGTAAATCTACATGGACTGTTTCTTTTGCACTAGGCTGACTGAAGAAATGGGTATACTTTTTGTAGTAGGCAACTTTGCAGTAGACAAAAATGTGGCTTTTTTCTTTACCATGTCCACCCCTAAACCACAGAAGATTTGAAGAAACTCAACATGTTACTTTTCTGTTTTGCAGAAAGCCTATCACAGTAAGTCACCAATTGGCACTTTATACCTATATCAGCATATTGCCATGGGACTGTTGTGAAATGCCAGGGTAGGCAAAACTTATCTTTCCAAACCAGTTCATGGGGAAGCTCACTGTTCTATCCCTACATGTGTCCTTCCTGCAGCTGTTTATCCATGTGGAGTGAGCACGTACTCATGTACACGCGCATAAGTCAGTGTCTGTACGTGTAGAGTGTGTGAGCATGTTCATAGTGGAGGAAGAAGTGGTGCTCACAAGCTGTGCTGCTTCTTCATGCTGTCACCATCTGTGTAGGCTCTTTGCCTAAAGCTGGTTGACTTTGAATACACCTAGCAAACTGGTGGGAGTTTAAAGCTAAGAGAGTGTGACCTTAAGTGGTTGGCAATGACACAGCATGATAAGTTTTTAGCTTTCGAAGGTTAAAGCATAAGACATCTCAGGAAGGTAACTGATAAATAATGACTCTTTGAGCCAAGGAGAGAAAAAGGCAGTGAAAATATTCTACTAGTATTTATGGATAGAGTAAAACTATTCATCAAAGAATTTTCCAAAAATACATTAGTTCCAGAAGATATTTTGCTTCTTACAGTCTTATGAACTAGATAATTAAGAATATGCCCTGACAGTGTCATTCAGACCTGCTAATTATTTACTGATTTTCACTTGACAGCAAGATGCTGTATATTAGACCAATTTACATTATCTCTTACTGTATATGTCAGAAGTAGAAATGCTCAATAAACATATACTGATATTTTTCTTTTGTTACCGAGGAAATATTCTGTTATCACACTGTCATCACCAGTCTTAGGAAGTATCCAGTATTTAATATTTTATATTTTTGTCTGCATTTGCAAACATTCACTGATACGCCAAACATCCCAGTGCTGAGTATTTTCCTTATTCTGAAATAAGGAAAACAGAAGAAAAAGGCTATTTTGTCTTCAAAATTGAAGCACTAAGTCTGCTGGTTTTGTAGACTGGCTATCCAGCCTTTTAATCCTCCAGAGTTAAGTTTCCAAAAGCCTAATACCCATTTTTTTCCTCAAAAGCATCCATACATTACCCATGCCTTATTTCTGCACTGGGAGAATGTATTCTTCCTATTAACTGTGATAAATCTGCTCTTTACTTCTTATGTTATTGATTAGGCTAACAGCTTCTGTCTGACTTTTTCATCATCTTCTTTACTCAGTTTTACTCAGTTTTGCATCTGATCACTACTGCCACTTCTATGCTTACCCTGACTGTTTTTTCATCCTGTTGTGTCCTAAGTGCTATGGAAATTATAAACTTTCTGGGGCATGCATGTTAGTTACACATTGCTGCAGTGTGCAGGCAACATATTCAACCAAAATATTTGAGTATTTTTTATCTTATGGTAACTATTAGTAAAAATCACCCAAAACAACCCCTACTAAAGTAACTTTACAGCCATTGTTGAAATTCAGACATCCCCTAAAGTTATTCCTTAATGATTCAACCATACTCTTCTATCAGAGTATTGAGGGTTGGGTTTTTTTCACCAGAACTGTTTCTTGAAATAGCATGCTTAAAATAGATGTAATGTAACTGTTCATGAAAAATTTAATTGAGGGTATTTTGTATTGAGATAGTTGGGCTGAGAAATTAGAGATTGAAAAGCCCCATTTTTTTTTTATCTAGTCTAGTTCTGCACTGTTGCTAAATAATGACATTTGGCTGTCTGTTCCCACTTGAGTATTCTATTTCCCATAGTAACAATGTTATGGTCTGCCCAGAGCATCTTTTTAAACTGCCTCTTCTCACTCCATTGGGTTTTTATATAGATTTTCTCAAATGCAGTAAAATAAAATACTAAAATAAAAAAGTAGCATTAAATAGTAGAAGGCAGGAAATTTAAAGAAATATCTACAAGACAGGAATCAGAAAAGCAGACAGAACACAAAAGGCAAAAAACCAAAGCAAAATAGTATTAGAGTTAGGAGTCAAAGGAAACAAGACTGTAGTCTGAGATCAATAAAAACAATAATATAAAGATCACAATGACTAAGAAAAGTAATAGATTTTATAATCTTACTAATAGTGAATTAGAAAAGAGGTTTTTATCAGACAGTAATGTTTGTGTGCATTTTGATAAAGTATTCCACTGATTTTCTGTAAGGGAGCAGTTGGTTATGAAGATATGATTAACACTTAGTAACGACAGCAGAGAGAAATGTTCCATGATAACTGTATAATCTGATATATCTGGTCAAAAACATCCTGGCATTTTGAAAGGAAAACAGGGAAACACTTTAAAATGATGCTCAGTGAATTCTTGAAGGCAGAGAGACGGTAACAGTTAATTTGAAAAGTTAAATGGAGAACCACACCATAGGAATACAACACACAGGGAATCAAGAATTCATTGTTTAGTAATCCTGATGCTTTATGCAGTATATTCAAGCATATATTGTTTATATAATCCTCACATGTGAAGAAGACCATGCTATATTTGCGAACAGCCAAGATGTGATGAAACAGAACATGCCAGGGATATTCCTGCTTTTCTGTAGTGCTACTCCCTTGCATTTGCTATAGATTTTTGGAAAAAGCTATTTCATAAAGCTTTCAATACCTCCTCGCACTGATATTGATTTCTGCTATAAAATAACAGAGGCCTCCCAGACCTTCTATGTGAGGACTCAGAAAGAGCTCCCTGTCTAATCAAGGAGAGGAATCTCCTGACCCACTTTGTGGTATTATAGAAGTGTGTGCACACCTATTGAATGCTAACCCCCAGAGCAGGTCGTAATAAGCATTTTGCTGAACAAAATGGTAAACCAAAATCAGATTTAACCATTTCAAAATTCTTTTCATCAATCAAATATCTGATTAACAAATTAAATTAAAGCAATTCACAGTAAACTGATTGGGAAAAAAAGTGACAATGAAGTTAGGTTAAATAATTCAAATTAGAAGAAAACAGATATTTTTTCAGAATGCTGTTTTCAGGTTCCATTTCTCTGCAGGCACTTTCTTGGAAATAACTGCAGCCACTTCTTTAAAATCTTTTCTTTTAATCAATATTTTTTACAGCAGTTGAGATTAGGTTATTCATTGTAGTGACAACAATGTCGATGAACTCATTTGGCCTTAATGATTTGATTCTGACAGCAGCTGCTAATTCTGCTTACCACAATGCCTAACGTTTTGTATGAAGGTTAAAGATAGAAGTGGTTCCTGGGATGGCTGACAGGGTGGATTAGTGCTGCTGAGCCCCATAGGAAAAGGTCACTGCTGCAGTACACAAGGGAGGGTTGTCACTGGGGGAGGTGAGGTCACAACTAGCCTACAAAAAGACCTTTGGGCTTGAGTAAATGAGGCATTGGCAGGTGTAAGTAGGATTTGGTTATTGTCTCCTGTTTATCTTTGCCTACCAACACCAGCCCTGGCTTCTAATCATCCCTACCAGGCAACTGTCATGTCAATGGGACTGTCAGCTCTTCTCCTTTCTACTCCCTGCTCCCAATATTATTTGTTTGTGATGTTTCCAAATAGAACATCTTGAGCAAGCATAGAACTGCTGGATGAGCAAGGGAAAGTAAAAGATCTTTTTCTACTGACAGAGGTTTTAAGCTATGGAAAACTCCTTTAGGTTTTTAATTTATTTTTAAAGCTGCATACAGTATTCTGCTCTTATCTATGAGAAGTCATGTTGAATCCTAATAACTTTTATGTCCCATTTAAATGGGAGTAACTGAAGATCTCATTACTTCACATGATTAGTCATTGGGGTGTTGGTTCTCTACAGATTCATGGAACAGTGTAGCATATAGTGGCCTTAGGAGGCAATTTCTCAGTTGCACAAGGTAATATTGACTTTGAAATATGACTTGCTAGAAAAATGATGGCTCAGCAGCTCACCCTGAAGTGTCACACCATTTCAAAGACTAATCTTTCACAGTGCTGCATGCTGTGAACTTACTGGACTGTACGTTGAAGTCTACATACACACTAAGAACTCAGCAGTGCAAGAGAAAGTGGAATTTTGCAAAATGACACCTGAATTATAAGAAATAAGAAGTAATTGCCAGGTTTTGATTTGTATTTACTGGTAACTGGGTTACCAAGCCTCAAACATAGTGGGATGAAGGGTACTGTCTGAATTTGATGAGCTGATGGTCTGGTCTCACTTAAGATGACTAATTTTTTTCAATACTATACTAGGTTTCTTCATTTGGGATACATTTTTTCTTACACCAACTCCATGCTATGTTCTCTTTTCAGTCATTCAGAGGTTTCAGATTTTGGGGTTTTTACTGGCTCTGTATACTCCAGTTATAATACCATACACTGAAATGTAAAAGTAATTTTCTTATTGTTAGGAGAGCAATTGCAGATCACAATAGATGTTCCTTCCCAGTACCAAAAGCTAGACTTCAGTGTGGAGGGTAACCTGTTAAAAGACACATCACAAATTTCCACTGATTTTAATGAAATTGCAGAGAGAAGATGTAATCTTGAAAAGGTAATTTAGTGTTTCTACTTGTTTGTCACCCAGTCTCTCTCTTAGGACATATTACAAAATGCAGAGGAAACCAAATGGCTAGTTTGAAGATCTGTGAGGTAGTGAATTTAGGTTTAGAACATGAATATTCATCAGATCTTGCTCTCCTAAAATAATCATCAAGCACAACCTTTCTTTGAGAAAAGCTGTCAAGTTTGACGTACCGTGCGTTCAGAACCTGACTTAGAAATTATTAACTTTGAAATGGAAGAATCTTTTCAAGCAGCATTAAGTGGGGCATTCTAGCAGTTTCTCATTAAATTTTCCTCAGTATTTGTAAAGTTCATTGATTTCAGAGAAATAAAAAGCAGCAGTGTATAATAGATGAAGGTTTAGTACTCAGGAGTAAACCAACTCCTCCCCCTTCAAAATTTAAAAATAAAAAAAGGCCAAGAAATTAATTCAGATAATTTAACATGGGAAATTAATCTGTTTCATATCTGGGAGTAACAGATGGAAACAAAGAAGCAATAGACCTTCCTGCTTTCCCTTCTCAGATCCATTAATTGCTATAATTTTAGGCAGACTGTCTCTCAACAGATTGAAGGGTGTGCAATAGCTGGGAAAATCAGGCCATTTGATGGTGTCCTTAACTGCTTAAGTGTCACAGTTTAGATGTCTACAGGTGAGAATTTTGATCTCTACCCAAATCCTACATGTCATAAAGAAAAATTGATATTACATAATATCAAGAAATTTGTATTTTGAGTCACTCAGAAGTAAGTGCTGAAAATCCTCTATGTTATGGTTTAATAACAAAAGAAATGTCATTTCTCTAAGGGAAAGTCCTAGGAAAATGCTAATACTAGGGAAAGGATGTTTAGGGATCACTTATACCTTAGAACATAAAGGGTTGCTTTTTTTAAACTCTAATATAAAAAATAAATGTGTCTTTGCATTATCTTTACGAATTTCTAATTCCCTTTAAAAGGCTAGCTAGGATCAGGTATTTAATTATGGACTGCTTTATGAAATATATTTCATTGTTTTCAATGTCACTTTTCAATTTAATTTAAATTTGTCGAGCTGGTTTATAGCTCAGTTTGTTTCATTTTTTCCCCAGGAGACTTCTGCTTTTGTGAGCGTCCCAAGTAAGGGATTTTAAAAGAAATTACTTTCAGTAATAAAACTATAAATAAAATAATGAATGTTTCCTTCAGACAAACTCTGATAGAAGTTTATGCACCATAAAAACCAAGCAAACAAAAAGCCAAAAAATTGTTAGAAAAACCTAAACTGAACTACTTGATAAGACAAAAGAATAATAAACAGAGAATTGAATATCAGTCGATGTCAGTTGTTTGTTCTTTTTTTAACAAATAAGTATCTTGACTTCTACTGACAGACTATTTTAATACTGGAAAGAAAGAAAAATATAATGAGATGGACTCACATGCTGCACAATCTACAAGAGAGCCCTCAATTGCTTGTTTATTTTCCAAGGTTGCACACTCCAGCATACCCAAGTGTAAGCCATCACATTTGACAGATTTGAGTATGACCAGAGGCCTGAACCAGCAGCTTGTCATGTTCAACTCTGCTAAATATTTTTAATAGCAATGTTACAGCAAAAAAAAGTGGAAGTTGAGTACCGTGTCAGTCTTGGGAGACTCCTGGACTTTGCTGTAATTCAGGCAGACGATTCCTGACTCATAGACATATTTTAATAAGAGGAGGGAGAAGTCAAAGTTACAATTTTTTGAAGAAAAAGCTTGAATAAGTGAATGAAAATCCATTAGAGTCTTCCTGTTTGTCATAAGAACGAATCCTGTGATGTTTTCTGTAATTATCTGTAACAAACAGATTCTCTTTTCTGTATGTGGGAGCACCTTCCAAGAGCTGACCAAATCATGGACAAGTTGGTTTGCAGATGACTGTAGCTGGCTTCTGACTTGAGCTTTGGTTTGGGACTCCTGTTTTTACTCTTCACCAGCATTAATTACAGTGAAATTTTGGCTCAATGCCTTAATTTCTGGAGAATTAATACGAGCAAAAAACTAGTGTGTGCTTAAGTACATGTGTCAGGTACCTCAGCAAGGAAAGAGAAGTAATACCAAGGGAGGGGAAGACCACAAGCAGTTCTTCACTGCTGAACACAGAGTACCCTACGGTCACTTTCTTTCAAACAGTGTGTATATAGTCTTTATAATAAACATTTTTAATGTAGTTATTAGTAGTGAATCTTTAACTCATGTAACTATCACATTTATAACAATAATCTTTATTTAAGTATCTCACAATCAGAACATTAGAATGGTGTTATTTGAATACAACATGAAGTTTACATGAATTTCTGTTAGATGCAAGGCAGTGTTAGAGATGTCAACTGAAAATCAGAGATTTGAATGAAGGGTAAGAGAGCAAGCATCCTTATTATCACAGTGAGTTAGCAAAAAGTGAAGCAAGGTCAGAGGTCCTCTGACTGTTCTCTCTGGTGTTCTCCTCCTTTGGAAAAAGCCTCAAAAGGTAGCAAGGCAAATGAAGAATTCCCTCTGAGATACTGCTGCTCCTTTACCTTTGCGATGACTGAAGCAATATAGTCAAGAAAAGGGAATAATGTTTTTTGCAGAAGTTTCTTCCGTGCTACTCCAAAGGAAAATGGTAGTCTTCATTAATTTCTTTGCAACTTTATACCTACATAAAAGGTTGATTCTCTCATAGTTGGTCCTATCTGTTATGTTTTGGCACAATAATCTTGATTGTTACTCAATATAAGGTACTATTCCTTTACTCCAATTTTAGTTTTTCAAAACCATTTTAGGACATTTTGTGATTTGTATTTATGCCAGTAATCCTGTACCTTTCCTGAAAATTGAAATTTTGGGTGCATTAAATATGGAAATGAAGACTTTTTATAAGGAAGAGAGCTGTACCTATTATAAGCATTAATTATTTGTAGAAGAGCTAGGATCAGTACTACTCCATATTGTATGTGCTGGGAACTTTCAGAGGTAAATTTACACTCAAATTTTCAGCCTACCATATCCTGTTCTCACTATTGCAAGACCCTCTGCCCTTTAATTTCTTCTGTTTCTGATAATTTTTGTGGTCTGTCAGAGAGCAAAGATTATCTGAATTTTAGGTTTAGTGAGAGAGAACAGGGCAATTTCAGGTAAAAAGTAAGTACACAAAATACTTGAATAATGTAAAGGCACACTTTGTCTGCTAGAATTGCAGATGAGGATTTTTGCTGCAGGCCCTGTGCTGCTGTCTGTAGTGCCCTTTGTCTGGCTGTATGTCTAGGGTAGAGACAATGCAGCAATTCAGTTGTCTAAACTCTCTACTCCCTGCATAATGTCTAGAGCTCTGACCTTTGTAGGTGACATCCGCCCTTTTTTTCATGCAGGATTTGTGCTTGGTATCCCTCTCCACTGCAATCCATCCTATTTCCACAATCTTTTGCTGTCCAGTTTTTTATTGCCCTTCTTGCAACCTAATGCTTTCTGTAACATTGCAGATGAGAATTTTAGTTCTCAGTTCTTTTAGCAGGTGGTAAAGAGGTTTCTAGCCCCTTCTTTTCTCTTTCCAGCTGAACTACAGGCTTAATGCCTATCCATTATGGTGTTTTGTTTGTTTGTTTTTTTTTTTTCATGTAGAAAAACTGAATTGAAAGCAGTGTGGATACATTCTTTCTTTTTTTTCTTGATAATTTTTGATTCACTTCCCCACTTCTATAGTTCATCTAGGGTTGGGGTTTTCTGGGTGGCAAAAATAAATATCAATAAATATCAAGCTTACTTTTTGTATTACTAAGGTTAATTAAAAATTCACACAGTTTCAAGGATAAGTTGCACTTAAAATGTGTCTTGCTTGCAAGCCCCATGTGATCATCATTTTGGAGAGATGTTTAAACTGGCTCTAAGATGAGGTATTCTATGCAGCAAAGCGAACTGCCTGGGAAGATTCTGCCCCTGGTGCCCGGCAGGTAACTGTGTCTCCATCGGGATGCAGTGGGACTGGCCCCTATGCCTTAGCAGATGGACAAGGCACTTCAAGTGCCAAAGTCTCCTTCTCCCCTACTTTCTGTGTCTGCTGCTGCCATTCCTCAAGCACATTTGCATGGCGGGCTGGGGAGGACCAACCAGAGGTCTTTTCTCACTGGCCTTCACCACTTCTCTGATCCTAGCACAAAATTCTTGGTGTTGACCTCAGTGTGCTTCCCAGTCACCCAGAACCCATGACAAATGGCCAGAACTAAATTCCTGAAACTCTTGATAGATTCTGATATGTTAGGGGAGTAAATCCACTCAGGCAGTTATTTATTTTCCTGCAGGGAGACCAGGCATTGTTTTTCTCCTACTGAAGATGCTTACAGGCTGAAATGGGTCCCCTTTTTAAAAGCTGCCACCCACACCACACCGACAAGCTGTGTCAAGAGTTTCTTGTATCCATGAGCACCATTTTTCTCTTTCAGTCAATCTGGCAATTTCAGTACTTTCATCCACTGGAAAGAGAAAACTCATAGTGAGATACATTAGTGCTGCCACATTTTCAGCTGATAGGGGTGCTTTTAATGTACTGTTTCTCTGAAATTTGAGCTAAAAACAGCCAAGGGAACTATTCTGTTACCCAGCAGACAGACTACAACTGTATAAAGACTTTATGTTTTTCTTTTTTTGAAGAAAGCTGTTTACAAAACAGAGGGTACCAATATCTCCAGGAAACATCCATCACTGGACTAGGAAGAATACCAAAAAGTTTAGGATACATAAAAATTAGTTATTGTTTTTCATTGCATATCTTTACATATTTGATCAAAATTTGTCATTCCTTTTGACAGGAATTTCTCATATTTTGGCTGTGGTTTTGCAATAAATTATGAGTGATTTTTTTTTTTTAGTTTGGCACAAGAGAAATTTGAATTTATTGTATTTAAGAAAAAAGAAATTATCTTTTAAAATTTTGTTTCCATTTTATGTTATCCTTTATTATTTTATTATATATACATTTTTTCATATGACTAGCATATGGTATAATATTTCATTGAAGATGCTTCAATTTAGAAAAAGGTAGTTTTGTTCAGTATTAAGTAGAGTTTTCCACAATGATTTGAAATGTCAAATGAATTAAATAGAAACATCTGAAAATTAAGATACAAAAAAGAACATTTATAGTGTACTATTACACCTTTTTTTTCAGTACTAGAAAGTTATTTCTGATTTTAATATGACAATTTAAGTGTAGGTCGACTGAAATTTAAAATTTAGTTCCTAAGTTATTCCAGTTTTTGAGCAAATCACTATTTTTTAATATTGCAAGATATTTCGTTTTTTATTTAAAAAATTAATATATTGTCAAATATATTTTATTTGAAAATTTCCAGCTAGTTTTATATCCTCATATCTCCATCATAGTTTGCCCTGTCATAGTCCAGAAACCTGAGCAATTATCATGCCTACAACTTACTCGTACAACACCTCTCTTCTCCAGACTTCTAAAAGTTGTGTAAGAATTAGGTTGAAATCTCAAGTAATAGTTCCATAAGTGAGCTCCTACCATCATTGGCAAGATGATAAACACATGGTACAGTGACTTTTTAAGAGATTTTGGGACCAACAAAGATTGGTACCACTGGCATATGGAATAACATATATGTTTGAAAATTTCTGGCATCAATGACAGTTGGGATCTCCAAGCACAATTAAATTACCATTACTATCAATGATTGCTGTTAATGACCATGTGAAAAGTAGCAATGTAACATAAGGTGCAAATGAATAGCATTTAGATTTGCTGTAAAAGTCTTGCACAGGTTAGGATTAAACATTAAACCCTTCAAACAGAATTTATAATGTCAATAATCTAATCACCAAGCTAGCTCTGTAATGTAGAGCAAGAAAATGTTGAACATTTGAGGAATTATAAAAAAATATCAAATATCAAATAAGTGCTTGCATAGTCTCTGCAAATAAGTTTGGTTCTGAAATCCATGTTTTCTAAACTCAGCAACCTGACCTTAATGGGTGAAAAGGCTAGAAGGAATTAAAAATCATAAAATCTCCAAATCTCAGGCTTGAATAAAAATGTTCCATGAACAGAGAATAAAGATATGCCTAAACTGCATTAAATTTTTTTTTGCTTTTTTTTAAGCAATCTGATTTTATTTAGAGTCTTGAATGTCTGATATATTTAATTCATATTGCACATCTCCTCTCAGAGATCCTTCTGCTTTACCCCTGTCTTTATATGAATGTATTTGCTTGAGAGTTATGGAATATGATTTTTTGCGCTTTAAGTTTTCTGAGGAGTTTTATTTAAATCAGACAGTTTTACACAGGCAGTGGTGATGAGCAAGACCCTGAAGGGCAGATGCACAGACAGGATGAGTATTGAAACCTTTAGTCCTTACTAAATGATGCTAAAAATCAGGTCATGTACAGGCAGGACAAAGTCCCTTCCTACTTTCTACTAAAGCAGGAAAGACCTGTGTCTTTACTCAGCAAAATCTGGGAAAGAAGCGAGATGTGTGAGACACAATCCTGGCAAACAAAACAAGAGAAGAAACAGCTTTGTGTTCTGCTTAACTTGTCCTTTACCAGACAGGTTGTTGTCGTGTTGTTGACTACAAGCAAGTAATCCTATTAGGCTTCAGGTAAAAGGCTTAGCTTGTTATCTGAAAATATTTGTGTGGATCAAGCTTTCAAAGAGTTTCAAGGGGAAGATTTTTATTAAGAAGCCATTTAGGCATTGAACTAGCACCTTTTCCCACAGTCACAACTTATTGCTAAACTCTACAAACCATCACCTCATCTTGAGACCTACACGGAAAAAGTACTTTGTACAAGGCTATGTGGGAGGAAGCCCATTGCTTCCAGTCACTTCCCAGATTAGACTCATCATACACTTCCAGAGGCACTGCATTTCTGACAGCTCTCATGAGTTCAGGGGGGTGTCCCACACCCAGCATCCTCTTCTTGCTCCTTGGAAGGCAGTGCAAGGCTGCCAGTCCTGGGTCCATGTTGTAGTAAGGTTATCATGGAGTGCTGCACCGGAAGACAAGGCTAGGAGGTGTCCCATCCTATGTTGTTACTTTCAGCCTACAATTGTAAAAGATGATTAAAAAAAAGCCGACTGAAATTACAAATATAATAATTTTGGTTTAGTCTTTGCCTACCACATCTTTTTATCTTAAGCAAACAACAATATTGGGTAACAAATATCACTCAAAGACAAAACCAACTCCAAACCTTGCTTTACCACAACAGCACAGCTGTGTAAAACTTCTGGATTTAAATCTTGCTATTTCATGGAGGTTTATAGGATGAGTATCATGAGCAGAATGAAGACAGTCTTACTTATCATTCTGCTAACGTAGTCATGTACACCGTTTTTTTCAGATTGAGTTTGATCAGTTGCAAGTAGGAAAAATAAATATCTGCTTCTGCACATAAGCGAAAATGGGACAGTAGTTCTGGCAACACATATCCTTAAGCATGAGAGACAGTACACAACAGAGGACGCTACCAGTAAATCAGGATTTTGACATCAGGCAAATAATTACTGGGAATAGTTCTCCTCTGCAAACTTATCAGGAGGATCTATTTGGTTTCTTAATATACTGTAGAGACAAGGTCAAGTAAAAAGATCTGATATTTCAATACCTCCCTCACAGCTGAAGCTCTTGACTGGCAGTTTGCAAAGGTGAATGGCAAATTCTGCTTATCTCAGGGTGTTTATGGTGCTGGTTTCAATATTAATTTCCTTTAAATACAAATGTGGATACCATGAGATATTTCTTTATGCTTGTGGGATCTCATTTCTGTTTTCACTTTTGGAGATGTGAATTGGTCATATAAAAAGTGAAGAATGAAATTTTTACTTCTTAAAATGGTGAGGTAACAAGGTGTTATAGGTATATAAGGCTTTATATTGCTTTTTATCTTCTAAAGAACTGCATTGTCAGTTTGTATTTGGTCCATTCAACTGATTTTAATTAACTTGTCTGAGTCTGCATTTGAAAAATTTAAGGATCTCTTGGATCCAGTGTGTAGAAAATTTAACAAACAGCAGCAGGAAGATAACTCCTCCAAAAGATTTTCTCCCTTGGCTTGTTATGATATTGTCAACAGCTCTTGTTGGAATTACTTTCTTACATCTTGTTTTAGCCCATGGACTGCTTAAAATATAATTAAATATAGATGCTGTGTGTCTACCTCGTGTAAAAAAACCCCTGTACTTTACAGAAATAAAATATCTTCCTCGTTGGATATTTATTTTATTCAAGTAACACTTGCCTAAATTCCATTTTGCAGAATTTCTTCTGATTGTTGATACATTCTATTATGAATTTAGAGCTAGTTAATGACTTTCTGCTGCCCCTATCATGTCAGATTAAGTGTTGTATTCATAAATAAGTGGAAACCAGAAGGGGTTCTTATTCAGATCCTGAGGTATGGGTGTGCAGTTTTACAAGGTATGTATAATTATCTCAAGAAATGTAAATCTTCCATCCATTCATTTTTTTATCCCTGCAGGCACTAGAACTAAATTATTTCTTAAGGCTTGGAAGAATATGGAAATTCACCGACCTTGCAAAAATGCATTTTGTTCTAATTGTGCTTTTGGGCTAGCAGTAATTTCTGTAGTAGGATATAATTTTCTAATTGGATCATCTTATAAAAAAATTTCCAACATGAAATAAAAAATCCTTCCAAAGTGATACTGCATGAAAGCAGATGCATAAATGCATTTCTATTCTTTTTAATTGTAAACAATTTTCCTTAGAATATGCTGAGTGCATCCACTTTGAAATGTGCATGATTTTCTATCATGATTTTCTATCTATCATGATTTTCTATCTTCAAATTAATTCAGGATTAATGCTTCAAAGGTTGCCTTGTTTGGGTATGACGGGTAATGCATTACACTTGCTGAGGAAAAAGGGGTGAAGTAGGAGTTGAACTGGCTATGTTTTCATTTAGCTATGAGCATAGAATAGCTATAATGAAATTTATAGCTCCTGCAAGTTTCTGGTTTGATTCAGGACCTGGGCTTTGGCTCTCACAGTCTGTGGAATGAAGCAAAGTATTGATTTCATGAACTCTGTGCCATCTCGAATCTGCCTGTGAAGGGTCAGTGTGGCTGTTTCATGAATAATGAGCAGCTGAGATCACAGTAGAAGATTTAAAAAGGATTAATTTATGTGGAATTGAACTTTGAAGGAGAAACTTTGCCAGCTGATATATTGGCAACTCAGTCAGTGAGGAGTTGCTTTAAGTAAAACCGTCCAATTATTTTCTCATCTTTTCATCTTAATAAGCTAAGAGATCATTTCAGTTCTCAAAAGTCAATTAGAGGAGTAACTATGAAGTCTTTATATTAGGCTGAATTCTGCCTTACTCTCCTGAGACATGACCTGAAATATGGGTGTCAGAGAGGAGAGTTCATGAGCAGCCTGGGATGCATGTTAATATTCACTTTACTGGTGGGCTGTAGCGAAGCAATGTCCACCTGCATGGAGTGTGTTGTGGAGGCTGATTTTGCAGTGTGTTCCCTGTTTTATGGATTTTATGTGTGTAGAACTAGCTTAAGCACTGACTGATGGTCCAGGAGTTCCATCTTCCATTTACAGGGTTTAACTTGCATGAATATAGTAAGTAAAGGTGTACTAAGTTCAGGCTTTCTGCTGTGGGCATATAGTTTAAGTCCTTTACTTTGCTGTTATCTCTCCAGTCTTTCCTGCTTATACTTTGGATGTACCCTTGTTAACTACCTAGGTGATTAAATGCCAGAATTTGATTTCCTCACTCCTATTTAATGTAAATGCCTTGCACATCACTGACACAAATTGTGTTACACCCCAGGTAACCATTCACCTCACAGGTGGCTAAATTTAGGGATTTTGTATTTTTAGTGCACTGTAGGGTAATTTAAATAAGTATCCAGTGTAACTGAGGGTGTCCCAGTCCTAACCACTGCAGTAGATTAATAAACTTACGTCTTATTTGGAAACCATGGAAGGAGGTTATACTAATCAAAGAAATTGCTGGTGTTTCTCATACCTCTACTGTTTCTGTGAAAAATTGTTAGATGACATCCATAGGCTCTAAGAGACAGGGAGACCTCCATCATCTCTGGATTCATTGACATAAAACAAAAAGCTGTGTGCAGCCAGAGAAAGGGATAACACCTCACAGCTCACCATTGATCTGCTCTTAGTATAGATTTGTAGATCCTTAAACACACATTCAGAAGTCAAGTTTCTGTTTAGCCCTGAATGTTATTCTTTTTTCATGATCTCAGTTGTCTCATTTGTCCTCTAAAACCATTCCACCTAGCAGCAGAAACACATTTGGGCACTGCCTTGCATGTACCTGCCATGGCAATGAATGATTTAGAGGTGTTTAAAAGGATTTTCAAAATTTGAAGGCTCAAACTTGCTATAAAATGTCAATAAAGGTTGTTTCACTAAATGTGTTCAGATTCCTAAATCCCAAATCCATACACAAGTCCCTGGAGATGTGTGAGTTCCACTGTTCCACTGGCATTAGCAAGAAGGTGACTAAGGAATGTGACTAAGGATTTATAATTTCTAAGTAAGACACACAGGGATGTGTGTCTACTGCTGTGGTCTAAAGCCCTTCATGTGTAATACAAAGCTGTGACAAAGTGCTATTTTCATTCAGTTACAAACCTCTCTAGATAGAACAGTTATTCTGATTAAATGAATACTTTTAGAGGAAAGGTTTTGGTTTTGTTTTCTATTTTGAAAACTGTAGATTCTGCTTCTGCTTACAAAAATGGGTAATGAACAAAAAAAAAATGCCATCAAATGGTCAAAATGCCAGAGGCTAGATGCATTGAAAGAACCATAATTTTCCAGAATCCTTGATAGCACATTGTTTGACGTCTTGCTGCCTTCATATGTCTGATGACCTGCTTGTGAAAAGCTTTTTCGTTTGCATACTTAGACCACTTCGGCTGGAGGTGTGCTCAAAAATTAATGAAGTATGCCAATGTTGAAACAAATCCCAAGAATCAGCTCAGCTTATCAGTATGATGGACTTCAGTGAGCTGGCGAGTTTAAGAACTCACAGGAAAATGCTGCAAGTAGAAACAGAAAGGGGGGAAGGAGCAATGATTGTGGTTGGGTGCTCTGTCATGTCTTGTCTGCAATTAGACCACTTTATTATTCTGAGACAAGTACTTTGAAAGGAGAATATTTTAGGTATCCATGGAGCTAATACATATTGTCAATACCACTTCCTATTGTCACGTACCTTCAGAATTCATTGCTTTCCTAAAGCAGTGCATTTTTTATTTTCAGTCATCATGCAAAAATCTAGAAAAATGTGTTGCATATTTTCTGCAGGTCCTTATTATGTAGGCTACAGTCAAATTGCAACTTTGCCCCAGAGTTCTATTGCTTACCCACCTGCTATGTGAAATAATGCCTTATTTAGTATAAAATATTCCTTATTTGGTTCATAGACGTCAGCATGTGAACTCAGAAAAAAACCCAGATACTTGCAGGAAGCAAACAAAAAAGTTTCATGGGCACAGCTGAATGCAACTTATCTTTCTGTTTGAGGGAATACTTGTTGGAATGTGTTTATAATCTTTGTTCAGCTCCACATACTGATGTTAAGTACTGGATATTTTGACTTCAGACACCTTGCTATTTCCAGAACAACTATGTGGTAGGGAGGTCAATGAGAGGATTATTATGAGATCTTTTCAGTACAAGCATACACTAATGAAAGCGAGACAAAGAGTGACAGTGGAAACTAACCAATTGTGTAGATAGCAAGTTCTGCACTTCTCAACTTTATGGAGTATTTGACATGATCAAGGAGTCAAAACTTTGCTTGAAGCATTTGGAGCAATTTGTGGAGCTCTAGGATGTGTACAATATTCATAGCCACCTTCCTGATTATGGGCAATGTGGAAGTCTTCTCCAGCAGAAGTATTATTACTGGGCAAACTCAGAGAGCATGAGGTGTGTTTCTGGATGAAGGCTGTAGGACAGTGATCATCAGTCTAACCAGGGTATGGGAGAGAAGCCACTCTTTGATACCTATCACATGGTTTGGCACACTTGTTCTAGCTCCCAAGGTAGAGGGACATTCCTATTGCTGTACAGCTTCCCTGTTCAGATTCTGTGTGAACAGAACTTAATGAGGTTGCAGAAGCACTCAGAAGTAACAAAAGGGTGGCCTTTGTAACCTTAAGTTAGATTTCTTGTGCATATATATTTTTGGACAATCATCTTTGGACAGTCATGGCTGCTCAACAACACTATTTTTTACAATGTGTAGATTGAGAGTACTCAGTTTTAATGCAGTTAATTTGGCATTTTGTGTATTCCTTGTTATTTATCATAATAATAGCCACTCATTTTATTTATCATCTGCCATTTGAAATATTTTGCATTTAAGATGCTTTCTAGTGCATTGTCTGAATATCCACAGAATCTTTTTTTCAAACTCATTTATGCATGTATTTTGTCCATTTTAGAGATGTAAAGCTGAGGTACAGGAATATTAAGGCCAAAAAAGAGCTGCTGGGTTTTGATGTGCAATTTGAATTGATGGTAACATAAATTTTAAGATATCACTGCAGCTAACCATAGGTTCAAAGCACACATTTCCATGCATTATATCTTTACAAGTCAAATGCTAAGCTCTAAAGGAAACTAGAAGCTCTTTATTGGTGTCCAACTTATTAAAAAATGTTAAAGCAGTCACCTAATATCTTGCAGGTTGCAGGAAGTTTGGTACACTAAGGGCTTCAGTCATGCTTCATATAGTTCCTTTTGTTACAGAACTTTCAACTTCTTTGAAAAATGACAGAAGGCATCTTGCTTTAATGCAAAATTCAGATTCATCCCTAAAGCAGACCTCTTACAATTACTAAATTAATGAAGTGTTTCTAGAGAAAAAATACTATGTGGTTGTGTTATCAAAACCTGTGGTGTTATATTATATTCACACTGAGAGTAGTGGCTACTGGACTCTGTTCTCTGTTTGCTGATTTGAACCCAGACACAGCAGAATGAGCTGAGCTGCTGAGAAAAAATCTCAGACATATGCAAGCAGTGATTTAGAAGAGAATTATGAATTATCCAGATTTAAGACGATTTCTCTTAGAAATAGCAAACTGCATATTCTTAATGTGCAGATTATGGCTTGCTGAATATCAAGGTTCTTCTCTAGATCCTCTTGGTATTCGGAAGTTTCTGAATGAAAAGGTTGCCAGGACTTGTCAAAACAAGGCACTTTTCTCTTAGCCTCAGTCTCCCAGAAAGCTGAACAGCATTTACTGACATTTTCTTTTAAAGAAATCAGCCACAAGACTGACACCAAACAAAAAGAAAAGCAGATTTTGCTAAAGCTCTAAGTAGCTAAAATGTGTTTTTTAAAAGCAAAGTGGTGTCAGGCATTAATAGGCAACAGTACTAACCAAACCTACCCTAGACTATCTAGGATGTGTGAAAAAGAGAAAAGTAAATGGAAGATAAAATAAAAATGAAAGATGAATCTTAGCCAGTATATTAAAAGCCTATATTAAGTCCCTTAGGTACAGTTTGACAATGATTATTGTTTTGTTAAGAGTTAGGAGGAACAAGAACTAAAATTATAGTTTGCTGCAGACTCCCAAGAATGGGTGTTCAATCTCAAAGTGATGCACATTTAATTTTATTAGATATTTTTGTCATGTATTTGCCAGTTTAAAGAATAAATTAATATGAATCATCAAGATTTTTTTTCCAAATTGTAAATAAGACATTTTCATTGTCCAAAAAATAGCTATTTACTTGTCTGATGCTGTCTAGACTTGGGAAAGAGGTCTGTAAGTGTAGAAACAGTGAGAACTGAAAGATAAAAAATTTAGCTGCATAAGCAAGTTAAAACAACTCTGGACAATGCACTAAAATAAGTACAAACAACAATTTTCATTGCCAAAAGGGTGGCTGGTCTGTTCTGCTGGAGTTTTCAATTTTTACTATGTCTTTTCAAAAGGCTGCTACAAAGCATTAATTCAAGTTGGAATCAATTTCTCTAATAGTCCTTAGAAATATGCCAGAAGGAAAGAGGGTTTGGATATTCCTGTTTTTTACAGGCATACTGAATATTAGCAAAAATTTTGGTGTATGAAAGCCCCCAAATTTAGAAAACTTCTTGAGAATCTATCATAAGAGAAAAAAAATCCAGACAAATATAGTGATGACTCTGAAAGGTCAGAAGTGGAGGTGTCAAAATAATCTTCTGTATATCTTACAACATGGCCATGAGTATTCCCAGAACCCACTAATAATCCACTGATGAGTGAGGTGTGATGAATGTGAAACACCAGAGAAACCATGATAGAAAGGAAACATGATTATAGTAATTTTTGCCTGAAAACTTCAGCTGTAAAGAATATAGTTATATTTCATGAATCAGCTGAACTATTTAGACTTTAGAAAATGTGAATCTTCTTACAGAGAAGCAGGAGCACAAGATTAAGTACCAAAAATTAAAATAGAATAGAATAACAAACATATATGGAGAAAAAGGATGAAATGCTGATCTTGGTCCCTAGGATCTTAGGTAGACTCAGAAAACTGATGGTCAAATATTAGTTGACATGAATGTCATACATTAAAAGGTCATGTTGTTTCTGAAAGTACCTGATATATCTCATTTTGGATCTACCTTATGATTTTTTTTTTAAATGTATCTTTTGATGAGAGAATATTATCTTTTCTGAAACGTAATCATATTTAATATCATTATGTTTTTATCCATCTTTAATGTTCTCAGTCTTAGCACTATTCTAAAGGTATATTCTCATGTAGCACACAGCATTTGAATAGTGACTTTTTAACATCAATGAAATTATGTATCACATTAGACTGGAAAATACAGAAAGCATAAATGACTAGTGCTTCAGAGATGGTTCTTGGATGAATGTGGACAGCCTATAGTGTATGATATTACAATTTCATTACTAAATCACTTGTGTGTTTATTACCTGTAAATGTAGCAGAAGACATATTTATTTCTAGTCGTTGTACTCAATGGTGGAAAGTGCAGCACTATAATAAACTCTTGCCCTCTGAAATATGTTTATCTTGTCACTGAGCTGGCTTACTAATGTGATTTTCTACCTTTTGCTAAAGGAAGGTAATGCTTACTGCAGTTGCTGTGATACAGGACTAGTGCACTGAACCTTCTAGTGCATCAGCACACATTTTGTGCCATGCAGTTCACTGTCACTGCTGCTATCTCCCAAAACCCCAAATGTAAAATAAGGATTCAAGATATTTTCCTTGTTTGCTCTGAATGATTAGTAGTAATAGTACTGAGCTTTAATTTGACTGTGGGATTGGATTTTATTTTTTTTCTAAAAAGCAGTTCATGATGTAGGCTACAGCAAGGATATTGTGCATTCTATTGTGTTTTGCACTTTAACAGCATGTATAAACACCTAGCTTTGTCTTTCTAGAAGTTATATGTCTAGAAGAGGCTTTATCTACTCTCTCTAGGAGAGGAAAAGACATAAAAGGGGCACCTTCAGTGGACAGTTTATCTCACAAACCTGAGACATTTGAAGTCAGGATGAATTACCTCCTAGAGGAGCCTGCTTTTTATACTGGTTAGAGAGGATGTCTAAATAGGTTAAATAAGATACCTAATTTTTATATAGTTAAAACTATAGGAGATGAATCTCACTGCAAGTGATGAGATGATTTTTTTTCAAACTTTTGGCCTGAGAATAATCCAAAAAGAGATTAACAGGTGATGTAGCAAAACTGGGAGTATACTGCTGTATGTGGCAATGAGGTAAAAGTCAAAATGTAATGCCATAGAGAAGCAATTCTGTAGAGAAAGGTCTGAGTAACACAGATCAACCTCCCTTCCATACAAAAACGAGGGTTTTGTGAAAGTTGTTAATGACATTTCTGTAAGAGTAGCCTTTCTCTCATTTGCATCTTCTGCCTCAATCTCCCAAAGCAGAAGAGTTGACAGTCTGTGTTTCTTGAGAAATGTATAATGTGTTCTCTGTCAACTCCAGTGACTGTATTCTCGTGGGTTCCTATTTTGATGACATTGCACCCACTGGACAAAGACTGAAGACAAGAAAATAAAACTTTTGGAAATACTGGCTTCCTTCTGACAGTTAGTCTGCAGAAGAGATACTCCTTTTATTTTTTTTGTAGCCTGGAAATTCATTAGGTGTTTTCCAACCTATTAATAATATTTTGGCTAACAATACCAGATAGACTTAATAGATTTTCCTGCCAGTGTGCTGAATGTGATTGCAATGAAGCATGAAACAACCTGTTTTAATGACTTGCACTTAGACCTGATGTTAATTTTTTTAAAGACAGCTGCATCTTTCATTAATTGAACAAGCAGCCACTTGACTTTAAGAGAATCATTAATTTAAAAGTCTGAAAAATAACATTCATTGTACATTAAGAAGTATTACTGAAAACTTTCTGGTAAATCTCTTGAAGAATAAGTAATCACGTACATTGATTTTGAAATGCTTTCTGCCTATTGACACACAGTATGTAAAGTAGATGTGCTCCTTTCTCTGCAGCTGGGATGACAGCAGCTCAGTTAGCAGTGGCCTCAGTGACACTCTTGACAACCTCAGCACAGATGATTTGAATACGACCTCATCTGTCAGCTCCTATTCCAATATAACAGCCTCTTCAAGGAAGAACGCTCATGCCCAGGTAAGTAGCTTTTCATTGCCATTTGTTGCAACACCCCACAAGCATGCAGAATAACAAAGGAAAAATTAACTACTGATGCCTTTGAAAGAAATGAAATATTTGTATTTTATAAAGTCCTCTATTACACTTGCATGCCAGAAGCCCATGGATCCCACTGACCCAACCTTGAGCTGTGGGCTGACATCTGAAATTCCCTGCTCTCAGAGCACACACCACTGCTGAAGGTGCTGGCTGGTGAGACCCTGCTCTACCCGCCCTCGGGAGCCTCCATTGATCCAAGCCTCAGGAATTGCCCTGTTGTACCCTAACACAAAAACTCCACAGTATGACTGGGTCTGTGATGGGTGGATTTCTACTCACTTCAACCCATTTGGAGTATCTCTTTCAACAGATAACACAATTTAAAATAAGATATGTTTTTGTCTTTTATGAGCTGAAACATACCAGGGAAGAAATACATAGGTTGTACTATCCTCCCAGAGGAGCCCACAGAAAGTGGAGTTTCTCTTCTCCCCAGTTAGGTCCAGGAATGGAAGTCTCAATGCAAGCTGACAATGCACAGTATCAAAATAGAGTTCTGAGTAGCATACAGCCACAAACTATAGACACAATACATGTGTGTGTGTGTATGTGTGTGTGTGTCTGTGTGTATGTGTGTGTATATGTAAAGATCTTGTGCAAGGTATCTCAGTGCTTTTTTGCAGCTCCCCTCAAAATTGCAAGTAATGAAAAAGACAATACAGACTGCTAGCAGGACTCGGTTCCCCCCCAAAAAAGAAATAAAACCAGAAAAGTTTGTCCCAGCACAAAAGTATTCTTTGCCATGTCATCTGCAGTTTACAAGCAGGGAACTTCAAGACTGAACACTCAGCACAGGAGAAGAGTGGTTGCTTCTGGTGATTTGATGTCAAATATTCAGAACACAAGACTGACATTTCTGATTCCATTTAATCTCCTGCAGGCAGCCAGTGTCTGCAATTCAGAGATCTGTTTTGTAGACATACATTGTAGCAGACTTTGTGAGCAGGAGAAAAATACATATTTGTCATTCCCCCAAAACAATAAGGAAATATAGTTACTTTTGGAATGAAAATTACTTTAATCTCCAGCAGGACAGGTATCAGACCAATGTTGTAGTCTTGCAAAGATATTCACAGAAATGCCAGCATTCTTCAGGCCTTACAATTGCCTTTCCCACAGGATCAGGGTCTTCCATGGTTACTAACTGGAGATTAGACTCTTCCCTTTCACATCAACGCTGATGGCCAGCTAGTTCTGGCTTGCTTGTTCCAATGCATCATCATCAGGACTGGGGCATCTCAAGCTGACTATTTAACTCTTTGTAGGTTTTTGGAGTGATCTCATGTTCTAGCTGCTCTATAAGCCTCTGTTCTATTTGCAGGTTGTTCAGTGATAGACAGAGATGCCACACATGTTCAAATTTTACTTTCATTCCAGAGTTGCTTAATGTTATGAAGACTAGGAACAGACTTTTATCAGGTATGCCTTTACCAGGCAGATTAACCAGAACTCACTGTACTCCATGCTAGCTGGCAATCTCAGTCAGAAGCTGAGATGAACAGAATATGCATTTTGCCAGCTGTTTTCCAGGTGTAAGACATGCTCATGCAACCCAGAGATCCATTTCTCGGTCTTTTTAAGTGATTGGAACAGTGAGAGCTGGCTATTGCCTGAGGCAGAAATTGCATATTTTGTTGCTGTTTTCTTATTAAAAGAGGATTAGTCACCATAATGGTGAAGAGAGGCTTTTAGAAAGTATTGTATTGCCATCTTTTGGAAATCATGAAGTTTGCTTTAAAAATGTGTGATTGTGTTTACAGCTATTTGTCAAAAAAGTTCTGGGAGCATGTTGTTACATGTTACACATGTTGTAACAATAACTGTAATGAAAACTCTTTTCTGAAGATCCTGCAATATTTTTTGTAAATGTTTGCTTGGCCTTTTTTTCCCACTAATCCTTACCCAAAATCTGTGCTGGCTTCTGCAAAGCACATATGAAATTATGGAAATGCAGAGAGCTTTTGCATTTTGCACACCTCAAATGACAAATATGTAAACAGGAACTGATTAATTTGTCGGTCACCTAATCAGTATTAATCCTACTTATGACAACAGTGCCTGGGAAACAGCCATAGAGGGGTCTCTGTGGTGAAGGAGTTGTGACAGCACAGGATTATAAATAGTCCATCCCTGAATGTGATCCACTTTGCAGCCTCTCTTAGGCTGGTGATACCTGAGAGCAGCACCATGTTTTTGCTGTTAAAGAGAGGCAGAGTCAAGCAGGACTGGTGAGATGGTAATGTGCAAATAAGGCTTCAGGCTGAGGTCAGGAGTCTGCAGGAAAACACAGGAGGAAGAGTCACACCAAACAGCCTGTCAGCGCAAAGAATGCCAGTCTTGTCAAACACAGAGGGTAGGATCAGTCTCCATTGTTTCTATTTAAACCACTTTCACAGCTTCTACACTGTCTGTTTTGTTGGGCTGCCTCTTGCAGCACTCCCTTCCTTTCCCTGCCTCAGGGAAAGCAGGTGTCACAGGAGCGTTGGTACATCTTCCACATGGGTCTGAGTCTCAGAGTAAGCGTGAGCCCAGAAGGTTGCCTTCACACTGCTCATGGGTAGCACTCACATAAGCCTCTCTGCTGCTCTGCCAGCTGATATAGCTAGAGTGAGTCTCATGTTGGAAACAATTCATTTCTGTGGAGACAGACCAGTAGAATAGCCATCAGCTGTAGCTGAAGATGTTATCCTTGCTCACTGGTGGCAGAGCATACTCTGTGCTGTTGGAGAAATATTCCTAATTCAATCAGTGAAAGGTTTGGATAGGAAAAGGCAGGAAACTAGACTAGTAGTGTGTTTAGGAATTCCCTCATCCAAGCTTTTAGTAAAACCTCCCAGCATAGTGATTCACTTCTGAAATTCAGATAGAGTTGAGAAACAATAGGGTAACACCTCTGATGATTAGAGTAAATTATGTTTCACTTCATTAAGATTTATCTGAAGGATAGGGATGAAATCTTTTGAAAATAAAAAAAAAAAAAAAGAGAAATGTCTTCCCCAAGAGGGTATGTTTTTAAACTTTTGGAATGAGGATGCTAAGGTTTTCAAAGGAAAGTTTCTGTGGCCCTTGCTGCAAATAAATCAGTATGCTTATTCTTCTCCTCTCCTGTGATTTAAGAAATCAGTAAATAATGAAGATGCCTGAACTGACCATTTCTCATGCAAATCTTTTGTAGCTGAAGACAGATTCAGAGAAGCGCTCAGTTACAGACAGTGAAACTTGGGGCAGCACTGAAGAACTGAAGAAACCAGAGGAAGACTTTGACAGCAGCGTAGACAGCAGTGGCAAGTGGAAAGGCCTTCCCTCAGGGCTGTCTGAAGAGTCAGAGAAGGGGGGGCAGAAAGCATCTGTCTCTATATCACAGACTGGATCTTGGAGAAGAGGTATGACTGCACAAGTAGGAACAACTCAGTCCAGGCACAAAGCAGGAACAAGTGCACTCAAGACCCCAGGTAGGAAACTTCTGTAGTTCAGATTACAGTACTGAAAATCAAAGCTTTATGCTTAGAATTCATCTACAAGTAGTAAGGAATCTTTAGTGTGCTAAAAATAATTGATGGATATTATATATTTGTAATAGACACAAGGAATTGGAAACGTATTGATAGTTCCTCCCACAAATGACTGTAAGCCAATATTTTAATAATATACTAAATTGTTCATTTCTATAACTGTTAGTTTGCTGCACTGCATACTAATAATTTATTAATCACACATGAATGCATCCACAACAAAAACTGTGATTGCATTTTGTTGTTCTATCATTTGTGTGTGTCAGCTTCTATTAAGGAATACTTAAAAGTATTTTTGGATTCATCTATGCTTTATCCTTGTTCTCTAGAAAACCTTACCTTTGATAATTGAACACATGCATGGAAATGGCCAAATATTAGAAGCTGAGTCAAAAAGATTGAATATTCAAGTGACAATACTCAAAATTATATTTTTAGTTATTTCTGAACTAAAACTGAATTCCCACATTCCAGTTACTGTGGGTGTTCTAGAGACCACTGTTAAGAGATAAAAAAAGTTGTAAAAACATGTCTTTTTACATGCTTTCAGTGCCAGATGCTTTTTTACTTCATTTTGGAAGGCCTCTCAGAAGTAATAACCACTTCTGCAGTCTAGTTTTGAAGCAAAAACTCCAAAGCTGGTGGAAGAGGCCATCTCATGCTAATCCATCATTTTACTAGGGAAATGTGGATTTTTTGTAGGACATTTTCTGGAGCTTTGTTATATCCTGACAAAATAGTACATAATCACGCTTCAACCCCCAGTTGTAAAGGCAGCTAACAAAGATTTCCTCAGAATAAATTCAAATCCTTCATGAACCACTTTTGTTTCTTTGCAATTTAGAACTGCTAAACGTTGGTCAGACTCTGGTCTCTAAGATCCCTGAGGAGTACTGCCATGGTCAGTGATCATATGGATACAAAAATTACACCCTTCTAATCCAAGTAAAAATGGAGATACCAAAAGGTTTACTGCATGCTGGGCTGTTTCCCAGGCCTGTTTAGCTGATGATGAACAGGCAGCTACCGTGCAACACGGAATTGAGGCCTTAATTTTTAAAGCATATACTAATGATCTGTATGTTTGCCAGGTCTGATCTGTATCATGGCATGTGTAGCATAAAATGTGCACTGGATAGAAACAGGAGTGGATTTAGTTCTGACTTGCAGGTGTTGCTCTTTGTTACATTTTAGTTTCTTAAGAGAAATTAGGTCACCCACTTCCAAACTTTCCATAATCACTGGAAGAGTAAATTAAAAAATTTATGTGGAGTAGTTATTAAAAGTGAAATGGCATTTTTAATCTATTTGTAAAATAGGAAGAGGGTACTTTCTGTTAAAATAGAACATCTTATGTCAACTTTTCTGAATGTTACAATAACATTACATAGAAATATATGTTATATAGTTATGCACCTGTTCAAGACTGAAGACAACCTCTCAGAAAAGCAAAAATCTTGAGAAGATATTAAGGATATGACAAAGACTATATAACATGTGTAATTGATATTGTTATAAATCAAGAAGGTTCATACCATGATAATGTAATCTCTCCCTGATAATTTCTGTAACAAAAACCAGAACAAACTTATTCATAAGCTAAACAAATGTAATCAGTGAAAACCAAAGAAGTCAATAAGTACCAGTAATTTCTACATGCATAATTAATGTCATACTTTGGGAAATTTTAATTAGATGCAATGTTTTATTTTCAAGTATTATTTCTTTCATATAGAAATACTATTAACACAAAAAATAAGTCAAATAAAATTCCTTATAGTTCATTCAGGCTAATTTTCTACAACTACGTTCTCCAGCTATATATGAAACTGCAAGTCCTCAGGGGAATTTCAAGCTTTTAATACTTAATGCTTACCTGTAATGTGCCATACCTGCTACTGAAAGCTGATGGGAGACTAAAGGCCAAACTGGTCTGTTTTCTTAGGGCAATTTTTCTATTTCTGTATTTTTTCATTTTGAAATTTTAATCATATAATGTTGGAATTAGATATTGAGACATTACAGCTTAAACACGAGTGACCTTTTCAAATGTACTTTTATTTAGGAAAAACCGATGATGCAAAAGCTTCAGAAAAAGTGAAAATTCCCCTTAAAGGAGCCTCCATACAGCGCTCTCCATCAGATGCAGGAAAAAGCAGTGGTGATGAAGGAAAAAAGCCTCCCTCTGGCATTGGGAGATCAACTGCTACAGGGTCATTTGGATTCAAAAAGTCTGGGTTGGGATCTTCTGCCATAATCACTACAAGTGGAGCAACCATCACAAGCGGGTCAGCGACTCTAGGAAAAATGCCAAAATCTTCAGCCATTGGTGGGAAGTCCAACGCAGGGAGGAAAACGAGCTTAGATGGCTCCCAAAACCAGGATGATGGCATCCTGCATGTGAGCTCAAAGACAACTCTGCAGTATCGAAGTTTGCCTCGCCCATCAAAATCCAGTGGCAGTGGGATCCCTGGCAGGGGCGGACACCGCTCCAGCACCAGCAGCATCGACTCCAATGTGAGTAGCAAGTCTGCAGGTGCTGCTGCCACCAAACTGCGAGAGCCAAGCAAGATTGGGTCTGGGCGGTCCAGCCCTGTCACCATCAACCAGACAGACAAGGAAAAAGAGAAAGTGGCTGTGTCCGATTCTGAAAGTGTCTCACTGTCCAGTTCTCCTAAATCCAGCCCAACTTCGGCAAGCGCCTCTGGCACACCAGGGCTCAGACAGCCAGGATCCAAATACCCAGATATTGCTTCCCCTACATTTCGAAGGTTAGTACATTTCTATGATTTCCTGAAGTTGCAATATATAAAGCAGGTATTTTCAATGTGTTAAAGTACTATGCAAGAAGCCTTTTTAGGGAATATTTTGTCACAAACAGAGAATCAAGTTCAGAAAAATAAAAGGGTAATATTTTTCATACAACACAATTATTTCTTTAAGATTTAAAGACCTTCCCAGACCTGAAATGGCTGCTACTTGATCTTTAGGTACATTGCCCTAACAACAGTTCGAAGCCTAGAAGTTGGGCTCAACGATCCTTATGGGTCCCTTCCAGCTCAAGATATTCTATGATTTTATGTTCAGCCACATGAGAAGTTCCCTCTCAAAACTCTGGTAAACTCTCAAAGGGAAGAAGGACACTGTGTTCAGGCACATTCTATTACTGGAACAGGCAATGCAATATTCTGGATGGAGAACTGAAGAGCTCTTTAAATTATAAAGATCTAGATTCACTTTCACATTGTTGGCAGCTCCAGCTACAAACATTTCATTATCTTAGCAGCTTTGTTACATCTTTCGTCACAAACATTGGCAAGGCTAAATTTCAATTGGAAATGCCCTATTGTAGCATTTCTGGAAGTATAAATATGGATGGAGTGTAAATTGGGATGGAGCACTTGCACTGCTGGAGAAAAAGCCAATAGTGCCCTCTTGTGCCTAATTACCAAAACAGCATCTCCAGGCTGCTGGGGATCTGCAGCTGAGTATTGTGGGCTTGGTAATATGGAAAATGGATTCTTTTGTTATTAGACATACTTACTTTACATCATGATAGGTTTTGTCTTTATTTACTATTTATCTATGAGCTGTGCCTTAATATTTTAAGGTGCTTAAAATATTTCCAGAAATACATTAATACATCACACGACATTTTAGTTCAAGTTTAGAGGATTTGCAATTTATTTTTCCATCATCACTGTAGAATTTTCTTCTCTAGAATTACTGGAAGAAATTATGTGAAATCCACTTCTGTCTGTACTGCCCTTGGAGACAAACTGAGCCCATCTAGCCATAGTGCAGTTTATTTTGTCTGAGTGGTTACTACGTGACTGATGACCACATGACCATCTGTGCAACAGAACAACAAGAGGGAAATTTTACACAAATAATTCGATGTTTATTAAACTATGAAGGATTTTGCAAGTGTTTGTTGCAATCATCTTAGCAGATTTGAGAAGTGAGAGGTTTAAAAGCTAATGACTTGGGAACGCTTAATTACTGAATTTGGGTGAAAGTGTAATCTGTTTATGAACTAAGACAAAACTGTGATTATTTTACCTCTCTCTGGGAGGGTCTCTATGTGCAAAGAGCACATCTGAATAGGAGTCAATGAGAGCTGTATCTAAAGAAACAAACCCTGATTGTTGTGAAATGGTTAAGTAATTTTAATTTTGCGCTGCAATTGATCAACTAGGTAGGCATGATTTTAGTAGCAGTAATTAAAAATGTGTTTGGCTCTTAGGATGTTGCGCCATGAATGTTTAATGTGGCTGTCAGTTTCTCTAAAGCTATTTGTTTTATATTTAGGTTGTTTGGTGCCAAGGCAAGTGGTAAAGCTGCCTCTGCACCCAGTACTGAAGGTGTGAAACCCACATCGGCAATGCCCAGCCCTAGTACCACATTGGCACGGCAAGGCAGCCTGGAATCGCCATCCTCGGGCACAGGCAGCATGGGCAGTGCAGGTGGGCAAAGTGGTAGCAGCAGCCCCCTCTTCAGTAAACCTTCGGACTTAAATGCAGATGTTGTAAGCTTAAGTCACTCCTTGGCTTCCAGTCCTGCCTCAGTGCACTCTTTTACATCAGGTGGTCTTGTGTGGGCTGCAAACCTGAGCAGCTCTTCAGCGGGCAGTAAGGACACACCAAGTTACCAGTCCATGACTAGCCTTCACACCAGTTCCGAGTCTATTGACCTTCCTCTTAGCCATCATGGCTCTCTCTCTGGACTGACAACAAGCACTCAGGAGGTTCAGAGCCTGCTCATGAGGACTGGAAGCGTCAGATCTACTCTTTCGGAAAGGTGAGCTTGCCTATAGATATAGTGACCACAAAATCAGTGAGAGGCAAAAGGACAGGAGCCAAAAAAATAAACCCTCCACCTGTTTTGCTAAAGGGACACTGTTTAATTCGAAGCTTAGTTCTTTTTGTAAAAAAAAGAAGGAAGAAAAGAAAGCTGAAAGGCATTGGATGTGGAATCAACTGCCTTTTAAGGTCTTACAAGCACTTCTCCTATCTTGAGAAGTTTTTTTGTTTTCCTAGTTCTGGAGAACAACCAGAGAAAAGGGGAATATTGTCTAATTAAAGGCAAATCTAAACAGCCAACAGCCACAAAATGATTTCTGCATGCTGGATCTACCTTCTGTCCCAGCAATTGGCAGCTCCAAAGATGTATCACTGCCCTCTTGTGAGCAAACCTTCAGCTGTGAGATCCCACCACTTTTCTTCCAGATTAGCTCAAAGCACAGGCAGAGCTGATTGGTCCTGGCCTTCAGCTGACCAGTCCTGCCTTAAAACACTCAGTCCTGACAAGTTGCTTCTTACATGCTAATCATGTAATTATTACAGATCCTTACTGAAACGCACTTGCATTGGCAGGGAGATAGTTGACAAGATGGGATCCTCACTATATGCTCAGTCCTGGCCAAGTGTCTGGAACAAAGAAATACAAGAAAGTGTTTTCCTCTGTTTGCTGTATTAAAGATCTTTTTGATATGTAGATGTTTTACCATATAAGTTACATTATAAAGAGGTGCAACCAGCCTGTATAGTTGTACCAATATTTTTTTCTTTCTTTTTTTTTTCTTTTTCTTTTCCTTTTTTTTTTTTTTGGAACATCTATTTGACTTTTGCAAGAGAGAAAAAAATAATCTTTGCTAGGCACTAAATAATTTTCACTTCCTGTAAAAATTTTCAACATTCGACCGTGAAGCTCTTATCTCACATGGGGGTCTGAAAAGTCGATAGTAAATGTTTTATTAGCCTTTGATCCAAAAAAAGAATTATTTTAAACTTAGTTTTTATATTTTAAATTTAATTAGCTGTTTAACCGCACAATCATTTAAAGTAAAAAAAGAGCTTTTATATACAATGTCAAGACCTTTCCCCCCTTTATATAAACCCTGAGATTTTTCAACACCAATCCTTTCCATATATAGATTTCACTTCAGAGAACCAGCATTAAAAAAAACTGCAGTCAAAACCATAATGCTAAAAAACCCTTTGAAAAGTCTAGATGGAAACTTTCCACACATTTCATTCTCTTATATTACATTCATAAATATTACCATATCAGCTAATAAGCACGCCTCTCACTAATATAAATTCTATAGTGTTTATATAAATATAAGCACTATAAAACATATATATGTACCAATATAATGTATGCTGACAACAGTAGATAAAAATACACT
Source organism: Manacus vitellinus (assembly GCF_001715985.3). Taxonomy (NCBI): domain Eukaryota; kingdom Metazoa; phylum Chordata; class Aves; order Passeriformes; family Pipridae; genus Manacus; species Manacus vitellinus. The sequence continues at coordinate 28,692,978 of NW_021940682.1, read as the reverse complement.
GACACAGGAGTAATTTGGAATTTGCACTGTTCCTTTAATTTTTAAATAGAAATTTGAACTGTGTGCCATGATCCGAATGTGACAATATTTCTTAGAAGGCCAATTATTAATACTTAGCTTATAAAATCCATCAGTGCTACATATATGGATGCTGAGGTCAACAGAATGATGTGGACAGGTAGGAATTTATGCCAAAGTATATATTTGTACAGAGGATGTTAAACATCACATTTCAAATGTTAATGCCTTGGCATAAGCTCCTGAACAACCTCCACTACTAATACTTCATGTATTTGTTCGGTGACTTAATTTCAGTGTTCCAAATACTTTGCCCTTGGCAATATTTTTAAGTTTCAGGTTTGTGCATATGGGGATATTATGATTGAGTCCAGAGAGAGCCTTTTTTTATGCTGATCTGGCCTCAGAGGAATGTGTGTACCTTGAGTAAATGGTGTCATTTCTTGAATTATAGCCTCGATAGGGTTTTTGCAGTTTGTTTTTTCTGAAGGGTCTGATACAAATGCTAAATTATTTCTAAACTCTTTTATACATTAAAACTTAAAAGTAGTAAAGTATTTTTTCCACAACAGAAGCATTAATTTGCTATATTGGAGACAGATAAGTTCGGCAACAGATTATATCCCTTTTCCTTTGTAAACTCAGATTATATTTTAAATGCCTCTGGCAATGCTAATTATAGCATGGCATGGCATAAAATATTATCTGCAAAGAGGCCTTTTCTTTTTTTTCAGTCACCTTAGAGCTTGCAAAAGACTGAATCAGCAGTCTGTGTAGTCAGATATACTAATATAATGAAGAGACAAAATCAGAAAGACTGAAGCGTACGATGAGATGCAACTAGGAAGCAATGTTAAGCAAGCAGACAAAACCTGGGAAAAACTGAAAGCTAACGATAGATGATAGGAAAAAATGTGGCTTTGCTTCACTGAAGCAAATTTGAACTGCAATTTGATAGATAAATGTCACTAATGGCAAGCATAGTAAGAGGAAATGAAAAGGTTAAATATTACTCCAGTTTATTGGTCCTGATGAACTTTTCATTTATCTACTTCTGAAATAACTTTGCAGTCATTAGAAATGAAGAAGAGTTTTCAATGGGTCTGTGCTGATGGAGTGAGGAGGAGACCTGGCACGGAGAGTGAGGGGATTACAGGAAGGCCACCTTGCGTGGAAAGAAGATATTAAACAAAATGGGTTAAGGGGCAGATAACATGGGATAAGTCATTAACAGTCTTTTAAATAAGACTAATTTAATTCATTTGTAGCAAAACAGAATTTCTGAGTACAGGAAAGGAATTAGTAGATGCAATAAAAATCCTGAACTTAGTAGAGCTTTAAGTCCTATTCCAAATAACATTCTCATGAGCAGACAGGGAAAATAAAGATGCTTGACTGGTCGGTAAAGACTTATTGAGGATTAGTGATCAAAAGCTTGTTAGTCTGAAGGGATATAACACAGTAAGATATATTTGCACAGTTACAAAATGGAAAATGGTGAGGCTATTTTGCAGAAAGTGTCTAAGGAGTTATAGTGCCATTGCTGAGACAAAACATTTTGAAAATGAAAATATCACATATAAGTCTTGGAAAGTAGCTATCCCACTCTACTTTTTCATGTTAAGGCTTTAACTTGAAGACTTGGGGACATGAAGTTTTAAGAAAGATTTGATACAGCTGAAAAGAACCCGGAAAATGAGAACAAAATTTCTGAGTTTTCTGTGAAGGAGAGTAGCCCTTGACTGCCTGAAAAAAATCAGTCACCTGCCATGGAGACAGCAAATCTGCAAGGTCTCTATATATTTGTCTACATGGCCCACAGGCAGTCTTCAGGCTACCCACTGAGCCATGGTATGTCATTAACACAGAGCTCCCTGACAACTCCTGGAGTGAAGTGTTGAAGTTTACTGCAGCCAAATTTTGTATCATTCAATGAGATTCTTTTACATTGTAATAGCAAGAAAATAGGCTCAATAAATACTAAAAAAATATTTGCCTTTTCAGCAGATTTTGCATGTCTCAGGCCTTTTGCTGGTTTTGCACTAGCAGTATTTATTTAGACAAGTCTAATTCTGTTGTCATGGCAGTATAACTCCCTGTATGGGAGGACACTTGTATTTTACCTTGTAAAAATCTAGAAGGATTAAAATAAAACATGCAGGTACCTAGTCTCTAAAACAAAAACATCTTCAGGAGTTAATTGGTGAAATATCATTGATTTAATTGTAAAATTTTCCAGGTGGACACATCACCACTAGTTCTTTCAAACACTTAATTGCTGTTGGGCATTGCAAAGTTGTGATTTTCTTCTGCTTGGTCTGAGTGACACAGCAAGGGATGCTTAAAAATGCAGAAATATAGGAATTAACAGTGGTCTCAGCAGCAGTAATAGCTGCATTTTAAGATTAGCAGAGTGGAAGTGGTTTCTGATTGCGTAACTGGCTTTTTCTGGTTTGCTTTAAGAGAATGTTTCATTTTGAAGGCCATGAAAGTGCATTGAAATCCACTTATGTTCTTCAAAACTTTCAATTATTTTAAATTATCATGATAATTGATGGTTGTGCTTTTCAGGTGTGAAACAGTACATCATGTATCAGATTTTCTTATGTCCTCAACCATTTGTAGAAACTCATTTATAAGACCCATATCAGCTTGGCCCAGACTGTCACAGACCTCTCTAGTTGTTTGTTAGCTTGCAATAATTTGTTTTATTCCCTAAACAAATTAAACTCTGAAACAGTTATATATATAGCCCAAAGATGTAGTATTATAGCCTCTTCCCAAGGTAACCTCAACACCAAGGACAAGTAGGAAACTGAGAACTGACAGGCTTTCTATAATAAAAGTTGCAGTGAGTTTCAGCAGTGCAAAATAAAAGAGAACCAGATACAGCGGGCTTGATAACTTCAGCCTACATCTGCATGCACCTTCTTGCAAGAATGCCTTTTGCAATTGAAATGGCAAAGGAAAACATCAGGAATATTATGATATTCTCATCCTCACTTTATATTACTATTTGTTCACGTATGCATTTCTTCTTTTAGGAAAGGAATGACTTTTTTATCATATCATCCTTAGAAATCTAAGGTAAATTCAGTTCTATTTACCAGAAGTCCAGTTTCTGTAGAAGTATTGTCCCCAAATTTTGGTGGATGAATTATTTCAGATACTAAAAGTTTTTGGTCTGAAGTAATAGTTACATGAAACCATGGTTAATGTTTTCATACAATTATCTGAATTCTAGGAGCATCTTCATAAGCTTTAGTATTTTAGAAACACAGTATGAGTATTTGCTACACTCACTTTTATGCAGCTGCAATAACTCCATGCTTATGTTGAGGAATATTCACCCCTATTTCATTTCAGTATCTGAATTCAAAAGTTTTTTTGCAAAATCCTATGGTCTCTACTAGTCTACTTAACTGACTGACATAACTTTTGGCTTGTGGATTGCTTTAAAGGAGTACTGACTCCTTTATTTTTAGATAACGCGCTATCAATTCTTTTGAAATACATATATCTTCAAGTAATATTAGAAAATATATCGTTCATTAGGATTTTTAAATATTTGCAGAAGAAACTGGTGTTATTATGATCATGTTTATTTTTTTTGATTTAGAGGTGCATAAAGGTACATAAGAGAAATCAAGGCCCCATTTTTCTCTATAAGGGACTAAAAAATAAGTGAATCATGCACTCAAATTTATGCTGGCTTTTTGTCCACCATTCTTGGTCCTGTTAGTTATGTTGGGAGCAAAATGCTGAAAATACATCCTCTGTCCGACATGGGACTACTCTCACATGGACTATAATACCTGTGCTGAAATTCTGCTAAGTTTCTCCTTCCATTTCCTTTCTCCACATGCAGAAGAAGGCCCTTATTAAATTATTAAATTCGCCTATAAAACTTTCTGTTGGCAAGAGTGGTTTGCTTCCATTAGTTAGGGCCCTAATATTAATGGATTGTTAATGTCAACAGTGTTTTCACTGTTTTTGCCTACTTGGATCAAGGTTACATAGCAGTAGGACACCCATCACTTCCAGAACAATAGGAAACCACCTTTAATAAAGGTGTGAGAGTTTTCTTGGGTAGGAAGCATCCTAAGTTACTGCTGCTCTCAGAGCTGTGATTATGATATGTAGTACAGAAACTTTCTAAAGTCATTTCACCATTTAATCCATACAGTGACACTAAGTTATATTCTTAAGGGAAAAATACTTGATGGTAATTAGTTCAACCCACACCAGTCAGAGACTGAATTACCAAGACTTTATGATGAAATGCCCAAATTACAGTTGTTGGAAGGAAGGCTAGTGGGTGCCCTTCTGGTCATGGGGTTTAAATGAGGAAAACTCCAGCCATAGATTTTGGGTAATCAGCTGCTCTGACACCATGTGTGCATGAATATTGAACAATGTTGCTCTGGTGCCAGTTTTCATTGTCCCCACCGTCACCTTACTATGTCAGCCTCTCAACATAGCCAAGAGTCTGTATCTTTAGTATATATTTCTACATGCAGAGCTGTCATTTGGCTTCTGGCAAGGCCATGCTGTCCCTTAGCGGGTGCCACGACCTTCACTTCTTTTTGAAATCTATTGGCTTATCATAGACAACTGTGAAAAATAAAGATTCATACTGTGACCATATGATTCTCATACAGATTACAGAGTGAAGCTGTGGGAAGGTTAGAAATGGTAAAGAAGCACTTCTTTCTGACTTGGACAGTCTCCAAATTACTATTGACCCAGCCCAGAGCACATCTAGATGAAAAATGAATGTGCAGCAGTCCATGTCCTATTGTGCCCTCCAATGAATAAGGGATTTATCATGAAAGTTATATTAAAAAGCATTAAATGACCTTCTGTTATGCATACAAACCTAGAGCTTTAAAATTTGTTATTCTGAACAGTCCTGTTTACTGTATGTCCTTAGGGATTTTTTTTGTTTTAACAGCACGCAGCTTGACAGAAATACACTACCCAAAAAGGGATTAAGGTATATACTTTTTTGAGCATGACTGCTGCTTCTTTGTTTTTCTATAACCTTTTCTACACTGCCTCTACTTTTCTTTCTCCTTTTGTTGATCTTGTTTACAACAAAATTCTTGGAATTTAGATTCAAACCAAAAATGTAGATTTTAACAACGGACCTTTTCTTTCCAAGTCTGCCTAATGAATAAATTTTCTTTCAAGATATGACATGAAAAGTAAATTTTAAGTATTTTAAGTATTTCCTTATGCAATGAATCTTAAAAGGCCTTGAATCCTGGAGAGCTAAAAAAGACATAACAAGATACTTATGCAATTTAATGACTAATTATTGAAAACATTACTGAGAAAAACAAGGTTTTAGAGGTGGATCTGAACTTGAACTCTAAATGGAAACACTCGTGAAATTTGAATTTAAGATCTAGTAAAGGGTAGGGCTAAGAAATACTAATTTTATTATCCAAGGTTTGTAAGTATAAAATGAATCCCGCTCCAAATAGTCTTCTTGGTCCCTATCCAGCAGTACTCAGATTCCAACTTTGCTACTAATTCCCTACTAAATAGAGCTGTCTTCATCACAGAAAACAGAATTCATCCACCCTCTTCTCTGATCCATGGTTAAAAGAGGGGATCGTTAGGTAACTTGGCTGGTCTCATCAGGCATGGAAGACTATCTCCCCAGTCCAAGAAAAAGATTTAGCAAGCAAGGATATATGTGCATGTGCAAAGACACTCTGCAGCCTTCCAATCACTGAAATTATGCAGTAAATCTCTTGAGTCATGGATAAATAATATTTATGAAATGTTAAGATAGTGCTAAACTGTTATCACTATAAAGCACCTTCTGCCCTTCTGCACTAGCTATTCCAAACTGTTATCACTATAAAGCACCTTCTGCCCTTCTGCACTAGCTATTCCTTACTAAGAATTTAATCAAATTTCCTGTTATCCCAAAACAATCATTTTGGATTTGGAGAGAAATGGAAAAGATGGAAGACACGAAAGAGGTATAATGGCAACTCTTCAAGGGTACAATGGGATGATCAAGTTTTGTGGCTGTACAACTGTAATGGTGGCTGCAAGCTGAAAGTGAAATGGAGTGGGAAAACTGCTTATAGGCATGTAAGCAGATCAGTTAGCCAAGAAAAAATGTCAGTTTGATTTAATGTGCAGAGATCCCAGTCCAAAACTCAGATCCTTAATTCTCATTTTGCCATCTTTCCAATCTGATAACCGCTTGGTAAGTCTGTGCTCTACCACAATTACAGGCAAATATCATAGTGTCATTTTGAAAGGGGAAAGGAAGTAAATATTTAATAAGAACAAGATGGTTTAGTGCCATAAAATATTGTACAAAACCCCAAGCACAACACAAGAACTTACATGTTCATTTAATCTTCTTTCTAAGCAGAAACACTTGTACCTCATGAGCCTGAAGCCAGAATATCAAAAGCGCTTTCTCCTCTTCTGCTGTTTGGGGAACACTGAAGGCTCATGGCAGTGGTGAAAAGGTGCTCATTTATCAGCAGCAGATTGTGCTGAACAAAGCAGGCTATTGCAGACATTGTTGAAAACAACCTCTTGATTAAGATCCATACTGCCTGCACATTTTAATGTTTAACCACTGCCAGAATTGCTCTTCTTCCAGCCTAGCGAAGAGAGGCTGAGCCAGTGAGTTACCAGTTCTCCCTCTTAGCCCATGTGCCATATTGCACTTGTTTTATTGGTTTGCCATAGGAAGCAGCTGATGAATTATTTGATTGCCAGACTTCTTCCTTCCAGAGAACTTGTTTCTGCTAATTGTGGATTTTTCCTGTCCCTTTCCCTCCCCCCAGTTTGGGGCAGGACACAATGCCTGTAGCATTCAGAGCAGCAGACATCATGTGTATGACCATGAGTAGCTGTCATTTCCAATGCAAATTCCTTTTTCAGAGTTGTTGATCTCTTTCACTCCTGTCATCTAACCAATTGCCCACAGGATCTGTGGCAGATGTCATCTTGTAAGTGGCTACTCACGTTTCTTGGCTTCTAGTCTGTTCATTCCCCATCCTAACCATACAGCTTCCGACCTTTTGCATCAACCTGTACACTTCCTATAGCTTTGAAGTCCTTTTCTGTCAGCTCAGTTGTCTGTTTGCAATGTTTATCATCATATCTCTTCAAAGAAAAGGAATGCTGTTTTGGGGAGGGGGATTAGGAGGAAAGGGGCTTCAAGTCCTGTACTTTTTCTGATGTAGTCTGATGGTAAATTTTACCTTGTTGAAACCCCTGGTGATAATCACTTGGCTGCTTTCCAAGGGTTTTGTCCTATCTAACTGGTGAAGGGTATTTACGTGACTGTTTCTTTCCAAGACATCACTTTGTCATTGTCTTGAGCATGTCAGCTGTGGTTTTTCAGGTATACGCCATCATCCCGGCAGACAAGTCAGGAGGAAGGCAAGGAATGGCTACGCTCCCATTCAACTGGAGGCCTGCAAGACACTGGCAGTCAGTCCCCACTTGTTTCTCCTTCAGCTATATCTTCATCTGCAACTGGAAAATATCACTTTTCCAACCTGGGTAAATGCTGTTTCCCTTCACTGTTTCTCCCACTCTATAATAGAATCATGCAATTCAACCATTCATATTTCTTAGTCTGCCAAACTAGGTAGTTTATTTTACATCTCCATCACCATATTGTGGTACCTCACTAATGAAGGGAAACTCACGGTGTTGTTAATGGAGTGGGCCAGGGTACCTCCTATTTTGTACACAGAAAAAAATGAACAGATACTCTAAGAATTGTCCAAGGAGATAAAAATTTGAGGTAGAGCTGGAATTACCTTCTAGTTCAAAGCTACTCATTTTTTAAGTTTCACAGTCAGTAGGATTCTTTCTAGTGACTTTAGTGAATGTCAACCCAAACAGAAAACATTTTTCCTACACAGAGGTTTGCTTTGAGATATACTTTTCCAATGTGTTTCAGTAGCTGGATCTGGCTATAACTGCACTGGGCCCAATCCAAATCCTAACCTTGGATGCAATATAGTATTTTGGCATGTGATTCACATTGCAGATTTATTTGATTACAGGTCAAGATTTAGGCTTGGTTCACCTGTATCTCGTTTTGAGTTAATCCAACACAAGTTTAGTTTTCTTAATTTTATTTTTTTTCTTTAATTCTTAATAGAAAACCACTTATTTGGACTGCACTTGACACATACCTAGATTCACAATGAGCTTTTCATGATTTAGGCCCTTACTGAGGAACCTTTGAAGCATTAACACTTCCATCACTCTGTCTCAGCTTATGGCATCTTTGGGTTACAATCACTCAAAAGAAATTTGATCAGACATACAAATGTTGGTCTTTATTACATATGGGAAAAGGAGTTGAAGAAAGCTACTTTTAAAAAGTAAATCGGGTCCTGGCTAAGCAAGGGACTCCTTTGAATTTTCCTCCTGTAGTTTTAGGCCACAGCTCTTTGTAATCAGTTTTCCTTTTTGTTCATAGTTCTCATACTCACAACAGAGAGCAATGAAATCGTGGGATTTAAAATTTATTTTGTCATTGTCCTTTTCTTCTTTCCATTATCATAGCCCTATGGAGTAATTTGTTCTCACAACACAGCTGTTCTAGTAGTTTATAACTTAAGGCACATTTTGCATGATCTAAAATAAAAGTCCAAACACTGAGGCTGAATTTGGTTAGACAAATTTCCTTCTAGGCATTGAATTTGTGTGGTAGAGGTGAACCATAACCAGGCTTTCCTTCCTACTGGCAAACAAACTTCACAAAAGCTTAAAGTAGGTTCATCAGTGCTGTACTAGATTTCAACCATGAGTGATCGGACTACACCTGTTTATTAGGATGAGATTCAACTGGCCTATGCGGGAATATACCTACCTAATATAGTGGTAGGTGCTCCTGAAAACCAAAGTATAAGCGTCTTGCATATGCCAATAAACCTTGGTCTTAACAGTAGACAGTAATGTAGGCATATAACAATAAAATACAGATACTAATTAATTGAGATGCTTATAAAAAATACTTATGACTTATTCCTTTTTAACTTTTGAATCTCTGACGTTGATTTTCTGTCTTGGGCTGACAAAGTGAACAAGTGTGTTCAAACACCAGTGTTAGTGTTACCGTGTGTTTTACAGGATTAATCTCATCCAGCTCCAGCTCCTTTAAGGTCATCTACTTCACCTTTTTGTGGTGTCTTTAAATGTAGAAATAAAAGCCTTTCATTTTCTCAACGGCATGAAGTCCACCTAACCACGATTATCCTACATTACAGTTTTTTGCAGAACCAAAATTAACTTAATGGAAATGTGCTTCATTAATAAGGCTTTGTATTCTAGTGAGTCCTACCAACCTATCACAGTTTAACCTTCCTGGACCCAGCATGATGCGTTCAAACAGCATCCCTGCACAAGACACTTCTTTTGATTTATATGATGATTCCCAACTGTGTGGCAGTGCTACGTCCTTAGAAGAGAGACCACGAGCAATTAGTCATTCAGGTTCATTCAGGGACAGCATGGAAGAAGGTAAGACTGGATTACTATTTGGATCAGCAAATGGTTCCCAAAATAGATGTCCAAAGTGCAGTAAAATTTTAAAATATTTCTTCTGCAACATAAAAACTTCAATGATTTTGTGAAGTTTTTATTAATTTTGCTGAGTTGGACTCCCAGGCCTTCCTTACCCTAAAACGTGGAAGGTATTTCTTTCACCAAGTAATATGCACTGCTGTGTCTCTGATACATGTACAAATCCTCTATAAGAAATTTTGGAGGAAAGGAAGCCATTCTTGGAAAATTATTTTATTCTTTTTGCCTCTAAATCTGCAGTGTCAGAACATACCTTGACTACTTTGTTTCTATGCTTTCTTATTCCTACTTCTGTACTTCCTTTTTTTTTTTTTTTCCCAAAAACCAATGCTACTTAGCATGCCCTTTCTTTTGTAGTCATTTCCTACAGCCTCCTACAGCAAACACTATGTGAATTTCTATATTTAAATTCTGTCATTTAATCTGAACTCACTACTTTATGCAGATTATTACTGTTGGTCGGCTTTCTTTAATGCTATGTGGAACACCTGAAACTTGGGGAATATGTTATGGTTTGATTTTGGTTTTGCTCTTTTTTTATTCACAGAGTACCTGATAACTTCTAATTAAATGCACTGTAAAATTTTCTTCTATCTAACATTTCTGGTAAATCTGATTATTTACAATTCCCCTGAATGCAAAGTTCTCACAGCTTTTAATTAAAAAAAAAAAAAAAAAAAAGGAGACAACTAAAATTTTGTGGAGATTCTCTCTATAATGTTATCTCACCAATATTGTCTACTGCTAAGCAATGACAGTATAAATGATCTTTATAACAGGCAAATAAAAAAATCTTCCCCTAGCTCTAAAGTTCATAGTTATGAGATAAAAGGGGACAAAAAAAGTCCTAGATGAAACAACAGGCAAGTAACACTTCTACTTTTTGATTCCTTTTACTGTATTTTAGATGATATATCAGGCAGACATCTGGGTATATAATACTAGCAGCAGGGTACAGGACAACTCAAGCTGTGAGTTGCCAGCATGGAAAGGATGGCTGACTGCACAGAAGCATATCACATAACTCAAGGACAGAGCTGAATACAGACCCTTTGCTGAGGAACAGAATTACCAAAGGAAACAGTGGAAGAATAATAGAGAAAACAAGGAAAATAATTTATGCATAGAAAAAGAGGTGTTGAATGTAGAATTTCAGTAATGGGTCAGCAGTGGCTTTGATGAAAGCTTTTTCATTTGTTATGTTTCATATCCAGCTGGAGTGGATAACCATGATCAGCCTGAGTAAATGAAAGTCAATGCAGTGATAATAAACAGATTTCAGCAGTTTGCAGTCATTAGAGATTGACATGAATTGATGCTGTTGGAAGGTCAAATGTATTTTAAGACAGGAGCTCTGAGGAAGGATAAAGTGAAAGAAGTGAGGTAATGCATAGAGCCACTGCGTATAAATCCAAAATGAGAGTTTAGCTGACAGATTAAAACCAGAGGCTGAAAAGCAAACATATATTGGCAGCCACAGAATTCAGTGGTCAGTGTACTGCATTTCTATAAATATTTACCTAGTTAAAAAACTAGATTTAAAGTCCATTTGGCTAATCCAAATATTCTTGTGTCGGTTTTTGGCATACAGATGCCAAGTAACTATTAAAGCAAAATAATTTATTTACCAAACCTTGACAGATTATAAATACCAGAAGAACTTGTGAAACAAAATTAAAAAGAGATGATGAAATAAATTAATTTCTTCAAAATTCTCTATGGGTGTAGCCTTCCTCAGAAGCAGAAGGGGCAATTTTGTTTCAGTTTTAGTCTTCACTTGCCATTTTCGGACTGGCTGGGTACTCCATTTTTTAAATTACAGCCCTACAACATTCCCTCGATGCTCTTGAGATTGATTCACTGATGATTAGTGGAAATAATGGCACTATGTCTCACAGTAACCCCTTCCCATGGACCACAACTACACGAGTCAGCACTGTGCTGACCAAAGCTTGGAAGCTCACACCAGGGAATGTGAACTGTTCTCCAAAGCATCATCTCTTATTAAAATAATTTGCTCAGTTTAGGACAGATGTATAAGCAGCTCAATTTCCGGTTTCTCTAAAGACTGTATTTATCAAGTGATTTCTTGTCAAAATAACAAAAGAGATGCTTGGTTTGCTGATAATAATACTGAATGTCATTGGCTCACTCTCCTTCCTTATACACAGAAAGTGTTTTATCTGTATAGGACAATCTTTCTAAATGCAGGGAAATCTATCAATAGATTTCTATACTCATAATTGCTCTTTGTAGAAAATTGGTTCTCATTTTAAAAACTTGTTTAGTTATTGAGCTACATGGAGGAAGTTTTATGCTTTTATCAATATTTCATGTTATTTTTTTTTTTAAAGTACATGGGTCCTCATTATCACTTGTCTCCAGCACATCCTCTCTCTACTCTACGGTGAGTATTGACGTTGTAAAAAAAGTTCTGCCTGCCTTGGTTCTTGTTCATTGTTCATGACAATTTCAATACTTTGAGATTTGGAAGAATTTTAAAATTTTACCTCAATAAAGTAGGAATGTTTATTTTCAACTTTTTATTACTGCATGCTATTTTAGAAAACATTATTTTCATCTTTTTTGTTTATTGCTTGTAACAGTTTAAAATCACCTAGTACACATTTTGAAAGCTAAAAATAAGATAATGGTCTAAGTGTCTCTTTAAGGGGGGTCCTTATGCTATTGTAGTTCATAATTTTGAGTGATTTTGCTTAATTTCAGCTAGCTTTCTGATTGCACAATTTACAAAGTAATTAAATCCTAGCACTGTTTGAGGTACACTTCTTGAAAACCGCAAGATTGCTTTAGGGTAAGGGAGATACAATTTGCAGTTTAAATGTCTACTGATCTTTCTTGCAAATGACAGCGTTTGGATGTTATTTACAAAGAGAAAAGTAACTTTAAAAATTTTAATCTTAATTAATTAGACCAATTAGATTTGCTTCTAGCTCCAGAAGTTGTTCTGGGTTTGATTTTTGTCTCTATTTTATTGTTTTAATATGTTTTTTTGTTATCTTACGGGAGTGTTATACATTTTGCATAATTTATTGCTTCAGTTGTTCTACTAATGAGAAATCATCCATGTGGGAGCAGTTTAACATGCTTGGACATTCCCTTGAGGATACACAACTATTGCTTTGCAACCTATTTGCTAACTACAATTACATGCTGTAGTAACCCCTTTTCAGAGGAGAGCAACCTACTTAACTGCTTTCATCCCATGCATTCATGAAGTCTGTGTCCTCTCCATGTTTCCAGGTGTCTCTCTGAGTTATGTTTAATTAGAAAAAGGTTCATAGAAAAGCATATCTAAAACATCAAGAACACATGCATTAGATTTTTCCAGGCCTTAAACTGCAAGTTGCAAGTAATTCTAGTCCAGACCAGTCCCTAATTACTTGGGAGTGGGGAAGAGGAGGTACAGGTTGCAGTTCTCTGCAGCCTAATCAGTGGAGAGTTTCAGATAAAGTACTAAATAAATATGAAGATCATTATGTATTATTACCAACGGATAGTTGAAAATCTTTAAGTTATTCTATGAAGAATGTTTCTTTGGGAATTAGATATGATATTCAGAAGAGACATTTCATGATTTACTACCATTGAAATGAGTAAGTCCAGTGACACAGAAGTTCTGCATTCTCTACTGTTTTCTGTATGTATTGACTTTCTTCTTTACTTGCATTTGAATTTTCAGAACTTAACTTGCATAGACTGGAAATCTAGCTTGTAGAAATATGCATGTACAGAGACAGCCATTTTGTTTCACTCAAAAATATGCCATGTAAGCAGACTTAGTAGATTGATTCAGTTTTGGCAGTGAATACATCTAGTGCTCTGAGAAATTGAACAAATTATGAAAGATTGTCTCCAGTTTTAATCTCCTTCTCTGTAGGGGAGACACTTAAATTTTCACATATTTAGTTGACTCGCTAGGCTTCATTGATTGTGCTAAGCCAAGCTCAAAGGAGATGTGTGAGGACATGTCATTTGTATGTTAATATTCTAACATTTCAAAAATAGGAAAAATAATCTCTACGAGGATGGGGTGCATGCATAAGATGGAGGAGTAGAGGGAGAAAAATAATTATTTCCTTTTAGAGCCTTTTGAAGCAATGGCCGAGTCCTCAGTTACAATGGTGTCAGCATGAACTTAAGTAAAAACTGCTCAGATATATTTGGTTGTTAGATTTTATTTTTAACTTGATAGCATCCCCAGAATCCTCTTCTTTCTTTTTCAATTACCTTATACTGGCCACAAAAGCTGACTTGTGGTAGCCACCTCTCTGAACTCAGGAAGAAAGGCAACACTTCCTTGTGCAGTGAGGGAGTCCTCTGGTAACAACATGGAGCATTGCCTTCATCAACAGGTTTGGCAGTCTAAGGACAACACCACATCCCCATACAGCAGTTTTAGGAAAAGGTCATCAACCTCAATTTTTTTTTCATGGTCATTCTCTATCCCTTTGTGATTTTCCACACACTGCTTGTTTGAAGTAACAATAATGGGAATAGAATTCTTTTTTTTTCTCTGTAGGCAGATCTTTTTGCAAACATAGATCAGAAAGTTAGTGTGTCACAGTATGAGCATCATGTCAGTTCTGGAAAATAAAACTATCATTATACTAAATCATCCTCATGTAGTGATATATCAGGTATTATAGTAGTTTCAGTCAAAAGCTGTTGCAAAGGTTAATATCATAGCACCATGGTCTGTTTAGTGACTGTTAAGAGGTAAGCATGTATGGAAAGAGGCATTTTTCAGAAGTGTTCTCCCCTTACACCAGGGAGAGCAATAAAACATTTCTATAATAAATCATTAAAATTTTAATGGCAAAAATATATGCCTAATACAGGCCTAAAATCAGCTATATTAATTTGTAATAGCACAGACTGCCCAATATTAGAGAATCTTCTTCAGAAACATTACCATGGGTTTTCTCAGTGTTTCTAGTGTTATTTATACATAATTCTTCTAGCTACATTTTCCTTTTACTGCTTACTTCTCTTCCAGAACATGCTAGACTGCTTCTCTGAAGTTGGGCCACCTCAGACTATGGGGTGGATCGATTTCCAGTACATTAACTGATTCTTATTTTATGTTATGAAACGGTTCCTTTCTCAAGGCACTCCATTCCTTTCCATTAGAATCCCACTAAAGCAAGATTTCTCTGTCCACCAAATGTCACCTAAATAGGACAAATCCCATGCTTAGAAATTGAATGACTTTCAAAGGTTTGTCTTGCAATGGTTTAGTTTCTTGCCTTGTTGAAAGAAAAGGCTGCTGAGTAAATAGCTTCATTATATGACACAATACCTTACAATATGGAAAATATCTAAAATTGTTAAATGATATTAGCAAGTTTAAGTTAAAACTTTAACATGTCTTGATAGCTCTTAATATTTTGGTCAGTATTTTGTATGGAAGAAATTACTTTAAACTGCAAGTACCTCTCACCTTCTCCCATGTATGTTTTACAGGTGCACTGACAACTTTTCTTAGCAGGGATTAGTTATTGTATCAGGAATATGCAGTAAAATAAATATAATTCTAGGAGGCCTAATAATCATTGAAGTGTAAAAGTTTGCTTATATCAGACTAAGGTCCATGCACTGACAGCATAGTACATTTTCTTTTGTATCTTAGAAATATAGCTGCAATTTCTGCAGTTCTGGTCCTGTTCTCCCTTTATCCACTGTTTCCTGTTGTTAGTATGCTGACATACTCTTTGGGGTTTCAGCTGGAGCCTTGCCCAGTAAGTTGAAAGGAATTCCATTTGTCGTTTTTACTGGATACCTTCCTTAAATGTAATGGATTCATGAAGCTATTCATTTCACTTCAGTGTAGCTGGCTCTTATTTTGTATTACCCTGATTATGTTGCACACTGATTCTAAGCCATTTCTTCTTTGTTTTCTTCCAGGCAGAGGAAAAAGCACATTCAGAGGTAAGAACTTTTCTTCATTTTTATATTTATGCCTAGCATTATGTTATTTTATAGTTTATTGTTTACTTGTTATGGCTAAACTGCCTAGTCACTGGGAAAAATACACTCTGTGTCTTTGCATCCCCTTTTAAGAAGTATAAGTAAAAACCTGGTGCAGCTTTTAGTGTACTAGAAGGCGTTTTCTTAACATTGTGCTGAAGAAAGCCTCCTGGCTGCCATTCTGAAAAGATGAAAAGAACCAATGAGAATTGGGCATTGAGTTGAGGAGTTGTGATAGGTCGGATTTCAGACTTAATACCACTCTGTGCTGGATCTTAAGGACTGTACAATTCAAGGTAATGTGCTGCCTTTCAGGAGAAAAATACTTCAAATGATTGCTTTGAACTTCTCTCTCTTACATTTTGCATTATATTAAATTTCTGAAAGTGACCACTTTGATGGATTTCAGAGCATTGCAGATTGATTTCAGATATAAATCAAATTTGACATGGAAAATAGCTTCTTTCTCCTCACAGTGTATAAGAATGGGTGACAAGCTTGAGTCAGCAGCTGGATACAATTACAGCCTTTCTCAAAATGAAGTCCTGGTTGTATTAAAAGGGCACCAAGGAGTAACAGCAATAAAATACAGCACCAAGGGGTGCACTTCCACTTCACAGAGTTACATGCCTTCCAACTCATGCATTTTTGCTGCTCCTATTTTTACTGTTCTAGATATTTCAAGATACTTTGAGGAAGTTGAACAAATAAACATATTCTTCCTCCTTGGTGCAGTATATTTCAATATAATTTCTACCTGAATTATCTAAGCTCACTTCTTTTAAAATTAAAACAAAGGAGCTAAAGAGGTATGCCATAGCTCAGTAGCATAAATTACAATTTCTTATTTTATTGCCCTCTATATACACCTGTATACAGAGGTGAAACAACATTTCTTTCTTGTGTGTTTCAACATGATGTTTTTTCAGTATCTGAGTCTTCTTGTGATGCTCTTACAGGAGATATTGAACAGCACTTCATGAGACCTACCTCTGTGTAGCTGCAGGAATATGATGAAAGTGTAGCTTAAGCAGGAACATCAAATAATTGCACTTGAAAACCGAAAACTTGGAAAAAGAAAAGAGTCAGCCCAGGATGGAGAACAGCTTGATAATCTGTCTCCTTTGCACTGAGCCAGTGTAAATGACCTAGCTATTTTTGTATTGTGGAAGTACACAATACTAGCTTTAATTCTTAAAGCTTGTGCAATATTCCTTGTTGGTTTTCATGGGAGTCATAAAACTAAAGCACTGCAATAGTCTTTAGTAGTGGCTGTTATATGTTCCCTTTCCTAGGCTAGCTTCACACATTTTGCTTCTCTAGTCTGAAATAATTTCTTTTATGTCTGAATATGAAAGGGTTTTCAGTGTGAATCCCATGCTGTGCTTAAGTTCAGTACAATGCCCAGAAGTCCCAGTAACATCTCAAATAGGGTTAAAAGAGCTTAAAATGGTATGCAAGCTTCATGCTAGATATCTATCCCAGCTGCAATGTAAACAGGATGTAATGTAAATCTCTTAAGGATTCTGTTTTTCATTAAAGGATACAGGAATCTTGAACTAAGTTTATTTTCATGTCAACAAACACATTTAAAGTGACATTTATTTTTGTAAGTTGTCAAGCAAGTTTTTGAATACTATATAAGGTTTAAAGAGGCTGCATGTTTGAATCGCAGGGACTGTAGGAAGCATTGTGTTAAAGAAAAAAAATACTACTTTACCTCACCTAATTTTGGACATCCACAAAGCAAAAATCTGTGTCTGAGGTAGCCATCAAAGCCTTCTTCATTCCAGGCAATGGGGTAGTACTTTTTGTCACTTTATCTTAGTCTAATGTAGACTTTTAACATAAGTTGGTTGCATCATGTCTACAGTCAGGCACAGTGAACCTCACCCAAATGCATTCATGTTTCAAAATCTCAAGCCACATCCAGGGCTGCTTTCCTTGATTGCACGAAAGATATGTTTGGAACTTATGGGATTGGGTAAAAAAGCATGACATTTCACTTGCAAACAGAGGATTGTACATATGAGGTGATTAAGCATTTGCCCATGTGTGCTCCCTTAACTGAAATCCTAGCTCATACACTGGTTAACTACAAAAAAGTAGTTGGAGCAACACTAAGAATCAACTTTAATATTTTGTTTTTCTGGATATTTTGGAAACTAAAATGAGAAACTAAGATGCTGTAAACTTATTTGTGATCTCTTAAGAAAACATATCAAAATAACCACAACAAAAGGAAATTGCTGAAATACTGACAGCAGTCTGTTGTTTTTCTAGCAAATTCAGAAACTGCGGAGAGAGTTGGTTGCATCACAAGAGAAAGTTGCTACACTTACTTCTCAACTTTCAGCAAATGTGAGTAGTTTTGCTTGTGATCATAAACAGTATCAAAGAACCCATTATCAGACTGGCTAATAGCTGTTACTCAACATGTAGTCTGCGAGACTCTTACTATCTGTTTATTTTGGTGTTTTTCAAATTAATTACTTCATTAAATGTTTATGTTGCCCCAGCTTCCAGGAGAAGAAATCCGTTTCTAAAAGAAATGGAAAGTGGCAGTGGAAATGGAAAGGAGAGGTTCCACACTGTGGGTGTGACAACAGTCCTTTCATGTTAAGTTTCACTCTTTTCTCAGAATCAACTATAAAAAAAGGCCAAAATTAAGGAGACACAACCAAAGAAGGGGCATGATTTGCATATTCTGATAAAATTCATTAGAGTTCCATTTCACAAAGATAAAGTTCCCAAAATGCAGACAGGTGTGAAGGGAAGCACAGTATACAAGTGTATCTAGAATTCACATGCTGCAACAACAGTGCTAATATATCCCTAATAAAAACTGGGCTATTTCACAGACATATTCCCTGGTGTTCCTTCCAATTGCCATATACTGGTAATATGAGTTATTGAACACATTATCTGAAAATAACACCCCACATGGAATGAGAGCTACAATCCTTTCTGGTTACTGTGGTGTCAGGTGAAGTTACTGGATAGTTACTGAACAATCTGTCGTATTGATTTTTAAATGCAAATCAGGATATAATTGTAGTTACTGCTGCCAAGGAAAGCTGAGATGCAGTTGCAAGAGACCATCATTTTGCAGTTCAAGAAAGCAGTTTCCTGATGTGTTGGGCAACCCATAGAGTGCATTTCTTTGAAATGTTGGTGTCCTGAGTGTTTAGATCTATGAATACCATAATTTTAAAGAAATTATTTCAGTTGATGAAGTAGCACTGTGTTCATATTGTGAGAAAATAATCTCCAGCTTTGTGGAAGCTGCTTGTGTTCTTAAGACTGCCACACATGAAAACGTGAAAGAGATATGCTTAGCACTTCTTTCTCTGTTCAGGTGGCTGCAGAACATCTGTGGGTATTTGTACATCTGTAGCAGTGTACATTGCCAGACTCTTCTGAGTACTGAGAATGAACTAGTGAAGCAGATTATATGGGACATTGTGATGTTTGTAAATTCAAAATCTGGATTTCAAGTTGAGTTATTCATTTGAGAATGTATAGCTAGAATAGCCAGCATATCTAATGGGTACAGGGTTCCTTAATTCATATATTTTAGACATTGACCTTCATCTTTGCCAGGTTGGGCAGTTCATTCACCCATCCTGAGAGCAACAAACCAAAACCAACACTGAGAGGTCAGAAGAGCTAAGACAGTCAGTATGCCTCAGGTAGTTGTGTTTACTAATGAGGCTGTTGCTCTCTGCAGGGCACTTTTCTTTCCACCAAGAATGCAGTGGTGCAGCAGCTCTGCATGGAAGTGAGGAGCACAGGGAGGTGGGCTGGGCTTGTGACACTGCACAGTCACAGACTTTCCCATCTCCACTCTGAGTTCCCTGGTGTTACCCAGAGGAATCATAGAATCAACCAGGTTGGGAAAGACCTCTGAGATCATCAAGTCTAACCCTTGATCCAACACCACCGTAGTTACTAGACCATGGCACTAAGTGCCACATCCAGTCTCATCTTAAAAACCTCCAGAGACGGTTGTAGTGGGTTTCTGTGGCTGGGTTTTGGTAGCGAGGGGTGGCTTCTGTTAGGAGCTCTAGAAGCTTCCCCTGTCCTGTGGAGCCAATGCCAGCCGGCTCCAGGATGGACTTCCTGCCGCTGACCAAGGAGTGACAGTAACGCCTCTGTGACAACATATTTAAGAAAAAGAAGATTGTTGCACAGAAGAAATTCCAGTCAGGGAAGAGCAGAGTGAGAACATGGAAATAACAGTATAGACACCAAGGTCAGTGCAGAAGGAGGGGCAGGAGGTGCTCAGGACCGTGGTGCAGACCATGGTGGAGCAGCTGCACTCCTGCAGCCCATGGAGCACCATCAGGGTGCAGAGACCCACCTGCAGCCCACGGAGGAGCCCATGCTGGAGCAGGTGGATGCATGAAAGGTGTGACCCCACGGGAGGCTCAGGGTGGAGGAGGGTCCCGCCAGAGACCTGCGGCCCTTGGAGAGGGAAGCCCACGCTGGAGCAGGTTTTTCCCGAGTAGGACTTGTGGCACCTGTGGGGGATCCAGGTCGGTACAGCTCATTCATGAAGGACTACACCCCATGGAGGAGTGACCCATGGGACAGCAGTTTGGGAAGAACTGCTGCCCTAGGTATGGACTCATGTTGGAGAGGTCCATTAAGGACTATCTCCCATGGGACGGACCCTATGGGAGCAGGGGAAGAACTCCTCTCCCTGAGCAGTGGCAGAAACAACAACTGACCGTAACCCCCATTCCTGTCCCCCTGCACTGCTGGGGAGGAGGAGGGAGAACATGGATGGAAGGAGGGGTGGGGGGAAGGTGTTTTTAAGACTGTTTTATTTCTCACTCTTTGGCTCTTATCCTGTTAGTAATAAATTTAAGTACTATCCCCAATTTGACTCTTGTTTTGCCCATGAAGGTAATCAGCCACTGACCTCTCCCAGCTCTTATCTCGAATCATGAATTCTTAGCTGTTTTTTTTCTCTCTCCTCTGTCCAGTTGCAGAGGGAGAGTGAGAGAGCAGCTTCTGTGGGTACCTGATATCTGGCCAGGGTCAATCCACTACAACGGTGAATCCACCACCTCCCTGGGCAGCCCATTCCAATGTCTGATTACTCTCCCTGTAAAAAATTTCTTCCAATATCCAACCTAAACCTCCCTTGGTAGAGCATAATACTGTGCCATCTTGTCCTACTGCTGGTTGCCTGGGAGAAGAGGCCAACTCCCATCTGGCTACAACCTCCTTTCAGGTAGTTGTAGAGAGTGATGAGGAGTTATCTTGATTCCAGCAAGCCCCTGATCTAGTGAAAGACATGTCTGCCTACAGCCAGGGGTTGGACTAAATGATCATTAAAAGTCCCTCTCAATCTAAACCATTCCATGATTCTGAGCAGAGGTGTTACATCAGTAAAATTAAATTGTTTTCCTGTGGTGGGCTTGTGTCTGTTCCAGGTGATAATTCAGGCTCTTGGTACCATTTCTCACTTTACTCTGCAGACAGTAAAGCAGTTTGTCCATTAACTGTAATTACAGAATTGATATTTAAATGCCAGTAATTGTATACTTTTCATAAAAAACTATGAGAGTAATTAACAAATATTGATTTAATTTGACAAACATGAAAAACCGAGATGGGCCTCTAATTTTCATGAACTTGTACTGCCTTAGAAATGCTTTCCTTGCATGTATTCATTTATTATTTATCGTCTGGTCTGAGACATACTTCACCAGTCCCTGCATTTTTAAGGAGAAATAGTCCTAATGACAAAATCTGGAATTTATTCTCAGAGAAGAAATCAAATCAGTTAATTGATAATAGTACTAAGGCTCTCATTTTGAGTCACATTTGCACATTGGTGGGCTAAAACCTCAACATTAAGTTTAATGCAGAAAAGTTTGATCACTACCTGTAGATACATCCATCTCTGGCAGGTAGAGTACTGTATGAACAGAGTATCTTCTGTGGTACCTTTACTAACCAGAAAAATACACTGTCCCTTCTGATGCCTTTGCTATAATTGCATTCATCTTAGCATTAGTCCTGAACTCCTCCTAGTTTCCATACCTGTCCGAAAATAGGCAGTGCTTTTTTCCTTGCTGTGGTCTGGAGAAGGAAACTCTTAAGAGCCAGAAATCTTGTTCCCTCACAGTTCATTTCGAGTGTGAATTTGTTGTTACCGTTTCCCTTTGTAGAACTGAGCAAAAGTATTGTACAGGAGTGAAAAAAAAGAGCATCTTAATTATCTTATTTCAACGCTATTTGTGCCTTTCTTTGCTTCTCCTGGAAGACTGTTGGTAACATTAGTACATATGTCATTAAAAGACTGGCAGATTGAAATTTTATCTATTTCATCAAGCCTTTGCTTAATATATTATTTTATACTAAAGTCTGTCATTTGGAAGTTACAGCATTTCTCAGGCATTTTTGGAAAGTCTGCCAGAATTTTTATTATTTGGTTTTGTTTATTGTTCAGGTTTTGTTGGCTGGACTCAAGTGCTATGCTTGTTTTCAGCAATTTATTTCATTTGATTAACCCCAAAGTGTTTTGCCTGCATATGATTAAATTCAAACAGGACCCAGCTGTTGTTTGGATGCTTAATTTACAGATTTTTTCTGAGATTCTGGCTTTATCCCTGGTGCCTGTCTCAATGTGGCTGAAGGGCAAATCTCTATACTAATTAAGGAAGGGCCTGTTTTCAGAGCAGAAAGTGTCCAACCAGCAGACTTCCTACATGACTGACAAGGGCTCAAATTCCAGCGAGCAGCCTGAACCAGCCTGTTCAGAGGGACTTTGATCAGTGCTTTGTACTGTATAAAGCTGAAGGCTGCATGCTTACAAACTGTAGTAGAACCAGGATGCCAGTAGAAAGTGGAAGGGATTCGCTGGCTAATACTCTTGTTTGGCCAGCTCTGAACCACTATCCTACAGCCAAGCAACAAGATAATAGCAGGCAGCAAACAGAAAAGGCTACCAGATGTACGGTTGCTGCTTGCAATCAGCTCGATCCCTTCTGGCCTTTCACACTTCCTTTCATTCAGCCGTGTCAGGTGGGAGGAACTTTATTTATTTACTTTTGTTTTATAAATATGAACACTCCAGGTCAAATCATAAAGTGTGTCAGAAGATAGATGTTTCATATGCCAATGTCACATTCACAATAGGCTGTAAGCCTAAGAGCTGAGGTGTTTGGGGTTTGCCTGGCTAGGATCATTTACTAAGAAGGAAATGTCTAAAATCAAATCTGTCATCTTAGCACTGAAGTCATTCCCTGTGCATACAGCGCTTTGACTATTTCTAATGGGAATTGCACATGTTAATAGAAGTCAAAATTAATTCATATATGTACATCATGCATCATCTATGTATCTAATATGTATATCATGTTAGTGATGGATATATTTTGCTGTAGACATACTTCCAGTAATACCCACTTACTTAATTCTAATTCTAGGATATTTATTTCCAAGTGCAAATACTGCATTGAATTTTGGAGACATATTTTTATTTTAGAATGAGCATTATTTAAAGTACATTCAGTATTCAGGCTACTTTTTGAGGTATTCCAATTATTTATGTGCTCCATGAATGAAACTACTGAACCTAACACAGAGATTTCTAAGGTGTGAGAGACTGACTGTAACTTTATATATATATATAAAAATTCCTAAATATTTTTATGAGAATACAAGAATAGAACTTTTTAGATAAATTAAATAATCCCCAGAAACTGAAGATTAGCAATGCAATGAAAATAAATGACTATATTGTAAGTGTAAAATAGGTTTCTAGTTAGAATTTTTAATTTCTGGTGAGTATTATTAAAGACACAGGTACTTCCTTCTATTTACTTTAATTGTTTTCTGAAATATTTTGCATTCAGATGTTTAAATGCAAAGCCTGACCTCGAATAGGAATATATACATATACATATGTTTTGTGCATACTTCAATACACATATAAATATAATTATAATCTAGTCTTTTTCAAACTAACTTTTCTTATTTTGTTGTGTAGTATTTCTTCGGGGGAAAATTAATACTTTGTGTTTCATAGAATAGTATTCTGTTGTAATAAACATTTAAAGTAATGAACAAAGCAGTGAAAGTTTCTTTCTTGAATAGTCTTTGGTTGATGGGACTTTGAATTATGTTTCTTTATTATAAGCAAATAAGGACGGGATAGTCTTTTTCTCAAATGAATTTGGAGGAATCCATTATCCTGATCCAATTACATTTATGATGCAAAAAATTCACTATGATACTTAAAGAAGGTGATATACTCTGTCACAGTCTGAATTTTAGTAAGAACCCATAGTCATGACATGACTGTCTTTCTCTAAAGGCTGTCAGAATAACTTAGCAGTTTCGGTGACCTTTGATGGCATTTTTAATGATGCTTTTTAGTACTTAATTTTTCCTATAAGTTTCTTGTGATTTATTCATGTACAATATTGGATGAAGTTGTAGCTGTGAAATAGGAAAATACTTTGCACAAATATGCATAGTTTGGTACCAAAGAACACTGGTTATTACAGTCTAATCGTGAGAAATGGACAAAAGCAATGCATAATTAAACAAATTATTCCTCTTTGCAAGCTTTTGGTCCCCACTTTAATTCTCATGGTAAAGCAAAACCAAGGGCCATCAGCCAAGCTATAGATTTTCTTATGAGGCAGGGAACAGTGAGCTCCATTAGTTTCCTGTTAAACACATGTAATGAAGAGATATTTGGCTCTTATTCTTTAGTAGTTAATCTACTTTGTCTCTAAATGTGTTCTGGGTCAGTGGTCATCATCTTTGGAAATAAACCACCATAGATTAGTCTAGATATTTTTTATATGCAGCTAATTATTAAAGTGAAAAGGAAGTTTAGAAACTAGTTACTATTATCTTCTCAGAGGAATTGAATAGTAAAATCAGTCAAAGGATGTAGTATTGATCAATGGTTTCAGAGGCTCATTTGATGCATATTCCAGGTTCATTTTATCTAAAATTGTAACTTCAAGAATATAGCCTAAGTTATAAATGTTAAAATACACAATTTACTAATTAATCCTTAAGAAATTGCATATGAATCTAGTCTCATGTTTATAAAAAGTTAATCCTTTACCAAAAGAATTATCCCTAAGGCATCCCTGCAGATGCAGAAAGCAAGTGGATTGACCACTATAACCATAAGTAACTAAATACATAATTTACAAATAATATAGTTTACAAGGAGGAAACTTTTCATAAATTTAATAGAATAAAATAAGGAACTTTCAAGATACTAAAATGTTTATAGCACTCTAAAATTGTTTACAAAACATAAAAACCACTTATCAGTTAATAGCTCTGAAGGGGAGAAGCAGAAGTAGGCCACTATTATATATATGTTAGTCTTTTTTTTCTATTTGAGAGATAATATACAAGGTGGCAAGAAGCTCTTTCCTTTCTCCTCAAATGCAGAAAAAAATAATTTTTGGACCATATCTTTTCCCAATTATACCTCAGATTCAGTACAGCTACGTACACTTGAACAATTTAAACTATGTTTGTAAAAGCACACAAATCTGCAACTGAAAAATTTGCCAGGCACTGTGTATGAGGAAGCTCAGTTAATCCATTTCTGCATATAAATATATTAGGTTTGAGTTATATTTCCAAGTGCCAAGTTTGAAAACTTTGCCTGTTACCCCTTTTGAGATGGCGAAGGGAAAATAAGTATTTCTTTCTGCTTTTAATATTTGATGTTGTGAGACAAATGAATGGAATTTTATGGAATTTCATGAAAATTAAATCTTTACTTTCCCTTGGCAGTACAAGCTGGCTTAGACTGTTGGTTTCTTTATGACCACTTGCCCTTCTTTGCCTACAAAGCTTGATGTCAGTTAGAAACAATGAAGAGTTGATGTATTCTTTGTATAAATTTTGCTTGTATCAAGTGTAGGATGCTGGCTGTTTGAAACAAAAAAAAAGCAGCTTTAATTTTTTTAAATCTTTTGATCTGTTTCAACTTTATTGCTTTTCTTACTGAGAAGTAGAACATCCAGTTTTCAGGATTGTCTTTTATATATACACTTGCACACATAATAAATGTTACATTTGTTTTACGTAAGTTTTTCATTACTTTTATATACACAACACACAGAGATTATAATCAATATAAGATTAATAGACTAAGCAATGACCTTTTATAAAACTAACTGTGATATTTTTTGTTTGAGACTCAGGATTTCTCTGGAGAGTTTTATTTGTGAAGGTAAAATTTACCTTTCAAGATAAAGTACTTGAATTCCCATTTTGAAATGTCCAGTAATTGAAAATAATTGCTCCTCGACTTCTATTTGGGAGCAGACTCCTTTTGGCCAATATATCAGTAAACTCAAAGCAGGGCATTAAATCCATAATTCTGTTCCAGGCAGAGATACCTGAATTAATCTCACTGGGGGCTAAAGAAGCCTGAGGAACACTGGGCTCACTTGGCTGATTCATCTCTCCAAGTTAGCTCAGTCTGAGTTTAAAACTAATATAAAAGAGATGGAGAAGATGTACTTGGAGGAAAAACATATTTTTAAAAATCAAATAGATCTGGGAAAATTGTCCTACTGTCATGACAAATGCTGTTTTTCTTTCACAGGCTCATCTAGTAGCAGCTTTCGAAAAAAGCTTGGGAAATATGACAGGGCGATTGCAAAGTCTAACAATGACAGCTGAACAAAAGGTAAGTTTACCAAAGCAGATGCTTTAATGTGGAAAATAGTCAGCAAATTATATTAGAGTTTTGTTTAAAAAACACTGAAAGAAAACAGGGACATCTGTGACAATAATGCAGACACATCTTTCTTTAATAGTTGTTACAGTCTAATCTTCATAAAAGTCCAGGAGAATTAAACTGTGCAGTATTAGGTTTACATAGACAATGTCATAGAATAGTTTGAAGATAAAATCTTTCATTTCCAGGTTTTAATTAAAACTTATGCAACTCTAGGTTTACTCCGTACTGAAAGATCCCGTAACAAAGACTGATCATAAGCTGCTGTAGTGCTTCTTTCCAGCCTGCCAGCATTGTCAGAATGATAGAATTACAGGAAGGAAAGAATTTTTAAGTAGAGAAAAATAACTCCATTCAGGGAGTTAATGCAAGTTAGGCATCCTATTCATGAGTAAACAATTTTGGGTTTATCTGTGTTTTGTCTAATGGGGGAAAAAATCTAAACCTGATAGGGAGTAAATTTAATGTACACCTTTGTACCATGCTCAGGATTAAGAAGCTGCTTATTACTTTCCAGGATTGCATCTTTCTAGCCTTATTCATTTTGAAAAATATCCTATAAACAGAAAGCCCTCATTGAGCCAAACTGTGAAAGAAACTGTTTATCAGTGAGCTGTTAGTCACCACTGGAGTCAGTGTAACTGTCTACAAAAATAACATTTCACAGTCTGCTTGAGCACCAACAGATGAAATGTGGTGAGATACATTATGAACTGGATAGCAAATATTTGTATTGCTTGCTTTTTTCTCATCATAGGGGGAAAAAAAAAAACAACACCACCAAAACTCAATGGAAACTTCGTAGAACCAAAGCTCTTGACTGTTTTACAATCTCCCTAAGAGGGTTTTCTTTCCAGAAGAGGTTAAGTGGTGACATTGAAACTGATCATTTCCAAGTTTCTTTCCCAAAAGATTTAGAACATGTTCTTTTCCTTCATTTCTTTTCTATGCTGTTGAGTTTAAATTCCTTTAACCCTCATTATATAAGTACAGGCTGGACAGACATGGAAGTAATAAAAGCAGTAATAAAAGTTATTTTTTAATAAAAATCAACTGTGCATTCTAATACAGAACTTCCTGCACTCAAATGGAGTAATTTTACTTTAAGTCACAGGACAGTTGCTATTAAACAGGGGCTTTTAAATTGAATTAGTATTAAACAAGTTAAATCTTTTGAAAAATACACAGATTCAGGTTGAGATTCACCCATTAAACAGTAGCCTTATATACTAAAGGATGTTATTCAAATGGTTTTATTGTCTTTTGTAGTAACGCTGTTGGATTTCTCTTAATTTTATATTGAATACTCAATTGAGACCCTTTTTAGATTATTCTCTAGTAAAAATGTGTTCTTCTTAAAAATAGCATGATTGCTTTATATAGAATAAATGAAAAAGAATACGTTAGTTGACTTTGATATCTTTGGAGAAAAAGTATGCATTCTATTTAGTTGTTGCCCTTATGTTCACCCAAGCAGTCCTATGAACTTTAGTTCAACCACACTTGTAATTTTTTTTTAAAATTAGACAAACATTTTTCTTTTGATATATATTTTGACATCTCTTTGCTCTCCCCACAGGAGTCTGAACTTATAGAGCTGAGGGAAACCATTGAAATGCTGAAAGCCCAGAATTCTGCTGCACAAGCTGCTATTCAAGGAGCCTTGAATGGTCCTGATCATACCCACAAAGGTATGGTTTTCTCACTGTTAAAATAAATAAAGAGTTTCTCCTCAGGTGAAAAAAAAAGTTAAGTCACTATTTTTTCTGTTGTTTGAGGACTCTGTTGCAAGGGCAAGCACATTCTGCAGTGAATGGTAGGCATACTTGTGGTATTTCCAGAGCTGGAACCTTGCAGAAGCTTTCTGTCTGCCAAAGTTCCTGGAGCTTTATCATCTTAGAACTGGGTGGCAAGGAATAGATTGCTGGATGTCAAGAGTTAACCATGTCGCTGCAGTTGTGTACTGAAATACACTCAAGACACTAGTGAAATCTTATGATGTAACATGTTTATAGCTTGGAAATCCAATCAAACTTGTAGCTTTGTAAACTGGTGATCTCATTGTTAAGAGATGAACTGAAAACAGCTCAGCTCCTTTACGAAGTGCTGAATCAGTGCAGGAAAGCAGGTATTTTAAATTCCAGAAGTTGAATTAATTTGTCGTTGCAGTTAGGCAGCTATCACATGATAAATATATACTTCAGAAGTGCCTGTTGATAAGCAACAGCAAAGGAATTACTTGAAGAAGAAAAATAATCACAGTATTCATTTTTTAAAGTGTCATTGATCTTTCTTTAGAGAGTTCATTATTTAGATGTTTGCCTTAAGGTCATTTCACTGCATGACTTGAGTATAGCAAAGCTAACTTCTAGGAAGTAGAAAATAATCCGAAAAGTAACTTTACTTGATATTAGTAGACAGGTTCTGCAAGAATATTTTCCAGTGATTAAGATATAGTTATCAAAGTCTTTTAAGAAATTGAAACTCAAAAGCCTCACTAACCATTTCTAATATTCTCCACTTCTTGGTTATTTTGTTTCATTTATTTTTAATGAACTCCTGCCTGTTTATTTCCATCATGGTATATTAGAAGGTAACATCTGAACACTCATTAGTGCTGCTACAAGTCAAATAGTGCCTATACTCCTCAGAAATGTAGTACATGTGACAATAATAAGTCAAGTAATCCATCTGTAACAGACACTGTTCAGATATGAGGTTATGTGTGCATAGATTGGTGTGCAGGGTCATTGCCTTCAGGGCAGTAGCACCCCAGTTTGGAGAATCTCTCAAGTGTTAGACTAGTTGTACCCATCCCCATTGATCCCTATGTGGTTTCTCGCAGGCAGCAATAACTTGAATCTGAGCCACTACAAGCATCAATGTCATTTATGTTCATTTAGACTCCCTTTGAGGAGGAAGATGCTACATAAATATAAAAATGATTATTATGTTGAAACAGAAACAGATGGATTTCAAAGTAATTTCTTTTCTTTAGATTTACGTATAAGGCGGCAACATTCTTCAGAAAGTGTTTCCAGTATCAACAGTGCTACAAGTCATTCAAGCATTGGCAGTGGTAATGATGCTGATTCCAAGAAAAAGAAAAAGAAAAACTGGGTAAGTACATAGCAGGTTTAAAACTATCTTTTAGCTATTATGTCATTTACTAGTGTCTGAGTAACATGACAGTACATTTCATCTACAATATTCCTGTGGGGTCAGATGGATATAAAGCAATTCATATGTAGCCATACTGTGACTATACCAGCAAACTAAAAATTGTTGAATATCAGCCCAGATTTATTTGCATAAGTCAAGGTAATTAAAAACAAAACAAACAAACCCACAAAAAACAAGAACACAACAACTGCAAAAAAGCTCAAAAACTAAAAACCTTAAAATAGGTGTTCTGACCAAAACCATCTCTGGGCCACATTGAAACCCTGTTTGATTTTTCTTCACTTGGAATTTGATTCAAAGGCTTGACTCAAATATGTTACGCAGCAATGGAGGGAGTTGACATCTGTAAAAATTCTCATTTAAAAGTAGTACAGAGTTTTTAAAGAAATTAAGATGCTTCTTAACTGGAACATACAAATACCACATAGTGCTAAAGGTTTAATCAAACACTTTAAACAATCAGAAAATACGTTTTTGTTGTTTTAAAAATATTACCTGCATAAACATTTGTTTTAAAATACTGATAAGCCTTCAATCCCTTGATTTGTAATTCCACACTCTTTCATGTTTCTGCAAGGTGAACTCTAAAGGAAGTGAGGTGAATATAAACCATGGAAAAGTTGGCATGCATCTATAAAAAAACCCCTATCTTGGCATGATTGCTATTTATTTTGGCAGCAGGCTTTTATACCTTCTAAAAACAGATTATCCTGTATATCTTCTCAGTTTGTCTCTATTAATTTTAATCTCAAAGTTTAGGCTATAGAAAGGGAGAATGTAGCCAAAACCCATTTCTTTCTTATTAGATATCATGAGCTGGAAAGGACTTGTTTCTCATTATGATCGGTGGTCACACTCCCCACTTTCCAATTATACCATGAAAATGACGTGTTTGAATACCTCATTTTTTATAAAGGAATCAGTTGGTCATTGAGTTCTGTACAATTTTGATCAAAACAACTTTCTGAAAATAAAAAACAAAACCCACATTTTTCCTAAGATGAGCAACTTTTTTATTTAGGTAAAGGTATCAATGAATGGGCTCCTTAAAATTCACTGCACACAAAACTGTTGTCATCTTGGCTCTTGAAATAAATGGCTCTTTGGCTATTCTGTCCCTTTTAAATACTGGATAAGAGCTTCTAGAGGGAAAAGGCAATGCTTGTATGTTCAGAGATCTTACCACTCTAAAGGAAACTGCAACAAATAGTATATACCTTTCAGCTAACATTCTTTTCAGTAGTACAACAGAGCAAACCTCATGTCCCAGCTTAAATCCTCTCGCTTGCAATCCAAACCATAGCATTTGCTAGCTTGGCCATTCAAAGTTTTAATGGTGAAAGTAAATTGGCAAACCCAGTAAATTGGACTTGTCTTTTGATTTCCACATTTAGTAACAGCAGGTTCTACCTGTACCTATATGCAAAGTGGTTATTTAAAGCCACCCCTTGAAGCGAGTACCATGAGAATGGGATTCCACCAGGGCTTAATGGCTTTAAATGAGCACCCCTACCCCACAGTCATACCACTCGATCCTGCACTTTTTCCATAGCATTACTTTTGCACTCTGCTGGATTAATAAAGTCAAAACAAAGCACTGTATCATGTTTCTAGAGATACTGTGTTGCATATGTTAATACCTTGCTTCTGCATACTGACCTCAGGCAGTGGCTAGGATGGCATCTGCAAACTAACTTTTCAAAAGATGAGCTGCACACTAAGTGCTGTGATGAGGAAAATTACCTTGCTCTGTGTTTGTTTTCCAGCTAAGAAGCTCTTTCAAACAGGCCTTTGGAAAGAAAAAGTCCACCAAACCTCCTTCCTCACATTCGGACATAGAAGAGCTGACAGACTCCTCTCTTCCTTCCTCACCTAAATTACCCCACAACTCAGGAGAGTGTGGGGCAACGTCAATGAAACCATCCCAGTCAGCATCTGCGTAAGTGTCTCTCTAGATAAACCCTTCTTCCCAAAGGGCATGAGCTGTGAAACAGGCCCCCTCTAGTGTGGCCATTTGCAGTCCAGAAGCCATTGCCAGCAGCTGTGAACTTTTAATCTTGAGGTCCATCCATTTGCCAGATTTCTTGTGAGCTTCACACCATTTACACAATACTCCTCCAGTAGTTCTTTACCAGGTCATTTTCTCCTCCTTTCACAGACTCTACCCCAAATCACCTTGCTGTACAAACTTCTTTCCAGATGCATTTCTGAAAGTTTTTGTTGTGCTCTCCTGCGACCAACTTTTTCATATCCACTTAGTAAAGGCCTTAGTAAAGTTTCCTTTTTAAATGATATAGAAAAAATATCTTCTTTTTTTTCCAGGTAGCTATGAATTTTTACACTATACTCATCCCTCCTGTTATTACTTTATCTACTTTGTAGCTAGTAATGTATATGATTTTTAATCTATTTCCTCTCTTTTAACAGCTTGGATTTTTTGGGATTATACTTTTTTCAAATTACCACCCTTAATGTTTCAGGTCTGGAAACAAGTCATCAATCAATAGCTGTCTCATTTCTTCGTTATTTTTTGAATATCTGATATATTCTTCTTATAGAATTTGCAGCTCTCATTTGTATTCGTCTGCTATTTTTTTTCATTCTGCTAAGATCATAACTATTTCTAATTTGGGGAAATTAACCTCTTTTCAAAAAAATGCATACTACTGATGCCAGCCTTACTTTCCTTGTCCTAATTGAGAATAATCAGGTCACAATTACACTTCCTTAAGGCATTCAGGGAATTCTAGTCCTGTGACTGATTACTGAGCTTTATAATAGAATTACTCTGTGTCAGGTTATGTGCCTTTTATGATTAAGTTTTTATAGACTTGAATTATTTTTATATACTAGGTTTAGGAGTTTGACAGCAAATATTGCCACAAAATAAACCTCTTCAGAACAAACGTTTTCCTTTTCTTAGATTGTGTGCAGGCTAGAAAGAAAGAACTCATCTAGATCTCTGTAGTTTTGTTCAATTATTTTATAGGAAACTCATATTTTTATGGTTTCAGGTATATGTGTGTTTTGGGAAGAGGATTTCTTCATGTTCGGGACCCTAATGTTTGACTTATTATCAATTTAAAAGTCACCCTAATAGTGAAAAGTAAAAGCATTACTAGAAAATAGCTGAACTTAAACAAAACACTTTTATTCTGCAAAATTAATTACTCATGATTCACAGATCTAATCTCACAACCTTATCCTGTCTCCTTTCCACTAACCCTGCTTTTTTCTATCTGTCTCTTTGACTTGCTCTCTAGATGTGCTAGTGTTCCCAGAATTTATCAAGGGCAAACCCACACATCTAGTCTTTCAACCCAAGCTATTTCCATACCTGTTTGGTCTCTGAGCCTTAAATTCCTAAATTTTGTCCGGTTCACGGCCTTCTAGTTCTTCCTCCGCAATATTTTTAAATAGTGATCTGTCTGGTCATATTATCACACTTTTTTATTATTGTGACCTTCCTACACAGGATAACAGAGACATTGCATAAAATTTATTGATTTAGATTAATTTCTTTGTCTGTTATACTGATAATGTAACTTGATTTGGAAGACTTGGTTTTTCATTGCATAATTTAAATTCCTGTCTCCTTTGAGACTTTTCATAATTGTCTGCAGCCTCTGTTCAAAGATCAAGACTTACATATTTCTTCAACCTAAAGCAACCTATTGATTTAAAAATTTTGAGTTTGTAACAAGAAGGAAAAAGTAAAAGTCTTTCTAACTACTTTGAACCTTTGGAGTCTGATCAGACTTCTGAGCTTCTTTCTGTGACTGCTCAGGAATGCTAACTTATCTTTTTTGGTTTCCTTCCTTCTGATGAGTTCTCATCTTTCTGTGTAATTTTAGTATTATAGGAGCTAAGTGTTGGAAAGCTCTGGGAACTGCAAAATAAAATACAGTTCATACTTTCTGCTTCCATTCTGCTTACCTTAAGAATTGAAACAACTTTTTCCTGCTTATTCCAGAACCGTAGCCCTTCTCTCTGCTTCATTTTTGTATTCTTTAAAGCAGGCTTGCCAAGATCTTTTTGCCCATACCTTTCCAAGATATACCAAAAAAAAAAAGCCAAAAGAAAATAGCCAAAAAAGAGATGACTTCCCAGTTGTCCAAGTTGTTGTATGGGATAAGATATGCATGGAAATAAAATTTCATTTCTTATTTGGTTAGCATAGGTAAATAATGAGACATCAAAGTAAGAACTGTATAATAATATTCATGACAAAAATCCTAGTATATGTTTTTTCATTTTTACTCACATTTAAAATATTTGTGCATATTGTGAATTATATTCATGATTTTTCTTCTTCTACTTGACTTTTTTTTTTGCCATGAACTTCTTCATCTTCCCTTTGCGTACAGTTTTTTTATATATTTTCTTGACCTGAGTCTCATGTTCTAAACTATTACCTTTACCTTCCTAGTCTGGGCATCCCTAGTCCTTATGCATCCTAGTCCTTTACTCATCTCTAGTCTGGGCATCAAAGAAAAAGCAAAATGGTCATGTGGTCTACAAGCATAGATTCCAGTAAAATTGAGTGTGGGGCATGGAGCTGTATACCCAATTGCTGACCTGAAGGGTGCTTCATCATCTTTCCCAAAATGCCTTTGCATGCATTCTGGCAATTAAATGTTGACTTCTGTTCTTTGTTTTGTATATTAGCAGTAATAATTACAATAATAATACTTATTTCTATAAAATATTTTTCATATTGAAATTGTTAACTGTTTATAGTGACAGTAATAAAGAACAAATAACATTTATTGAGTTGACTGGAAATACTGCTTAGTGTAACAATGTAACCAAAATTCAGTGTTTTATTTTCTGCTTATGATACAAAGAGGCAAAACAGTCTGTCATGAGATGTGGACAGTTGTGGGTCCCTGGGATGGTCATGTTTCAATCTATTCTCACACTATAATTGGTCCTTTTCTAAAATTAATGCTCATGAAAAATAACCATGTGGTAATTACTTTTAACTCAGTCTTTAAGAAAAAAAAACCAACAAAACCAACCTACATTATTTCATATATCATACATTACAAAATGACAGACTATAGGCAAAACATCAACCATCACAAATTGAAACCATTAAAGATAAAAATCTTCTAGACGATGAAGACTGTCCCTTTGTGTATTGTTCAAAACAGAGAAAACTACTGATGCCTAACAAATGTACCAGTAGTACAATGTAATCAGCATACTTCAGTTCTGAATGTCGTTATATAGAAGAATTATGAAATTTGCACCAAAGAAATTATGGAAATATAAAATCAAATTAAAACAAACCAATGGATGATGCACAGTCAAATATAGATACTTGAAAGTAGTTAAGAATTTGTTTTTCACCACAGTAAACTAAACTACAGAGCTAAAAAGCAAGGTGATCATTTCATCTTGACAGGGCTTTTTCCTTTTTTAATTTGCAGTTTGAACCTTTTCATATTTCTTTGATAAGTTTCTTTCTTCGCTCATAAGTTTCACCAGCAGCAAGAATTTTTCTGTACTTTGATATTCAGTAATGATGCTGCTTTGGGGGGAGAACCTTCCTTTAATCTCCCACCTGTTTCCTACTCCTCTTTAGGATCTGTGAGTGCACAGAGGCAGAGGCTGAAATAA
Organism: Manacus vitellinus; assembly: GCF_001715985.3. Taxonomy (NCBI): domain Eukaryota; kingdom Metazoa; phylum Chordata; class Aves; order Passeriformes; family Pipridae; genus Manacus; species Manacus vitellinus. The sequence continues at coordinate 28,657,826 of NW_021940682.1, read as the reverse complement.
TTCTTCAGCTAAAAAGTGAGCTGAGGGAGAAGGAGCTAAAATTAACGGATATTCGTCTTGAAGCCCTCAGCTCTGCACACCATCTGGATCAGATTCGGGAAGCTATGAACCGCATGCAGGTCAGTGCAGTAGCTTAAGTGATGACAGAGGTGCACACCAAAGGTACACCAGATGTACTTCCTTTCCTAGTACTTTGTTTCAGGTGCCAAAAAACTGTTGATACAAAGTAAATTGCTAGATTGACAGTACATCTGAAGGATGGGTATGATAAATGTTCATCTTATAATAAAGATATTCTTAGCATTTATATTAACAGCTAAAATGTGTTTAAGAGATATGGAAGAAGACATAATCCCTGCCCAAAGGATATTTATTATCTAAACCCTATGACTGTGGTAGGCAATATGACAGACAAGCAGATCAAAAGTGATTTCTATAGAGCTTTAAATCCCTGAGCCATGGAAGGGTGGGAGTCTATGTTCATACTCTCTTATCATTTCTGATTCCTAACCGAGCTGTGGCTTCCTAAAGCAGAGAATGTAAAATTTAACTAATTACTGTATCCAGCATCATAAAATTTTGCTACATTATTTTGTGACACTGCTCCAAATCTTTCCTGAACACATTTTACATCAGAAGACTTTCTCTTTTGTGAGGCTGAAAGGATGCAAAAAGAATGGAAGTGTTCTTCAGTGGAGCACAGAGTTTCATGGGATTTGACTCTGTTGCTTATATACAAATGTCTGGTATCATGGTGGGTCCCCAAAAGTATCTACAATATCTACACAGTATGACATAGGTCCTTCAGTAGAACTGGGCCCTTCTGGAATGACAGGTGAGATACCTACGTCATCCCTAAAGGCACTGTAAATCTGCATTTGGGGAACAGAACCAAGACCATGGGTTGGGGATTCAGTTGAGACGAGGACAGATACATTTAGAAGTCTAGGTATGAGCTAGGTGAAAAACTCCAGTTGTAGTCAATTGAGTTTTAGTCCTGTAGTAGTGGGGCCTAAAGACCCATCCTGAAATCATCCTGAGATAGTTGCAGAGGGTGAAACTGAGTTGTTTGAGCATAGGCAATTGTTGCCGTTTGAACCAGCCTCAAGTATTTGCATCTTCACAGGACATATTCTACCCATGGAAGACCCTGTCATGTCACTGGAAGCCCACATTTACACAGCTGAATCCAGCTCAGTGGCTTGTCAGCTGAATTGTTCTGTGCTGGGTGCTTAGGTCAGGTGTGCCTTTAGGCACTTTTGTATAGATGTCCACAGCAGCTGATTTCATAACTACAGAATTGGTGTGCTTGATGTATTTTCCAGACCTCTTTTTTTGTACCATGCCTATGGCTGTCTCAGCCACACCTTTAAACATCTCTGGTACCTGCCGTCCTCCCATGTGCTCACAGCACTAGGTGCCGATATTACTGTGGGGTATTTGGCTGAACTTCAATTCGGGGAAAGAATTATCAAGAACTGCTCCACAGATATGATTTCAATTGTCCAGACATAAGTAAAACACTTGATCTTGAGCCACTAAGAAGTTCCAAGGAACTCTAGGAAATAGAATACAGTTAATTGCAATGGTAGAGAAAAGGATGTGAAGGCTTATCATGTGATTACAGTCTTATACTAGGATATAAGTGCCTAAAACAGGTGAACTCCCCAGAGAGAGGAGTCTGCTATAGTAACAGGCCTCCAAGTCTAAACTTCATCAAATCTGGGCAGAAGCAACTAGTTGAGATGCTATTGCTGGTAATCACCACTTTGTCTCGAGTTTTCCCAAAAGGACAGGCAGCCACCTTGCAGTTGCCAAACTCTTGATATTTTTAAGAATTGACAAATATTGGTAAGGGGCAAAAGTAGGACTGGTGAGAATGATATCTGAATACTTATATATTAAAAGCACCATGAAAACTAAAAGCTTATATGAGTGGAAGACTGCTAAGAGCTATGTAATTAATCAGTGTAAACTGCAGAGTAGCTGGAGATTGCGTGACTCATTTCACCACAGCTCCTGATTTGAACCCCAGGCTAAACTGGTGCACTCATCTATTACCTTCTGTCACTATTTTATTGTCTTGCACCTTCCCTTTCAGTCTCCTCACCTTTGTGTATGTCATCTAATCTTTTTGTAGCTGCTGCAGGTTTTTTTTGTGATACTATCCCTTATGTTTTTGCTTGTATAACGTAGCTGTGCAGCCTCCACAACAAAAATAGGATTTTAACAGGGTGTTAGTGAATATATAATTAAATTTGATTGCAAAACCATCTCCAAGAATAAGCAGTTGCTTTGTTCTGTGCTTCGTGAAGTGACTGAAAACTAGATTTAGCTGGTACCAGGCGGTTCTCAGGCTGTTTTCATTTTATTATTGTACATTCAGTAATCACTTTGCACCACAGAGGATTTAGCTAGGAAAAATCCCAATTGTTCTGATTCATCTGTCACTGTATGTTTTCATCAGAGTTTGCTCTCTGTTATGTGAACAATCCCATGTTTGAATGATCAGAAAGTCTTATCTGATAGCAAGAAGAGTTATGAAATTGTTAACTATCAAATTCTAGCTACCCATTTTTAATTTAATTTTTCTATGAAGTTAATGCTTAAATTTTACATTCAGTGGCAGTAATAATTTTCTGTGACTTTAGAAACATTGACATATCCAGTAACGTTCTTAACTGACTATTACCTAAGGTGTTTGACAATAGAAAGTAGCTTAAAAAAGTGGGGATAGCTGGGAAAATTCTCACCACACTCAAACTATGGTAAAGTGTACAATAAACATAGAAGCTTGACACTTATGTTGCTTAGTAACTATCTTGAGGCAAAAGCTGAAAAAAGGTTATCAGGGGGTTTCCCTTCATTTAAGAAGTGAAGGCAATCCAACTGCGTTATACCTCTGATACATGATGCTACATACTGCTATGAACGTGGTAAACCTCTTAGCTACTTCAGGGGAACATCACCAGAATACTACCCTCAGTGCTTTTCCAAAAGAATAACCTGCTGTGCTTTTATCTTGATTTCTTTTGTATACAGAATGAAATTGAGATATTGAAAGCTGAAAATGATCGTTTAAAAGCAGAGACTGGAAATACTGGAAAGCCTGCCCGGCCATCATCAGAGTCATCAAGCAGCACATCATCTTCTTCATCACGGCAGTCACTGGGACTTTCTCTGAACAATTTAAACATCACAGAATCTGTTACATCAGGTACATACTTTGAGCACATGCATGCCTCAGCAATTAGTAAGAATTTATTGTTTTCACCCTGTAAATGAGCCATATATGAGAAGCATGCATGAAAATTAAAATGCCTCATATCACTCAGGTTGACATCAGATATGCATTCAGTAATGGAGATGAAGAAGAATGCTGGTGGTCATGTCTTAAAAATGTAGCTTTTAGAAGCCTCTGAATATTAGTAACAGACTTCATTATGTTTGCTTAGTTCCCAGATATTATACTCTGTACCTACCTAGTTTACAGTACTCTTTAGTCATCTAGTTTACAATTTATTTGAAAAGGAATATCTGTTGAAGTATGCTCGACAACTGTATAAGTATATTCTCTTGCCCCTATGGGATAAATATTAGTAGAGTATGTGAAACTTTCTTCTTTGGACTTACAGATCTTTGATCATTCAGTTAGCTCCCTTCATATTTGCAGCTGAGGCAGCAGGTGGTCTCAGTTACCTTTATCCTTTACATTTTTTTAATTTGGTATAGCTAGTTAGCCTATATAGGATCAAATCCCCATTTATCACAGGAGCCAAACCCCACCTGCCTTATTAGGCACTCTCCTTGACTTCAGTGAATGAGAGAAAGCAAGCAGAACTTTGGTCCACATCCTGAACAGTAACATTTGATTATTTTCCATGCCATGGAGTTTATGATAATAAGACTTCTACACTTGTTTTGATAATGTAGCCAAGAAACAGAAGTGCTGTCTCTAACATTAGAACCAGGGGCAGAGCAGGAGCAAAGCAGTTCTCATTATCATAGATGCCACAGAAAGTATAATGCAGTCTCTGAAAGCAATAAAAATGTGGCTAATAATTGTAGAAAGAGTCTAGGCAAGAATACAGCTGGGGACGTGCCAAACTGACTGACTAAATTTGGATTGGCAGTTAGTCATATTATCTTGCCAGTCATTGATTACACAGATATTTGAGCTTTTTTTCCTGGTTAATATCAGATTTTTAATGAAAATTGGTATGTTTTTTATTTACATTCCAGCTTTTTGCAAGGTTTAACTTTCAGCATGGAGGAGCCTGAACTGGGCCTCAACATACAATGAAGTATTGCAAAAAGCAGGGAGAAAAAATTTAACTGTGGCTTCTGGTCACAGATCCACACACATTAAAAAGTTAAAAAACAGAATCAATCCAGAACAGAATTTTTTTCAATATGGTGATTGTAGAATGTCTTTCACCAGTAGCTGCCATTAGCACTTTACCACTTGGCACTAACTCTATCTAGATACAGGAATAAAGATGTAGGAAGAGGGGTATGAGGAGTTTGGAAAAGAGGAGGAGGAACCGGATGAGAATATGATGGATAAGGAGGAACAGGGAAAGAATAAGGGAAGGTGAAAGACAAGATAAAGAATGAAGATGAAAATCAGAGAGAAGTGTTTAGAAAAAGAATAGAAAAAATCAAAACTGGAAGAAAAAGAGGAAAGGGAAGAGGAAAAGGGGAAAAGGAACAAGAGAAGAAACAGGAAGAAGAACAGGATGACTGGGAGAAGTGATTGGACTCAATGGTCTTAAGGGTCTTTTCCAACCTAAATGATTCCATTTTTCCATAAGCTTTCCATAATTTTCTATGTTATTGTTCTAACTGTTTTCCTAGCATGCAAAGTAATTACTTTTGGTTATAAGAAATTAGAGAAATGAGGATGCCTAATGAGAAGTGGAGGATTTCATTTGATTATGAATCTGAATTTTTGATCATTGTGATTATCATTTTTGAGAACTTGGAAAGGTGACAACTTTCTACCAAGTTTTGTGGGATATCTGTGGCAGCTGGATTGAACAAAATTCCATCAGATATGGAGAGGCTAATCATGCTGAGGACTAAGCTGAGACAATTGGGGGCTTTGGCTCTTCATATTAAAAAAATTGCACTTTCTGGGAGACCAGTGTCTCCAAATGACCATGGTCATCTGCAAATGACCAAAGCTATTCATTTTCACTTCCTAAGGGTATGATGATATCCTCCAGATAGGTTGAGCACCAAGGGGCTCAGTGGTTATAGACACCCATATTTCAGTAAATCACTGGAGTAAGAGCAGCAAACAAGGACTAGTACACGACAGGTCCAGAGTGCTAAAGCTCAGACAATAAGTGAACTACAGTTACCATAGTGTGCCTAAGGAGACTTAGCAGGGGCTAATTAAAACAGCTGGTACAACTAGAGCCCCTTGCACATTTTCTCAGCCCCTGTGTCAGTGAGAGTTTATAAAAAGTGGATTTTTTTTCTCTAGCCACAGTGATTCCTCATTCCTAAAGACTTAGAGAAGAATGTATTTAAAGGCTACATTAGGGTTATTTAGAGATTGAAAATTTCAGAGGGGGATCAGTTATACCGTAAATTGCCCTCCGACAATTATCAAAACTCTTAAATTTTGTGAAATATGCCAAAACACAAGACAATTGAAGTGAAACATTCAGTGTTGGTGGCACAGAAAAACTGTCTGCCTGGAAAAAAACAAGCATTAATTTATTTAAGCTCACAAAAAAAAAAGACCTCTTCATCTGACCAACTTAAAAGAAACCCCTGCAGAATCTGGGTGTAAGTTACCAAACTTTTTACATGAAAAGTTATTTTTAATATATTCGTTGAAATCATCTCCATAAGTCTTCTTTGGTTTTCCTTTGAACAAGCGACTGAATCTTACTGGCATCTCATTTAATTTGGATGAAATCTGACCCTGTGCAGACTATGTCATGAAGTCGATGATTTTCTTCAATCACCACAATAAGAATGAACAGGATTTAGGGTAGTGGATTACTGTGCTGACCTTTGAAGAAAATGCAAATCCATAATCTCTCCTAATTTGATAGTTAGCTTAAATGTCTGACAGTAAAATCCCTGAGAGAACTTCTAGAGGAAGACAGCAGTTTTATCACTTGCAATAAAGCTGCAGGCTCAGCTTTTAGTAAAAAATACATAAAAATACATACTTCTGCTTTCTCATTTTAGGAGTTAGTGAAGAGGTAGTAACAGAGGTGCAGAGCAGATCAAAATCACTCTTTACCTCCAAGAAAGATTAAGCCTTTCCTTAGCAGAAAGGCTAAATACAGAGTCCCATATTCTGGAGGCATCCAAAGTGGTTTTCTAATGGATACTGTTTGTAAGCCTGTATTGTGAAGGTAAAAAAGACTCTATCCATGCCATATGTATTGAAGATAAAGAAATCATCTGGAAAGAGAAATTAAATGCTATTTTATTTAACAGCAAACATATCAATGCAAGGATTTCTTGTTTTCTCTCCTTATAACATTTTAAAGGGCACAATGAGTGCCCAAAGATATAACCTTAATTTAGTTTTTAAACATTACTTTGGGAACATATGGTAATTTTGAAAAAGTTCCAAGAAGGAAAGCAAAGACAAGACTATAATGTAAGTTTTTATTTATTTATAGGTTCCCTCTTCATTTCTACATGATTAGAATTCCTAATATTTCTTCAAAAAATGACAACTTGTAATGGTTTTCTCATCTCTAACAGAAATGGTGAATTAGGAATAAGTACAGACTAAGATGATTGCAAGATGTTGTCACGGCAGTCTTTCTTTTGAACCAAGTCATGGAAGCCTATCTTTTTAACCAAAAAATCCTTTGGACAAATATTGAACTGATGATGTGAACATAACTGATGTCATTTTTCAGACTGCTCACTTCCCTTCTTTTACTGTAGATATTTTGTTGGATGATGTCACTGATGGAGCGCTCCACAAAGGTCACAGTGTGAAAATTTTAGTCACTATAAACAAGGGCTATAGTCGAGCCAAGGTAAGTGCATTACCCAGAGGTCTAGATGCAAAATTATATCTCTAGCAAATGCTGGAATATAGGAACTCAACTTTTTTCAGTATTTTAAGCCCAGGAACTGAAGGGAACTATCCTATAGGTAACATCTCTCTTCTCCATCATCCATGCTCAATACAGTTAGGCATTCCCCATAGACTAATGTCCTATGGCCTCTTTCTGCCTTTTTGGTAGCTTAGACAATACCAATTATCAGTTTAATTAGTAGTGCGATGTTCTGGGACTTACAATCCCCATTTAAAAGTCATTATAAGTCAGATCTATGCCTTGGACTCCTTTGTGTGCAACTATGATTATACTGCTGAGGTTATCAATTTGGAATTGCATTGTCATGTTTTCATGATCTGTGTTACAAAATATTATAGATGTGCAACATTTATTTATATTCATCTCTTTAAAAACACAGATATAATCAAACAGCAGAATAAGATATTGTATTTCCTTCTTTATGAAGATGTACTGAAGTAATACCATGTATACCTATTCCTGGAGCAGAGATTATTAGCGACATCACATTCTAAATAATATTCTTTTTTTGTTGTTGTTAGGAAAGCTATGAATCTTCATAGAAAACTAATTAGCCCAATTTTTAGTCCAATTTCCAAAAATCTCTTTGCAGGATCAAAAACCACATGCATACCTGATAGGATCAATTGGAGTCAGTGGAAAAACAAAATGGGATGTCTTAGATGGTGTAATCAGACGTCTCTTTAAGGTGAGACACTGAAAAATTAACTTAAGTATTATTACAATTTTCTTTTTAACTTTAGAAAATTTCTGTATTCTTTGGGTTGTCTTGTCAAGTCTTTGGTTTGGTTTCTTATGCATAGCTAACACTACTATTAAGCTTCATTCTTAATGTTACTGTTCTTTTTTTATGTCTGTAGGGAGTTTTCCAAAATGTTTTCATTCAAAAAACATTTTTATGTCTTATATTTTCATATAATTTCAGGAATATATTTTCCGAGTGGACCCGACTACTAGCCTGGGCTTAAGCTCTGACTGCATTGCTAGCTATTGTATAGGGGATGTAGTTAGAGCCCATAGCCTAGAAGTGCCTGAACTGCTACCTTGTGGATATCTGGTTGGAGATAATAACATCATCACTGTGAACCTGAAAGGTAAAACCTCAAGAATATTTTTGCAGATACTGTAGAATTCTTCACTGCAATTCCCCATCCTTTCACAATTATTTTTCTTACACCTGACCTTTCTGTATTTTGTCTCCAGTTCCACATAAACTCTCTGTAAGACATTGTATAATACCTAACGCAGTGTGGCCTTTTGAGGGAAATCTAAGAATATCTCTGTCCTTCCCTGCCTCCCTGCTGAATCACAAAAAAGTACAGATTTCTAAATAGTGGCAAAAAAACTAACACCAAAACAGAGATGGTGATGAGAAATATTTATGCTTTATCCCTTTCCACAGGAAAAATTCCATACATTTCAAAAGCTCTAGGGATTTGCTATTGGAGGGAAGGGGGGGGCCTTCAGAGAACTTTACATACACTGATGTGACAACTGGTAATGCTTGTGGCTGTCACTTTAACCTTTTCTTTGTCATGGCTGCCTGTAGTGTCTGGAGCATATATCTTTGCCTCACTGAGCCTTCGCTTTACATTTACTTTGATTTCATCTCTTCCACTCATCTCATCTCCCTACTACTGTTTAATTTTCTGGTGCTGTGGAAGGATGTCAGTATTTCCACAGTAAGTGGAGGTCCTTGATAGGGATTTGATTTAGGCAGAAGTATCTTACCTTGATTTCAGCATAGCACTGATGCCATCAGGTGCCAGGTCAAATACCTAGCTTAGCAAGGATGAAGACAGACCATTTTTCTTGTCTTTTGTTCCCAGGAGTGGAAGAAAACAGTTTGGACAGTTTTGTGTTTGACACATTAATTCCTAAGCCAATTACCCAACGGTACTTTAATTTACTGATGGAGCATCGCAGAATTATTCTGTCGGGACCCAGTGGCACAGGAAAGACCTATTTAGCTAACAGGCTGGCTGAATATATTATAACCAAATCTGGCAGGAAAAAAACTGAGGATGCAATTGCAACTTTTAACGTAGATCACAAGTCAAGCAAGGTAAGTTACAGTCAAAAAGATAATCTATTGCCCAATTTGTAGTGACGATGCAGAGCAGATTCTATTAATTGGAGTACTCTTTTGCTGCTCAGTTAGCATTTTTCCTTCAAGAATTCAGTTTCCAGTCCCACTGGTGTACAGGGACCAGATCTTTCTGTTCTAAACAAACCTTTGAAGTACTGTGAAGGAAGTCTCAATTCCTGTGAAGGAAGTCTCAAGTCCTGTGAAGGAAGTCTCAATTTTCCCTGTCTCAAGGAAACACACTTTAAGGGGAGATGCAGAGTCAAATTCCTATTAATTTAATATAAATTAAATTTTTGGAGTGTCTGTAATTCCTTTTTTAGAAGGTTCACTATATAGTAATACTAGTGTAACATGCTTTTTCGTGAAGATAACATCAGCTTTTGTAAGCAAAGATTTCAAAATGGGGATTTTGAATTATTGTGTTGGGTTCAGCTTCTTAATCAGCACTGGATAAGTACAACTGTTGTGGTTTCTATCAGGAAGCTGACCATACTGAAATTGCCTTACACACTGTGTCACATTCACAGTGATTTACATAGCTTAGAATATCAGGCTTCCAGCATAACTACTGTGCTAGCCACAGATAATACTATTCACTTGCTGTCCTGAATTGGGTATACTCCTGACATGGTACCAAGGGAAAAGAAAATGAAGGGGTTTGACAAGAGCTTTCTGATTTGTACAGAACATAATGAATGCTAGCATAATATAAGAAGGAAGAACATACAGATCCCAAAGGGGCAAGAGGACCATTCCAGTAAAAATAACCGCTTTTCACTGTCTTTATGCAAAGGATTTGTGACGCCATTTACTTTGGCAGGGGAAGTGTTTATGTTTTATTGTTGTACTATACACATCTATAAAGAAAATTGTCCTACAAAAGAGCAAGCTTTTGGATTTTTGGTAAACAGCTTGGTCTATGTCTTTTGGAGTTTGGCTGTTGTTTTTTGGTTTGGTTTGGTTCCCCTCCCCATTTTCCTTTGTTTCTATCCACATTTATTTAGAAGTTTTGATTTTCTAGTAAAAAGAAAGAAAAAAGCAACATTGTCAAATACCGAATGCGTTTGTATAATACAGATGGTGCCATTCCATGGAAGAAACCCATAATGTTCCCCTAGAGACACCTGATCATAAAGAGGCAAAGAAAAATCTTTCTTGGAATAAAAAAGGATTGCATGTTCCCATAAAAGAAGAAAAGATTCTGCTATCCCTGATCCAGAAAGTAAAATGACAATAGGAACTTTGTTCATAATACTGAGCATTTCCAACCCTGACAAAATTAGATACCTCTAGAGATACAGCTGTAAAATTCGACTAGCCCAGATCTTCAAGGGCAAGAAAGTGTTGACAAAAATATTAAATGTTTTGATTATAAAACCCTCTCTTTTCCTCCAGTACTAAACAGCAACCAGACAGCTGACAGGAAAAAAGAATTTATGCAACAAATCTTATATTGGGGTGGGATATAGCATTCCCAAAAGGGCAGGTAGATTTTCAGTGGGAGTGGTGAAAGGAGGTATCTGAAGGAGCAGTTTAATACTCCTAGATTGTGTGATAGTTTGGTGGGGTTTTTCGATATATAAATGTGGCATTCATAAGAATGAAGGTCTAAAAATTAATGTATCTCAGCCCATTGCAAATGGCCTATTTATTGCAACTTATTTTCCTCTGGAGATATTTTACCAGCAAATTTCTAAGGAATGTATCCACCAACTCAGAATGCTTCAGTCACTTACCTTATATTTAGTACCTTTTTTTTTTACCTATGTGGTTTCAGTGTTGCCCTGTCTAAGCAGCGTCTTCCTGCATGTGCAGATCCAGCTGAATAATCCACAGAAGGGAAATTCTTTAGCAGTTATTTTATCTAAATTTTTTTTTCCACTAAAATTACATCTGTGATCTAATCGGATTAATGTTTTCTTGGTGTTTTGTTTTGTTTGTTTCTGTGTTTGTTTGGTTGTTGTTGTGGTGGGGGGTTTTTGTTAATTCTGCTGAAGGATCTGCGACAATACCTAGCAAACCTTGCTGAGCAATGCAGTGCTGACAACAATGGTGCTGACCTCCCTGTCGTCATAATTCTTGATAACCTCCACCACATCAGTTCACTAAGTGACATCTTCAATGGTTTCCTCAACTGTAAATATAATAAATGGTAGGTAGTAGCTCTTCTCTCTCCTTTCACACACATTTTGCAACTAAAACAGTAAAAGCTCTTTGTTATTTTCCAAAATAAAATGTCCCATTGGAAACTTAGGACTCCCAGCCCTTATGTGCTTCAATAATTTTAACCCTCTTCAGCAAAGTACTTAGTTGTCTGCTTCACTTCATTTACATGACTCCTATGCTTCTCAGTGAGATGTAAATTTAACACAAAATTTAAGTAAGTACTTAAGCATTTGACTTATCCTTTGCACCCTGTCAGATTACACAAGCTCGTTAGTACCATGAGGACATCTTATGGTAGAATAAGAATTACACTTTGTAATAGTGGAATCTGGGATAAATCATGACATGCAGAAGCAGCTGTATATCTAGCAGACTTGCCCTTCCCACAGTTTATAGCAGTGCAGAAGTATGGAGTTTGCTGACTCCTTTATTCTCAAGCAAGACTAAAAATACTGTTTTCTGGAACTTGTACTAGCCTACAACATTGGTTATTTCTGCTGTAAAAGTGCCATCATAGGGACTTCCCTTCATAAAATCAGGGTGTGCCATGTCTTACTCATGAGATTCGTTGGCTTCTGAAATTAAAACACTAAGGTCTACTGCAAAATTATGAATTACATTAAGACATGTTTGCTTATTTATTTCTTTATTATGGATGAATACTAGGAAACTAAAAATGCGCAGAGAGGGAAATCATACAAGAATAAACATTTTTTAAAGGACTCCTCAGAAATATTTTAAATCTAAGTCTATAATACATCCAGAGACTCTCTTGAAATTGGCCTAGTGCAGATAAGAAGAATAAATATTCTCCAAATATTTGAATGAATTCTCCCTCAAAAAAAATCCTACTGCTTTTCTCTTTTCAGTCCCTATATTATTGGAACTATGAACCAGGGAGTTTCTTCTTCACCAAATCTGGAGCTGCATCACAATTTCAGGTATGTTCACCCTGTATGTACTGTGGCCGTGTTTGCACAGCTCCCTGCTTCTAAGCCCTTCTTTGATAAATATTGATCTTGTGTCTCACCACAGCAAAGTATTTTAGTTTCAATGTTTCTCCTCTGTTCATGGGTTTCTGAATGGTGTTGGGGAATGGTGAAAGAAATAAGATACTGTCTGGCACCTCTAGCAAGTTGCTGAAGATGATTGCATTCCTGCATTTCATTTGTCTTCAGCAGTGTCTTGAATTCCTGCTGGAACCCGAAATGGCTGTGTTGAAGTAGTAAGCAATAATGAGGTTTATTGGAGCAGTTTTATACTTGCTGACTAATGAGACTCAGAAGCTTATGGCATTACTTTCATATATATGTTTAAGAGGAAATAATGTATTTGCTGTTTATCACTGCTTGACATTTATCTCTTCTACCCAGGTGGGTGCTGTGTGCTAATCACACAGAGCCTGTTAAAGGTTTCTTAGGCAGATATCTGAGAAGGAAACTGATTGAAACTGAAATAGAAAAGAACATACGCAATAATGAGCTCATGAAAATCATTGACTGGATCCCCAAAACATGGCATCATCTCAACAGCTTCCTAGAAACGCACAGCTCTTCAGATGTAACCATTGGTGAGTCCATTGGTGGAATTCTTGGAAATAAGGATGCAAGCTGAACATTTTAGGGATTTGTGAAGGATATATTGTTCTTTTAAAAGTTGTCATCTCTCAATGGGAAGTACAACATAGGTGTGGAGAATTCGTCTAGTTGTCAGCAAAACTGACGCAAGAAAGAAAATTTAATGAGAGAGTTTGTATTTCCTGGTATTTCTTCCTTCATTGCTAAACACTTTCAAGTAAACCATTACAATTTTAAAAGATTTTTTTAATAAAATTACCTCAATAGCAACTTTCTTAAGCTTAATTTTTTCTTCTGCTTTCACACTGCAGTATAATTACAGCAATAAAAACCCTTGGACTTGGTGTCTTTTAATGGAATAACTATGTTAACAAAGAAGTCAACCTTTTATATAGCTTTCCATAAAACTTGTAAGTGTTCATTGGGTCCTAAAATTAGATAAAGGGATACTAGTTCATTTTTAATAACAGGAGACTGATAGCTTCTTTACTGTAGTTCTGTATTAGTATTCTCTTCTCTTGAGTTTGCTCCAATAGTATTATTTTAATTCTGCAAAGATTGTCTTTAATGTGTGTTCCACAGTTCCACCTTTTTTAATACACAATTTGACTTCTCAGGTCCCCGTCTCTTCCTCCCTTGCCCTATGGATGTTGATGGCTCCAGAGTGTGGTTCACAGACCTCTGGAACTATTCCCTGGTACCATATCTTCTGGAAGCTGTGAGAGAAGGTCTTCAGGTATGTCATTTGTTTCCTAGAAAATTTTTGAAATTCTTCTCATAGGCTTTCTCCAAGCTACTTTAAACCATTGCATCCTGGTATGAATGCTGTTGCATTTGCAAGGAGAAAATCTTTGGAGGGATTATAGAAATCAGCTCAAATTCCTTTTAACCTGCTCTTACTCTGATGTATGATTGCTTTGTCTGCTCCAGCACCAGTATCTTCTATTTTATGAAGTGGGTTTCTCCTCTGTGACTGGAAGAAGGTGGGCTTTTTTCCACTACCTAAAGAGTTCATGGCAATGCTAAATACAGGTCAGATTGTCTCCCTGAGTCAAGGCAGTCTCAGCCTACCCCTGCATGGAAAGGTTGATAAGTCCTACACTGCTGCAAGAAAATAGCTTTGGTCTGTGTATTCCTCTCCCACCTACATACACACGTAGGTGCACAGGCTTGAGGAGAAAAGCTTGTGAACAGGGATATTTTCATAGAATCATAGAAAGGCTTGGGTTGCAAGGGGCCTTAAAGATTACCTAGTTCCAGCCCCCCTGGCATGGGCATTAAATCAGGTTGCTCAGAGCATCATCTTTAAACACTTCCAGGGATGGGACATCCACAACTTCTCTGGGCAACCTGTTCCAGTGCCTTACCGCCCTCTGAGTAAAGAATTTCTTCCTAACATATAATCTAAATCTCTCCTCACTTAGTAAAACTGTTTCCCCTTGTCCTATCACCATCTGCCCACATAAAAAAAACGTTGCTCTGCCTCTTCTTTATAAGCCCCTTCAAGTACTGGAAGATTGCCCTGAGAGAATAACTCTCTGGGTTATCCCAGAGGATAGATTAGGATTTCAGACAATTCCACGTATTTGGAGAAAACCTAAATCTTGACATTAATCCTTTCTTTTGTCTTCTATCTTTTTTCCCAATCTTTATTTGGCTTTCTCCCTTTTCCTTTTTTTTGTTTATGCACTGCAATTCTATGTCCTCTAGAAAGATGCTTTGTGGAAAGGCACTTTTTTCCACTCTTGGCACTGAAAGAAATTACTGTACAGTGTAGAGGGGATTGTTATGGACTAGTCAAAAACTGTGTAAGCAGCTGCAGTTTTTTTATCACCTTTTATTGACACAGTGACATCCTGATGTGACGGAGGTTTAGAATCTTGCCTGTTGAATATCTCATGCTTTCCTAAAACTGCTTATCTCTCTGAGACTTACAGAATATTTATGTGTTGTGCAGAAAACCACAAAATATTTGATAGAACAACAAAACAGTAAGATTAACAGCACTTGTTTAGACCAGCTATAAAAATGCACTGATATTCTTCATGCTCATATTTTCCCAAGTGTACAGGGTAACTGCTTAAATGAAAACTTCAATTCTGGAGCAGATGATGGCAGCATATAGAAGAAAATACGTTTGTTTAAACTGTACCAGTTTTTAGCTGCTTTTGATAACTTTCGTAGAATAACATTATTAATAATAAATAGAAATATTTTATATTATATAATTAGGTGTTCCTGGAACTAGGGATGAATAGAAACTGCCTTTCTAGCTTGGCACTTTCCAAACTCACTTGTCAGGCACAGAATTTGCAAGCCTTGCTACAGATTCCAGAAAAGATTTCTTTTCTGTTAATCTCAGATGAAGGGAAGTGCTCTCTACAGCCTGGAGTTAGCCTACTACCTCCATAAGAAACACTTCCTCTTGGCTTAGGCAGATCCCTGTTGTAGCAGCCTAGCCTCAGTGTAGGGCAGAAGGAGTCTGAGTATCTCTGTGCATAATATAGGGAATTTGGCTGCCTAACCTGAAGCTCTGTCAGCAAAGGCCTGGGAGCAGGTGTTGCAGTGATAAGCACATCTGCCTCTAGCACTAAAATCCTTCTGTGTTTTACTCCCTTCAGGAGTGCAGCCTATCTAAATCCTCCATGAGTGTATGCCCTGCCAATATGCTGTTCCGTGGATTGCATGAGACTGAGGCGGGAGAAATTACAGAAAGCTTAGTCAATGGCTCCCTATCTCAATGTGTCATTGTCACAGCTAAAGGAAATCTTTAAAGCAGCAACGAAGGGGTTCTCTGTTAACTTGTTACTTGTGAATAGCAATGTAGAGATGGCTGCATTTTAGTGAGGAGGCTACCAGACCTCCTAAAATTACAATATCCTCATTCTTACTTCCTCTATCATCCTTCCAGATTTGTAAGCATTTTGCTTTTTCATAGTAGGGAAAAATCTATTCCATGTGAAGTTCTTCTGCATTCCATTTTGCTAGGAGAAGCGAGCAATCTGTACTGACACTTCCTAATTCACTTTAAACAAAATCCAATTAATGTGAATGCTTTAGATAGGTCTGAGTTAATTTCACTGACATACCATAAGCAAATTACCTGAAGGTCTCATTTCACATTGTATCAAGAACTTGTGGCTCTCACTGTTGTCTACAAGTATCAGTAGTTATGAAGTGCTTTTCAACTTGCAGCCACTCTGTGTGTTGAAGGAGCATCAGTGCAGATGAAGTTTCCTGAATATCTTATATATATGAGTGCTGAGCACATTTGAAAGCAAAGCTCTTTCTAAGATGGTTTAGGTCTTTTTGATGATTTTTTTCCTGCTGTTGCAACTGGTACTGAAAACTCTGTAGAATACTTACCTGTTTTATATCCATAATATAGATGTACGGGAAGAGGGCACCCTGGGAGGATCCCTCCAAGTGGGTAGCTGATACCTATCCATGGAGCTCTGCATCTCAACAACATGAGTGGCCATCGCTACTTCAGTTAAGACCTGAAGATGTTGGTTATGAAGGTTATGCATCAGCAAAGGAAGGAACAACCTCTAAGCATGTTCCACAGACTGATACAGAGGGGGATCCCTTGGTAAGATTCAAACTTTTGGGAAAAGACTTTTCAGGATGTACTTTACTGTCACGTGTGAAATTGTACACTGTACAGCAAAAATCTACTGTGCACCTGTTCAAAAATGGGCTTTTAAAATGAATCCTACTATAATTTATTAAAATGTTGAAAATGAAAGTAAAATCTAACAGGAAGGCAGGTATCATAAGCATGTTAATATGTCCCTACATTGTTTGCACTTCCTATCTGCCCAGAAATGTCTTCACTATTACAATTAATTAATTAATAGATAATTATATTATTCATTATTATAATGTTTGAGCACCACTCTTCAGCAACTTATTAATCAGGTTTTATTTTAAAAACATTTTTCTGCATTGGGCAGTCCTTTGTCTGCATTCTACAAATGAAGGACCAAGATATTCACATTATCTAACTTGTCAATCATATAGAATTTAGTGGAAATGGAAATTAGGCAGCCATCCTTCCACTCCTCAGAATATTTCAAGATAGCTGATGACTGTCTTAATGTAAAAGGAATGCAAGCGTGGTGGCATTAAATGATAAGAGGTTGATTTCCCTCATTACCATGTATTGCTTTATTTAAATACGATCCCAGACTTTTGGGTTTACCATTGCCTCCTCTGATAATGGACTATTAAAGTGCACATGTTGAACTGGATAGTGTTTTCTCTACGGATTGCCTTTATCACAATTCAAAATACCATTTTAGAGAACTGTACTTCTGGAACACAGGCAGTCCTTGGAAAAGATAATTTCTCAGAGGAAAATGCTTTTAACTCTTATCAGTGCTAAAAAAATGGCTCCTCAGCTTTATTGTTTCATATTCAAAACCAGACCTTACATCCTGAGGACATGTAGAAAGTCACCTAATTTCCACCCATCTCCCAGTCCATAAGCTTTCAGATGACAATTTGACCCTGTGATTTGGGCTGCCAGTGAGTGTATTGGATGAGCCTCCAACACAGCAAACTATTAAGGTGAAAATACTTGGGCAGTGTCCCATCACCCCTGGTCCCTGCATGTTTTGATCAGCATCTGTATCTGACTAAATATCAGAAACTTGAAAGTTGTGACTGGAGGGCTTGCTCCTGCCTCCAGTGGAGTTGATGGGGAGACAGACACTGCATTTATGGAAACAAAGCATGTCATGTGCAGGCTGTATTGAACACCTATCACATGTATCCTGTATTCACAAGCATGGATACCTATTAAACCTTCAGCAAAAGCTATCTGATAGTATTAAACACTGTTGAATGCCTAAAGAAAACTTTACAGTGCAGGTTAAAACCATAGAGATGTAAGGATTTCTGAGCAAACTGGAAACAGGGGCTTAAAACGCAAACAGATAAAAATACCTTTATGGTGTTTCATTGCCTGTTTTCTGTAATGACAGCATATTTGTTTCTTGGAAAACACTAAAGCAATGTCAACGTTCCTTGCAGTCCTGAGCATGCTGGCAGAAGTGGGTCTTTTATAAATAAAATCCTGATCATTACACAGGAGTTAGCCATCAAGCATCCAAGTAGTTTTCTGGGGCTTAGTGCTGCAATTTGATGATTTTTCAGATTTCAGACACCAGTAATCCTCAAATTTAGTGGAGGTTCTACTCTCCTGGGTAGGAGGATCTGTTGCTGCTCCGCTGCTGAGGTCAGCCCATTGACAACAGATGGGACTCTTTTGTGAAGCAGTTGGCCTCAGTCTTCCCCTCTCACTCCCTCCCCATCTTTCTCTTGTAGAGGGGGTATGTTACTGTGATTGTGTTTTCAGTTGCTTTTCTAATGTAGTGTGCCTACACCATCCAAAAATTATCTGGAAGCTTGACAGTCTCCAAATATGGACCCAGATGTGCAGCTGAGATATGGCTTCCTTCCCCTGCCAGCGTTGCAGCTGCAGCCAGTCTCACCCCTCAATTAAAGAGAGTTAGCAGGCAGTTCCATTGTATCCTTCTGGCTCTTTGGACCTCTAAACTTCTTTTTAAAAACCAGAAGGCAATGAAAAGAGTGGCAGTAGGAGCTGCTAACACCCTGCCCTTTCTGAAATCCTTTTGTATCATCCCTCAGCTAGATGTCAGCACACCTCAAACAGCAAGGGAGCTTAATTAAATTTTAACACAGTCACTACAGTATTAAATGAGATGAGATTATGTAAACATTGCTTTCTTTTTTCAGATGAATATGCTAATGAGGCTTCAAGAGGCAGCCAACTATTCGAGCGCACAAAGTTGTGACAGTGATAGCACCAGCCACCATGATGACATTTTGGATTCATCCCTTGAATCAACTCTCTGAAAGGGACAAATCTTGGTGGAGGATTATGGTAAAATCTGTTTCCACGAGACCACTGCCAGTATTAAAGCAGCATGCCAAGGTCCCTGAGTGAGAATGGTGTGTTGTAGGTAGGCAGGAGACCTAATTCTGCAAAGTCAGGAAGAAAAATTGAAGTGGAAAGCTTGAATTAGTTTAATTTCAAGGCATTTCAATACATATGGAGCCAAGTGAGACTCCATTTGTCAACTGGAAAGTGCCCTAGACCAAGGGCATCTAAGCAGATTGCACACGTGTTAGCCAAACTGGATTTTTTTTTCCCTTTTCCTCTTTCTCTCTCTGTCTCTGTTTCTCTGTACAAGTTTGCAGTGAAACTTCTTTGGTTTTTTTCTCTTAGTTTATTCTGAGGCACTGCATGAATAATGCAGTCTTCTAATTCTCTTCTAACCTCTGTTGTGCCACATGGTGCTGGTCACAGGACGGCAGCGGTGTTTGTGTTATACACTACTGCCCATTCCAAAACGAGTCAAAGATGATAGTAACTCAGAAAGCACAAACAGTATTGTGCAATCACCAGAAAACATGACTGTGATATGCTGGATAAGTGCCAATTTAATTCTAACTGCCATGGTCATGGTGATGCGCTCCATCAAGTTT
Source organism: Manacus vitellinus (assembly GCF_001715985.3). Taxonomy (NCBI): domain Eukaryota; kingdom Metazoa; phylum Chordata; class Aves; order Passeriformes; family Pipridae; genus Manacus; species Manacus vitellinus. Next base: position 28,638,393 of record NW_021940682.1, on the reverse strand, counting down.
TTAGTACACGAGTCACAGATTTTATAAAGTTCTTTTTACCACAAGGGTCTTTTTTAACCACCTGCCCACTCCTTAACAACAGTTTTATACCAATTATTAACCAACACTGATAAAAGGCTTTTTAGGGCTTCATTTGTTTGAGCCTTTTCAGTGAAAGAAGGAACATTTCTTATGGTGCTGTCTCACTGCCTTAAAACAGATTTCTAGAACAGTTTTACAGTTTGGTTTAATTCCTAAACCATCGGTAATTTACACTGTTTTTTTCTTCATTTACTAATGAGAAAACATCAGTAACATAGTAGCCTCATACCTGTATATCATGATTTTTTAAAGTAATGGATACGAGAAAGAACAGTTGCTATATAATATTTTTATCTTGTGAATAGATTGCTCTGCCTACCCTCAGAAATACACAAGGAACCCAAACCCACTTCTACTGCCACTTAAATGCTGACAAAATCAGCTCAAATCCATTTAGTCCCATGGAATGGAATTTTTGGAGGATAGATGTTTTGAATACTTATCCAGCAGAGCTGGATACACTTGATGCAGCATGAGCACAAATATATGGGTTTTTTTTCCTTTTTCTAGTTTCAGCATGTTGTTTTGATTGCTATTGTTGTACCTGAAGAATTCAGCATAAAAGAACATTGAAGCAGTGATGTCCACTGTGGAAGAGGAAGAGTTTATACTGTAAAAGTGGGTTGGTTTTGCACAGTCTATTGGGTGGGTATTGTAAATATTGAAAAAAACAAACAAACAAACAAAAAAAGAAGCCTTGCACAAATCAAATCAAAAAACAAACAAAAAAATGTATTTTATTCTGTTGGTGTTAAGAGATGTTTCACTTGCTGAGATTTCCCGTATGTTGCAAACAAATACAAGAATGCAAACCTTAAAAGCTGTTATTACCTGGTGTGTTTGTCATGTACTTACAGTTATTATGACTATGCAGGAGCTATCAATGCTACAGTCAGCAATTTTCACTATCTATATGAAGAAAATGCATTTGGGGGGGAAAGTCTGAAAATGTTATAAGTTCACATGTCACGTCAGGCTACGAACAGATTGCATTCAGACTGCTCAGAGTAATCGGAAATGCTCTTTTACCATAAGAGGCGTGAGGTTGAAATAGGTGCACATGAACAAGAAGGTACCTAAGGGCTTTGGCATTGTGTAGACATGTACTGTACACCTCCATGGATGTCACCTTCAGGATGTGTATCTGGTGCTATTAACTCCTTGTGGCTGCCCTGTGGTCACTTGCTGTAACTCAAAGAAATCAATGCAGTTTCCAAATGGCACTCAGCTGCATCGCTGAATCTAGAGGTTCCTACACGGTGCTACTGCCCTAATAAAACTCTGAATTTATGCATGTAGGATTCAGTCAAACCAACATCATGGCCCCCAAATCTAGATCCATTTCTGATGCAAAATATTAGCTCATACACCTTGACTGACTCAAAGAACTCAAGCAAAGCTGCTCTTTCTTGTACCTGTGCTCTGAGTAAACCTGCAAATCTTTTCCTGCCATATTCAGCTCACAAACACACAATATTACATATACAAAACTTCCTGCAATACATCTCAGTGAGTCCACCTAGTTTACAACTCAGAAATTGTTTGTGAAGCATTTGTCTGTACACATTTTATATTTTGTACATTTTGATGTAACATATCATGTAAATAGACAGAAACAGTGAAATAAATCATCTGAAAATTTTTGTAGTCTTTGTAAAACCCTAATAATAAGTATTTGGTGTCATCGGACTTAACTGGATGATGTATTTTCTATTGGTTTATTGTTCCTCTAGCTTGTAAACCAGCTTGCGTATATTTTTTTGCAGGTGTGCACACTGTATCTGTCTAAATTATTACTTTGCCATTAAAGTGGAATTATTTATTGAAAACACAGTCTGGTGTCTTTGCGGTCAGGACCACTCAAGAGTTAGATGTTATTTCCAATATAAGAATAGATAAATAAAATTACAAACTGAAGGATGTGATTTTTCTGTATTCAGCAGACCTAATCTCTGTAGAAACAAAATTTAGTACTGTTTCCAGTTCCTGTGATTCAGCATGATTTTTGAATGGCTATTTCCTTGATGGGAACAGGTTGTGCTGTTCAGAAACAACTTTACAGTCTCCCCATTCTCAGGATTATTTTAAAAAACAAGTCTGTTGATTTCAGTGGTGATAAATCTGTCCAGCGCTGGTGCAGTATTATGCCTTATTTTCAAACTCAAAAGACTTAGAGGTGCTTCCTCAGCAAGTATACATCAATACTGTTTGATAGAAAACAAAGAAAGAAAGTAGAATTGTGTTAGTCACCTAATCACAGACTTTGAGGTTGAAAGAGATCATTGTGCTCCTGCAAGTTGCAGCACCTCAGCTCTAAGTCTCAGCAGCAGGCCTGTAATTTCTCCTGAAAGTGCAATCTCTGTGAAAAGACCTTTAGACATATCAATACAGAGTAGAAGATGCAGCATCTCGCAGATAATATGGGTAATTATTCACTGGGTGGTTTGCTTTTTTTTAAGGGCTTTATTTGCAGTTAGATCAAGAGAAAAATATCCCATACTGTGCTTTGTTGTGCCTTTTCCTCTTATCACAAACCAATCACAATCAAAACATCTTTTACAATTGTCTTGTTTGTCTTTTTGATAAAACAAGGAGCTTGCTCTTTCTTAGCTTTTCACGATAAGGCATGCCTTTCAGATCTCAGCATGTTTTTTGCAGGACTTTCTGACTACTTTGTGATTTATCAGAGTCCACTCTGAAGTGTGGGTATGAGAATTCCATGCAGCATTCCTGTGACGGTTTTACATTTGCTATAAACAGAGCTAATATCACCTCCCTACTCCCACTTCATATTTTCCCTGCTTAGGCTTCAGGGCTGACATTCACTTTCTAATTGCATCATCCCACTGCAAGCTCAATTATCTACCAAGACCCTGATTTCTTTTCATGTTGTATCATTTTGAAATACTTAGCCCAATACTGTCTGTATAAACTATACCCTTTCTTCCTTAGATGTGCGAGTGCAAATTTATCTGTATTAAGACAGGATATTCAAATAAGCCCACCCTACCAAAGGATTCATCTGTCTAATTTACAATTCCATCAGCTTCCATAATTTCCAAAAACTGCTAACTTTCATTTTACTTTGTCTTTCAGTTTGTAGGTAAAGGTAATAAGTTATGTTTTGTCCAGAACAGACTCCTGTTGAATCCTGGTAGGACCCTCCATGAAGATTTCTGATTTACAGCTACATTGTTTACAGCTACTCATGCCATGGGTATATTTGTATTCTAGTTAATGTGGGTGTGAATATCAGAATGTCATACAAAACCATGTGCCTGTAACATTATAGGAAGTATGTGATGAGTCACACAGCTTCTCCATCACTATATGTCTCCAAGGATGGATTAGATTAGCTTCTGTTGAAAATTACGTATGTAGAGACGATCTTACACAGAAAGAGGAATAGACTAAAGCAATCTCAGTGTGGCTTTCATATAATTCAGTGGCAAACTCAGTGTGGCTTTCATATAATTCAGTGCTGCAGTCTTTGCATCGTCCAGCTGCCATTACTTAACAGAAAATAAATGAAATTTAATTGTCCAGCTCATTCTGTGTCTACTGCCTCAGCATATCTACCTGTTAACCTTCCTCCGAAGGTGGACACCTTGGTGAACACCCAGATTCCTATGACAGGAATGGGATAGTGCAGCCTCAGAAAGAAAGCGTTTTTAGCAAAGTATTTTAAACTTTGCTCTTGCCTTCAGAACTCATTTTTTATGCTGTCATTAGCTAGCCACAGTGTTTCCCAGCATGAGCTTTTTCTTGATAACTGAATAATGTCACACAAATTAAATCCTACCACTGAGTTTGCAGTGCAAGAGTTCCAGATGCACTATCATGGGAGAAATGTAATGCTGTTAATAATACTAGTAGCAGAAAATAGAATCTGTCATGAAAGATAAATTAGCTAAGGTCCAGGCCATGTGATCTTGCCTTTCTACAGTAAACTGCATTTACTGTTCTTTGTTCAGTTGCAACCCTAAACAAATGCTAAATGATAAATAGCAATGAGTAAGCACACTGAATGAAATAAAGTCCTACCTCTAGTAACAAATTTCTTAAATGAAATAATGTTTTGCTTTTGTCAGTGTATTTACTTGTTTTGCAAGCAGTTTTCATTAAATTAGTCTAATTTAGGAAACTAAAATGCATCTTGACAATTAGATGCCAAAGCTGAAAGAAAAGGAACATGGTAACAAAAAAAGCATTTACATGGTGACACATAACCAGCACTAATGATTTTATCATGCCATAAATGGATGTCTCTGACAGAACAAAGAAGCAGACCAAATACACTGTATTTGTGTGACCAAAACCCAAGGACTTAGTGAACTAAACAGTAATTTAAATTAATGAACTGTATTTTAGGTCAGTATGCTGACTAATAGGTCGGTACACCTTAAATGTGTCCAGCTGCTCTCTGCAAGTGCAATGAAAAGACATATGCAGTCTGAAAACAGACTCTTCAGTTCAGGTAAGCTGTTCCACTAATTTAGGCTACATACAGTTTGAGAGATACTGCTTCTGTACCTCAGCTACCAGACATAATTGGGTGGCAAAATGAATAATTTAGCTCCATCATTACCACACTCTTCATATAACTGCCATGATCTTTAGTGTACTCTCTTCCTGCTTATCCAGGTCAAACTAGTGGCACTGTATTGGACTAAGGGTACAGACTCTTGATTGTGGCTGGGGAAGTCACACTGGGGGAAAATCTTGCATCTTAACTGAATTAACATTACAGGAAATACAAAACCTAAAAGCTATGAAAGAAAACCTTTTTGTCTTATTAGTAATTACTATGATTAATCTCATTATTACTTAATGTCATTGTATTACTGCTTTTGTAGCGCCAATGTGCCTCAAATACTTTATAAATACTTTTCTGGTAAAAACAAATTCTCTTTTCAATTATAAAATTATATTGCTTGTTTGAGAATTGGTTAATGTCTTGTATCAGACTACCAGCCTATTTAACAAACTACATCCACACACAGTAGATTTCATCTCTAGCCTAAGGGTCCCTGAGATCAAATAACATATTTAGTCTTACTATGTGTTCTGAGTAAGTTGCGTTCTTTATTTTCCATCCTGAATATAAGGTGAAGCATGCAAAGCACTTTCCTAATTTCGATTTCAGTGCCTGCAATTTATTCCTCCATAAACCACCATCTTCAGAGGATAAGATGGTCAACAAACTGCTGCAAGATTCATCTGAACATTGTTTGTAGCAACTGTGCAGAGTATTACACTCAAGAATTATAATGTAATTGCATGCTTAGGCACAGCATTCAGTAGTTTGCCATATTGCCAGCTGTAGTGTTCTCTGAAGCTGAATAAGACCTTCAGACCATGTTGATAACCAGAATGGAGGGAGGCCTCCTCCTTTTCTGGAGTGGGACAGCTGCTGGCAATAAAACCTAACTGCCTATTTGTAGCTGCAGGACAATAGAAGATTACTCTACTTAGAGAAAGACAGACAAGCTATAACATATGTTACAGGGCAAGGGCATGCTGGAAAAAATGGTTCATACTGAAAAAATATCACTATCATTCAGCTGTTGCCATCCCTTGCTGAGTATCAGTCAGGTAACTTTTTTAATTAACCATAGTGTTATCTTACCAGGCATCAAGATATTTGGGGTTTTCTGAACTATGCACTAATCAAAATGTAAAATATAAGGCTGAAACTTAATATATGTTTAATATGACCTTTAGAACAAATATCTATGGTTTAAAGGCTATGTTATATTGAAACTCTCGGCCTAATCATGAGGGACATACACTTATCTCCACAAAAACCTCCATGCTCAATAATACTCCATGCTCAAAAATGCTGAGTCATGTTCTTGGCCTTCCTCTGGGGGAGCAGGATAAAGAGCAAAAGGAATTTCTGGTTCATTTGCCTATTTGCATTCACACAAAAATCCTCTTGTTGCTGATTCTCTTCCCTCATTTTTGTTAGCAGAGCTGCTGAATATCAAACCAGGAAGGTCAGGAATTTTCCAACTAACAGAGTTGTCCTTTGAAGCCAAAATGGTGCACCAAATATCATAGTAAATAAACTTTGAATGTACTACAAGCAGAGAATATTTTGTCCTTGTTTCCTGCCAGCTCACCAAGCAGCTGCTTCAGAACCAGAATTACAGAGATCTGCAGCTCAGGTGAAGTTTTGTTTAGGACCCATACTGTGCAGCTTCTTGCTGCAGAGTCGGAGACAGGAATTCAGCTTCTTGCTCTGCTGGATGCTTCTGGCAGCCCTGGATGCTCCTGCTGCAGCCAGAGTGGGTAGGGGATCCTGGCATCCCTCTGATGTTGAAGAAATACCCAGCACACCACTACACTCAACTCCCATGGAGGAATATGTCCTAAAGTTGAAAATGGTGTAAAAGCTGTTAGGATATGTGGGAGAGGAGGGGACAAAGCAGGCATTACTCTGATCTGTTTCAGGCAATATGAGCAAAACCACCTATTCTTTCTAGAATGAAAGCATAGAGAATTTCTTTCTAGTGGAATTTTTTAAATAAGCTTTTACTGAAATTATTTCAAACACATACAGACCCACACAGAGGACTTTACTGTAAAGGTAATTTCTTTATGAATCCAGCTTTTTGGTGTTAATATGAGGTCCTTAACTGTCTATTTAGACTGCAGTGGCAATGGTAGCTTTGTTGAGGCAGACTTTGCAGCTTACTCTGGGAACTGCCATTCCCAAAGAAAGGAAGGAATGTGCTCAGAGAACTCCAAGCACTTGGGTTTAACCCTTTTTTTTCCTTTTTTTTCTCTTGGATCCTTTTTTAGATAAGAAAATATCTCCTGTCACCATCAGAAGGCTTTTCCCTCTCTCAGCGTTTTTTAACTCCCCTCTCTGCCCTTCTGCCTTTTAGCACATTCCTTCTTCCTCTTTTACTTTGTCGTACATGTTCCTTTTCTCACCGCTGTTCTTATTGACACTCGGTTTGGCTCCCCTTCTCTTCCTGACACATTTCAGTTGTCCATCTCCTTACTCCCCAGAAGGCTGCTGGCTGCTCAGAGCGTGCAAGGACAACATCATGTCCTTTTCTGGCTCTGAATGCCAAGCATATGCTGTCACAGCTGAGTAGTGTGCAGTGATCACAATCCAGTCAGCAACATCCCCTCCCAGTCACCGCTTGAGTGCTGGCTGTTCTGCCAGTGCCGTGGTAAGACCCATTGCAGCAGCAGGAGAGGCCAGCAGGCTCCGAGAAACCTAGTACCTTACCCCTGGCAATATGTTTGCAGTGAAAAAGCTGAATGACTTGTGAGGTCATGGCCTCTTAGTGCTCCTGTTGATTTCTCTATACCACCATCTCTGATGACTGAGGAATATTAAGTTAAAAAACAGCCTTTCACTGTTTTTGGCTCATATTTTGTAGCCTAGAGGAAGCCTCTGTGGGATGTAAAATGTGAGACATCCTAGACATTATCTAGGATACAGGATAGTGGGAACAGAGGCTCCAAAACTCTTCTTCAGCTCTCAGACTAAGTCTTTCCAAAGAAGTTTTTTCTCTTTCTTTATGACTTGCTAAAGGAAAAGGATATCTGCACTACCACTTCTGTGACCAAGAAAGGTAAATTTTCACTGTAAAAAATGGTAGAATTTCAGTTCAGTTCAGAAATTACAAGCAGAAACATCTCATCTTAAAGTGAAGCAAAATGTCATTGGCAATTTGAAAGAAAATTAGAAATAGTCATGTTACTATAGTGATATTTGTTATGTAGTCTTTAGCTCTGGGCAAACAGAGAAAACATTTTTCCATGGTTGTCACTGGAGTTATAATAATCAGATAATATTATGTAGTACTTTCTTAGTGCTTTTGAAGCATCGTCTCGAAGTACTTTACAAAGGTCAGAATAAGCATTATTGTAAAGGAGTGAATGGGAAGGACATTTCATTAACAGCAGCAGGGTGTAGATGACAATATAGCACAGCTTCATGCAAGGAAGTCTGTCTCAAGATGCTGATAATGAAGAAACCCCTGGAACTGATTGGCATTCCTACTATCACACTTTATTTTTGAGGGTGTTGTACATAATATGTAGATTTAGGTCATTTTTTGACAATGTAAAATACTTATTTCAACAACTGAAAAGTAAGATTCTGGGAACGCCTTTTAGACCCGCATAGTTGCTCCTAGAAAATAAAAAACTTTTTGTTGTCTGTGAGAACATATGCAGTCATATATCCACATATGGAGAAAGAAGAAGGAAAAAGTAATCTTGGGATTTGGGGACTTTTTAAAAAATAATTTCACAGAGCTGTTGATGTTACTTAATTTGTGAAGGAGCCTGAATTCTATTTTCAATGATGACTAAAGGCTACTTGAAAAGACTTTTTATTATCCTTAACAGTCTTTAAATTTATGGTAGTTTGTGACAGTTTTCCTTAAAATTTCTATGCTTACAATTAAAGTGAGAAGGGTAAGCATTTCACCTGAGAGTCCCAGCAGCCTTTGTGTCTTTGAATTTGAAATTTCAGCTCTCCCAAGTGGACTTGGAGGCCTCCATAGCTCAGTAGAGCGGGGATTTCCATGTGCCTTTGGGAAGCAGAGAAGACTAATCACATCATATACTGTGATCTAATGTTATATCTGCAAATGAGATTTCCAGGCAACTGCTAGACATACAGTTTTGGATCCTATATTTTTAGTTTGAAAACAGTAATCTTAGATATAACTCATTTACAGACAAGTCTAGTCCAACCAAAAGATTCCATTTCATTAGGGCACTGTTGGGCAGACATTCCAGCAGCAGCAGCAACTTCTGTACCTCTATTAAACATGTTCAGCCTAGCTGTTCTCAGGAGATGGCAGCAGTAGCATTCCTGAATTGGCTGCAATAATTTCCATTTACTTCGGGGGGCGAGAGGTGCAAAGCAATAGTTAGGTGGGAAACAACTCCTTCCTTCTGAAAAATCCTCCCTGCAGCCATGTGGAGCATTATGCTTAGAAATACAGATCTGTGCCTGTTCCATGCAATGGGAGTGATGGTTTAAGGGGTACAGATAAAGAAATGAGAGTTAGCTAGGCCTTATTTGAACATTTCATATGTAACCCAAAATAAGTGTTTCACTTTTTGAGTCAACCAAACAAAGGCACTTTTTGCAGTGCTGTGGCAGGGGAGCACCATTGCATGTCACTGTTCCCAACTCACCTACATACATCCCCTCTGTAGACACAGCAGAGGGCTAAAAAGGAAAGGTGAGAGCCCACTGACAGTGCTTGTGCTTGATGGTGAGCAGGATTTCACTTTGCCATGGGAGATACAGGGAAGGCAAGGGATAAAAGAGCAGACAGGCAATAATGTGGCAGAAGCAGGCAGGAAGCAGAGAAAGATATTTTATATTTTAATCCATATATTTTTTTTTCTGATCCTGCATTGAGAGCACCTGAGCACTTACGTACAATGACAAACATCTTTTGTGTCTCATTTGTACCATAATGCTTCCTCCATAGGGAGGAGCAGGGGCAGAATATTTTGTTTTCTGAAGGCATTTTCATTTGTTTTTCTTTAAATGCATGTGCTGCTGTGAGACTAAAGAGGTCAGAGGTGGTTCTCTGGCAGTAGTAGGTGAGGAACTCCCTCTCAGTGTGAGGCTTCTAATGGAGGATGCATGGGCAAGATCCACGTTGCTCACAGAGGTCCTTTGCACCAAATGCACAGAGATGTAGAGAACTGTCTTCCTCTCAGATGTACAGAGCAAGTTTTTTTATTATATCTTGGGCACAACTTCACTAGCATTTTGATTATACCAATGTCTTTAGTTTTCTTCTAAATTCTAGGGAAAGCTTGTATGCAGCTCGAGGAGATGTTTGCTACATATGCGGCACCCTAACTTGCAGACAAAGCTAGCTATAGCATTCCATGTTACCTGGAGTTTTCTAGGACTGTGACCTTTACACTCACACGGCCTTCATGTCACAGGGCCTTAGTCCAGCTGATAGGTGACAAAGACGACAACAATCATTGGCCTGCCTTTACGCTCTGCTGTTTGCCAGTTGTGATCCATTTTCCATTTCAGCCTGCCACTTTTCAGCAGTGCCTTGACCATATTCAAGTATGAGATGGTGTTGGTTGTAAGAGTCCAATAAAGCTAACACAATCCCAGATATGGGGGTAAAAACTGGAATACTTTATTGAACACGCAAAGTGCGTATTTAAGGGTCTTGGAGGCTTAACATGCTAATAAGGAGGCAGGGTTATGCCAAATAAGGGATTCCACAATCTATTTCCAGTAGCAGGGGTGACATAAAGGAAAAAAAGATTTACATTTCTCAGATCCAGTATTTACATTTTGGGGAAAAAGGATTTGATATTTCCAGTAAGTGTAGATTAGACTGGGGAAGGGTGGTCAGCTTTTCCTGAAATAAAGATTACACAAGGAGGGAAGAAAACAATGGGATATCTGACAGCATCATGCAAAGTCTCCCCACATCCTGCTGGGGGAGGCAGGTCAATGGATCTTGTCTGGTCTTTTAGATGGTGGGTTTTTCCCCTGCCCCTGTGGCCTGAGGCTTCCTGTTTAGTCCTAGCAGTTCCTTTTCTGCTGGTATTTGAATTTTGGACTGCAACAGTTGGTGGCAACAATCTATTGATCTGTGACAAAAGATGAGCTATATAAATTAATCAAATATGTTGCAGATGAATCCAGACCATCAGCTTATTGTTCTTGGCTAGGAAACAAAAATAAATAAAAGATTTTTTGATTACTGGCTGCTCAAAAAAACCCCCACCACCAACAACAAAAAACCAACCAACCAAAAAGAAAAACAAAGAAAAAATTAACAGAAAAAACAATAATGCTGTGCTTTTTTCCTGTTTAGCTCATCTAGGAATCCCACCTAGGGAATCAAGTTTTCCTATACTAAGATGATAACTTGTCTCAGATCCGTAATCTATCCCTCTATCCATTTCTCCCATCTTGAATAGGCTGTAGGTTGCCCTGAGCCTTGGCAGTGCCTGAGTGTCTGATCAGCATCCAAATACTGAGTGACTCTTGGAACTGCTTAAGTGTATTACCTGGGGTTAGATATTTAACACAAGTTGTTGTTATTGTTTTCTCTAACTCATCCAAGAAGCCTGGCACATTCCAAGGGTGACTACACAGCCCTCTTCTGCCTGATGCTTACAGAGGGTGGAAAGGGTAGGTTAAGGAGCTGAAGATAAGCCACGTTTGCTTCAATGTGGAAAAACAAACAGTGTGAGTTGTTTATTCATGTCCTTGGGATGCCAAGTAGCTGAATAACGAAGAAAAAGTTAGTTTCTTCAGAGAAGAACTTCTCTCCTTTTTTCCAATACTCCTAAAAAAGACAGCTACTAGGAAGGACAAGGTAGGTGACTTTTGAGGCTATAAGGTTAATATATTTTCTAAAATGATATATCTTACCCCTGTCCAGAACAGGCATGTCAAGAGCTAGACTTGACACTAGAACTGCACTGTATACATGACAGCTGAAGAACTATGATTTAAGAAAACCATAGCTACAACTGTGATATCAACTACCTATAGACCAGAAGGAACAGGAGAGCCTACAGAAGCAGAGGTAGTGTGTGGGAGCAGCAGTCTTTATCTAAAAACTAGAGAGAGTTTCTGTAGTGCCTTTCACATCACACCCTTCTGATTTCAAATAGTTAATGGTGTGGAGAGGTGAGTGGTCTCTGCTTTGTTGTTTCCAGGTGGCACAGATGGATCCTACCTGGATCTAGTTCTCTCACTGCAACTGAGAAACAGAGGTTATTAGTGGTAGAGGAAGGGTTTTGAGAGAACAGTAGAGAAACATGAAGTACTTGCTGCTACAGAACTGCTCTCAATTGTCAGGACATTTTACATTCTTTTCTGTCTTTAAAAGTGAAAACTGAGCAAGAGGACAAAATGCATCCTCTTCCCAAATAAAGACGTAAATTGTAGGATGAGGAAGCTGAGCAGGGATCAAAATGAGGGTTGTAAAACACTGAAAGAGCTTGCGCAGCTCTTTCCTGAAAGGATATGAACAGGAGCAGCCTCCTCCAACTCCTAAATTAGATGTGCTTTGAGCGAGGAGTCAGACAATGTAACCTTCAGTTCCAAGCTTAGTTATTCTGTGATTCTAATAAAGAACAATGAGAAAAGAAACAAAGTCTGTGTCCATAAAAAGTGACTTTTATTTACTAAAATGAAACATCGCATCTAACTGCAGCTGACTGAAATTCTGCTCCAGAGAGTAGAAGTGGGAGCAGCAACAACTCTTTTGTACATTGCTTTTCAAACCTCTCACTACAATCCAGCAGGAAGAACTCTCAGATAATATTCCCATCTTCTCTTCCTCTCCTCCTCTCTACTATAATCCACCATGTCTCAGGCACCCTTTTCTTCTTTACCAAATTTTCAGCTTTATTGCAAGATATACTAATTGTTCCCCATGGTCAGAGCTACTGATACTCCTTGATTATATAAAGATGTGTGACATGGATGAGTGAACTCTATAGAAATGTTCAACATTAAGAGTTTACAGTTAAATTTAGTGAGTGTAATAGACAAGAGCCTGACAGCTTTACTGACTCGTGCTCTAGTAACACTCTACATCTAGGAGAGGCAGCATCTGGGACTATCACTGTTTATTGTGGCTATTCATGACTTGGAAACAGGTTGAACTTTGAAATGACAACAGTTGTGGGTAATAACATTACTTGGATGGTAATGTCTGGAGATGGTCACCTCCAGAATATGGAGGTGATAAGATTTTCAGAGGGTGTGAAAAAAAAAAAAGGCACATAAATGACAAATGAAAAATGCCTTAGCAAAGTATTCAAGCTTTTAATAAGCACATGGAATTACTTATACACTTGCTACTTTCTCAATTAATGGTAAATATGTGGCCATCAGTGAAAAATCTCTGCATACTTCACAGTGGTGATTTAAAAGGCACATGGATTGCTTGGAGATCTGAGGAATGGAATTGAAAATAACATTGGGAGTATTATACGAATAAATACTTTACATTCAGCTGGTATGATGATGATCCTAATTCAAAAAGGATAGTAGAAGAAGAAAATTATTAGCAGCAGGTGAGTGGAGGTAAATAGCCAGGGAATTCTTGAAGAAGAAAAGATCGGCAAAAGTATCATAAGCCATTAACAGTAATAAAGCATAAAAAATAGGTTTTTTAACTTCCTGTTTCTGTACTACAACTGGGGAAGGAGGAGGACAACCAGTGAACCAAATTATGAGTTCACAGCCTGGCACTGTTGATAGGCATGATGCATTACACAAACACAGCTGGGCAAAAGATCCCAGCCACAAGAGTCCAAGGGTCAGGATAAAGAAACGACGACATGCCTGAAAAAACAAGGTTCCCAGTTGCATTAGGTCCATAAACAGTTATTATGAACTGCTGAAACATGATAGTCACAGTCCCCACATCATGAACACCAGCACTGTATATTTAGCTGAGTATTGGTCTCTATGTCCTTTTATTGGTTTTACTCTTGCTCTGGAAAGCTATGTGAGTATAGCAAAGCACAGCTTTTATACAGCCCTGGGATGCTGTCTGGCACAATAAGAAAGGCAAAGCCTGCATCTGTCCATCAGATAGATAGGTAAAGATGATCAAGTCTCCTCTTGCTGTGACATGACACTTTTGCTTTTTTGGCATGGTTTATTTAAAGGGGGGAAAAAAATGAGTTCAGTATTGAAAACATGAAGGCAGCCAGGACTAACGCCACCTGTTTTCCCCTGGTGCTTTTGTGTAGTGCTCAAATGGGTAGACTTTGGCAGCAGAAACATACATTCCGTGACACAACAGGTGGTTTTAGCCACAACCTTCACTTTGTTTAGCTGTTACCACAGAAAATCAGATTTGCTACGACTTTGTGCCTGTAATATTACAGCAGTTCATCTTAATTAGACACAAAAACTAACTTTGGACTCCCTGTTGTCCTTCTGGATAGAATGATCAGTCAGAAGTCTTATGCCCATGCTAAGTATTTGAGATTTTAGTCTACCAGTTTGTTTAGTGAGGACATGAAGATGGGCTGCAAGCAGAACCAACAGCATGCTTGCTCTGGCTTGTTAAAAATTCACAAAGAAGGGATAACAACAAAAGTGATTTAAAGGAACATGATATTAAGGAACAATTATCAGTTATTGGACCTATCTAAGCATTCTGCCCACTCTTCAAAAAAGCTTCCACTTCTCAGAAATCTCTTTCTCAAGTATGTGGTCATAAGCCACGACTATGCTATCTCTTACCTTGCTCATCAAATAAATTCCCCGAATCTTTTTCAAGAACTGTCTTTTTTACTCTGTTAAACTGTCTCATGGTTCTTCCCTGACCCAATTCAGGTTTGCAAGCCTCCATTTAAAACTCTGAGCTTTGGAACTGGACAATCTGTTCCAGGCAATGGAATCCATATCACTTTCTAAATCCATACAATTTACTCTGGTCAGTACTACCTTGTGTGTGCTACTCTTGTTCATATATTTTTAAACATATCTAGGGGGATTCATCTCACTGTTTGTCTGAGACTGAGGTCCTATGGAAGGGTCTGGAGTTATTCAGTTTGTCCCATTTATTTCTTTTAAAGTTAACAGAATTACTCATGTAGTCTAAGTTTGCTAAAAAGTTTCTATGATCAGTTTTCACACAACTATTTTAAAAAATTCTTGTATTACAAGAATTCTGCATTTTGTAAATTGCTTCTATTGAATCCCTGCTGTTTAACAAAATCCTAAATTACTCCAGGAGAGAAAGTATTTTATCTCTGTATGACATAATTATACTATTTGCTGTCTTTCCTTACTACAGAGAAATGTTCTGCCTTGTATCTATTATTACTGACAATTCTATGCTTTCTGTTGCCTCTTAGAATTTTCTTTGTTCAGACTCTGCTTTATGAAGTTATAATTAATTCATGCTTTCCTGCAAGAGGCTGCTTCTCGTTTGCCTTCCTCCTCAGTGTTCCTCTATTCCTTGCTTCTGATTCATATCATTAAAAATATCAGAAAGGTCTTGTCTTGTGAATGTGTCTGTAAGATACATATCAGAAGACAAATATTTCTAATTTATATATAAATGCAGACATATGTGTAGATACACATAGAAACAGAAATATTTTTTTTAAATATAGTATTTTATTTTCATGGGGTTTTTTATCTTGTCTCTTAACCAGATTTGTTCTGCCATTCAATGTTGTTTTCATCTAAGTAGGGGGATTACAGCTTTCAGTGTTTTTAAATTTCCAGTCATGTTACCATAGTTCTGTCGAATTACTTTTTCCAAATTATTCATTTCCTCTACTTTGAGTTTCGAGAATGCCTTGTTATTGATAATATTTTTATCCCTCATTCTGTTTGCAAAAATCCAATATAAAAAGTCATGATTGCATCTGTTCTATGTGATCACATCTACATGACCACAAAGATCATAATGAGACTCTTTCTGTGATGCCAACATATCACACATTATTGCTAGTTTCTGGCTCTGTGAGCCAAACCCTAATTGAGGCCTAATACGAAGTTCCTTTGTGCTGTCTGACCACATCGGACTTAAGACATGAACATGGAAATAAAGGATTATATTGGCAGTGTCGTGCAGAAGAAAAGCTCTCATGATAATGTGGTATTCCCTCATGATTCTCAGTCAGTAGATGTGTAAGATGGTGCATATACTCTATTATCTACTCTGGGTCTTTTTATGATCAGAATTTACACCAATTACAACTTCAAGTCTTGGAATAGGTGATATCTCACAATCCAAGACACTATGTTACCCGGATATGAGACCAGTAATTTCTGAGCCTGTCAAGCTTCTGCCCTTCAGCCCACTTAATTTGCCTAAAATTGAATCTATCGAATAGCCCTAGCATACTGGTCATGCCAGTGTTCCCATGACATCTCAGTAACACTTTTTAGGTGAAATTTATGCCCTATAGTGAGCAATTCTGATTACCTTTGTTCCTTAATCAGGTCCCTGATATTGCTTTATAAGCAATTAGAGATTTATATTTTTTTTTACTACCAATGTGTTTTCATGTCTAGATTAATTTTGTTTGCAAACTTTATTTTAGCACTTAGTTCCTCTTTTTATCTTTTTCCTTTTTTTGTTAAATACCTTCTGATTTGCTTATCTGGCCTGCCCCCTCAAAGCTCTCATTAAACTGTCATAGATTCCAGCAAAATCACATAACCCCTTTACCTTGTGAAAGGCTAACAAAATGCTCTGGTAGTAGAGAGAACATCAGTCTTATAACTATTAACTTGCAAAATAAGGCCAAAAAAAGCCCAGTCTCCCTCTTCAGGTGATAGTGAAAGATAAATGAATTCCAGGGAAATGATCTTGCTGTGTTCTACCTTCAGCCCACTTCTGAGTTTCTCTAAAACAATCTATAGACCACGAAGATGTTACTGTGCAGCACCATTAGGGCCACCACCTTTAGTGTATCCTCATTACTGAATTCACAAGCCTATTGAATCTCCAAGTACGTTAGAGGCTACTCTGTAACACAGAGGTACTCAGTCAACCTGAAATGAACTCACTTGATTACAGTCTGCAGTGGCCATAGCCCTAAAAGTGTAATTTACAGACAATGAACTTGCTTTGGCTTCTTTGCTGCTTGCTTTCCTGCCACCAAGACTCAAACAAGCCTGACCTTTTTTTTCTTCTTCCTTTTTTTTTTTTTTGGTATCAGTTCTGAAAAACAGTTTTGATACTGCAATACCTCACTGTAGACCTGTCAGTAACTGTACTTAGAGAGTGACACCTTGTGTCTCTGCCTCAGGGAGATAGCACACCATCTGCTGTCTTGTTGTCCTTTACATGATGTTCTCTCAATTCCATTTGGAGGAGAAGGCACCAAACTACATTCTGATCTGCAAACTTGTTTTAAACATTATGTCCTTGAATAATACAATAATCTAAACTGTTATTTTGGATCTTTATTTTAACCAAACACTGACAAACTGACTATTGGTTCTTGAATCCTGATTGATTTTTGACCTGAAACTTATAAAAAAAAAAGCAAACCAACAAAAAAATCCAATCCCAAACTATAAACCTTTCATCATGGCTAAGTTCAAAACAGACTGAACTCTTTTGGACAATGCTGTGTGACTTGTTTGGATGGATGGAGTCTCTTTTATGGGTGTACTTAGTTTTCCTATAGCTGAGAATGGTGCGACTGTGTCTTACTTTCCTATTTCTTTATAGTAGCTTTCCTTTCTTCTTGGCCAACTGCCATCTACAATATCATCTGCAGTTGTCATGCCTACGACCTAATGATCTAATATGTGAAATTCTTTTAATTTTCCTCTGTTTTGGCAAGACTGCAACCATTCTTCTTTATCTCCCTGTCCCAGCCCTGGTCTTCCAATTTTCATTGACTATGAGTCACAAATATCTCTCTCCTATTCCTCAGTGGCTAGCTCTTTCTCCTTTCAAACTTTGTCTTATCTTAAGCTATTTATCATCTCTACTTCTCTGTCTAATTAATCACTTTTCTGAAGCAGCCACCATTTTGAAACCTCCTGGCTTGTGGTAGGAAAAACCCCACAGGTCATCTGTTATCAGAAATAACTACTGTCGTTTATGATTTCCGAACTCCCTACTGAGTCTAGCTGCTAACCACATTTTCAAAGTAAATATTTGAAAAGATATAATAAATCTGCATGTTTTTGCATATAAACCAAAGACCTACCCAGTGTTATGAAGAATCTTCTCTGTTTTTATAATTCATCAGATGCAATATCTAAAATTAGCCAGTGGCCATTTGTGGAGGAAAAAATACTGCATTAGACAGTATTACTGAATTGTAATGTAAGGAAATTTTCAATCTCTGTGTGAAATACCATAACCTTGACAAGTCAGTATACCCCAAAACATTTTGAAGGGATTTCCAAATGAGATGAAGAGCAAACGTATTATAACTGTTAGTTTTTCAGTCTCCCTGTTTATAGCAGTAACAAGTAATGGTAACTATGGAAAACATTTTAATGATATAGACAGTTGAATACCTACCATCAGCTATTTTTATGCTGTCATAAATGGTTTCACACGATTTCCAGTTCACATAAGTTTATTTTTATATTACAACTTAAAATTAATAATCAGATGAAACAGAAAAGATTTCTTAATAAGTATATAGTTGATGGGATAAGAGTAAATCCTTGAAGACAAGAAAAAACATTTTAAAGATACTTATGAAATAATGCAATATAGTTAAACATTCAAATCACTAGAATTACAGGAAGGATAAGGTAAGGTAAGTAAATAGCAGACAGGATTTAAACTCCCTGTTACACTTCATATTGTAAAAGCATGATAGCGCTGATGTGGAATAGGACTGCCCGGGCTTACTAGCTCTGAGGATCCACGACTCATAAAATTTTAATAACCTTTATAACATGCAGCTTTTCTGAGATAAAGAGCCTGGCTGTAAAATTACAAACAGTCTTTGTGGAGTAAAGGCTAAAAATGCAGAATGGCATCTGGACTAAGATAAGCTTGAAGAAAATACACATGTTCACTCCAGAATTAATCAGGCAACAGTGTCAAAATTTTGGCTTTCAGTATAAATTAACTGGGGGAGGGGAGGAGGTTGTTGGGTTTTGATTTATGACACTCTTCACAAAACCTGATTCCTGCCAGGTCTCTCTTTGAAGTACAAGGGTGTTGCTATTAAAACGGATGTTCTATTTTAATACTCTAAACCAGCCTCTGCTTCAATTATTCATATGTATTCCATATAAATTGTACTTGAAGGACTTGCACTCTTGAAAACAGAAACTCTTTAGGATAATTTTTTAGTCTCATCCTTCATGAGATATAAATATATATATATTCATAGCTCTTTAGGGTAATATTTTAGTCCAATCCTTTATGGTACATGCATCTGCATAGCTTCAGAAGTAAGAGAACAGAAAAACAGTTGTAGCAGTGAGGACAGTAATTAGGAAAAGCTGATTTTTGAATGAGAGAGAAGCCCCTTGACCATGTGGAGGTCATACAGGAGGCAATGTCGAAGGAGATGACAGAGGAGAAGAACCAGAAGAACGGAATTTAAAAAGAGGCAGAAATACTGGTTAGGAAATTCAAAAGAACAAAGCAGCTGACAAAGGACAGATCTTCACTGAAGACGTAACCAAATTCCAGGGGAGAACCCTGTTCCACCAAGAATATGCCTGACAGCAGAGAGGGTGTAAGGGAAAGGAGGAATGAAGCTGGTGTCTGAGCCGAATCTGAACCAGAGGCTTGCGACTGAATGCAAAGTCTATTGGCAGATATCAAGTCTGCACCAGTGCTAGAAATGGTTGGCCGAATGTAAACTCTTGGGTTTGGTACCAATTCATTGCATTTCTAAGAGGGCCTGCCCCTCTCTTTCTGTCCTACAGTTTTCAGCGTCCTGAAAATCTATGTGCTGCTCTCCATTATGTAAAAAGCTTTTTTTTTTTTCCCTGTTCAGACTCTTATAGTGTGCCAGGTGGTATGGAAGGCAGAACATTGCACAAAATACCCTTTTTATATCAGGCAGCATTTAAATGGTGCTGTTCATTGAGTGTGGCCTTGTTCCCACTGAAGTCAGTGGATGCTATTGAGCAAAGTTACCACGATGATTTTTAGGCCTTATGCTTTTGAGGCACTATCCCATTATAGTCCACACCTCAAATAGCATCTTCCCCCTAACAAACAAGGAGGGATGGATGGGAGCAAGCTGCTTTCCTGGCTGTTTCCTGCTTCCCTGGCTGTTTCCTGCAGCACCATTTTATACTCACTGTCTGCCCACCCATCTGTTCAATCCCTCTTATGAAAACTGAAAACATTCCTGCTTTTTAAATGGGTGAAAAATGTCTCAAAAAAAGAAATAGGTACTGTGAGATCTCCATGAAATAACTATGAGGTTTTTCCCAATTAAAGGAAATAAAACCTGGAAACTAAGAAGATTTTTATTTGTTGAAGAATATGGTCTTTTCTGTGCATTTTGTGAAAGCAGTATGTTTTGTCAAGGTTTTATCAAAAAGCCAGTAGTCTACTCTGGTGCCACTCAGTCTCCATTTATGGATTCCTGGGCTAATATTGAAGTGTTTAGTGGAACAAAGCTGCTGGCTGCTGCTTCTGAGAGCCTTTGCCTGTAGACTGAGCGGCAGAGCTGCAACCTGAGTTCGTGGTTTGGGAATATTCCCACAAATGTTGAGAAGCCATCAGCCCTGGGGAGCACTTCACAGCCAAGATCCATATGGTGGCACCAACAGTCATTAAGTAGCTCTGGTCCTCTACAGATCTGGCTTTAGCCATAGGTAAAACTTTGGAGCTTGTGACCAGGCCTTGGCTCACAGCTACCTGGAGGATGGCAGACTGGTCTTCTCCTGACTTGGGAGACAGAAAGAAGGTGGAGCTCAAAGTGGGCAATGAGGGACAGGGAGAGCTGACATGAGGGACCCTTCCCAGAGTCCCAGGCCCCTGTAGAGGCAAACCTCAGTGGGGAGTGGTAGGGCTTGGTGATGACCCAGTCTGCTGTCTGTTTGCTGTACTGTTGGGGGCTGCCTCTCTTAAGAGGGAACCTCTCCTTGGAATGACTGAGGCCAGTGTCTTAGAAAAGTCAGCAGGTGATGGCAAGGATCCTCTCTTAGTGAGGCCATGGTCCCTCTATAAACTGAGAAAGAAGAAAGACTTTCAGGTCGGAAAGCAAGAAAGAGATTTTCTAAAGCGGCCAGATAAGGAGGTCCACTAGGAAACTCCTTGAAATGATGGAGTAAGGCTACTTGGTGTAGTGCCACAGCTTGGAGAGGCATATCGAGATGGCAAAGACTCAGCAATACTCCTTGAGCAGGGAAACAATTTGCTTGCTTTTAGATACAAGTATAAGGATCACCTTTAAGTAATCCAACTAGAAGCCTTACTGCCGGCTTCGCAAGTAGCTGGGGAATAATTTTTCTGATAATCCCAAAGAGAAAACTGTAACAGGAATTAGGTCTTGCTATGCATAGAGAGTGGCTCATTATGTTTTATAGCATTTAAGTTTTGGTTTTCTGTAATTAAATTTGTTTATTCATCAACTTTTTAGGAAGGGGAAAGAAAAGGTAGACTGAAGATTCTCCCTGTGACAGAGGGAGACTACTGCTGGGAATACCTTGGCTTGTGCACAGACGAAGACAGGTGGGGACAAAAAAGTGCATGGGTGAAAACACCCAGCTGAAAAACAGCCTCTAGAAATCCTGTAGTTCAGAACTGTATTTACCTTATTATAAAAGTAGCCAAGTTCCAAGCAATGACTGTCTCATACAGCGTCTTTATAGTATTCTAGTCTTAGATGGGAAACTACTACTAATAACAGCTGTTCATCTTTGTTAAAGAAAAAAAGGAAAAGATACTTGTTTGCTAGAGTGGGCTGGTACTGAACTTCATCTTTTCATGACTTTTTTAAAGCTAAGACAGCTCATCATCCTAACTATTTTCCATGCCGTGATTAATGCCAGCTCGTTGCATTGAAATAAAGGTTTATGAAAGAGTTTCTTCCCCATTTGAAGCCTATGGCTTAAGCTCTCATCTGAAGAAAAGGAGTCATATGCAAAACAGAAATGAATTTTAGCTGGAATTACTGAATGTGGATTCAGATTCCAATAAAAACTAAGTAACTAGGATTTGGGATATTTTTAAACATGCGTATCAAGTCAAACTGTTGACAATCTTTTCCACACAGAGAGCATCTTGCTGTACTAAAGGACAGGCTTATCAGCAAACAAGTGTGCAACAAAGACTTTGTCTTTTCCACTAGGCTTATCTCCAATTAGAAAAACAAATATTAGAAACTGCTCAGCAGCTGCACTGAGCAGGAAAAGATTTAGACAAGTTTCTGGCTGAGGGAATATTTTCTACCATAAAATTTAAAGTAGAAGAAGGTTGAGTATTTTCTCTGCTGCAAATGGTGCCAATATTAATCTTAAAAGATTAATCCAACAACAATTACTCCAATTTTGTGCCATTTATAGACTACAAGTCCCACTCTGCAATGTTTTACAGTGCTTCAGGGCAGAAGAGGGCTTGCAAGATGTGAAGTTGAATGTTGGGAACTGTGATCTATGCACAGTGCAGCTCCATATTAAAAATTATTACAAATTACCTGTTTTCTTTAGGTGGACTGCAATATTTCAGACACATTCTAACTTTCAGTTTGCCTAAAATTACAGTTTTCTGATTCTTAGTTAAAGAGAACATTCTTCTGCAATTTGACCAGTAGGCGTTTTACAAACGTGTTTGAAATAATAGTGTTTCTTAGGTAATGTGAGAATTTGTATTTCTATAAAATTAATTTATTGTTAGGGAAGCAAAAAGAGATTGAATGAGGCAGACTGTTCTTAAACTTGATGTGAGGAGCTTGTGGAATACATGGTGCATCCAAATGCATTTATTATTTTCTAAGCTCAAATGTCCCTGCGTTTCAGCCTGTGTCTATAGAAAGTGCAGCTGACCAAAAGGCACTCCAAATATCAGAACAAAGGAAAAAAAAACTGTGTGGATTTAGGGAATAGAAACCTGCTTTGCTGTTTCTGATTGGTATTCAGACACTGAAGTCAGGGTGTTCTCTATATGCCCATGCCAGGAGACCAGGCTGGTGTGTGCCAACCAGAGCAGGATGTTGGTTCCCTGGTGCTGAGGCTGCTCTTTGTGCCTCCCCTGGTCTTCCTAGACCCATATAAAACTACTGCTCATATCCAAGTCCCATATGGCTCATGTAATCTGTAGTTGTTGGAGCTCAGTAGTCATTACAGACCTGGAGGCATAGAGCTTCAGGCCCAGACTCAGGGGTGAATTATGTGCTGAGATCCTGTGTTATGTGGCTAAGACTGTATTTGCCATTGTCAGCACTGCAAGGCTGAAGCTACCATCCATCTCCAGAAGACAAAAATATACGTGCAGAAGGTGGGAAAGAAAGTCTTAATATGCACAGAGGTAAACAAACAAACAAACAAACAAAACAACAACAACAACAACAACACCAAAGATGGAAGTCTTTAAAGATTGAAGCTTCTTAGTCCCACAGCAAATAAGGAGTTTTCAAGAAGGTTTTCTTTTTTCCTCTGTTGGCAGCCACTTTGTTAGATAATTACTGTGTTCCAGCCAAATGATACTGCTAAATAGCTTCTGGAGATTGTCTGATGCTTATTAGGGCAGAGAAATTGTCCATTCTATAAGGGTTACAGACAAAATAAAAGGAAACTTCTAGCATTCTGTCTTTTCTGTTGTGCATAATTTTGGGACTTAGAAATCAGTTGGCTGGCGCGATGTGTTTTCTAGTATCTAGCATAAACGGTTACACTAGAGATGTACTTATTTTCTTCTAGAAGGGAAGGCCTCATAATTTAACTTATTAAAATGGGATTTCTCTATTAAGAATGCAGGAAAGGGAAGATGCAGTGAAGTACTTTTCTTCTAGACTAGGGGACTACACGAGCAAGTAAGGAACTAAAGTGTTTTTACTCCTTTTCACTGGTTTGCTGCTACTTATAACTGTGATAGAGGTCTTTTCCCAAGACTCTCTGAGTGGTTTTATAGGAAGCATATAGTATAAAGGAGCACAAGCCATACAGTGTGTTTACCAAGCTGAGACATGAAATTAAAATGCAAAACAGGTTGCAACTCTTTGAAACAGCTTCCTAATAACTCCACAACACAGTGGAGAGAGATAGTCCAGTATCTCTTATAAGACTGTTTTAATCAGCTGGCCCAAATACCAAAGTAAATCTCTATCAATTTGCCACCAAGCTTGTTTAAATGCAAGTAAGGCTTAGTTTGCTCGGCAGACCAATTTAGAAGACCGCAGCGTGAGGCAAATTTGTCGCTTTTTGCAGTTATGACAAAGTCTTCCAAGTCTGGTAGAGTAGCTTGGTACCCTAACAGGATGCTGACGGTCCAAGGTGTATCAGGCTTCTGATCCATCCCTGAAAGTGCATTAGGGCAGCATTTCCTTCACTGCAGCAAAGCACTGGGACCACAGTATGGATTCAGCTGATCAGGGTATACCTGAGATTTTTGTCTTCATTCAATGTCAAATCCTGAGCCCTCATATAATGCATGTCAGTGTGATCTTCCCTTATCTGGTCACATAAGGTTGCCTGAGAACATTTTTTTATAAAATGACCTGTGGTGGAACACAGTCAGTGGCTTCTTGACATGGTTTGTAGACCAAAGAGTCAGGAATTTGGTAGGGCAAAGGGTCTCACCTTCATCTTTGAATGTATTTTTCTGAAAATGGAAGGCATTTTCTTCATCTTAATGCAGAAAACCAATCAAAGTAACTTTCTTCCAAGGATAGGTTATTCAAGTTCTGATATCTAACATCAAGCTAGCTACCATTGGCTCCTTTCATAGAAACAGGTTTTTCTAGAGAGCGATTCATCTCATCGAAAGAAAGACATCTAATGTAGGTCAAATGAATTGCTCTTTAGAGGCATCTATTTTTGTGTCTTGACTGCAAAGGAAACTTGAGATGAGTAACTCTGGTGCCTGAAAGTGAAACATTAAAGCTGGGGAGAGACAAATCTCGCTTGGAACAGGGAGATAGAGAAGACCCATGGGGAGAAATGTGCTGGACATCATCAGGAGAGAGACCTCACTGGTGTAAATGCTCAGTGTATATATGATAATATTTATTTTATACTACTGTTTGACACACTAGTGGTTCCTTAATTGAGTCTTTGTGCCTCTGGCTTTATGGTGCCTGTGTTTTTTTTCTCTACGTTCTTGGATAATCCCTTTCTTTCCTGTCTAACAGTTCTTGGTTTTGCCCTCTTCCTCTCTCTTCTTTGATTAGATTTCTCCTGAACATTGTTTTCTCTCAATCTCTTGCAGACAAGGATCCTATAGGTTTCTAAGGCACAACTGCATGAGCTCACTGTTCATCCCATATTGAAGAGTATCAAGGAGTTGTAATTGCATGGAGGAGGATCTGGGGGAGTTGATTACTGTGGATGGTCCTCGGCATGTCCTGGCATTGCAGTAGTGTTTCTGGCTTCTTTTATTCCTTGTTTGACTTTGGGGTTTGTATCCCAGTTTTCTGTCAAAGGGAATTATACTAGCTTCCTGCTTCTGCAGATGGAAGTGGCTGCCTGGGAAATTGGCAGAGCCTGCACTGAACCAGGGAGAAGCCAAGTCCGTTCAGCAGAGGCAACAGAAACTGCTGCAGGCAGGATTTTTTAAGATCAGGGAATATTTAAGCAAGCCACTAGATAGATGTTACTCTCTTACTATACCACCTTCTCTGGAAGATTTTTAGGTGGTGAAACCTGTTTGCAATCTCACTTGCAAGGTCAGAGTACCTAAAGAAATTCCACATGGGTCATGGGTTTTCAGCATTCATGGCACAAACTCTAGAAACATCTTCTGCAAGGTCATCTCTCTTTTTAAAGTAATCTCTTCTAATACCCTGAGTGACTAACAATATTCTAATTGATATTCTTTGACGTAATGTGTCTGTCACCCCTACCATACTCACATATTTAGAACAAACTGGAATACAGCGTTTTCCTCCTAGAACAGCTGGGAAAAAAATTAATGAAGTAGAGAAGGTCTTACGTTCCCTGTAACACATTTGTAAAAGTGTTCTGTATAAGTCCTTGGAGAGATTAAATGGGTGATAGTTTTATTAAGTTTTAATTGATGCTGCCTCCTAACAGATAATAGTCACGAGAGAAGGAGATCCTTCTGATGTGTAAATTGATGTAATTCCACTGACCACCACTGAGCTTCACAAGCTCAAAAAATTTGAGAGTTAAATCTATGAGGTCCCCTTGAATCTTCAGAGTTCACTGTAAATAGATCCTGCTTTACTCAAGATTGGAATTAAGGAGCTATAAATCATTTGTTGTAGTGAGAGCAAATGTTTCAGCTTTTGCTTTGTCTGTTATTTCCCAGTCCATTAGTTTGTGTTTTGGTTTTTGATTGTTTTTGTTTTTTGTCTCTCTTCAGTAGCCTTTGTTTTGCTTATTAGTAAAAATTGTACTGGAAGATGTTGAAATAGAAGGAATTGCCTTAGGCATAACATAGTTTTATTATTTGTTATTAATGAAAAACAGTCTCTTATTGCTTATTTGTGCAGTATTAGCTCTCACAACTTTAGGCAGGTCAGGACCCCACTGTGCTGGATGGAGATACCATAAAAGAGAGTCCCTGAAGCAGAGGACCTAAAACTGTAGAGATAAGAAACAGCAGCTTGTTGGATCCCAAATTCATATATCTGCAGAAAGGAATTTGAGTGGTCTCAGTAAATAGCCGTGGGCTACGAGAGCTGGGGAAAAAAGCTCAGTTTAAGAAGCAAATGGGACATCACTGGTGTGGAGTGTCCTGCCCAAGCCAGAGACACCATACCCTAATGTTATCAAGCATCTGCAGAAGACCTATTGTGTTTTATTCTCCTTTTGTGTTACCTGTTCCTGCCCATGTAATTGCCCTAAGATAAAGTGGGTTTTCCTCTATGGTGTAAGTGTTAAGACCTCAAAATCTGTAAACCTTCCTCTTTACCTCATCTCTGTAAAACCCCCAATTGTAATAGGCTGAGCCCCCGATGAATATGTAAACCCCGCCATGAATACATAGTACCCCGGACTCATAAAATACCATTTTTTGTACAAATAAATGATTCCAGTTTCTCGCCTCCAGCTGGGATCCACTTAGCTTTATTGACCTCCACAGCAACTGAGGGAAACAAAAGAACAGGGAGGACATGAAAAGGTCTAGATAGGCATGAAAAACAGACTCTAATTTCTATCTGCACAATTCCTGGGTGTATTAAGCCAATCAGTAGCAATGATAATACCTCTGTTATTTGCTCTTCCAGTAAGGCTAGGCAGAACAGAATTTAAATTTCAAAGCACTGCATACTAATGTGTTTGTATTACCCACTAGCCCTTTTCTCCTGGTTTTTGAATGCTTTATCACAGGCTTTGTTTTAATTAAAGCTTTGGGATATATGGGATTATTTGGCCTGATCAAATGTGACTTAAAAGATCAGCTTCTTTCACAGCATTAAGGAAGCCAAGGCCAATCGCTTGGATTGGACCTGCAGAGCAAGACCTGTCCTCTCACCATTATTGTGTGCAAGTCAATTCTTTGCCCTTCTGACTGGTGCCAATGGATTGATAGCAGCCAGTCCAATGCCACCATAATCTCAAAGGCATCTTCCATGACTGGTATGTCACTAAAATATAGTTGCTCCTTCTGCCAAGAAATACACAGTGGTCCATGGTTTTAATGCTCCGTGGTTTTAGTGAATGCAAACAGTACACCTTTAAAAACAGTATAATAATGAAGAAATGGGTAGGACACTACATTTGCTAGATTGTTTAATTACTTAAAATCTTACTGGGAGACACTACATAACCTCAGTTTAACACTCAGGAAGATTTCTCCAGAATCTCTTCTCATTTTCACTGATCCTACCTGCTATTTCCATTATTTATATCAATAACCAACATCATTCACATAGTCATCCTTCCTGCTACCCATTTTCCTCATCATTAACCTCACAGACTTATACTCTGCATGTTTCTAGTAGAAAAATTGTTGAGGTTCTGGTCTTAAGAGGTTAGTATCTAGTCCAGAAATGTTCTGAAAGAAATAACAAGCAAGTATAAGAATTAGCATTGCAAAACATACTTGCTATTATCTGTTTGATGAACCAGAAAGTCACAAAGGAAATGTGGTACCTAGTAAATGAGAATACTAAGGCCTAAATAGGTTTAAGGCGGCAAAGAAGCAGAAGTGAACTAACTGAACTGACTGCAGCTCTATGCTTTTGCATCTCAGCTAGCAGTCACAATCAACATGATCTGTCCAAAGTGGTGCTGTACTCTGTGACATTTTAAAACTGGCCTTCCTTCCAACATTACCCTAGTCCAGTTTGCAGACAGATTACCTTCTTACACCAGGACATTAAAAACTGAACTGTGTTTCGGTGTACATCATAGTGGCAATAAAGTAGTCCTTTTATTTTTAAAATATGGCTCTACAAAATCTTTGGGGTTTTTCTATCATTATAGGTTTTTAACAGGATTGTGTATAAATGCCTATGCCTCTCATCAGTATCTTTGGTAGCAGTCAGTTCTTTATGAAATTTGTATTTACCAGTGTATAATATCTACTGATGTTAGAGCTTCAGAGGAAAGGCAGATTTCTTGGCTAAAGAGCAAGCATCTTAATTTGAAGTTTTGACACAGCTGGAGATGTATGCCAACGAGAAAGTGAAGGAAGGATGCTGTTTGTGCATAAATAACTGAGTCACCCAGACAGATATCTTCATAACGTGAATTTCTGCAAGACCAAATTTTTATTGGCTTTTTTTGCTTTGTCTATAAATCCATATTTATCTGATGCTGCAGAATCCAGTAGTCACATATTTCCAGCTTGAAAAAGCTTCACAAACTGAACTGATTTCTTTCCTGAGCTGTGCATAAGGAGGTTTGTTTCCTTCTTAGTTATTTTTAGGAATGTAAAATCATACATACTTCTGAACTGAAATTAATTGTCCTACCTCAAGATAAGCAAAGTGTTCACTTTTAGAAATACAACTATATATTTAAGCATTTAAAAATGTGACCTTTTTTCCTAGCAATAGACCAATAATTCATTTACATTTCCATTCAGCAACCTTTTTTCTCTGAGGTATCTTCAATCTTCAAGAATATTTCTAGAAATACCAGCAAATTCAAACAAAATAAATGTGTTTTGCAATATCATACCATAGGAAAAAGACAAATATAAATAAAACCCCCTACAATCCTAAAATCAGATTATCAGATCTTTAGTTTCCTCAGATTGGATAAATTTTTCATCTCTAAGGAAGGAAAAAAATCTTGCCTTAGTTCTGGGAATTGTGATACACCTTAACCTCAGATTTGATTTAGCTCTATTACCTTACAGCAGCAGGTCTTAATCTGCTGGGAAGAGGAAGGAAGCCTGGCTGGAAACAGATTTGGCGAAATATGCTAAGAAAAGTCTTATAGTTCCCCTGAATAAAGAATTACTCTGAGTACTTTCAGATTTCAAAAGTAATTCCAATTCCGTTCTCAACTTCAAATATAATGCAGTTGGACAAATCATTTGTATTTCTTATAGACAATTTGAAATGCCCCAGGAGGATTAAATCTCTATTTTAGAAGTAATTCACAAAGATAGATAATTTTCTGTTTATTTATTTACCAGTTCATTCAAATGTGACGCATCAGTATTATGAACTCTGTGTGGAGACAAGTGCTTTGAATTCTTGCTTGGATGGTAAGCACAGTCATTAACATGCCGCATTATTTGCCTGCAACAGTGGATTACAGTGAAAAATCACTGATAAGTGATGTTAGAGCAGAATTTATTATTGGAAGAACCAGGAATAGATTAGTTAGTGGATGATTTTAATAACGATAACAAAAAATTATCCCCTGAAAAGGTCTGGTAATAATGATAATAAAAATCATCCCCTCGTAAGTCCTGCGCTACTTCAGTGTTGATGTGCTTCTCGGGTATCAACTCCTGGATTACTGTTTCAAAGTGCACTTTCTGTATAGAAAGGTACACCTGTCTGTCTGCTAAATTTTATGTACAGCAATCCCCCTTCTACTTAGATACTATAAATTCTGAAGTTGCTCCCTGGAGTTTTTACAGTACCAATTCATCAGATATGTATGAGATGGGCCATATACATACTCATAAATATCCTGGGTTACATGTCAAAATCTAATGACTGATTCTACTTCCAAAATACACACTTGGGCACATGATGGTTTGACCAACAATCAAATGAAGATTACATACAGTTATTAGAAGACAAATATCATTTGGAGTCACCAGAACAAATTCCATCTTTGTTAGATTTCCTCTTTTCTTCCTGATTCTATCCTTTTTATCAGCCCATCACAGTGTAAAAGTAATGCTCCTGGACTTTCAAGCTTTATTTTTTAGCAAAGGCTAAAGAGGAAATTAGAATCTAGCCTCTTGTTTGGAGAATGATCAAGACAGGACTTCATTCTCACCTAGTTAGGTCCTCTTTTAGAGCATTTTGTCTCAGTGTTCAGGAGGTTTACTTTTGTCAATATACACTGACAAATGAAAAAGCAGGGGATTTCAGTAACTTTTCCCTGACCTTCAGAAAGGATTTAGAATATCCAATTGTCCTCAAGAAGTCAAATGAAGGCTCAGGGACAAATTCCAACACAAAAGCAGGTATATGTGTTAAGATTAAATCACTGTTGTCTCAGTGATACAAACATTAAAGCCTATATGAAAAAAAACTCTTTTAAAAAAGAAAAAATTTGAAAAAAGTTTTGGGCTGATAAAATGATACAATTCTTCTACCGACAACTGACTCCTTAACAGTTGATTTTTTGAGAGTCAAAAATTTTCAGAGAATATGTTTCCATTACGCAGTTACAAACATATACTTGCCTTTCAGCCCTTGCTGAGAGAAGGCTTGTGAGCTGTACGGCAGCTTCCCCAGTGAGAGACAGACTTCTCTTCCTCTCCAGGACCTCTGCCTAATGGAGGTATTTGTCTTCCTCTGGGGAGAGAATACCATCACTCCATTAGAAATGAAGTCAAACGATACAGTCTTGGCATTTTAGAGTGTGAGTAATGTTAATGGTAACGGTTGCCACATGTGGGCTTTTCCTGAGGCAGTAACCCTACTGGATATGGGAAATTCTCTAGGAGTATATTCTTCCCCTTTAATTGTAAAACAAACAGTGAATTAAACGGTTTCATGCTGTGCACTGAAATTGTAGGATTTGTACTGTTAAATCATAAAAGTCTTACTTTCAGCAGGGAACATGGTGCAGTCACATGCTGCTGGAGACCTGAACTGCTGGCAGATAAGGATGCTGATGGTGTCCAGGAGGTAGACTCACAGGAGCTCTGCCTTAAGGTCTTGTTCCAAAGTGTGTGGATGCTGGCTGCGCTTTCTGTACTGGTTGCACTGGACCCTCTTCTGCAATGGCAATTTTAAAGTGACATCAGGGATGAATAAACAAGTAGTCCTAACAGTGTGAAGTCTTGCCATTACTATACTTAATGAGGGAATCTGCATGCAAAGTACCTGCATGTGTCTAACCAGTAAATCTTTTTCTCCTCCTCCAAGGGAAGCTCAGCTCTGGAGCAGGGGAAGCAATGCAAGCCGTGGCACTCAGCTCCTATTTTCTTTCTCTTTCCTTTGTTATTTTTTTTCTTTTTCTTTTTTCTTTTTTTTTACTTTAGGCCAAGGAATTGTTAAATGGCATGTACCTTGAACACAGCACATTTATAGAACAGTGACCTTAAGATCTTTAAATTATTACATTGTCTAATATGAAGGAAAAGAATACCAATGATCAGAGGAAATGTCAGCGGTATTTTTAATGAATCAAGTTTGTTTTAATCGACAACCAAGTCTTCTTCCCATTTCCCTGAGATTGTCATGCTTTGCAAAGAGATAATAGTAGATGCCATGGTCTTAAAACATTCTCTGAAAAAGCAATGACTTGGTTGCTATAAATCAATGGAAACATTGTTCTACTAGACGTGGCACATAAGAGACAGAAATGCTGTCTTTCCAAGAAATCACTGTTTCCATACCCTGTGTAGAAATAGGTTCCGGGAAGTATTGCTGAGAGCCTCACCACTCTGCTCTCAGAAGGACTCTTCCATAACCAAAAGAAAAGTGGGAAAACACATACAAGACACCACTGAATCTGAGTGGAGAACTACCTGAACATATAACAGCATACTTTTTCCTGCTTTAGGTATTAAAGTAGTGAATTCTTGTCAATGTGTTGAACTAGGTGATGGGCCACTTCTCTTATTTACTTCACTGGCAGTGCCAGTTTATGAAGTCAGACATCTCTTTGCTCAACTACTAAATTTACAGGCTCTTACTCCTAACTATACCCCAGAAAAGCATGACAGAACAACCCAGAAAACAAACAGACAAATAAAAAAGCAAACAACTTATATAACAAGTTATAGACATTCTTGTAAATGCTAGGGAGAAAAAAAAAGACCAAAACCAAACCAAAACAGCAAGAGTAAAATCCCCTGAAAAGGCAAAGAGTCTTTCCCATAGAGGTAAAATTGAGCTGCCTATACAGAAAAACCCTGTGGTATGGTTCTGCAGTTTCACATTTCACCTGAATGTAGAAAAGGAGAGAGTTTATTTCTCAGCTCTTATGTGAGCTAAACTCTCAACTGAACTTTGACACTCACAGTACAGAGCTACAAACAACATGTTGTTGGCTTTCTCTCTGCTCCCACTAGTGGTATCAACTCTTCTTCCATCTTCTCCTTGTGCTCAGGACAGTAGCCCAGCAGAATTATGTCTTCCCCACCTCTTTCATGCCTGAGACCTTTCTAAGAAAACTTTATCTCATATCTTACTGTCATATATTTGTGAAACCAGCATACTGTCTGCCTGGCAACTCACTCCTGAATTTATGCCAGTGCTATTCAAGCCAAAAAAAAATAAAAATTATCAGGACTCAAGCTTACAGATGGATGGAAAAGCCCAGATCACAGTAATGTAAAATAGTACCAGTATGCACCAGACTGCTACTATTCCCTAGGAAAGAGGCCAGTTATTTGAACTACTTGACAACTTCTTCAAATTTCTCTGCATATGCCTGTGCTTATCCATATTGGTCCGTACTTGCACTGACATCAAAATCCCCAGAGTAAGGGGAAGCCTGGGACTGAGAGAGGTCAGCTGAGAATCACCTTTGTGTCTGTGCTGTACCAAGGTCTGACATGTTAGCTTTTAAATATAGATCTATTTGATGGGAATTTCCTACCTTCTTTTTTGTCCTTTGAAGATAGTTTCTGTTTCACTGCAGCAGAAGGATAATAAGAAATCCAGGCAATGCAGCTCTTGCTGACCTATTTCCTTTAGTGTAGAATAAGCATCAGTTCTGGGATGGGACAGGATGGGATGGGATGGGATGGGATGGGATGGGATGGGATGGGATGGGATGGGATGGGATGGGATGGGATGGGATGGGATGGGGAAACATTCCTTTAAAATTCTGCATAAAACTCTGGGGCTCCGTCACAGACTGTATGTTTTACATCCCTGTTTGCTAGCAGGGAGATACTAGTGACATGATTGGTATCTATGAAAAACAAGTGTTGTAATAGTGGTTTTCTGATTTGTATATATTGTAATAAATATGAGTTTGGGGAGCTCATTACATCGATAAATTTATAAGACTCTAGACAGGAAAAAAACCAAAATCACATGACTACATTGAAAGACTGGAAAAACTTAATTCCTACATTTTATACTGACATTGATGAATTTGAAGAGACAAAACTTCAGTAGTTCGAATCTCATTGGAAAACTTACGGAATCTCCCGATCGACTGGACTTTTTTTTTGGTCTTCATTGCAAAGGCTGTTAAGTTTAGAGGCATCTTTGAGGTATGAGAATAACTTGTAGGCCAGATTCTCACCTCTCCTTCTGCCTTGACTCAGATGTTCTGTTTGACAAGTGCTTTGGGTCTACCTACGGCTTGGTTCTTTGGTGAGCGGGGGTGAAGCATTCTTGTTCATAGACATTCTTGGTCTCTACAACCTCAAAGTGGCTTGTAGACATCTCTTCCTGCCAGCTCCATCACTTGGGAGAGTCAGGCTTGTGCTGTCATACTTCATTTCAGGTGTGGCTGAATTCCACTATATTCTTGGAGACATCTTGTTCTGATGCATGCTAGCACCGGGTGTTCAGGGCAATTGCTAATAAGGTATGTAGAAGTTCCTTGATTAGCTTGCTCCACTCATGAAAGCAAAAATACGTCTGTGGCAGAATAAACATGACTGGTCTGCCTTTTTTGTTGTAAGTAAAGTATAAATGGTACCTTGTATGTCAGTAGGTAAATCCCTTTTTCTGGTCAACCCATACACAGGCTCTGACAAATGATTGAAATGAAGGATTTTAGGAAAGGTTATGTCTAATTTTTTTTTTTTTTTACATTTTATATTAATTATATATACCACATAATAGAAGTCTGGTTTGTCCTTGCACGCTTGCAAATAACTGTTAGACTACTGAAGTAAGAAAAAACAAATTACTAGCACTCCATGAAAAGGATAAGCATGCTGAGGTGCCCTCTGTGATATAATTCCTTTTGGATGTACTAGATGTTTTGCTGCGTGCATTTGCTCTGAGCGTGCCCTCTGAACATTTTTTCTGTCAGCAAGTCCCCTCATGTTTATAATAAACTCTATCAAGGGTTCTGGGAAAGCTATGTAATGTATTTGCTTCAAGCATAATGCAGAGAGACTTGTTAAGGCAAAGAAGATCTCATGCACTACAGTATGCAAAACTGGACCACAGAATTGTAGTTGCATTAACATCCTGAAACAAAATAGGTGACTGAGGAAGAGAAAATGCAGCTTTCTGAACATTAGCACACTGGTAATTTA
This sequence comes from Manacus vitellinus, assembly GCF_001715985.3. Classification (NCBI taxonomy): domain Eukaryota; kingdom Metazoa; phylum Chordata; class Aves; order Passeriformes; family Pipridae; genus Manacus; species Manacus vitellinus. The sequence continues at coordinate 28,603,894 of NW_021940682.1, read as the reverse complement.
AAGAAAGGAGTCTTAGGTAGTGTTCAGAGTCAGTTTGTTAGCAGGAGGGCTATATTTCTCAGGCTGTTACGTACTTATTTATGTCAGTATCTTACTGTCTAGCCCTAGATATTCAGTTAAGGCTCAGATCAGACAAAACAGTGATTTTCTAGATATTAAGCACTATCTAACAAGTTTTCTGGGTTGCTTTATGGTGGACCACCATGAGTTAAATGAGTTTTCTAGAGAAGATAGGCTTCTGATGCCAGTCCACAGGGAAGCCTGGCAAAACATCATCAGTAGCTTTGACTCATCTTCCCTCAGACAACCATGTTGACCCATTCTGTGGTCAGCACTATTTATAGGTTGTCCTAAACACCTGTGACCAAGCCTTGCGCTCTTTGCATATCTGCAGAGCCTCCCTACCTGCTTCCATAACTTCTTGCAAGTCTGCTTCATACAAGTTTCACATGGTTGTTTACAGTTCCCTGTGTTAAGAAAAGGGAAGAAACATGCAGAAATAAAGCAGAGTCTGGTTTACCAAGGCATAAAAATCTCTTACCTTATCCCTTTAAAAAAGTCCTCCTTGCATTTTTGCACACTTGTAAACTTGCAGAGACACACCGATTATCAAGGAAGTGGGGTAGGAAAGCCAGGATACCTACAGAGGTGGGGTTAGCGTTGCATTCAGTTTTGAGATAAGGCTTCTTTTGCTTGACAGGATACTTGCTGACATTTGAATTGTGATGACTGAACATAGCAGGCCTGCAGAAGAGGTGTTTTTCCAATGTGGATACAGCTCCTGGTAACTGTTGTAAGGTGAAACTGAGGCAGTGGAACAGTGTAATGCTACTAATACTGCTTAAAACCACTGAAAGAATTGGCTTTTACTACTGCTTGGTTTCTTTTATATCACTGGATTGTGATTCTGTTACTGTGTTCACAAGAATGCAGGATGCAATCATACAGAAGGTGGTGGCAAAATAAAGGTCCATTTAAATTGAGCAGATAAAATGAACTGCAAAAATGTATATATAGTAAGCTGCGAAAATCATAGGTAGAAATATTTAGGAATATAGTCATCTTTAAATCATTCAAACTCTATCAAGTGTTACTAGGACTTAACACTTGACATAAGCCAGAAAATGCTTTTGAGGCAAGCTTCTAGTTTGCTCTCACAACATTACTATTTATCATCCCTGTCTTACCCTACCTGTCTCAGATGCTGTAGACTCCATGTAGAGGTCAACTAAATGCACTCAAGGAACATTCATGGGCCGGGAGGCACAGCACACCCTGTGCCCAGATCTGGGAAATGAAGTGTCTGTGAGCCTGCTGCCCATGGGTATGCTCCCTGGAGCATTCAGCTTCCAAGACAGGCTTGGGAATTGCTGGAGATAGTGTTATATGTTACAGGTCAAAATAGTGCAAGGAAGCATTATAACAGTTTGTTAATGTAAACAACTCATTTTCTGCATGCTCTTGAATACTTTGATTTACTGATAATACCTTCAACTGCTTTTACTGTGAGACTTAACTTTGCTTTTCACACCTCATAAATATATTTTATCGCCTTTTGCAGCAGTAGTTGGATGTCATAGAGTATATAAATATACTTCTCACTTCTTCATGCTAATTCAGCAATTTGCTTCAAATTTAGTGATAATTTCTTGAGTTTCTCAAACTCATTATCATGCTTATTACCTTTTCAGTTACATGCCATGCTTAATGATAGAAAAATTTGTGAAACAAATGTTGCTTGTGTTTCCTTCTCCACTACTTTTCAGTACACTAGCAAAAAAGCTTGTGTGTCCCCTATATGATAGAGAGATTGAGTTTTATGTGTACACAAATATACCTTTTTCTCTCTACTTAAAATCTTACTAAGCTATTTACAATCATCACATGTAGAAAGACCAAAGGGGATAAAATCAACCAGTTAGTCCTGTTAGCTGATGCTGTTTCACCACATCATGATGTATTTGCCCAAGTTAATTATTCCATTGAAGGTACCCTAATGGAGAATCTCATATTCATTTTCCTCTTTGGCAAATGGTAATCACAAAAATTTGGTTAATAAGATATAGACTACATTGTTGTGATGCCTCTCAAAACAGTGGTATGACTTGACATGCTGCATGGGATAGAGGAAAAACAAAGAAAAAATATTATTTTGTTATAGGGGACAGGGGAGCAGACCTGCTCATGTCAGAGCTGTCTGGCTTCTTTGCTCCCAGCAGTGCTCCAGTGGCCCCCTGCCCTTGGAGACCTTGCAAGGACCTTTACTGTTCTTCTGCCTGGGTGTGAGTGCTGCTAATGGTAATCCTCTACAAAACAGAGGATATATTTGCTTGTATTGTTCAAGGATAAAGCATTTATGCTTTTATTATATACAATTGTATTTCAAGACCTCGATCAGAAGTGTAAAGAGGCTCCAATAGTGTGAGCAGAGGAGACTCTGTCTGTCCACCTGGTTGCCAGAGGTGTTGTCACTTCTGATTTAGTGTACCTGGAGCTTTGAGGACTGAATCTTTGCAGCTAGCAAGCAATTCAATAAGACCCACAATTCCTTGCCCTTTGCCATACCATAAACGTCAGGAAGAAAAAAAAATCCCCTCCGAAATAAACGAAATCAAGAATTTTCGCAGCATGGGGATATCCTGATACACCTATAAGTCCATCCCTTTCCAAGCATAACTGCTACCTTAAATAAGTGTCATATACCAAATGTGGTACACTTAGTAATTAGTATTCAGGAATAGGAAGGGTTACACGAGCTGAAAATATTTATTACCATTATTCACAGAAACATCATTCAGATCAGGAGAGTCTTATCTCTGCTGTAGATTTACAGAATTTTATAACTCTATCTTTTATGCAGTTTAAATATCCAGTACAATATTTGTATTCATACAAAGACTGATTTTGTTGGGAGCAGAACCTACCACATTTCTGATATTTTACCCTTCATAAGAGTGCTTTTTGAAAGAATTAATAAGCCCCATCTCCCTGAAAATGAAAGACATTAAAAAGCAGCAGAGTGTTTTCTGAGTAACCTAAATACTACAGCAGTATAATCACATTTCTAAAACACATGATCCATAATGATGGGCAACAATTGTTTCATGCTGTCATGGCAACTGGAAATCTTAGGGTTGCAAATCCATAATTTGAAAATATTACCTTGAGAGTGCGAAGGGGTTTTATACTGCAGCTGCAGCCTTAGTAGACACAATATACCGTAGCTGGCTACTTCAGGAGCTGCATATATCTAGTTTTTTAATTTGTCCTGCTTTTCATGGTCTTTTAAGCCTTACTTGTGTGCGTGACTTTTTTTCCTTTAAGGATTTCTTTGTCTTTCATTTTGCTGAAAAGTTTTTATTAATCTGATTTCACACTAGTTTTAATTGTTTTTATGAGAAGTCTGGGTGTTTATCCACATATTTATTTCATAATAGCAAATTCAGTTCTTCTTTTAAATAGTGTATTGTTTTGTGTCAGGAATATTTTTTGATTTAATGTGTATTATCTTAGAATTATAAGTACCTAGACACTGTTTCCTTGAGTGAAATATCCTTTACTAGAAGCACTGATGATTTTTATATATAATATATATATATATATATTATATAAATATATTAATAATATATATAACTATATATATATATATGTTTGGGGGTTTTTTTAATCTCCCAAAGTTTGGTAAGAAGTAAGCAAGGAATAACAAGGAGTAGAGAGGTTTTCATGCTTTTTTTTCTTTAACAGTTATTCCGAGGATTTCAGCAGTTTGACTTCCTTAGTGTTTACTTTTATTTAAAGTTGAGTAGCCATAGCATTAACAATATAATATATTGGTTGCAATATGTAAAAATACAGGTACCTTTTACTGTGATCGGTTACAAAATTCCTATAATCTTCTGGGGAGCCAAGATTTTAAAGTAAAAGGATGTTCTTTTCTGAGGAAAAGAGGCATGAACAAATTATGTAGTGACTCTTGATCTAAGATGCAAGATTGCTCTGCTAGTCACATGGAAGAGAATGTCTCCACATCCTAAATTTATCCTTGGATAGCAACCATGGAGGAGGCACATTGTTTGGGTAGATGTACCTTGTTAACATATTTTATAGGAGTGAAGGGAATTCCTGGATACCTGCCATTACAAGAATTGTGTCATGCAGTTAATAAAGCTCTATCTTAATGCTACAAAAGTTGTTTACCTCTTCATTAGTCATACTGAAAGGCCATTCCTGTAAATATTCTTAACTTCCAGCCTAAGCTGAGTCATACCACATACCCATTTGTTAGTGTTGTTCTTTAGTTTTAATAGGCCTTCTCTCTTCCTGCTGTCACCCTCTAATCTATTTAGAGAGAAAAATCATATCTTCTCTCAACCTACATGTTGAGAGCTGAGCTCCTGGTTTCTATAGAGCCTACTCTTTCTTGATTTACCTGGTGCCTTTCTACATTTCTTTCCTTCTGAATTCAACTGTTCTGAACAATGGGGAAGGCAGATCAGTGCATTTCACAGATCCAGTGCTACACTGGGTCCACATGGCAGAATTTACATAAAATCTCCAGATCCACTCTACTCCCAAAGAGGCTTTTGTTCTATATGTCACAAAGTGAAGTTAACTTCTTATGTGGTTATATCGTTATCAACTCTTAGGATTTGGTTTCTTATATTATAGTGTCATTATGTATAGAAATAAAAACAAATAAATATGACCAGCAACAAACCTCCTGATGAATCTGAACAGAAGTTTTGACCTCATTTTAGCCAATAAATACTAATGAGAAAATCCTTATACAGCCTAGGGAGTGCATCACATAATGTGTCAATAATATGAAATGTTCAGTCCTCTTTAAATCTCAGTATGGCATAGCATAGACCTTAAGATGAAAGTTAGGTTCATTGGACAACTATTTTGACATGGTTGACTGAAGGTAAACCTCTAAATATTTCTGTATTATAGGTCATTATATATACTATAGGTCATTCTATATATATTATAGGTCATTCTAAATATGAATAAAATTCAGTTGTGGCTCTATTCAAACTGGATCACATATCCATAGAATCACAGCATCTCAGAGAACTGTATATATTATGAAATACTGATTTTGTATTTTAGAAAGGTGAGACTGAGTAAGAAGGCTATAGCTATCTTTGCAAAACTAAAATTCTTAACAAAACTTTGAAATAATAAATGTTGCCGTAAAATGGTTACTGACTAGAGGATAGATAGGGCTTTAACTTTTTAAGTCCTTAAAATAGTCTAGAATAGCACATACAGAATACAGAACAGACACAGCTTGAGTTTATCTTACTCATATTATTTCATAGTGCTATGGAAAATTATAAATTCACTCTTGAGACTCCAGGGCTTTTCCAGAGCTAGACTGAGATTTGCATTAGTGCACACATCCTGTGGCTTTGTTCCCTTTGGCATAGCTCTGGTGAGAAGATCCACACAGAGTCACAAACTCATTTGGGCTGAAAATTACACTGGATGTCTCCTAGACAAACTTGCTGGGTGAAACAGGGTCAGCACTGAATTCAGATCAGGCTTTTTCCACAGCCCTGAGCCACTTATTCCCATGCTTAGTATTCCTTATGGAAATTTTTATTTTCCTATATTTCAAGTGAGAAACTCCCATTTTATGACCACTATTGTAATTCTGTCATCATGCACCTCCATAAAGGGTTTGGTTCCATCTTCCTGGTAACCACATCTTAGTTACCAGGGGGGAGTTATCAGGTCCACCTGAAGCCATGAACAAGACCCCTTTCTTCATCTGCTTCTCACAGAGCAAGTGGTCCAATCCTCAAACATCTTGGTAGCCCTGATGATTAGATAAAAAGATTGATTAAAATTGCTTTACTTCTGAATAATGAGTTATTATAAGAACTATAGAGTGTCTATGTGATCATGATTGCAGAAGAACTTGCTACTGAATAGGATTTAAAAATACTGAAATGCCTGAGTGCCAAATGTTAACAGGAAAAGAAGGGTAATTGTAATAGCAGACTCCCTTGTAAGGGGAAATGGAGGGCCTGATGTGCAGTCGGGACCCAACTCACAGAGAAGTTTGCTGTCTCCCAAGGTCTCAGATAGGGACATTACTGGAAAATTCTCTATTCTAATAAGACCCTTGGATTGCTATTTGCTATTGGTTGTTTAAACTGGCAGTAACAAAATAACGAAGAGAAGTCCAAGTGCAATCAAAAGAGACTTCAGGGCCCTGGGGCAATTGGTAGAGGGATCAGGCGAACAGGTAGTAATTTCCTCCATCCTTTGGTAAAAAGAAATAGTATTGATAAGAATAGGCAGATCCATCAGGTCAATACACGGCTGCGAGGCTGGTGTAATCAGAAAAATTTGGGGTGGTTTTAACCATGGAATGATTCTATTCAACTCCTGGTCTACTCATACCTGAGGGGATGTGCCTATTTCAGAAGGGGAAAAGTGTTATTGCACAGGAGTTAGCAGGGCTTGTTGATAGAGCTTTAAGCTAACCTGGAAAGGGGGAAAGGGGCAAAACCAAGCTTGCCAGTGATGAGCGACAGGATGGTGCACCAAAACATGAAGAAATGAGCACTAATGGGATCCTTCAATCTGCTTCGCAAGTGTTGGCTGCAATGTACCACACCTGAAATATTTCCCCACTAGTGCAAGCTGCATGAAGAACAAATGTGACGAGTTCAAAGTTTTGGCCCAGTTGCGGAGATTTGACATCATTGGCATAAGTCAAATATATTAATGACATTAGGTAGCGTAGAAATATCCTCAGCCCATCACAGGATGAGGATGGTCACCTCACAAACAAGGCAGAGTTGTTTAATGCTTTTTTTGCCTCTGTCTTCAACATAGATGACAGACCAAGAGGGTCTCAGCACCCTGAGCTGGAGGACCATGACTGCGAGAATTAACAGCTCCCAGTTGACCCTGAAATTGTGTGGGATCTACTGCTCCAACCGGATCCCTACAAATCCGTGAGGCCCAGACTCCTCAAAGAGCTGGTTGATGTCATCACACAACCTCTCTTGATGTTTTTTGAACAGTCTTGGGAATCCAGAGAGGCCCCAAGCCGGAAGCCCTGAGCTGAGTTAAAGCTAGCAAACATTGTCCCAGTTTTCAGGAAGGGCAAGAAGGAGGACCCCAGAAACTACAGGCCTGTTAGTCTCACTTCAGTGCCTGGTAAAGTAAAGGAAAAGATTATTCTAGCAGGTAATAAAAAACCTCAAAGACAACGCAGTGATTGGTCACAGCCAGCATGGATTCATGAGAGGGAAGTTCTGCTTATCCTTCTACGACACGGTAATCCACCTTGCTGATCAAGGGAAGCCAGTTGATGTAATCTTTTTGAATTTCAGTAAAGCTTTCAATACTGTCTTTCACACAATCCTTCTGGACAAAATGTCCAGCACACAGCTGGATAAACACATCATGTGGTGGGTGAACAATTGACTCAGGGTTGAAGTACAGAGGATAATAGTGAATGGGGTAACATCAGACTGGTGACCTGCCACTAGTGGGGTCTACAGGGCTCCATCTTGAGCCCTGTGCTCTTCAACATCTTCATAAGTGACTTGGACACAGGACTGGAAGGGATACTAGGCAAGTTTGCAGATGACACAAAACTGGGAGGAGCTCTTGACTCCCTTGAAGGCAGGGAGGCCCTGCAGAGAGACCTCGACAAATTATAGGACTGGGCAATCACCAACCCTATGAAGTTCCACAAGGGACAGTGCCGGATTCTGCACGTGGGATGGGGCAACCCTTGCTCTTTGTACAGACTGGGGAATGAGATGCTGGAAAGCTGTACCATGGAAAGGGACGTGGGAGTCCTGATTGGTGGCCAGTTGAATGTGACTCAGTAGTGCCCTGGCAGCCAGGAGGGCCAACTATGTCCTGGGGGGCACCAGGTAAAGCATCACCAGCTGGTCAAGGGAGGGTTTTGTCCTGCTCTGCTCTGCACTGGTGCAGCCTCACCCTGAATATTGTGTGCAGTTTTGGTCTCTGCAATATAAGAAAGTTATTAATCTATTAGAGAACATCCAAAGGAGGGTAACAAAGATGGTGAAGGGCCTTTAGGGGTCCTACTCTAACAGGGATTGCCTGACCATTTTCCCCTCTCTGAAGAGAAGCCTTGTGCAAGATTTAAGTGCAACTGGACCAAGGATCCCAGGTCTGGATCAACAGCCCAGATTCTGTATCTTACTCCCTGAAGAAAAGCAGGTGCCGTATAATGCATAGCAAGTGTCAGTAATACCAGTTCTGATGTCAGACTTTAGTTTCCCCTTCACTTGTCCTTTTTGTGGCTCAGTGTTTCAAGCTGTGTGAACTCAGCTGCTTGTCTCTTCTGTTCCTTCAAAGCCCTGCTCCTATGGCTGCTCAGTTCTATGCATGGGCTCAAAGCTTTGAAATCGATGCTGTGTGACCATAGCATCCAAGTAATGAGTATTTAAAAAGAAGATATGAAAACACCGGGGAAAAGGAGGATGGGCTGAGGAGGAAAACAGTCATCTGTTTGAAATGTCAAAGCTTAAAATACTGCTCCCGAGGAATTTCAGGGAACTTTGAGCCCAGTCAGAAGCTGCCTGCTGGCCCTGCTTCAGGCATTTTGTCATCAGAGAGTCATGGCCTGCTTAGAATGAGGACATTTTTTCCTGTTGTTCTGGGTTTGCATGTTCCTTAATGCTGCTTGCTTGGAAATTCTGCTTTATATCTTTTAAATCATTAAAATATTAATACAATAGTATTCACTCCTGAGTGTATATTTGTCAAGTTGAACCTAAACTTACGTGGTCTGTTGAAGGCGTGAGATGTTCACATATCTAACAGGTTCACACAGACCTTGACATATTGAATAACTAACTGCATTCCCACTCGCTATAGCAAAGTCTTGATGCTCCCTTTCATCTCCCCCCCCGGTTGCTGATGAATGCATCGTGTGTTATTCCTCATGGCTTGTAACATTGAAATTACTGCAATTTAATTAAAAAATTAATATTCATGCAGTAATTAATGGTAGCAGCAATTTTGTGAAGAAAATGGGTTTGAAAGTCCCCTATGTGCGTGCGAATGGTTTAATTTAAATAAATATTATAATTGATATCTTATAGCATAAATCAGGAAATACTTACAGAGCTCTGTGTTGTGTAGCACTTTTGAAAGACAAAGTTCCAGGCATCTGCAAACATGCAAAGAAACAGGGATAAGAGGACAAAAAATACAGCCACTGTTCTGTTTTCTCCTATTTAATCTTCCAAGGTACATATAATGAAAAGCAAGATACAGGAATGAAAGAGAGGTAAAGATGGAAAACTCAAAGACAAATCACAATGATGTGACAAAAGAGATTCAACAGACCCTCTTGCGAGGAAGTGCTGAGTTTGACTCCTCTCACTTGTCACCATTTTATTGCATTATTTTTAGCAAGAAGCTCACTATGAAGCCTTCGTTGAATGACAGAAGTCACTGTCTTCCTGCAGATCTATAATTCTAAGCTATCAGGTGTGGAAAAACAACTGACATGCACAAGGACATCCTGTCACTGTGTCAAGGTGGGAAAGGACTTCGAATATTAGTGCTGTGCCCTGGATTCCCCATAAAGATCATATTGTCAACATCAAAATGATGTTCAGTTAAATAAAGCTCCATCTACAAAATTTTTTGTTTGAAAGTAGTGTTCTGCATTAAAATTAAATTAAAAGTACATAGTGCTTGGACCTGTGGGAGGAGCAGAGAAACCTTTTTCTGGAGCACTGGTCTAATTTCTCATCTGAGCAGAGGTGGTCTGCTGAGATGATTCTCTTTGCTCTGTGCTGGTTTCCACTAGAATAACAGGACTCTTTTCCGTATCTGGGAGATATTTCTTTTAATATGCATGAAGATCCTCTTTCTGGTTGTCGCCTGTTCTCTTTCTTTCCTCCTTCTTCTCTCCCCTGCCCATTTGCTTATTTCTCCATCTTTCACCCATCATGCTCATACTTTCAGAGTGAACTGGATGGGACACCCCACCATATGTCTACATTGTTTCTCTAGGAACATTTAGGCACTGTATGAAATACAGAAAAAATAGCGCTTTTCTTTTCTATGTGGGTATTTCAACTACATCAGAATAAATCCTAAAATGTTACAGCTGAAGTAAACAATAAATACCATTATACTGCATGGATCTAGAAGGCATCCCTTTTTCCCTCAGAATCTGAAACACCTGTACTCTGTCCAAATCCTGATCATCCCCAGGGGCTTGTCCTGATTAGAGAGCAGCACAGATGCAGGGAATTTGCTCCTCCTGTCTTGTGAGCTCTTCTGTGGACAGAGTCTGAAAAGTACTGGAGTAGGGGAATTACCTTCCTCCATGTTGTAGTGTATATTGGGTTTGTGTTGCTCTTCAACAAAGCTTGAAAATTTTAAGAATCAATATATAAACAATTAAAAGCCAGTCTAATCCACAGCCTAGCAAGTAGAATATTCATATTGGGAGTAAACTAGGCTTTTGCTCCTTCCTCTCTAGTCTTTATCTAATGCTAAATGGATACGGTTTTTAGGTAGAAGACAGAAATCCTGACTAGCTCATGGTTTCTGCCTCATTTGATAAGAGGCATCAATTATGTCTTGTGTTTTCTGTAACTGAGCAAACTAAGATAGACTGAGTGTGATACACCCAGAATTTTACATACATAGCTACTCATCAGCCTGGGAGATGGAATTTCAACTGGATGTTTTGCTGACAGGGTCATTACATTGAATGTGGCCATATCTTTATTCTGCTTTATTATTATTTTGAGTGAGAATCTGTTTTCCTATGTGGAAATTGAATACTTTCTAAATATGCAACAAGTAAACAGTCCATGTTTCTTGCAGATGGGAAGATATTGTAGACGATTTCTTCCTGCAGATGCAGAAGGGATTGTAGAAGAGATACTCACATAACTGCATAAATTAAGCATAAAAGTGTCTAAATAATTATTGACTTACAACAAAATATATGTCATACCCTATTTATTAATTTTCACGAGGGTTTATTTGCTTTGGGTCAGATTTAACTTATAGTCTACTGGTTCTACATCTTGTTAAAAAACAGCTCTTGCCTTGTGAAACACTTTCTGGTTTTCAAGCTAATACTTTTGTGTGATGATAAATGTGTTGTAAGGCTGTGTTTGAGGGCAATACTTTAGAGAATTGGAGTGCAGACACAGAAGCAGAGAAAGTAAGCACTGGTAGACAGAAAAAAACTTTGGAGTTAGCACAGAATGGAATTCTTTTCCCAAGAAGCCGTTCATCAGGAAGCCTATGTGTTTTTAATGCTTGCACAGTTGTGAAGCAATTTGTAGGTTGTGGTTCTTCCCTTAAGGCAAGGCTTATTTTTAAAGCATCTGTGTGATATTATAAATAGATTTCACTTAGAAGGAAGACCAAATGAAAACATCATGTCTACTTCTTTCATAAAATTCTGATGCATCTCTTCATTTGTATCTTGTCTCATCAAAAAATTTATTGGTCCAAGGAAAACTGCCAAGGTTTCATTTGTGTGAATTGTTAATTTTTTTCTTCAGTAAAATGGCTTAGCAAAACCCAAGAAATTGCTATCTAATTTTATTTCTTTATCCCTTTGCAGCATACAGTTTTCATTTATATTTCTGGAAAGTGTTACCTCAGGACAGCAATAGGTTTTTGTCATGGTTGTGATTCAGGTTTAACTTGAATAAGGTTGTCTCTTCAGTACCAAAGGGACCTCTGTTAATGATTTTGCACACTAGAGAAGGAGTTTGGCAGGAGAAAGAAAGTAATTTCAACTATCATCACACAAAAGTGCTTATGTGGATGTCCTGGAAAACTCTTTTGGCTGCATATCAAATCATAAGTCATCTGAATGACTGTTCTTATTTCTCCCATGAAATATGCCATTCACGGTAGCATCTACTTCGAAAGAGTTGCTTGATTATGTCCACTGAGAAAGTAAAAACAAAAGTTGTTGAAAGCACCTTAACTAAGTACTATGAAAGTAATATAGACATTTAGATGAAGTGATTGTTTTTCTTGTTATTTTGTTAGGCTCTACTGTTAACTCTCTAATATGCCTCCTAGGGTTTGATAGAGCTTGTTCAAAACCTCATCTTATACAGTTACCTTTTTTGCATAAAGCAGCATAAATACATTCTCAATATAGTTTAAAATTGTCTGAGTATTTCAATTATAACCATATAATTGTGTAATGTGCTATATAACAGAAACAATTACTCGAATGTGCAGAACAAGATAAGACAATCGGGTTTCTAAAGACAGACTGACCTGCTTTCAGTGTTACTTAAGCATATCATTTCTGTGTGAAAATAATAATGTTCATTAGTTCTTGGTGGACTCTCTTAGAGAAGAGCTAAAACAAACATTTATTTTAGAGGGCAAAGGATATATTGATTTGCAGTGTCTCTCGGAGGTCACTTGTTATGCTCAGGTGTGCATGATATCTCTTTAAGGGAAGCCTCTGTATTGCCCTAGGATGCCTGTTATATGAAGAGAAGGTTGCATGGAACAGCCTGGGCCTATCAAGGGGAGATTCCTTTGACAAGTGCTTTCCTACAACAGATGATACTTGAAATCCAGTGACAGGGCAAGGGATGCAGAAGGGCATCTAAAAATGAGTTAATATCTTTCTGTGCGTGTATGCATGCAGAAGGTAATAGAAAGCTGTGTCACTAGAGGTATGCATAAAGTACCTAAGGCAAATCCTTACCTGTTTTTATCCTAGCAGTGTGGGACATCAGTCCATCACTGTTTTGTTACCATAAGGTTCATTGTGCTGTGATTCATCAAGGGAAGGACAGGGAGGAGGAAAAGAAAGAAGCACCTTGATTCTTATTTATTACTTATCTAAGGAAAATTATCCCTAGAGCAAGGCACACATCTTGAAATTAAGTTCTATTCCTTCTTCATCAAGCCATATAACTTATCCCCTCCTGGAACCCTGTGTTACCGTTCAGCAAATACTAAGCAAATAAAACTGTTGGATCTTTCATAGACTCTTATTAGATTATATTAGGTTGGTTTCAGATATTCCAATTTAGAGCTGTGGCAACTGAAAAGATATGAGAGAAATGTGACTATTAGCATGGCATTTGCATTTTAAGTAGTGGTTAATTAGTGTCCTTTAGTGTTCCTATTAATGCAAGTTAGAAAATAACTTAGAGGTGATAATTAAAGTGCATTTATTTGTTTTTTATCTAGGACTCTAGGAAAAAAATCAAAGGGATTTTTACAGCAAAAAGTGAACTAGAAGGAGTCATTAATATTTTTATTCTCCACCCATCACTGTCGTGTTCAATTCCATTCATTAAACAACAGCTCTTAAACTCTGTCTTTAACACTAGTTAAATTTCTGACCTCTTCTTTTTCCCATTATAAAGCTCCTTCATTCTTGTGATGGCTAGAAACCTTTTCTCATCTTAAACCTAAATGTATTCATGACTGCCTTATAATAATTTCCTCTTGTGCCAGTACTGCCTTTGAGTTTGAAAAGGTCCTGTGTCTCTACATTTATTCTTTCTTCCCCCATCCTATGTATTAATAGATAGGAGTCTTATCCACCCTTATCCTTCTTATAGTTTAGCTTAATAAGCCAGGTTCTGCTAGTCTCTTCCAACAGCTCACGTTTTCAATACCTCTGCCAGTTTAGGAAAAGTATGCTGCATCTCCTTGGTCTGCAGCATGTCCATTCTGATTCAAGTATCTTGAGCACATGGAAATAAAAACATCTGTCCTGTAGATGAGGTCCTGATAGGAAAATGTATGTGAAGCACACAGAAGAACTAAAGTGTATAATCACAGAGTATTCTGAGTTGGAAGGGACCCACAAGGATCTTCAAGTCCAGCTCTTAAGTAAGTGGCCCATACAGGGATCAAATCTGTGACCTTGGAGTTTTCAGCACTGTGCTCTAACCAGCTGTATCTCTCTCCTGCTCATTTTTTTACCAGGATATCGTCCTAGGTTTTTGTGTCTGTGTGAGCTATATGTTGTAATTTTCTTTCATAATTTTTCTTGCACCTCTTTAGTTCTAGAGATACTGGAGCAGTCTTTGAGGACCAGCACACCACTTTGTTGCTATGAGATCTCATGTAATGTTTGTCTTCTTTTGTCTTGTTTGTAAGACATCATTGCAGAATGATGAATTCAGGTTGCCTTGCTTCTACCTCAGATCTGATGTTTTCACTTCCGTGCCCTTCAGATCTCCCTCCAGGAGTCTATAACATTTTCTCCTAGGACAAAAAAATGCTTCAACAGAGGCTTCTTAATGACATGGTGGTAAATCATACAAAAATCTGCTTTGTCTGGTTTATTCTTTATTTTACCTCATTTTACATCATTAATGCAGGTTATATAATGAACTTTCACCTCCATTTCTTATTTCCTGAAGAGATTCAGTTCTCTGGATCACCTTTCTCTTCCACTAGGTTTTATTTACTTTTGCAACACCACTTTTGGTATTCTAAATCAGTGACTAGAGTTGTTCCTTGCAATGGTGTCTTAGGAGCCCTTCAAGACCCAGTTTCCTTGAAGGATTAGATGTAGCAATTTAATTCACACCACTGTCTCTCTGGCTACTGCTCTCACCCATATGGATACCTTCTGCTCTTTTCAGCTATTTTCTGTTCTTCTCTCATCAGAAGCCTGAATCAAAACCCAGGATTCTTCCTTCCCTAGCTGAACAGTGATAACAACAGTGACATAAAATGATAACTAGCCACAAGCACAGATGGAAGTTTTGTGTCAGAATAACAATTGTGATTAGTCTGCATTTCAAAATCTTGTCCCCTCATCCCCTATTGTTTCCCTCCCTCCTCCCCCCACGACAAAGAATCACTAGAAGGTTGCTACAGCTCCATGCTACTGTTTTACCGTTTTACACCTTTAAAATATTGTAGTAAAAAAGATGATCAATAGCTCAGTTACAAAACAGTTTGGAAGGGAGGAGAGGGTTTCACTGCCTGTGAGCCAGACAGCTCATCTCATGCAATGAGGCTGAACAACTTCTGTTTGATGATCGTCACGGTTGGGTAAAGTGGAGCAGGGAGGGAATAAATGTCTTTGAAATTAGATTGCAAAACTACAGGGTGAAAACGATGCCTTGAATTTTTAACCAACCAAATATCAGGTTAACTAAAATTATGGCTTTATTTAATTTGATAGCCACTTTTCTAATTTAGGCTTAAATTATTACGGTCCAGACCTTTTTGAGAGGGGTCTGTTCTGAAGCTGGTTTTGCCTGTTCAGCCCTCCATGGGTACCACTAAGGGCAACTTTTCCTGCCCTTTCTGCCTCTCCCAGCTTTCAGTGAGTGCAGTTATCTCCTCATAGACTCTGTGGGAGCTCTGGCAACATCCAAAGTCATTCATAGCATCCTAAACCACCTAATCCTGAGACACTCTCATGAACTTGTGGTATCAAATGCTTTAAAGGGGGCAAATTCACAGTCAGGACAGACTCCACCCCATCTTTAGAGGCAAGCAGAGAGGCCCTCAAAGGCCAGAGTAGATATAACCGCTGAATTTTAACTGAAAGGCTGTCTTACTGCATTATGAATTGACAGCCCAAAGGCTTTACAAGTGTTGTTTGCTTTAGCAAAGTCTGAAAGTGTACTTGAATTCATTGTTGAACTATGACCTCTCAGATTCAGAAGATAAAACTGAATAAGCAGAATATGAAGTAAATCTCATGACCTTTGCTTCCAACTAAAATGCTTCTATCCTATTTCTCCGGTGGTAGCAGTCAGTTAATTTGCTTATGTTGCTGTTCTAACAGAGGAATTACAAATGTGTTCTCTTTTCACAGTAACTTTGGGTTATGCTGGATACATCACACTTGCTTTTGATTGAGAAAAGCAGATGCCATGTTGTCAGTCACTCTGTTTACACAATGTTTTTCATCATAAAAATTTATACCATTCTCTCTATTGGCAACGGTTTACAAGAATGATACGTGGAAACACTCACATAATAGAGGCCAGGAGTCTCTTTAGGAGCTTAGGTGAAATTGTGACTGTGCTGGTTTACACCAATTAGCAAACTGGCCCTCCAGTATAAGTCCAAGGGGACAATAAAATTCTTTAGAATAGCTTTAATTCAGCAGCAATGTTCCTATCTTCCCGCTGCTACCTTCCAAAGGCAAGTGACTGATTTATGTTTATTCTGAATTCTCTGTCAGAAAAAAACCTAACAGGTAAATTATGCTGCCTCTGTCATCAGAAGGAGGTGTTGTGAGCAGCATAATAGAACAATGGACAACCTATTATGACACTCCTGGGGACCTGGAGGAAATCAGTTCAGCGCTTACCACTAGAGAAAGATTTAGGGTAAAAGAATCAATTTACCCCACACAACTTAGGCTTCAAAAGAATAAAGCTGTCCTTCCCAAGTCCTTAGCTGATTGTAGCGGACAGGAGAAATGAGGTGTCACTAATCCTCTTGCTCCTTTCCCTGGCTGCTTGAGGAGCACAGATCTCTTATTAAAGGCCTCCTGCAGGCAGGTGAATCTGTCTGCAGTGACAGTGGGGCTCTGCATTGTAGCCACATAACAAGGTGGTGGTCCAGTTCAGGGTCTACAAAGGTTAGGTTTTTGAAAGAAAGTATGTCCTTTCAGTTTCAGGATAAAAGCCTCTGAATACCTTGTTTAGTTGGGTTAGGGTTTAAATAATAATTAACATTAGATTTGGTAGTGGGACCATGAATTCTATTCTTCTTTTTATCCTTCAAGCTTTTGCAAACTTCACAGTCTAAGGAGGACTTAATTCTTAGTTTCCAATTTGCTGCCTTGTGTGTTGGATTATTTATTGTTGTTGTTGTTGTTGTTCGGACAAAATGATATGATGCAACTGAAAACTGCTAGGATAGCATAAGTTAGGACAGTTTTACAAATAGTAAATGTGGTATGGGTACCTGCAAGTTCCCTGGTTTTTCAGAGTGTTTGGGGTGACCTGACTGGGCTGTGCACTGAGGACAATGGGCATCCCTGCATCCGGGGTCTGTGCCCTGCCCCAGGCCTTGCCTCATGCCTTGCCTCACGCCTTGCCTCACCTTCGTCAGAAAGCTATTTTTAAGAGATATCCTATTTGGACTTATTTCTGCTGGGCCAGCCACAAAACAGTTGAACCATTGAGAGCAGAAGGTGGAGGGGGTGATGTGCATATGAGCAGGAAGGAACACTGCAAAGACAGCATCCAGCTCCTGGAGAAAGGCATTTTAACTAGTCCAGTTCTTTCCGGCAGGCTCCCACTGTGGAGCAAGATCATGACCCTTGTTCTTTCTCAAACAGACATATTTTCAATTAAAGCTACCTCCTTACAAAAAGGGTACATATTAGAAAGGGCAGGCTGGGACATGTGATGACTCCTTCAGGCTCTTCCCCTGCAGTGTAGCTCAAACAATGGCCTTAGGCAAGGCTGCTTACCAAAAGGGGAAAAAAGTTTCTTTCTACCTTTCAAGACAAGACAAAGGTGGATGGCATTTTCCTCTGATAGTTGGGTTTTTTTCTCTATATAGCTATCCCTTGTTACAGTTCAGCCAGCATTAGTGTGTCCATTGTAAACTTGTTTGGGTGAAACATCTGATTAATTTTATATGGTTCCTTAGGAGAAAATGGTATATAATTTATAAATGGCAGCGTGGAGAAACTTTTGGTTTGGAAAAAAAAATCCCATACAAAAAAAACAAACAGAGAAGCTATAACATTTCCTTCTATGTGGTGTCCCAGAGATGTCAGTTGTATATCCCCTATTATCCTGATTACTGGCTGACCACTGCTCTGGCCTCATCAGCTCTTGAGTTGGTCTGAATGGCTTGGTCTGAAAAGCCTGCAAGGCTGGCTCCTTTCACACAGCCTCACTGTCATACTTTCTGGGACAGGCCTGAGGGTAACCCTCAATAAATCTTCTCTAAGAAAACCCTTCAGTTTCCTTGTTTCTCAGGAACTACCCCTGCATTTCATATTTTTATTAAGTTCCATATTACTGAGAGCACTGGCCTCTCTGAATTCTTTAAAGACCTGATAAGGTGGAAATAAATAAGATGCATTCATGGATTCATCCTCCTTGCTCTCACTAACTAGTACAAATACATAGATCTTGGCACAGCAGCAAATGACAAAAGAGTAGGTGTAGAGAGTCTGGCCAAAGACCCCATATGCTGACCCTGGCAGTTGTCAGATGTTGATACTTGTCTACATGCTCTCTCCAACCATTTCCTCACCACTCTTGGGACAGGGACAAAGTCTGACTTCCATCCTCTCTCGCTTCCCCTTCAGATGTATGCTTCTCTGGATGCTTTTTTGCTTCTGTATGATATTTTCAGCTTATTTTAACAGTTACTTTATTGCAGTTGTGTAAATATGGCAGTGCTTTAAACTTAGGCCCTGTGAGAGTGCTTTATAGGTGTAGCTGTTTATAGCTGTGACTTGGTTTCACTACTCCACTGAGAGTTATGAGCCTATTCTACAACCATTCAGCTTCCTTAGGAAGGGTACACCATGAGAACCAGATATTCCATTTATCTCTGCAGGATTACCCTGCACATACCCCTTCTATGTTTTCCCAATAAAGAGTTCAATGTTGCATGTAATGCAGATGAAACCGCATCCCACCTGTGATTTGCCATCTTCATTTTCAGAACAAATGCCTCTCCCAGCAAGATGTCACTTCAAAGACCCTTGAAGTCAGTGTGTCCTACAAGATGCTGTCTTGCCAAGGCTGAGACTGTGGTGCAATAGCAAAGGAACAGAGTGCATGGAGGACAAACAGAACTAGTAGATTATGAATGTTTTTATCACAACCCAAAACAGAAGTTTTCTAAAATTTAATACCCAAACTTTTTTTAAACAGATTGCTTCCACCTGCTGTGATTTTTAAGAGTCCCACAACATTCTGTAATAAGGAGCAAAGGAGAAAAGAGAACAGGTTCTCTGCTATAAAACAATAAGGAAGTAGACATTTAACAAATCTTTGAGGTACAATCCCTGAGACATAACTTGAGTTATTCTTTTATAGTGGTTATGGAGAAGCAATAGTTGTATGGACTATGAATAACACAATCCCTGATATTCACAGAGTTTACTCCTGGTCTCCAGGAGGAAATGCCCTTCCACTCTCCAAAACTGCAGCAACTCAAGAGCTGTTCTACCACTGACTGTCAGCAAGCTTTCATTTCAGTTAGAGGGCCAAAATATTGTCAAATAAAAATGAATGCTGTCATAAGCAAATTTAATGTTTGTGTTTACAGCAAACAGTTCTTCCAGTGCTGATTAGGACATGGGTCCATCTGCATCTGACTGGTCACTCCATCATATTTTGTGTAAGGCCTCTGCAATTTAATGGAAAACTTAGATTTGAAAGCAAGTTCTAATTTCCTCCTTTCTCAGCTTTTTCTTTTTTAATATGCAGTATTTGCATTCCTTGTGATTTCTTAATTCCCATTAAGAAGAAAACAACGTTGTTTTATGTTACTGAATAGATTGGTAGTTGGGTTCTTTTGTTTTAGTTTGGGGTCTTTTGTTTGTTTGTTTGTTTTTTCTTACTTCTCCTCAGCTTTTAAAAGGTCTCATACACACAAATCAGCTTGTAATCCATCCTGAAGCGATTCCAGCATGGAGTTTTCATAATAAGTTGCACTCACTGAGTTGAAACGATAACTTCAAATTACCAGTCGGGGAAAAAATATATCTCTTTCTGTTTGGATTCCTCCCAATAGATAATGATGATTAGACTTGTTTTAAAGTAAGAATATAAAACTCAGACACCTATCAACTTCTTTCATAGGTGCTACTGCAGAAGCAAAATAACTTCAGGAAACAGGAAGGAATTTGCTTAGAGGGGTGTTACAGGACACAAGAAAACTAAATGCTCTGCATATTTATATGCCCATGCTTTTAGGTTTTTCTAAATGTAGAACATGTTATATTGAATTATGTACCCATACACCTGTTTTGTTAGGGGTTCTTTGTAAATCCAGTAATACTAATTGTTCTAGTACACATCACTGTTTTCTTTGTGAAGCTCTTCACAGCAGCTTTTAACTCCCAGTTTTGTGCTTTAATAACAATACCATCTGGCTGAGATTTTCAGACTTGCCTCTGGAGATTGAAAGACTGCTTTTTTCCATTATAATTAATGAGATTTGGGTGTCCAAAATCTCTGGGCAGCTTTGAATACATCATCTGCATCTTTTTGGTTTCAGAAGTACTTTGAGACTTTCAGAAGGAAAAGCCATTAAGCTGACCTGAAATGATAGGATGCTATGCAGTCTTATGCTCAACACTAGTTTCTGTGTAAAGTGGCCAAAGCTTGCTCAATTGTACCTGAAAGGTAATGTGGTTGGCTTGGTTAAGAATGAAGGAACCTCTTGAGGACATTATCAAGTACATTTAATGTTTATTCCAGAAATAGTTAACCAGAAGACCAGAATGATATTTTTTGTTGTCAGTATAAAAGCAACATTTTTCATATCTTACATTAGAACAAAAATTGGTACTCATAAAAGTACATCATTTCATGGCTGGGCTTTGCGAACGAAGATTTGGGAAGGGCTCTACCCACGTTTGTTGCAAGCGCACTGAAAGTACATAATCCTCTGGAAACCTTCAGTAGCAGCAGTTATCTGTGTTATTACAAACATGCAATAATTTGCTTCAAAATGCTATGCACAGAGCGTGGCCTGACTTAATGTCATATTCCAAAATCTTCACATGATCCCAAACAACAAAATCTCTTCCATATTTATAGAAGAGATGAGAAAAGAGGGCAGGACATTGCTCTTAGTCATCTTGCAGGCTGCATTTCAGCTGTGAGGGAAAACCTTAACTGTCCCTTCTTCATCACTCCTGGCAATGACGGCTTGGAGGCTCCTACAGATGGAACAGCTGGACCCAGCTGTGCTGGGGAATCCCACTTGAATTGCACATGGCTCAAAAGCCACCCTCTGATCTCTTGGTTCTTAAGCAAACTGCTAAATAGATCGAGAGCATAAATGCTACACTAAATTATTTCTATCCTGTGGGTAAGTAAAGCCTGTCTGATGGCAGTTGTATTTCATGAACATCTGCATAAGAGAGCCTTCAGCATTTATTATGAAGCATCGCGTAATAAAAATTGGGTAAAAATAAAGATTTGTAAGACAGAATTCACAATGTTCTCTATCTACTGCACGAGAATCCTTTCAGCAGAGGTAAGAAAAATAGGCTCACTAAAATAGTAACTGATATAAAAAGGAAGTGGTTTCATGTAGAGGACAGCTATTTGCAGTTAAATGGCAAATAAAGAAGAAGTAGGGAGTCAGTTCAAATAATATTGTTTGGGGTAATCCATTTAGGTGTGCTTATATAATCTATTTACATGATAAGAATCTACATAAAAATCTCTGTACTCAGTCTTGGGTCTTGTTCATTTCTATGTTATTTTGGACTTATAACTAAGGTTCCTTCTGCATGTTTTACAACAAAAAATGAATTTTGATAAAACTAATGAACTATCAAAATTCTTCTGGACTTAAACAGGCTACCTCAGATATGACTCAGTTATTAGATTTGTAGGCTGCATAGGGGAGGATGTGGTTCAATGTTCAGTGTAAGCAGATATATATCTTGTACCACCTCTCAAAATAGCAATTTTAACTTCAGGATCTCAGCTTTCCCATCTGTCAGTGTTATCAGGGATCAGATCTGGCTGAAGAGTAACCTTCATCTGGGAAAATTAAAAATAAAAAACAAACACAAAGTTTTCATCAAGGTCAATTTGCTTGGCTGAGCCAACACAATAGGATGGGAGCACAAGGTTAGAGGGCACAGATGGAGCAGAAATCAATCACCCTTCTGGCCCTCATGTGGTCTCAAGTCAGCTTGTGCTCCTTGTGTCATCACATTCGACATGAACATGCATATACAGAAAACATACAAGCAAGTCAGGACATCAGAAACAGCTGGCTACACACCACCTTATCATAATTCTTGGAGGTGTGTTTTTGAGGTTGTGGGTTTTCTTTAAGACTGCCAGCTCTATATTCTACATGGATTTTAGGCAAGACCAGAAAAATAATTAGCTATGTAAGTACATGCAGCAATTTCTCTGCTAGTGAAACAGAAGGAAATCCTGGCAGACATAGATGAGATGGAAGGAAGGACAGCAGTTTTCCCAGAAATAAGACACTGCTTTCAGAATAAATTCTGTGTGTAAAGAATATAACAGTAGGCTCAGTAGGATGTCAAAAGATATGGGCATGATAATGTCTGCATTATTATTTGTTGCAAATTTCAAACACTGCAGACTGGTCTCGGGAACAGTTTATTCACTGGGCTCAGCAAATCCCCTCTTCCCTTGTTCACTGGTGTAAGTGAGCAAAAAGGGAATAATATTGTAATTCAAGGAATTGCAGGGAATTCATTGCAGAGCATTTGCACTGTGTAGCCGGTTGTTAAATGATATAAACATTAAAAAGGCAAGACCCCACTTATACTTCTAGAAGGGTAGAACGTTTGTATTAAAGTAAAATAATGTAACCCAATTTCAGAGCAATAATCCAAGAGGGCATTGTTGATTCATGTATACTGTAAGAAAATCATTGTGAGCTACTGCAGGTTTCTACTTATTTTTCCATGTTTCCACCACCACCTCCCTCCCAAGACGGTAGCTGAACTGTGACTGAAATATTATTTTTCCATCCCCAGATGGCAGTGCTGCCTTCCAAGACAATAACAGTAGTTCTGGGAGAGAAATGTGTGCTGGTCTCTGGCTGGCTTACGTGCCATGTTTCTTTGTTTCAAGGGAAATATGCTACAAATTCTCACGTAATAAGACTGGTGTAATCAGGGTGGGTTTGCTCATCCAGGTCTGACACAGCAGCCATCTTCTGTTAGAGGCATCCACCAGGTCGCAGCCTATTCATGAGAAATGACATCTGCAAATGTGAGTTGGAATTTCTGCTGAACTTTACTTAAACGTGCAGTTTCTAATATCTTCCAGGTGGACTGGAGAAGAGATAAGCATGATGACCATTTTGGCTTTTAAAGATCCTGCAGAAGACGACTGCGCATGCCAATCTTGGTCCACAAGCCTTTGGCATCTGGCCTAATCCTGCTTCTGCTTTCCTCACCAGCACAAACCTTGCCATCCTCAGCAGAGCAGACACTGAGCAGCAATGTAGGTACTGCATTAGGCTGTTAAATCTCACACTGGCTTGCAGGGTGAGAAACTGGCTTGATCCCTCTGTGCCTTCTCTACACAATTGCGTGGTCCCTTTAGTCACCAGGAGCAAGAACTGAGCTGTTATCCCACCCTGGGCTACCCTCACTGAGGTGTAATAATACACCTTTACTGAGCAATCTTAATGTTCATTAATTTATCAGAGACATAAAATAAAAGGTTTAATGGAATAAAAGAAACATGGTGCATGAGGAAGGCTGCCAGCTCCAGCAGTGCATTGAAGATGTGATAAGATGCTCTTAGCCCCTCTAGAGGATCCAGGAGAGTCAGTCCTGTTCTCAAAGAAAATGATGCTTTTTACCAATGGAAAATCCAACTGAATGCTCTAGCATGTGCCCTTGTATGTTGAAATGGTGAGAAAGGTTCTTCTGTGTTGGGAGGGTATGATCTGTTTCAAGGATCTTCACTCTCACTGCAGTTTTTTCATGGCTAGCAGGCAGGAAGCAGAAAAAGGACTTGTTCCTTTCCTTTGCTGGAGATATTTGTGTGTGTCAGGCCCTCTCAAAAAATTTCTGCTACTTCCTGAAGATCCTAGATAACAGGGTGCAATAGAACACACTTAAAGATAATCCTCAGACCCTCTCCCCTGGCCACCCATTTTGCAGTTTACAATTCAGTGAGGTGAGGCTTTTTTCCACCTTTCCTATCCACATGCTTACAGAGCCAGTGAGTAAAGATTAAATACAAGCAGAGCTGGGATATGCATTACCCTTCCTTCTGACAAGCCCAGGGCAGAGGAGGACAAGAGGGCTCCCTGGGTCATACTTGGGCAGGGAGGAATAGGGGAGGACAGCAGTAACCACACGGAGTCTGCCCCAAAGGCTTTATCCGCAGCCTCTTCCGGAGGTGGTGCTGCTCTGTGTGGCTCTTTAATTGGAGCAAGCAGTAAATATAACCTGGCCTTCCCAGTTAATAGGATAAGAGAAATGCAGATTTAGTTCAGAGCAGCTACTCTGTTGCTAATGATGCTTGGGTCACAGGTTCCAACCTCAAGCCCTCCTTTGTCCTCTTTTATTCCCTTTGATTTTCTACATGGAAAAAAAAATCCTGTTTTTCAGGAAGGAAATATTTATTGTCCCTTCCAGGCTACTCTAATTCCCCCCATCTCCACCCCAAATTCCTTTCAGGTCCTGAGTTATGATTTCCAACCCCTGCCCCTCATGCCCACCTCTTTCACTGAGCTAAGAAATTAATAACCCATTCTACCTAAAATGAGGAGATATCAAACACAAATTGCACATTCTCAGCTCTGCCACAGCTGGAATTTCTCTATTCTTCTCTGCTAGCTGTAGGGATCTTGGAGAAAAATCTGAAAAAATTAAAACTGAAAAAATTAAAAAATTTACATCAAACAAATAAGCAATTTTTTTTTCTAGTGAGAGAACTCAGCCCTCTAACCTACTGAGATGACCAGGACTCCCTTCTCACTACACCACATACATAAGCCAACAAACAAAAATATCTGTAAATAAAATGCAACTGAGATAGCATTAGAAACCAAGGGGAAAAAGCCGTCCTTCAAAATGGGTTCTGGATTTTGCACTGTTTTCTCAGTCAAAAGTCCTCTTCTTCTCAAACACGCTAGTAAAGATGAAAAAGACAGTTTGTTTTAAAAGCTGTACTATCAAACCCCTAAAATATCATTTTTCCCCTTAAATCTGCATACATAGAGGAGAGGGAGGAGGAACTTAGTCATTCGATGACACATCTGCTCATCCCCAGAATTTGATTTCAGCTGTCACCAATTCACCTGAAATAATTATATGGGAAGAAGCCAAGCTTATGAACCCCAGTTTCTTATTTCCAGTGACTATAGCACTTTACAAGTCTGATGGGTTTTGCCTGTAAAATATGGCAGACAGAAATACAATATTATTTTTAAATAACCAGATTCCTCAGTTCAAAAAAATCAACACAAAACAAAAAACAGTATTACTGCTACTTCAGAATAAAGATTCTTCCATTTTCTAGAACAAGTTTGCTGCCAAATTGATGATTTTTCCATGGCTAGAACATATTTTTTATTTAAAAGTTAAATATGTAAAGCCTACTAAAAACAAAGATATTTTATCTGAAATTAAAAAACCCATAACCATCCTTTTCCCTCTAAATAGAAAAGAAAGTTGGTAGCTGGTTTTTGTGATTTCCTTTATAAGTGTATTGAAAAATTATGTTTGACATAACTTGTAAATAGAATCTGTCTCTTATTTCTAATTGAAAGACAATAGCAAAACTTGTTACTAAGGTTGGATCAAATCACCCTGACATTAATATTATACATCCTTCACTACTAATAAAAAACGTAAAAAAAAATAAGAACCTTTGCTATCTTTTACTCAAGACCAAAGTGCCAGGGATACAGCTTTCCCTGGCATATTTGCAAGGTACATACAGATAAAGGGGTATGGCTCAGGGTTTCTTCTTCTTTTGTAGGGAAATAGGTGTATTTCTCTATATTTGTGTGAAAAAATTAAGCAGGACTAACATAAAAGACTCTAAGAAAAAGAAGTAATTAGAAGAAAACTAAATAGTAAGTTTTTTAGGAGAAAGGGCTAAATAAAAGGGGGCTATGAGTTTCCTCATATCATATTTTCTTGGTTTGCCCAGGGAACCTTAGTCAGAAATACACAGGTTGCACAGTAGAGATGTCAGCCTAATCTTAGATTTTCCTTTGAACCAAAATCCTCTGTCTAACTGCCTGGGTCAAAAGGGGCAGCCATGTTATACAGCTTAGCCAGCAGAACTTGGTTAAATATCTGTCTCTTGACAAATCAGTTCTTTTGAAAACAGAAGTGACCTGGATATGTGGGACAGGAAGGTTGTGTACCTCAACTGGCAGATACTTAAATCTCCAAATCCTCCCAGGGAAGGTAAACTTATAAGGAACACTTATTTTGATTTCATCGCATATATTATAAATATGCATACTATTAAGACAAAGAGCGATAGAAGATGCCCCTTACCCAATTTTCCTCATTTGAGTAAGCAGGAATTTGTTTCAGGTCCTCTTTCATAGCTTGACACAACTGGAAGCCCTGCTGCTCCTAGTTTTGTCTTTCTGCCATCAACTACTATACAACTGGAGTATGAGGTTCATTCCAGACATTTTAATTGCAGTATTAGTTAAGACCACTAATAAACATGAACCACTGCAGTGGCACATTGTGTTTCAGAGAGATCTTTCTCTGTCTTGCACACTGACAGATTTTGTTTTCTTTACTCATCTGAAAAGTACCCAATTCAGCTGGTGAGCAACAGCACAGATTTGGCCGAGTGAGCTGGAAGGGGCCATCCCCCAGAATTCATGAGTGAACCAGCCTGTCCCCCCCCACCCCCAACGGCAAGCACCCCCAACGGCAAGCAGGATCGCACAGCAATCCAGATTGCATTTTGGTCAGATATTGTAAATTCACATTAACTTTTTTTTATTATTTATTAATTCACAACTAGTATCCAGAATATTCTGGATAATAATCTGGACCAAATTCTGACATTTTGAAGGCCTAATTACTAGTCTAACAGGGAAACCTACATTAATTGTCAGTAAGATACTGTGACTATTATTGAAGTAACTGTTGGCAGCTAACACTAATGCCTATTATCAGCAAGGGAGAAAGTCTGCCAACCTTATGCCAAAGAGAGTTTTAACTCAGAGAGGATTTTTGAATCTGGAAATTAAATCAAAATACTGAGAGTATTTCCGAAGAGAATTATTATGAAGGGGTATTGAAAAGAAGGGTGAAGTAAGGAAACTGAGAAAGAAAAGACTGCATGGAAAATTTTTCTCTGGATGCATAATTTGGTTTGGGGGAAATAGAGGATGAGGAACCAAGGAGAAGCTGTCTTTTCTTTTTATGCACTGGGGGCTGCAGACAGGTTGTTGTGAGTATTACAGGAGTACTCCTACTGCTTCTAAAATTTCTCAGAGCCTTGATTAATGTAGCTTGCTCAGGTTTAAAGAGACTGACACACTTGTGAGAACAAAAGAATGTTTCCATAGGGTGGAATTTTAAAACCTGTTTTATTTCCCTTTTTCTTGCTTAATTTCATGGGACATTACCACAGATGGTTCAGGAATTTAGCTTCACAAACTTTTTCCTGTTGCAGAGACCCTTGATCTCTTCTGCTGTGTTCTTGTGACACATTTTAATAATGTGAGGGTACTCAGGGTTTATGTAAGTCCCATAGACCCTTCTGAAATAATTTTTATTTGTGTTTACCTATGTCAGTGAGGGAGATAAATCTGTTGGAGGAAAGAACCACCCGAAACCATCAAACATACAAAAGTTTGTCATGAAATCACGTACCAACTTATATCCTGCTCCCTACAAAGCAGGGACTTGGGCAGAACTCCTATCCCCAGGTCTTCATATCATGTGATATTGGCAGGTACTTGTATCCACTTTTAAGTTTTACAAAAGTAAATAGGCTTAATCAGCTCCTATCCAATGTGCTTCATTAAGAGTTAATCTTCGACCATCATTTCTCAGAATCTACAGGGGAAAAAAATCGGATAAGTTGAAAGATGGTCACACTTTGATGCTGACTACCAAATATTCTGTTGATTTATGAGCTCCATGACAACTGTTCCTGAGAAATTATCTAGTAAATCACCACTAAACAATATGGAAAAGTAAAATGTGTAGATTGCTCTGGAAAGCTAGCAGTCAGCTCATTTCTGTTATCGTATCTGATATCATAGGGATCTCTTTGTGGCAATGGATATTTCCACTCACGAAGGCCAACTCAGTTGTTTTAAGATGCTTATTCTATGGGGAAATTTATTTAGGTGTACACTCTGTGATGCTTTATCACATTCTGGTAAGAAGATCTTAGGACAGAGTTGATAGGAGATAGTAAAAATACTTCCCAGAGAAAGTGGCAAAACTTTTTTTTTGAAACCCATCTTAGAAAAGTTTTAAAAATACCTAAAGTTTTAAAAAGACAGCATTTAGAAAATTCAATTGAAAAAAAAAATATAGTTCAGATTTATGGGAGCAGCTGCAGTGGGATATAAGTGCTGAGTTTGGTGTACAGGTATTGACCACGCAAGAAGACAGTATTGACGTTGAACTGAAGTGCTTTTTGGAATATTCTATGTGAGAATCTATAGGAGCTTTGAAGCTCTCGTTGTACCACCAGGAACTTCTCAGCAAACCACACTGTTTTTTCTTATGGAAACAGAACCATCTGATCCCCTTAGTATTTTACCTGTAGTTAAGGATCTAATTGTCTTTTTCCTCACTATTCAGGATCTCACCAGTTAAAAAATCCAAAGGTAGCACAATTCGGTTCTGTTTCCTTGTTACTTTTTGAGTTTCCTGAAGGCAGCTTTACCTTTCTTGATTGCCTTCCTTGCTGTACTACCTAACACTGAAATATGATTGCAACTATTTCTGTGTTCCTAATCTGAAAACTAATCTTAATTTAACTTATGAAAGAATGTTTACTAATTTTTCTTGGCATGGGAGATTTGGACTGAGAATTCAGGTTTTCCTGGTGTTGAAATTCGCTGTGTGTTTTCTGTCATGTTTTGTAACATGTTTCTTCCTTTTACCATAATGACTCCATTAAATACAGTTTATTGTGGCAAAGTAAAAGCATGATTTCCTGAACATTTTCTGTGTCTGCTGGGGCATCTTTGTTAATGCTCATTATGGGCCTATACCAAATCCTAGCAAAGTGAAAGGAAACATTCCCCTTGGAGGAATCTAACTCTCAGGCTTTCAAATAATGTCAAACTCCATTTTGGTTTTAAATGGCTTCTCCTTCCCCAATGCTCCCACATCTTTGAGATGCATTGAGGGAAGGAGGAAAGCTAATGCTATTCTAATATCCTTTGCTCATTTAAAAGCAATGCTTTTAAGAAGGAAATAAATGTGATATTGTGTACCCGCTTATAATAGCCATGGGTAAAATTATGCCACATTGGTTATTGTTCTTTACATATATTACCAATTGAAAAGAAAATGAAGTTAGAATTAATGGACCCATTTGTACAAACATGGTTGTTAATATTAATATGCAGGGTAGATCAGTTGGCAAGAGCAGAAATAAATTAGTGAGTGTCTCAAACACAATATTTCACTGGAGACTAACTGCACAGATGCTGAAAATACAATCCTGTAGTTAAACCAGTGTGCGGAGAGACTTCTCTTAGAGTTAAGGAGAAATATCATAGTGCAGATTCCCCGTAGTACACTCTTATTGTCCAAAAGTCTACATGTGCTGCTAGGAGATTATTAGTGTTTACTGAGAAAAAGCACTCTGCAAACGAAGGAGCTGGTGGAAGTAACAACCTTCCCCATTTTCATTCCGTGTCTGCTGGGCTCACACTGTAGCTGCAGAACATTCTAGATTGATTTTTTCAGTTGAAAATGTAGCCATGGGGAGTGGAGGGTTTTTTGTAGGCTCAGGCAGAACTGTTAAAAACCAGTTTTTGAAACCTGCCTGCCTGGGGAGTGCATAGGTTGACATTGTACTCATGTCTCCACTGTAAGGGAAGACAACACAAGCAGAAAGACTGCAGATACAGTTATTATTCTCAGGCATGCAATTTCTTAGGACAAAACCCTGTTCCTAGTTAAGAGGTAAACTTTTGGAGAGCACAGTGGGAATCTTATTAATAGAGTAGAAATTTTGGTAGTTGATTACTCTTGTTTCTCAGCTATTCCTCTAAAGAATTTATGATCTTCCATTATAATGCTGAAAGAAGAATTTTTGTTTATCAAGCCCAAATTTTTCTTTATTATTAATTTTCTTCCAGGCTATTAGCTTTTTGGGAAAAGGAAAGCCACCCTTCATAACCATGTGTCCTTGTTTTGTAATCTCCATCATTATATCTGATTCTTTCAAACAAAGGTGTAGTAGTTTTGCTGGCTAATTTCAGAGTTGATTTTAAATTACTTTACTGAGACAAAGCTGTCAATCTATCAATCCAAAGTTGTCTTTTTTATAACAAGGAAGGGCAACTTTTCCCAAAATCAAAGAATCCTCTGGCAAGTGAGCTTTCTTTGTTTCTGTGAAATACTTCTTTTTTCTTTTTTCCATTCATCGAGCGTAAAATTTTTCCATTTTCAAGCGTAACAACGGAATAACAATGTAAGAAAAAAACCCAAGACAATCACTAAAATGCTATATTCTGCATCTGAGCTATAAGAATCCCATTAAAACTCAAAATTAAAGCATTGTTTGCTGGAAGAAAAATTGTCATGGCTTTGATAAAGAAAAAAACAACCTTGGCTTTTCCAGCTTTAATCAAGTAATTTGTGACACAGTAAGAGTTCTGTACTGCCGAGTTATTTTCAGAGTATTTGTCACAAGTGTTTCACTTGTGTTCAGCACATCCTGATTCTAATCTTAATACGATTAACAATAGTAGGGCAGCTTTTGAGAACAAGTTGACTGGTTATTTTGTGCCGTATTCTTACACAAGCACTATTTATTTGGGATTTGAGTACCTTTTCCAATACTCATTTCACCTGAAAAATAACTCCATCCATGTAGAGGGGTTTCTTACATTGCATCACTAAGTTGTATGCATAGAGAGGGATATTTATGGACAAATCTAAAACCTGGGGCAGTTCCTTCCACATTTGTACAATGGTCAGTGTACAGGA
This sequence comes from Manacus vitellinus, assembly GCF_001715985.3. Classification (NCBI taxonomy): domain Eukaryota; kingdom Metazoa; phylum Chordata; class Aves; order Passeriformes; family Pipridae; genus Manacus; species Manacus vitellinus. The sequence goes on along the minus strand of NW_021940682.1, from coordinate 28,573,050 downwards.
CAACAACCATTTGAAGGAAGTTTCCTCTTCTGGGTGCTCACCATTTGTGGTCTTCTCATCCATTTGACTGGCAACTGGGCCATATTATCAGCTTAAACCATGATGCCATATAAACAGAAGCAGAAATAACCCACAGTTTTCTAATTAGGCTCATTAATTCATTATTTGTGAGAGTTTCTAGCTTCACTGGTCCTATGATGGATTACTGCAAATGCAGTGTGCATCCCAAGCCAAAGGTGAGGGCATGTAAAAGCAATGTCCATGAGATGATCTTCAGATCCAGCAGCGAATATTCCTGTTTAAGTACTTAATATTTTTTTAAGTTCTCTAGATCATTTTTCTTCAAATGATTATGCTTTTACAGTGTGATAAATAAGACTGCCTGAAGATACCAGAGAGCATGTGGCACCAGGATAATATCTCTGCAACACATTTTGAGTGGTGATCACACCATTTCTACCTCACCATATGGCTTAGTGCAGATGTCCTAGCATTAAAATGACCTTCTTCATTATATAAAGGTCATAGATGCAGAATTCAACATTTTGTAACCTTTGGCAGGGATACAGGCTGTGCAGGGAGTGCACCTGTTGTCTTGCCCGCAGTTCAGAACAGTGTCACCCACTAATTGATTGAAATACAGGGACTGAAATTTAGCTTGTATTGCTGTTGGTAACATCAGTTAATAAACTTAGATGTTACTAAACAATTCAGTGTGCTGAGTTTAATAAATAAAAATGCTAAGAAGCTAGAATCAACTTCTATATAGGTTTTCTTTGTTAGCTCTAGTAATTAGAAGCGCTACATCCCTTTTTACTGAATCTGGTCATATTCTCATCTTTAAGAAAGAGAAAATAGAAAGTAAGTTAGGGCAATGATCAGGTGTTTCTGTACATAAAAGAGTTAATTTTTTCTTCATTCAGAAAAGACTTTTTCTGCATATTAATAATGGAGCGGAGAGACTGCCCGGCTTTAACCACTTCCCCTACCTTGTCCAGCAGAAGCTGCCCTGCTACTGATTTAGTTTGTTTAAGACATAACCAAAACATATTCCCTGGCAACTTAATTGAACTTGGAACACCTGGCATGGGAGCATTTCATTAATAAGGGACATCAACCCCTGATCTGGGATGTGAACTTTTTTTGATGATTAGTAAAAAATCCTAAGAAGAGTTGACAACAAAAAAAAACAAAAAAAAAAACAAAACAAAAAAAAAAAAAAAAAAAAAAACAAAAAAAAAACAAAACAAAACAACCAAACAAACAAAAAACCAACAAAAACCCCCACCCTAAAACTGTATTTTATTCCCCCAGGTAGAGGGACAAAAAGAAGTGAAAAGGCACTGAAGGAAAGGTACATGATGCTCAGTGAGATTGGCACAGCATTATGAAACATCTAATTTCAGCTACCAAGGGGCTTGTATTGATTTTTTTTTTTCATTCTCTATGTGTGCTTTTATAGAGACTTGAAATAGTCTCCATTTTACTTTTATGAAAACCACATTTCTAGGAGGGCAATGTGGGGGAGGGAAAAGAATAGCCCTTTCTACTTGGAAAAATAGCAGCCTACTTAGCACTTACCAGAGGATTATATACCCTAATGTTCTGAGAGATACCTGTTCAGGTACGTAGAGGGAAGATGGATGCTTTAAGAGTACCTAGAAATTATTTAAATCCGTAAGGGTTGCTGAATGTTTCTTCTTTTGTGCATTGTGAGAGAGAGATCCAGATTCCAACCATCACTTCTGCAGCTATAAAACTTACATTAAGGGCAAAGAACATGGAGCTATTCAGAAATATCCCTTTTTGCAGATCAAAATTGAAGTTACTGAAAAGGTTGTTACACGGAAAATATTCATTCTTCAGGGCTGTCCCAGCAGACACAGTCTGACCCCTTGATGTTCAGACAGGGGATATGGAAAACTCCAGTTGTGATCAAGGTCTGAGTGGTGGAAAGACCAACTCTTCATTCAGTCAATCATTTCTGATAATTGAGAAAATTCTAAATCTTTTCAGGATCAAAGGAAGCTTTATTAGCAGCACAAATGCCTGATTTTATTCCTTTTTTTTTTTTAGAGAGGTTATTGTTCTTAAGTAAAAGATGCAAAACTTCTAAGAGTTACGTAACACTTATTAACAAATGCATTTTACTTCAGCATGAGGAAGGAAGAGAACTCACCCTTCCTTCCTTTTCTGAAGTTGGTTGTTGTGGTAAGGTTTAACCAGAGTCCTCCAAACTTACGTTTCCACTATGCCTTTCTAACAGCTGAGGAAGTGTCCCATTTCTGCAGTCACCCACTTGTTTGCAGTTGTTCCCTGCGCTCTGTTTCAGAGATTTAAAATGGCCAGAAGCCCTAGCAGACATATGGCTTACACTGGATCCCTGACAGATGACTTGTTCCATTGCTTTTTAGGGTAACGGAAAAAAAAAAAACAAATTCTGTTAGAATTTCAGTGGAGGAAAAGTAAAAATACTGTAAAAATGCGATTGCTGGAAATGTTAGTTGCTTCTCATTGTTTGACACTGTAACAGATCAAAATTTGAGGCCCACGAATGACAGTTTTAGAGAAGGGAAAGGGAAGGGAGGATGGAAAAAAAATTCTTATGGCTCAAAACAACTTTCCTTTTCCCCCCACGTTATCTGGCAGAATTAAAAATTCTGCAGGAAATTAAACCTTTACACCTGACAGAGAACTGCTTAGATGTGATGTGTGATTATAGATGGCTCATTCTCATTCTGGAAGACTGGTGTCCTTTAAAGATTCTAGAAAACTCTGGGTTTTGGTTTTGGTTTTTTTTTTTCCAAAAGATGTTTCACAACTCCATTTTCTAAGTATGATTTATAGTTAGTGTATATTTCATACAAAATTGGGCATGTAACAACCTTCTTTTAGTTCTGCTTTCTAGCTAGTCAAGTGTTTATGAATTTATATGCCAGGTTTTTAAATTAAAATATTTTAACACCCTGTTTTCCAAGTCTGTGGAAAGAATTGCTTTCTAGGTGCCTCTGAACTGCATTTTTAAACTTTTGTGAGCTAGATGAAGACTATTTAAAAAAAAAAAGTAATAATAACATGAAAAGCAACACTTACATGGCAGCTCTTGCATAAAAGTCTGCACAATGACTGAAATAATCATTTTTCATAGCACTCCTGATGCAGAGAACAGCTGTGTAGTTAGTACTCAGCAAAGGATGGAATCACCAGTTTAAGCAGTAACTTGGTTTCTATCACTGAAACTATCCAGGGATTTGAGTTTTCAGCATTTCGTTCCTGAGCTGGAATTTATCCAAGATATCCAGGTTAAGAGGCAAACTGCGGCTTTCAGAAAAATTGCTATGGAGTGTTATATGATCGAAAAGGGGTCACATCCCAACAGTAGGTCCCATCAAAGGATTAGACCTGCATCATCAGGGTGCTCTTTAATAAACCCCTGTCAGACTGTTGGCTCGTACAGACTTAAAAGGAGGACTGCAGTCTAGTGAATCACCAGCCCTGTTTAGTGCAGTGTAATGTCACTTCACTTGAAGGATTTGACATGATGAGAACACAAAGTGGTGAGATGTACGGCCTACAACCGCCTAGAGCTTGTGCTTTCAGGAAACACATATGAAATATTGTACTAAATTTACAAGGATTATATTCAACTCCCTGCTATACTGGCCAATCATTGCTATGGTAAGAGATGCACCTATAGGACTAAGAAGACCTGGTACACACAGTTGTCAGATCCTTCCTTTAACATTTAACAACCTGAATGGTTCAGAACAGTGATTTCTTCTGCTCAGGTGCATCATCTATTTGTTTTTGAAAGTTTAAGGTGTTTCCAGAATTGAGATTGTTAATAAAAGAATATTTTCCCATATGAAAAGATAAGCTGCTTGACTGAAAAACTCTGTGTTGCTTCTGAGCATTAGAAGCAAAAATTGTAGCTTAAGAGGGTATTATATTACAGGTTCACAAAATATGCTGAGTTGGAAGGGACCCACAAGGATCATCAAGTCCAACTCCTGGCCCTGCACGGGACCATCCCAGACTCACACCATGAGAGTACTGTCCAAACACTCTTTGAACTCTGGCAGGCTTGGTGCTGTGACCACTTCCCTGAGGAGCCTGTTCCAGTACACAGTCACTCTCTGGGGGAAGAACCTTTTTCTCATATCCAACCTAAACCTCCCCTGACACAACTTCAGGCCATTCCCACGGATCCTATCACAGGTCACCACAGAGATCAGTACCTGCCGATCTTCTTCCCCTCATGAGGATGTTGTAGGCAGCAATGAGTTCTCCCCTCAGTCTCCTCCAGGCTGAACAGACGAAATGACTGCAGTTGCTTCTCATACAGCTTCCCCTCAAGGCCCTTCACCATCTTTGTTGCCCTTTAATAGTTTAATATCTTTCTTAGATTGCGATGCCCAAAACTGCACACAATATTCAAGGTGAGGCTGCATCAGGTTAGAGCAGAGCAGGACAATCATCTCCTTTGACCAGCTTTGCCTGGTGCCCCCCAGTACATGGTTGGCCCTCCTGGCTGCCAGGGCACTACTGAGTCACACTCAACTGGCCACCAATCAGGACTCCCACGTCCCTTTCCATGGTACAGCTTTCCAGCATCTCATTCCCCAGTCTGTACAAAGAGCAAGGGTTGCCCCATCCCACATGCAGAATCCGGCACTGTCCCTTGTGGAACTTCATAGGGTTGGTGATTGCCCAGTCCTCTAATTTGTCGAGGTCTCTCTGCAGGGCCTCCCTGCCTTCAAGGGAGTCAACAGCTCCTCCCAGTTTTGTGTCATCTGCAAACTTGCTTAGTATCCCTTCCAGTCATGTGTCCAAGTCATTTGTGAAGATGTTGAAGAGCACAGGGGCCAAGATGGAGCCCTGTGGACCCCACTAGTGGCAGGTCACCAGTCCGATGTTACCCCATTCACTATTACCCTGAGTAAATTGCTCACCCCCCACATGATGTGTTTATCCAGCTGTGTGCTGGACATTTTTTTCAGAAGGATCCTGTGAGAGACAGTATTGAAAGCTTTACTGAAATTCAAAAAGATTACATCAACTGGCTTCCCATCAGCTAGGTGGGTTATCTTGTCATAGAAGGAAATCAGGTTGGATAAGCAGGACTTTCCTCTCATGAATCCATGCCGGCTGTGACCAATCACTGCGTTGTCTTTGAGGTTTTTTATTACATCCCAGTGCCTTATCAGGTACTGAAGTGAGACTGACAGGCCTGTAGTTTCTGGGGTCCTCCTTCTTGCCCTTCTTGAAAACTGGGACAATGTTTACCACCTTCCAGTCAGCTGGGACCTCTCTGGATTCCCAAGACCACTCAAAAATCATCAAGAGATGTTTTGTGATAATATCAGCTAGCTCTTTGACAAATCTTGGATGAATTCCATCAGGCCCCATGGATTTGTAGGGATCCAGCTGGAGCAGCAGATCCCACACAATTTCAAGGTCAGCTAGATGACCATGATCATTTTCACAGTCATGGTCTTCTAGCTCAGGGCACTGAGATACCTCTGTCTTGTCTCTGTCCGTTTGTGAGGTGACCATCTTCACCCTGTAATGGGCCAATGATATTTCTATACTACTATTGCCACAAATGTATTTGAAGAAGCTCTTTTTGTCCTCCACATTTCTGGTCAGCTTCAATTCCAGTTGAGCTTTGGCAACACAAATTTTCTCCCTACGGTGGCAAACAGCATTACTGAATTCTTTCCATGTCACTTGACCTTGCTGCCACTGGGCATACATCTTCCTTTTTTGCCCTATTTCCAAGATGTCCCTGCTCATGAAAGCTGGTCTTCTGCCTTGCCTGCTTGACTTTCAACATTTGGGAATTGCATACAGAGGATCTTATTTACTAATCCCCTGAGCAGCCTGAAGTCTGCTCTCCTCATGTCCAGACTTGAGGTTTTGCTCATTTTAAACTTGACCACTGCATGGTCACTGTGGCCAAAACAGTTGCCAGTCTCCACTTCACTTCACACTTGCTCTGTTGACAGGCAGCAGATCAAGGGGAACATCTTTCTAAGTCAGTTCCTTTAGGATCTGTTCCATAAAGTTGTCATCCAGGTTTTTTAGGAATCTTCCAGTCCGGGTTGTAACGGTTGTGTGATGCTCCCAGTTAATTTCTTGCAGGTTGGAGTCCCCCAGAAAGACAAGGGCAGTTGACTTGGAAGTGTCCCTTAGTTCCTCAGAGAATAATTTGTCAGTGTCATTGTCCTGGCTAGGACGTCTATCGTGGAATCCCACAATAACACCCATATTATTTGTTTGCCCCTCAGCTCTTACCCAAAGTCTCTCAACTGTGCCATTGCCAACTGGGAGCTCCATACACTCTAACCCTTCTATTACACACAATACCACCTCCCCATGCCCCCATTCCCACTTCCTCTGCCCTGTCTACTCCTCTTGAAGAGCCTGTAACCATCCAACAGGGCACTCCAGTCATAGGACTCAAGTTTCACTTATGTCAATGATGTCAAATCTCCGAGACTGGGCCAAAGCTTTGAGCTTGTCACGTTTGCTCCTCATGCTGCATGCATTGGTGGGGAAACATTTCATGTGTGGTACACTGTGGCCAGCACCCTGTGAAGCAGATTGAGTGATCCCATTAACGCTCATTTCTTCAGATTTTGGCACGCCATCCTGTCATTCATCACTGGCGAGCCTGGTTTTGTCCCTTTCTCCCTTTCCCCCTTTCCAAGCTAGTTTAAAGCTCTATCAATAAGCCCTGCTAGAACACTTTTCCCCCTCTGGTGCATCCCATCAGGTATCGGTAGACCAGGTGTGGAGTCAAAAAGCCCCAAATTTTGACCCCATGGTCAAAAAACCCCAAATTTTTCTGATTACACCAACCTCAGAGCCACTCATTGACCTGAATAGATCTGCCTATTCCTAACAGTATTGTTCCTTGTTTCAGGAAGAATCGAAGAAATCATTACTTGTGCTCCTGATTCCTCTACCAATCATCCTAGGGCCCTGAAGTCTCTTTTGATTGCTCTTGGACTTCTCTTTGTTATTTCGTTGCTGCCAGTTTGAATGATCAATGATGAATAGTAATCAGAGGGCCTTACTGGCCCTTACTGAAGAGTTTTCCAGTAATGTTCCTTATCGAAGCCCCTGGGAAACAGCAGGCTTCCCTGTGAGTTGGGTCCAGATTGCATATCAAGCTCTCCATTCCCCTTAGAAGGGAGTCCCCTATTACAATTACCCTTTACGGCATGTCAACACCACAATTTAGGAAGCTTAAACTAGTGTGCTAATAAGACTAGGGCTGAAAGGATCACTTCATGCTCTTTCTTACCAACTACTGAGTCTGTTTGCTGCCTCTTTTGGCTGCTCTCAGATGGTCAGAGAGGACCCCTTTCTGCTCACCCAGCTTGCGTGAACTGCCGTGTGAACTGCTGCACCACAACCTTACTGTCGTGCCATGTCCCTATTTGCCCACTCCTGTTCACCATGCTTTGGGTTGTTCACACTCTCTAGAGCTGTTTAAATCTCCCTTGGATGCTCCCAGCACCACTTCCTCATCACCCTGTTGACTGCTGAGGGCTTCCAGGTCCTAACGAGGCTCAGGAGCTGCTGTTTGGGTATTCCTGAGCTCAGGAACTCCCCTGTACAGACTCATTTAACCCTCACCCCTGGACTTACCTCTGTCACCACTGCTGCTCCCTCACCAACTGTTGTTTTGGATGGTAGAGTATCTTGCTATTTTTTGTAAAAATCAACTACTGCTGGCCCAAACTCCACATGTATATGTCCTATAAGTAATAACTTATACATTTGGTAACAAAATTCTCACATGTTCCTGAACTGTTCCACCAATGACCTGGGCTTGACAATCTATCTCCTTGTCCAAGGAACACCTTTCATCTGTTGTCCCCTGGAAAGCTCTAAACTATTCTAGAAAACATCTTTTTTCTCATCAATGGGAAGAAGTTGGACCAAAACTTAGAGGGGTAAGGAACTGGAGGTAGGAGATGTACAGAGGAGAAGACAGAGCTGAGGAAAATGGTGAGAGCTAGAATTGGGAACATTTAATTTGAGACAGATCTAAAGGAAAGAAAATGAGAGCAGGGAGTTACTTGAAAGGAGGAGGAACTAAGGAATGAAAAATAAGCAAGCTTCTGTTCAGTGGCAATAGAGGCATCTTTAGGCACAGTGACAGAGGTAGGCAGTGGAGAGAAAGGAAGCAAAGAGGTAGGCAAGATTCAAGAACTAGGGAGATAAACATCTGTATAACTAAACTTCCTGAAATGGTAAATCTTAATACAGCTCAGTAGAAATTTTTCCCTTTAAGTTTTTTTTCTCCCTCTCAAACTTTCATAAGTAAAGCTTTGCTAAAAACTTGGCAAGACAGCTTAGAAATGACAGAATCAAGAGTGACTGTTTCTGTCAGATTTTATCAGATTTGGGCATTTTTTTTATACTGCAATGAATGGCTTATATTAAATCTGGGCAGCTATCCAGGGGGAGAGAAGTGAATCTATAGATATTAGAAAAAATTTTAGAAATACAGAAACTGAAATAGAAAGATCAAAGGAGGGGGAGATCAGTTGGAATGGCTTCAGGATTTTGGAACCTTTCTGAACTGTATTGTTGGTCATAATTGAGCCCAGTCCAGTAAAGACTGAAAGTGATAGTCATCTGCTGGTATATGAAATGCTTTAAGTTTTGCTAGAAAGCAAAGCATAGTTTTCTTGTTTTCTTGTTTTGACAGGAAACAGAACTCTGAAATCAGAATGTCTGGATATGGAATATGATTTTGTTTTGCCAAGGGACAACTGGGACATTGTGAATGCCATATGATAAGAGCAGAGGCATAGATAACACACCTAGTTTTGGCACACAAGGCACAACTTCAATGGGAAAAATGATGTTGCTTTCCAGTGAACCCTTTCTGGAAGGCTACAGGCCACTTCTCAGATTCTCAATATGAGTGCTGGACCTGACACTACTGCAGGATGATTTCAAATCCCTTGCATGCACTACTGAAGTTACGGAAGCTATTGAAGTAGGGTCCTTATGTAATTCTTTGACTGAATAAAAGGTGTAAACTAGTCTGCTTTGCTAACATCCTTCTTAAATTTGCAGTAGTTTTGCTTGCAGACAACTGAGGAAATTTACAGATGTGTACAGAAAACAATATCTGACAGCAAATTCCTCCCTCTTGTATCATCATCATTGCTGAGATACCTTTCAGCATCGTTAGAGAGAACATGCCTTTCCAGTCTTTCACTTGTTCAGCTCAGCCATCTGATATAGTTGGTGATTCATCTCTTTTTGTTCTTCTTGAAGAGCATGTCTCTTTGATAACAGCCTTTGAGGTTCCTGTTTCAGATTCAAAGATACTGCCTTTTTCTATCATAAAAAGAAAGTTTTAAAGCAAACCAGAGGTCATAGTAATAAATAGGGTTCATAAAATCAAAAAAAAAATTAATTAAGATTGCATAGACAGATTCCTCACAGTTTCTAGTGCGGTGGAAAATCACTGATAGTTTAGGGACTTTTCTGTATATATTTTCAAATTTAAGTTCGAGATTTTTTTGCTACTACTAAATGTTAACACAATTTAGATAAAATTTAAATTATTACAGTTTCTATTAATCATTTCAGATGGTATTCACTGATTTATTACAGCCATTAAGAGCGCAGTTTGGACTCTGACAGATGTATCTTACCTTACTGAAAGACATAATCACTGCTGTCAAGTGCATTTGTTTAGAGAGAGCAGAGGTCTCCTAATAATGTCCCCTGACATTTTTCTCCTTAGGAATTCCTCCAAATCATTTCTTTCTGGTGCCTGGAGAACTTAAGCAAAACTCTGCAGAGGCACAACTGTGACAAAATAATCATAAGTAGATACCCCCAGATTCTGTAATTTCTTTTGTTGGACAGATACTGTCAGTTATGGACAAGAAAAAGTCTTCACTTCTAAGACAATGAATTTTCCATTGTGGCAGTACTTCCAGACTTTGGAAGTTCCATTGCTCAAGGATTGAAATTGGGCTCTGGACATCATGTGTGTCATTCACTGCCTTGGCTATTAGGCTTATTCTTGCTCCGTTATTCTTAACGGGTGTCATATATTGTCCCTTTGGAATTTTAAAGCAGTGAAAGATGCCATTAATATAATGGACTCCTTGACTTGCTTGAGTTTGAATGATCAGAAAATTCATTCCTCAGTAGAGACTTTTAAACTATGATGAAGAATTAAAAAAATCCTAGCTGCATGTCAAGGAACCTGACAGATTTTCCTGAGCTTTTGCATTTGCAAGGTAGGAAAGGGCAGAGCATCCAGCTGTTAATGGAAATTGTAGAGGAGAGCTAGAACATTGCCCAGTAGAACTGTTTGAGCTCTACACGGGCCAGCTGTAAACAAGTTTAAAAAATACATGCTTGGAAAGGACTATACATTCATTACGTCCCTGTATATGTTTTCCTTAGAAAGCACCAAATTAAGATTTCAACCATTCTGACTGGTACAATGACAGTTTGGAAAATGAGTTAGAGGAGGATGCTGGTGCAGGACAATATGGTTGTATATAGAAAGCTCATGGTTATAGTGACTAACAGTGAAATTAGGCTTGTAATTTTTGCAGCAAAAGAAAACCCAGCTCTTCTGAAAGGCATCAAAAAGTGGAAATTTCATCCCTGAGGAGTATGACAAAATTGTGTGGGGAGCTGAGAACATATAATCTATTAGCCATAGTTCTATTCAGATCCCCTCTCTATAAATGACATTGCAACAGCTTTGTTCAGAAGAAAAGAGAGTGACGATTCATAATTCATGCTGTAGGATTTACTGAAGAGAGCAGGACATAACAATCAAGCCTCAGCTTGCCTATTACTTGGGGAAATGAAATATCTATTTAAGCCAAATGTTTTGAAGGATGTGAATTTTAAAGTTCAAACTAGTTCTCAAACAGTATGGATTGAACATGTATAAATAACTGGCAGCAGTTACACTGTGATATCAGCCTTCATGAAGCTGTTATCCCAGCCATGCTTCTGCTTGTCATCTTCCAGTATCTTTGAGGATTTGGGTTAGGACTTAAAACCATGGAGGATATGAGACAAGTCCTGTACCTTCCCCAGCCAAAAAATATTTTAAGGGTGGTCTGGGGCCTTCAAGGTCCTTAGGGTAGATAAAGGGAACCACTGTGTACAGGGAATAAACCTCTTTACCTGTCCATCAGATAAAGCATGACATTGGGGAGGCAGGAAGTGGGGTAAACTGAGATCTGAGGAAGTGTCAAGGGCATGTGGAAGAACAGACAGAGCAAGAGATGGGCAGGTGTCTGTTCCTCTGCCCATGTCTCAGCTGATGATGAGGAGTGCAGCTACCATCCTGTACAGCCCTGCACCCATAGCCCACAGGGTGAGCCCAAGCCAGGGAAACTAGAAAAGTGGCTTTAGATGAGCCATAATCCAAAACTCCAAGCTGGTAACAGCCAGTTTTATGTGACTTCATCTATAGATATCAATACTTTAGACATATGTTCTCTGCTACATGACACAGGTAAAGAGACTAACAAAGAAGGTGGGCTGGGGGAGAGAACAGATGTGATCAGCAGTCTAGAGGCAGACATGGAGACATGAGGCCTTGTTAGGATCCACTTATTAAAATTATTAGAAATGCCTCTGCCTGAATAAAAGTGCAAATAAAACTAGACACCAAAGTCAATAGTATGGGTTTTATTTATTGGTAAATGTGAGGTAGAGAAAGAGATAGAAAGAAATAGGAAAAGGAACAAGAGGAAGAAGAAAGTGACAGACAGAGATATTAAAATAGAAAATGTATCACCGTTGTGGAACCCCAATGGCATCGCACCGGTCCGGTTCTTCTGGTCTTCTTGGTGGTGAGGGTCCTGCAAAACATAGAGTGCAATGGATTAATATACATTCAGGAGATGCCAGGCACCTACCCTGGGGGTGGGTGAAGTTTTTCAGTCTCTTTCGACAGCCTCTGGATTTGTTGCCTCACTTGGATCACGTGCAGTCCTTTAGCGGTAAAAGGCCTCAGGAATGAGTTGGGGGGAGTGGTTTGGGGGTCTTTGATGGTTTATGACCCTTTCTTAGCTGCCTCTCGCATGAATGTCCCGTGTATGCGTCACTTCCCAGAGCAGGGGGTAGGGGTTTACTCCTTCAGTTTGGTGTGGAGAGATTTCACCATCACACACCCAAAACCCTTCTCCTCCACCACCCCCTGAGCCCAGCTAGGGTTGATTCTTAATATAGACATATTCTTCTTTCCTGAGCTTTGTTTCTTCTCCTCAGACTTGAGATGATTAGACAATAGTCTCATCTCAAGTTCTCACTCACAGTCCAAATTCCAGTCAGGTTTTAGTTGTCAAAGACAGGCAGTTGCTTCCTTGTAGTTTGACAAAAAGTCTTTCTATGACTTTAACAATATTTAAGACATTACAAACATTTCAGTCCATCACAGGTCTGGGAGAAGAAAGAGTGTAAGAGATAGGGACACTGGGCTAATACCTGTGGCCTTTCAAACCCCTCACCTTTCCCTGTTGCCTTTACTGCTTGCACACATAGCCTGACAGAATCTCTAGTTAAATTATAGGTGCTATTTTTCCTCTGTTTTTGTGCTTTAGTTTGCAACCTGAATAGGTACTTCAAGATGGTCTCTGCAACACTAAGAGACGTTGTATGAAATGAGTTGCATAGGCCTTGGGTGAACACCCACCAACACGGAGGTAGGTAATTTCCTACTTCTTAGGTGTGCATCCAAAGAGCAGGAATAATCAGGCAGAATGGGTGAAGGCAAGTGAAAGAAAAGCAAACAAATCTGTAAATAGATCTTCTTGAGGTGGCTTAGAAATACAGCTTTCAAGGTGGCACAATGATTAAAACATATTTTCTCTTTGACTATATTTATGTTAGTTTTGTGCCAAATTCTGTGATTTTTCTGGCATTAACACAAAAAGGGAATACTGCATCTAATAAAAAATCTGCAAATTCTTGTCTTAAAAATAAAACTGTGTAAGAGTAAGGCATTTTTCTCTCACATATGTTGTTTTCATTTATCAGTTTACAACATGAATCAGGAAAGGAATTTTTGGGCTTGTTTATTTGAGGATTTTTTCCTTCCCTAGGGCTTTTAGAACTTTAAAGTAAGAAATCCTTAGGTAGGGATATATTTTATTCTTTAACAGTAAAATTGCATTCAGTTTTGACTGATGTGAGAATTATTTATAATAACTAATTGCCTTCAGTAATCTGTGTTGACTGGGAAGATTCTGCAGTGTGTTAAAATTAATGACTGTCTAGAAATGTTCTACAGAGGTTTGCTCACTAACTTGTTTAGCATCTCTAGCACCAGCTGCATGACCTACTGTGTCCTACTATCTCTCTGGATTCAAAATAAATCAGTAGTGCCACTGCCTCATTTCCTCTGGGTTACCCCTCAGATTCCCTCATATCTGCTAGGTGGAGAAAAATATACAAAGCTCTCTGGAATTACAGTCGGGACCAGCCTCCCTGCTGCGGTGAGATGATGATGAAAGTCATCATGAGGAGTTTCCACATGCCTTGCTTCTTCTCTGTATATGGCTGTTAAGTGGGGGAAAAGCCCAAAATGACTGTTTATTGGACTTGATTCTTCTTTACCATCCCTTGAAGCAACAGACTTCTACTTTATTAGACGCTTATGAGCAAGTATGCTGCAAGATGTCTGTTCTGGATGTCTGCAGTCCAAACACTCCTGATAGTAAATGCTGAGTTTAGTATGAAAAGGTACACCACACTTCAATTGAAAGGCCAAACTTCCGAAACATAGGATGTTCCAGTTGTTAGGTTGTCTGTGTAATCTTAATTTGCATACAAATTTGTATGGACAGCTACAGTTTATAAAGCTTTCACCACAGGAATCAGGTCTTGTTATCAGGTCGTTCTGCATGCAAAGGAGACAGAGATAAGGATTTCTAGATAACCATGAAAAAGGTATTTTCCAAGCTATTACTCTTCAAATCCTGTGGAGCAGCCAGGATTTCTGGTGTAGATGCAGAAATCCCTAAACAGTGTAGAATAGTTGAGGGTAAACATAAAACTGTTTATCATAGAAGAATTTCACAAAGCCCTTTGGAGGTCATTTAGTTCAACTTCTCCCACAAAAAGGCAGGACTGTTGCCAACACCAGGTCAGGTCAGCTGTGACTGTGTGTAACTGCATCTTGAAAACCTCCAGAGATGGAGATTTCAGAGTTTACCTGCACAACTTGACACAGGGCTGCACTGCAAAGGTTTTCCCCTTAGTTAAAAGTTTTCCCTCAGGTTCTTTTTTTTTACTGCCCTTGAAGTAATTATTGCCTTTACTAGACCAAGCCTAAGACTCTTCAGCAGACTAAGGATCGCTCAGTGTTTCCTTGTGGCCCAGTAGGTGATCCAAAACTTGATTCACTTTTTCATATGCAGCTTCCTGAGTTCCAGGCAGATGGGAAAAACAAGTTCTCCATATCTTTTGGGCATCTCCTCTCAACACAGCCTGATCTTCAGTTTACCTTATTCACAGTGAGAGAATATTTCAGCTAGAGTCCACCATTACTCTTCAGCAGGACTACTACTAATTCTTCAGTCACATATGAGCTTACACTGTCCCAAGACCAGAAGTTTGTTTTTCTCCTTGTTGGACATCACAAAGTTTCTGTTGTGCCAGTTATCAAGTTTATCAAAGTCCCTGTGAATTCAAGTTATGACATCATTGTGCAATTCACTCCCTCTAATTTAGCATCAATAAAAATTTTGCATGTGGTACATCCTAGGTCATCACCTAAGTCATTGATGAAGACATCAAACAGTGAGAAAGAGTTCAGTTCTTAGAGTACTCTGCTCGCTACTGGCCACCAAGCAGATGCTGAGCTATTCATTGCCACACTGTAAGCCCTGAGGTACAGCCAATGTTTAGTCCATCTAACCATCATTTCTTCCCGTCTACATTTCCTCAACTGCCGGATGCAAATGTGGTGAGGTATAGAGTCAAAAGCTTTCCTAAAGCTGAGGTATATGACATCCACAGTCCTCACCTTGTCAATTTTGTTGTAGGAGGCACTTGGGTTTGTTGAGCATCATTTGTCCCTGGTAAATCCATGCTGATTACAACTGTAAAAATTTTGGTCTTCACATGTTTGGCAATGCATCCCTAATAGACAGGTTGCAGGATTTTTGCAAGGTCTGAGATGAGCCTGGCTGATATGTAAGTCCCTGAACCCTTCCTCTTGCGTTTTTTAGAAATGGCACCCAGTGCCACTGTGCAAACCATCCAGGGAAATGTGTTTTCTCTGTGAAGGGCAGGGTATCCTGGAACTGGTTTGCCCTAACAGAAGGTCTGAACCTGAGAAAGCCATGATCACGGCAGCATACATTGAACTCTTGCTGCTTCTTGAAGATTTGGAGGAGATAGTGTAAATCTCATTCCAGGCCATGCCTATATGTGCACAGGTATTTATCCCAGCTGACTGCATAATTTGTGTGCAGTCATACCAGCTTTTGGCTTCTTACTTAGACACCTGAATTAGGAGGACAGTGCATCACATATATAATAATTCCTCCAGTAAATAATGCAGAACTCTCAGTTTAATCAACATTTTAGCTCAACTTCATTCTGTGTTTTGCCCTCTTGGGGGTATATTGGTTGTAAAGGAATCTGACTCAGTCCCCTGAGTAAAGAAATTGCTCCCTTAGGCAGTGTGACTCGTCCTACTGAGTTCAACTAGAAATTTAGTTCGTTGCATAAAACATAAAAATATGATTCATGTACTGCTAATACTCAGCTGCATGTTTGCAATTTGAGCACTTAATGAATTTCAGTTCAACAAATTAATAGCTAGTTTAGTCTGAAAATGTTTCAGAGGTCCTTGGGAATAAGAAAGAACATAATTCTGTTCCCTCATCTGTGTGGATCAGCACATGACCTCGGCAGCTAAGGCTCTCTTAAGAAAAAATATTTTGTCTATTGAGAGCAGCAATCACCAGGCCAGCAAAACTGTTCCACAGGTGAGGTCACATGCTAAGGATGCTTTTGCTAATTATTTCTGGACATTAATGCAAAGAAGATCATTCAAATTTTATCCAAAATAATCAACTTTCTACTTGAAAACAGTCACAGAGCCATAAAGTTTTGAAACCGAATGAGCCTTTTAAAAGATTTTTTTAGGAAAGTATTTGAAGATTGTTGTTTTAGAGGTAGTTGAACTTTGAAGTGCCTCAGTGGTCTTTAGTTTTGCATCTAGTGCTTTGGCCCACAAGAGGCTCCCTGCACTGCAGGCATTGAACTGCTCATCCTTGATCCTCTGACTTCAGTGTCAGGATGGGGAATATCTACACAGAGAGCACAAGCAGCAGCAGCAGCTGGGTTGTGGAAAAGCTACATTTCAAGACTGTGAACGCTGACAGAACAAATTCAGGAATCTTCTCCCCATGGATTTAGTTGTTTCTAAACTGCAACTTTAAGAGCTTCCTTCTATCTCTTGGATGATACTGCTACGAGTGATAACAAACACAAAATGCTAATAAGAGATTTTTGGAGAGTGTCACAGAAAGACCAAATGAAAGCTGTGGGGAAGCGTTACAACACTTTGTACATCCCAGATTTGTGACTGGATGCAATTAAGAGAAACACAAGAATAAATCCATTCTAGCATGGATGCCACTGGAATGGTGTTAATTAACAGCATGGATCATGAAAATATTGCTGGCTCTTGTCACTTGTTATAAGTTGTTGATTTATATGGGAAATGAGAGCTACAAAGGTGTGTTTGTAGATAAGTTTTTATGTTTCTCTCTTGGTAAAAAGGGCTGAGAATAAAGGTCAAAAAGCCAAGAAATGGGAAGAATACAAAAGATACATATCTAATGAATATTATCTTGTTCAGTAAGTGACATGCTAATTTCCTTTTTGAGCATACATACTGCGGCCCTGGTAAAATTTATTATCAAGTAAATTAAGCTGGAACCTTTGGTATCTCAGTCAGTGCAGGGAATAAATGTATCTCATTATTAGCTTTTTTTTAATAGAAAAGACAATTGATTTTATTTTCAAAGAAATAGTCAAGTGGAGCAATGCATGCTGTCTGTGCTATATTTTAGGTGCTTTAACATGCAATTTTGCTTCTCTACAAGAGGTTGCTTAGAAGTTAAAGGAAAATAGCAAAAAAATAATTCAAAATCTGATTTCTTAAAAATTGTCAATTTTGTTGTACTTTAACTGGCTCTTTAAACAAAGTGAAGTGATGGGTGCAGTAGGAAATACATTAACTTTGCCCCATGTATCCGAGCTACTCCTGAAGATAAAGTTCTTCTTTACTTACTGTGCTGATTTCGAGGGCATACAGCAATGTGTTCACAAAACTGTGACCTAGACCTTTAGCTTTCACATATGAAATTTCGACAGAGAGTAAGAAAATATCTTCCTCCAATTCTAAAAGACAATAGTTTGGTCAGTGATAGTTCATGGTCTTTATGCAATAGAGTTTCATATATGTCCTGTAGTTAGAAAACCAAAAGACCTAGACAAGAGTTTTCAAACCGGCAATCATAGTTGTTTAATGTATGCTGGAGAAGACAGTAAAGGGTTTGGCATAGAAGAGATGCAGGAGTTGTGACATTAACGCTTTCTTATTCTGCATAAATCTGCCATTATCAGGTTACAATAAATTTGATTTCCTAAAATCTGTGAATTCTCAGTAGTTGCTTAAAATCAAATTGGTTTCCAACTCTAACAATGTTTCCTATCCCCCCAATAGGCTATGTTAGAGAATTTATAAGAAAAATTAACTTAAATAGTCCTTGAAAACACAACACTGAATGATTAAGCCTGTGTCAGGTAGTGGTTTGGAGTTTTGGGTTGTTTTGGTTTCCTTTTTTCCCCAAAACTATAATAATATGTAAGAAATAAAGATATTGTTTGCTGCTGCTATTGCTAAACTGACTGATGGCTCTGAGTGGGTGTTGCTTATTGTGCCTTTGCAAAAGAAATCATGAGTCACAGGCAAGTACTGTAGGCACTGTCACCAACCCGGGGAGTGGCAGAGTGCTGCAGGCATGGGGAGAGCAGTAGTTCTCTCACATTTTGGCTCCTCACTCTTCCTGCAGTCTTGCATTTGATATACCATTTAAACAGTAAAGAGAAAGGCTGCAAATTAGAAAGAGGAGCTGGGGCTGAACTAGGAGAAAATACAAAAATAAGATGGATTAGGCAAAATGAAGAAACAGAAACTGAGAAGCATACCAATAATGATAAGAGAATTATAGTGAAATTTGATTAGGGACCAGTTTATTACAACCCCCACCCCTAGTGTATTGTTTCCCCACCTGTAGCAGCTGTGATGAAGGATAATGTTTTCCCACCTTCTTTTCATTCAAGTGAGATAAACAGGATCAACAGCAAAGCTGCCTTTGGAACAAGTTTCTCATTCCACTAATCCATCAGCATTATCTCCGGTGTTGCTTCCTCCTCCTGTGAGCCTGCAGCAGATGTAGTTACATTGCAAAAAAACATGGAAACCGCTTTGCAAGTAATTTCTGTCAGTACCATAATCTCACTTAAGAAATGCAACATTGACACTTGCACTGAGTCTGAGACATCCTCTCCCTCCATCCTGACCCATGATCAGTGAGGTATGAACAATGAGAGGTGTCAACACAAGACAGACAAGAATTGCCAAAACCCCAGGACAAATTAAAAACTGAGCAGCCAGCTGAATGCTATCAAAATAAAAGGCAACAGGGTTAGAAGAAGAAATATGAACATTTGAATGTTTTGGTCATAGAGATACATGGGTAAAAAATCAATAACCAAGAAAAAAATTATTACCCTCCCTGCTGCTGAATGAAGATATAAAATCAATAAATAAACCAATGAGTGGTTGGATACTGCTATGACTTTGATGAGGAACTTAACTGTTACAAATACGGCTGTCCTAGGATGGGTGAAGATCCTGGGCATTATGAAAGGATGTAGCTGTCCTCTCTTTCTCAGTTAATACACTAAGAAACTGTTCTGTCCTTCAACCCAAGTTTACTGCAGCACTTCTTATCTTACTGTGGAATAAAAGGTAATGATTACAGCGTGGCTGTGTTTCTCAGTTCTAAGCCTGGCCACCAGGGATCCAGAAACCTAACAAAACAGTGACATTGATTCATTACAGCAACTTAAAGAAATCAGTCATGTTCTGGATGCTTTGTTTGTTGTGAGAATTCATCAACATATATGTTTATCTCTCTGCACATCATCTGATAGCACTGACTGGGAATGACGATGTTACCTGGGGTTAGTAACAAATATGAAGATGTCTTTTTTTTGTCATTGTAAGAAACACAAGTTTCTGTGGGTAGAATTATCTAAGGACTTGTTTTCAAACAAGAGCTCTTAACAAATAGAGGGGGGAAAAAACCCTTTAGTGCAAAAATCAATTGAATACAGATTTGTGGCAAATAATTCCAAGATTAAGCTCGTCCTTCTGCACTACTTGTGGCTAGCTCCCACTCCAGGCAGTAACTAATAGCTTGCAGTTTGGCCTTGACTTTTTGGGATAGCAGAACAGTGCTTAAAGCAAATTTGAAGTAGAAGGAAGAGGGATTTAGACACTGAAGCATACCCCTGAACCTCAGGTAACAAATGCCGGCCTGTGTCTGTGAAACACATTAAAGTAGCTTCAGGGCTGTTGTCACTCATGCTGCCTGCCTGTTCCAGAAGTGCTATTAGGGTTGCTGGAGAGAAGATGAACGGAGCGTCTGGTAGCTTAGGTTTGGAGTGTTGGCACAGGCTCTTTTATGACGTGGCAACAAGTTGGTCGCCTATTAAGTCAGTAAAAATTGGAAACGGAGGCTCGTTATCTGGCTGTCAGAGTTTGAATGCACTCACTGAGTTTTGATTAAACAACAGGGCCAGTGTTCACAAACTTTCAAAATTCGAATATTCCTGAAAAACAAAACAAGTTCTTTCCCTTTACTCTTCAATGAAATGACAGACTAGTTGCCAAATTTAACTCTCTTTTGTCATGAAATATGTGCCACCAACATTCACTCTGTCACTATAATATTCAGATTTGCTAATTGATGCCCTTGAGGGCTGTTAGGTGGGGAGCTGATGGTCAGAGTATGAATTCTTTCCACAATACTTTGTTCAGAGGGAGAGTCAAGATGATCAACCTATGTCTTGTGTAATATTCTCCAAGAGCAACACCTAGTTCAAAAAACATCAGTCTTACAGTTTTCTGACAGCACTTTTCTTTATTAAATTATCCTCCTAACTGCTGCCAAAAGCAGAAGTCTGCTATTAACAGAAGGCTGATGAAGAGCCCAGAAGGCAGGGTACTCTGCAAGCTTTGAGTATCCTTACTTTCTATTCTGAAATGTGTTCTTTAATCCTCTAAGCCCGTTCAAAGCCAAGTTTTTTCCTTAACTGCAAGTGGAATGTATATACACCATTTTGACATAAACATATGTTAGAAAAATTGAAGCACTTTAATGCCCACATCCATCAAACTAATTTTTATGGCATGGCAATGTTTGACAAATAGAAAAGTTGTTGGGTTTTTTCAAGAACTTAAAAAGTGAAAGTAAATAAGCCTATAACAAACCTTTTCTCTGAAACTGCAGGCTTCTGGCAACACAGAAAGTGCTCTATGCTGAAAAACTGTAAATTCTGGGAAAACAGGTATGTGAAACTCAGTAAGAAATAAAGGCAAAATTAATGCAGCATTTCAGTCCCTTTTTTTCAATCCATAAATGTTCCCATTTATGTTCTCATTTACGTAGGTGGTGATATCCTATAGCTTTCACAAATTGACACACAGTATATTGCTGTGCAGATGGAAGAAATAACCATGATAAGTAGCAACAGAAGTGTCAAAAAGCCTTAAATGTCACAGGACAAAGAATATTCTCTCCATCCTTGTGTATACCTGGGCACATATATATATGTATGTGCTGTTAGCAAAGATAATCACGCTCTAACCCACAGCCCAATATGAAAATCTTTATAGTTATGAGATTTCTGCATGCAGGTTTTGCCATGCAGCTTGCACTGTGGTTTGTTTCTACATCTCCTTAAGCTGTGTTTCCATCATTCCAAATCTACAGCAGCAGATAGTGTTCCAATCTGCCAGGTTCTTCTCTTTCTTTTCTGTATCCTTTGTGAAATAACATTCACAATGAATGTTATGAATGTTATGAAATAACATTTCACAAACGGCAAGTATCTTTGTCACAAAAAGAAAATGTAAGAAAGGGTAATCTGTATATGGGGAAGTCCAATACTAGTCACTTGAGCAAAAAAGAAAAAAATTTTTTTACTTTTCCTTATTATTTTTCATCCATATTTAAAAAGCAGTGATAATCTATCCATGATGGATTGTAATGTTTTTCCACTCCCAGATTTATAAATAGGAATTTATAACGAAAAAGTTGTTAAAAGTATCATTATCTCAGACACATGTTCCTAGTCAACAATGCATTAATTAGCAGTACTGAAAAATGCATCAGAAGAGATAACTTTACTCTTGATGTCCCTGAAGTCATTCAATAGCTTCAGCAATAAAGTGGATATTAACGCAAATTACATGGATTTGTGATCTATGGTGGTCATTTTTCTGAACGTAAATAATTAAATATTGCATAAGCCCTTAATTGTCAGGGAAGATTTTTGGTTGTTCTTTTTTCATTTAAAAAGCCTTAGAAGCCTCATATTTCCTTCTTGAGAGTGTAATGTTACAAGATATTAGTTGCTAGAAAGACTGTTACATGGAGGCCTAACATGTCTTGTGAGCAACTGTACAAGCCACATCTGAAACACGTATCCTCTCCGGGGAGCTACTGTTCTCTCTGGACAGTACTCTTCTTCTTCAGAAGTTGGGTTTTGACATTATAAATGGGGCTTATTTTTGCAGCTGCCAAAGTTAAGCCCTTCCAGGCATATTTGTAGAAAAGCAGGGCATTCAGAGTCAGACTTTGTTCATTTAAAAATGAAATGAATTAGGCAATGCGCTCTACATGTTTGTCCCAAAGGCTAGTATTATTGCAATTTAACCAATGGCTGTCATTTACTGAAATACCAAAACACATATTTAATTTTAATGTTACTGCCACATCAGAATTGATAAGTTAGGTATGCAAATTTGATTTCAAATGAGAAATTAAATGGCTAATCAGCTGATCGCTACATTCATAGTATGTCATTAGCATTTTTGGTCTTACATTATTATTTATCTTTGACTACAGGGTAGCTTTACTCTCACAGCATGTTATTTAGCCCAATTGCTATTTTTCTTTTTATATTTAATTAAAACTTGTGGGAAAAAAAAGGCAGTTACAGGGGAAACCACCAAAATTACCGTTTTAAAAATAGTCTGGTATATACCTTGCAGAAGTAGAAAAAATGCTGGATAAACATGTCTGTGGATTTAAGAAATTGCACACGTGGCCTTCTGCACACAGTTCTTTCTATTCAACTAGAACTTTCGTATTTGCCGTTGTGTGTTAAATTTATATGAATGGGGTAAAACAAATCAAAGACAATAACTACTTGATTTTTACTTTTCCAGTATTTGACCTTTGAATTGGTTATCATTATTTTGAGCATTCATCATACTCACATACTGCCAGGTGTTCCACTGAACTCATAAGAGGTTAGTCCTTGAGCATGTTAGGGAAGGTTTTTCTTGTATCTTGTTCTCTAGTTTGATCTTTAAGTTCTAATCCTTGGATAATTGCTCTCTGTGGGAAGCATTAATAGATTGTTGGAATTTTTTTCCCCGTAACTTATTTTTTTCTATTGTAGATGACTGGTAGAATGCTTAGAAGAATGTTCAAGGCTCTTATAAACCACTAACTTCTCTTTTTTAAAGGAGATCAGAATAGAGAAAGTTTGGAAGGAATACACATTTTCAGAACTATCCTTTTTGCTTAGAAACTCCAGCAGTTCTTGGCTTGGAGTCAAATTTGTCATTTAGTGAGGAGCAACTTCTTTATACATGAAAACCCACACACACACACTGATAAGTCAATGTAGACAGCTCACATGTCTTGAAATTCCAGAGTATAAATGCCCTGAAAGTGTCATTTTCTCTGAATGTGAAGGGGGGGGGGATTTCTTCCTGCCATTGTAGCTCTGGGCTGCAGTGACTGTGCATGGTCTACACCCCCACACTGGGTGGGTTGTTTGTTTCTCCAGTTCTCTTCCTGACCCTTGATCTAGCAGTTTGCAAGATTAAACTAAGCAGATCCTATGCACAGGGGACAAGGCAGAGCTGAGGCAGAGACACGGAAAAGGTGGGCAGCAAACAGAGTAAGGAACTTAGGTTGTGAGTCAGACTGGGGAGCAAAACTGGGAGTTTGGCATGGAGCTTTTGTCAGACATTTAAATGTTTCCAGGCAAGACCAGGAATCCCTGAGAACAATCAATGTGCTTGATCTGCCAAACAGCTTGGAGAGTGATTTAGGAGAGTGATCTAGGGACTGGTGAAATTGGAAAAAAGAAGAAAAGGGTCTGAAAAGAAACTTCAGTACCAGCAGGAGAGCTTTTTAGGCAGTGATAGTGGGGGGTGAAGCTGAAGGAGATAACTGCAATTGATACAGAGTTTAGAATACAACTGGATGTCTAGGGTGGAAGACAAGTAAAATAAATCAAGCTACCAGAAAAGGAAAATGAGACTAGTTAATAAGACTACTGAATGAGAGAGAAGGCAGTGTGACAGTGAGCAGCAATGCACACAAGGAGAGGAGAGTTGGTTATGCAAAATGACCGGGAGTAGGATGAGAAATTAGAGTACTTCTGTGACTAATTAAGTGAGGAGATATGTCTTAGGAGCAACCAGGAGAAGGACAGAGGCAGGTTGAGCAGCATGGGCATGCTGAATCAAGCTTGTGGGGAACAAAACACAAAAGTCTATTCCCAGTAAAGCACACTCTTCTATAGAGCCTGGCACTGGACCCCAGATCCAGGGCGTTTTGCTGTACTTTTCTTTCCAATATAGGCCAGGTGTCCATGACTTTGCAACATATGCTACCCCTGCCAGTTTTCTCTATTTATAGAGGTAATAATAATGACGATGTGGCAGAATGATCTCCTTTAGATGTGATTGCACCTGATCAAAGACCCAGGAAGGTCTCGATTCCCACCAAGAGCTCAGGCACCAGATACACATCAGGATTAAATTAAAGCTCATGTGTTACAGCATATTAGAGTATATAAACACTCACAGTGTTCTGCATTGATATCTGTTTGATATTCTGTGCTTTTGCTGTGTTTGATAGACAGTACCAGTTCTTAAGCCAAAAATTATCATATCTACATGAGAAGTCAAAAGTTTGGTCCAGTTATGATCTGGATCATACTCTCACATATGCAGTTGGGATTGTTAAGAGAATTTCATTTCAAGAAAACTGGGAACACCATGATGGCATACACAAAAATTTATTGGTTACAATAAACCATTAAGAGAATGCTGTCTGATAGATCTAGATGCGGTGGGACAGACTAGTGTCAACCTTAACACTATACTGAATTTTGACTCTTTTCCACACCTTGATAGTGGACCTCACCCTTAGTCCCCAGACACCTACGCCTGTGACAGTGATTTCCCTATTCTAGCTAAGTGTCATAAATCTTGACAGTGCTGAATAACTACCTATTCACCTTACAACTAAATCTTGTGAAGATTCACAAATTGCTATTCTTTCGCCTGTCTTTTTTTTAAGTAGCTATTTCAGAGCCTACCTATTAGATTAAGCTTTGCACAACACACTGGCAAAGGCACTGCCACCAGTACTTTTCCCAAATTCCAGCCTCTAGAATATGCACCTAAGTGTGGGAAATGTAGCTTTAATTATTAAACCAGGTGCTGTACTGTAATGACTTTAATAAAGGGTATTCTTTGGCTGAAAAAGCTCAGTGATTTCTGCTGAATTTTCCCCACTCTGACTAAAATACTTAAAACACTCAGTGGTAGTAGTATCAGAACTTAGATCTCTTGGTTTTGCACCTATTACACATTACTGCATGTCCATGAATGCCCATTTATTAAGTTTGAAGTTTTTTCTGTTTCTCTAGTTCAATAAAATATGTGTTTATTTCATGCAATGGGAAATAGTTCCATTGAGGGTTTTTGAATTAACAAGTCTGTGAATTTTGCTCTTAGATGTTGTGCAGGGAACATGAGGCTACAGAACCCCATAAATGGACTGGGATCAGTCTATGGAATCTGAGGTGTTGATCTATCCAGTGTTAAGCCAGCGGTTTGCACTGATACTCAGTGTTTTCATCCCTTGGCTTCCATAGCCTGACCTGGGACATGTACTTTGCATTCCAGGAGAACCATATGTACTTCACTACAATGGTTGCAGTCGCAGCTACACTTGGAGTGGATATGGCCGTGCATAAGTCTGAGTACTTTCAACATTTAGGCTCATTTCAGACTGAGCACCCAAATGCTGGGAGCACTACACGCCTGAGTTCTTTGGCTACCAGAGGGAATTAACAGTGCTCTTGACAGCTCTCATGGTTGCCCTGAGCATAGCATGAGTGAAACATCCAAGTGGTATTGTGGAGAGTACAACAGAAAAACCTTTAAGGAGATTAAACTTCAGAACAATTTGGTTTATGTGTAGTTCCTGAATCCAAAACCTGAAAAATGAGGAGAAGGGAAAACAATCACAGTCAGTTCATTAAGTGAGGCAGAGGAAAAAAAAAACAAAACAAAATATATAATTGTTTGATTGGATATTACATCATGAGGTAGATGTGAATGATGTTGAGTACTCCGGTATTAATTTCTGCATTTCTAGACTTCATGACCTTTTAATGTAGATCTCTCTTTAATTTTTTATATACGACTTTTAAAATCTGACAGATGGCAAGCTTTTGCAATTATTATCCCTTTATTTCCTCAGAATGTAGCCTAGTAGTTTGTAGAATAAACGCCTAAGGGAAATGTCGGTTTTTTCAGTGGTTGTATAAGTTAAAACCGCAGCATACAATATACTGTAAAGGACAGTTCTGTAGTGCTAAGTCAGGGAACCATATGACTTCAGAGGGTTTTTTCTGTTTGTGCTTTTTGTCGTTCTGGGAAAGGGACTTAGCTTGTCTCTGTATTATACTGCTGCTCTGCCTTAGGGAAAGACTGGACTTGGACAGGATAAATTAACTTTCATTTGGATTACGTCTCTCTTCCTTTCTCCCAGCATCACATTTGAAGTTCCTGTGTGGTGTGATCAAAACGCATATGATGCAGAGAGTCAGTCAGCTCTGCTACCATCAGCACAACTGTATACAATACAGATGGTACTAGGGATTATGGAGATACTATCTGACCATTAAAGAGAAGTAAAGCATCCAGTTTTTCATAAAACAGTTGTATCAGTGGGAGTGGAGAAACATTTTATCAGTGTAGACAAGGTAACACTTAGTAAAAAGCTTAAGGATTAATTTCTAAACTCTAGCTGATGTGGAGAAAGGAAAAGGAAAGTGTTTGTCTTCTGAAATCAAAAGCGTTTTCTTCCCAGGGCACTGAACATTGTCACAAAGCAAAATCTTCCTTTGGCTAGCATGCATTGCCTAACTCCAAAAATATTGCCCTAAAACAGGTTAGACAGAGGCTAAATCAGGCTTCCCAAAATTTGACCCTGCCTAACACTGTCTTTGGAGCTAAGCAATGAAATTGAGAGCATCTCAATTTGTATGATGATGTATGATCAGACCCTTCCCTTCCCTCTCTCTTTCTCCATCTTCAGATGTAACACAGCCCTTCAGTTGCAGTCTCCCTGTAGAATCTGTCTGGACCCTTTTTCACTCTGTAAACTCAGCACATTCAGGTTTTGGTCTAGTTGGCAGGACTGCTGGCACATGAACTACTCTCAGTCCTCCTGATGTGCCTGGATTTACCTGAAGGAAAAGAGTGTTGCTGTATGAACTAGTAAGTAGCAAGGGATAATCTTGGCAAAAATAATTTCTACTAACATTGTGAAATTGGGCATGATTTCTTTGATTACCTGTTTCAGAAATAACGTTTTTTCAAACTGCAGCAATGTGTGCAATGCCTACTCCGTTTAAGTTTTGAAAAACAATTATCATTCTGATGCTGTTTTCAGGTGCTTGTAGCTTTACTGAAGCATCTAAATGTCATTCTTCAACTTTTTCTGAAAGCTTCCCTTCAAGTTATTTTTTCCACAAGGTAAAATGGAATAAAATCAAACTATATAAGTTTTAACAACATATCACTTCCAAAAACTGGGTAGGTTTTCATTGTCACCTGAATTAAACTTTCTGACTAAGTAATAAGTTCCTCCTATGCCACAGAAAGCTATTTTTCCCTTTTTAATTCTGCCAGAAAAAGTTTGTCTTGTATAATAAAATAGTGATGCTGTTCCACGTGAACCTGAGCGCTATTGTTTTTTCAGCCTATGATCCGATACAGCTTCCCAAAAGGATGATTACTCCAGAGCTGTCTAGACTTTTACAGGGTGTGAAGTGAGTGAAAATTCCCAGGGAGAAAGTGGAAGTTGATAGCTAATATCTAGTGTAATGGCCATAGGCTGTTTATTCTTGTCATATCATTAAAAAGGAAATATCCTGCATACAGTTAGTACTAACTATCCTCTGCTTAGCTAATGATAGCTAGAGTTTCACAACACCTTCTGCTGATGATCATCTAGAAGGATTTGGTGGTGTGGGGAAAACAGTGATTTGAGCAGAAAAGTGGAGCTGGAAATTTGATCATTTATACTTAATTTAATAGGAACAGACTATTTATTCTCATCCTTTTCTCTATTAAAGAAGAAATATCTTGCAGATTAGGGCTAGGTATCTACATCTTGGCTAATGACAGATCATGAGTCTGATTGTCCTAACCATGTCTCCACTGTTGCGTTCTGTCTTCTTATGACAGCATAAAACTTCTCTACACAAAAGCAGTTTTACAAAGATGAAGTTAATGAAGATATTTTAGAAAGTCTCTGAACTCTTTTCCAAAAACTGCCTTGTGGATTTCACTGTTCCTTCATCCCAAGGCACACAGTTGTCTGGCCTTTACATCCAAACTTCTTTCTGCCATAGAGATGAATATATATGTCTGCTCTGTTCTTTCTTCAACTTCCTAAAGCTGGAAGGGAGGAGAGGAAAGGGTTTCCTCTGAACGGACCAGCAGAAAATGTGTTTACCATGGGTGACACCACTCAGTTCTGCAGGCCTCAAAACACTGTAAGGTAATGTTATTGCAAAATCATGTTTATCAGGGAATTCAGCTGGCAGGCTCTCTAAGAACTCTTTTTGGAATTGTGGCCTTGAACAGCTCCCTTCTTGTTTCCAGTATGGAAGAAAAATTTCTACAAACCCTCCGCAAACTTGCTTTAGTATTACAGCTAATAACAAAGAAATCTATGCAAGAGAGAAACACAGTTCTGCAATTGTTCCAAAACTATATTCTTTTTGGCAGTCAGTTCAGGCTTTGCCCTCTATCAAGTTATTTTGGAGACCACCTGATCTAACAAAACCCAAAGCATTCACTTGCTTTTTAAATGCTGCCATGTTGTTTAACAAGCACCACCCTTTATCAAAGGAACAAGAAGCTTCTCCTGCACAAGTAACATGAAATGAAGTTGAAAAATTATCTGCCATTTGTGTGTGGGGGGCAAATTTATGAGATTTTTGTCATAGTCAACAGGGAAGATTAATGGAAGTTGGGACTTGAGTCAATCAGTGTTGAAACACACCAAACCAATTAATTAAATGGAAAGAGTTAGCAGCGCCAGTATCAATAAATACAAATGAATATTGATGCAGATTTGTAAGATTTGGAGTGGGGGAAAATGAAAGAATATAGAGAACAGAAAATGCTTAGGGGGAAAGAGTTTCACTACATTTCTGCTGATGATCTTCCAGAGGGATTTGGCACTGAAGGGAGTACTGTGCTAGGACAAATAATACAGAAAAGCTGTATTATTTTTCCGTAATATATCTGCTCTGCATTTCTCTTATTTTTAAGTTGTAGTTTTCAGATAGCTTTAGTCCTTTGGGGTTTGTGTTGTTTGTGTTATCGACTCATAATAGAGAACACACGTAAATTACTATGTTTAATTGCATGATTAAGGCAAAGTCCATGATTTGGAATTAGAAATGTACAGACCAAAACCACCATGGGATAGTTAATATATATGGATGTTGCCTTTTGCCCAGATCAATTATTCAAATGGTGGCAGTTTCTCATAACTGTATAATAAGACCATCCTTTTGACTGGGGAAATTTCTCTAGAATAGTTCACTTCCTGAATTTTTCAAGAGACCCTGTTTATAACTTGAGAAAAGAAGGTTATTGATGATGATACAAGTCTTAGAACTGCAATTAGGCAGGTCTTAAGAGATGTTTAGGTTTAACTAATGCCATAGATGTGTATTTGAAGAACAGGAAAAAGTACTGGACAGTGCTTGAAGGGGGTCTGACTGTCACAGTGAGGAGTAAAATAGTGAAATACAAATACCGAGGATTAGTAAGTTGTGTACAAAGACATTAAATTTATCACATCAAAGAAAGTGGTGCTCAAAACCAAATTCTAGAGTCTGGCGTGGTATAGGAAGAGTATCTTATTCGGATTAGAGAGTCTACAAAACTCTGGAAAAAAATAACTGGTGATAAAAATCATGGGGCATTTTTTGTCTTTCAAATGACTGAAAATGGGAATACAAACTCAGACAAAGAAAATTAATAATTTGTGTCTTTCTCCCCACTTCCTGGCCCCAGCACTAGAAAAATAACTGAGACATATACACACACTCATAAAATTTTGGGAAAAAATAAGAAATTATCTTAAGAACTTGATTTTTGCATGACAACTAGTTATCTTTGGGGTACAGATTGCTTTCATAAAGGAAAACTGCTGGAAGGGCTCAAAACAAGGTTCCTAGTATAGCATCTTAATTGAAATAAAGTGTCCCTCTGAGGTGGGATGTGTCCCTAAAAAACGGAAGAAACAGAACAGAGCATCATGCAGTTAAATCCATCTTGTTGTATCTCAGCTTCAGGAAGTTGGTGGATGGTATGACCTCAGAGAAGTTCATCTCACTGCTAAGGGGAATTGTTCAGCTAAGTGAGAGCAGACAGGAAAACAAGCAAACAAACTACCACCAGGAATGACAACAACAAAAACCACTACTTCTAATTACAGACTGAAGTGAAAAGGATCAAAATTGACTCTCTGGACCTGATGCATTTGCTAATAAAATCATATATTCTACAACTAACACAATTGGGAACAGCTTCAAATTTCATTTCTCTTTTCTACTTCTAAGAGGCACCTTTTTATTGCTTTATAATGACACAAACATCAAAAATACTCAATATTTTCAGAAGTAAGAAAATAAGTTTACTTGCTACCTTCCCCACTTTCCCAGCAGTGGAGCATCTGTATATAAATAAGAACACAGTTTTGACCAGTATTGTTAAAAATGAGGGGGAAATATCCATAGCTTAGCAAAGAAATAGGTTTAAAATTTTAAATCTAGTGTAGTGGCAATAAGAAAACTGACTATACCAAAAAGTTTGGCACAAATACAACCACACGGTCTGTTGAATTTTCATCCCCTACTTCATCCTTAGAACTCTTGAATTGACCTACGGCATCCCAACAACACCACAGAAGTGCACATAGCACGTAGCAATGCCTTTGGTTTTAGATATCCTATTGTTTTCAGACAGGCTAAGTTTCATCAAGGCAACCATTCTAGTAGGCAATATATATATATGTGTGCTGAATCATGTGAAAGTCAAGGTGCAGAAATGTGCTGGTTCTTTATAACATTTCTGCTGTTCTTCACAGAGCTAATATATTATATTGACATGAACACTTGTACAACTGCACCTTCACTAGGGAAATCCTAATATTTCAACTTTTCTGGCATATTTAAAACATGCAAAATACTCTTTAAAAGGAAAAAAAACAATAAAAAGTCTCTCATTATTATTCTCCTTTATCATTAAAAGAACACCAAGTCTCTGAGGCTAGGGAAGGATACAGCAGAAGTCCTTTCTCAGCCACCCCTCAGATCTGTGCTTTTCTTGCCTGCTCATGCTATCAGAGAAGAGCCTATTTAAAAAAAAGAGGTTCTAATAATCTCTTGAGATTTTTCCTATTAATTGCATCCATGTGTAAGAATAGGAGGAATTTATAGGTAATACTTTATGCTTCATAACAGTTAAGAATGGATGAGAGTGTCAACTGTTTTTTGTGAATGTAACCCCCCCTAAATCTCCATCTGTCATTAAGGAGAATTCATCAGAAAGTGAAAATGAACTAGTGAGAGTATGATTGTCATATGCAATAGAATCATAGACTGGTTGGGGTTGGAAGGGACCTTCAAGATCATCTAGTTCCAATCCCCCTGCCATAGGGGTATAGTTTTGCTAGAGTTTTCTAATTTTAGAGTTTTATGCTATATTAATTCCTTATTAATTCCTCACTGTAGATTAACATAAACTGCATAATTCTTAGTGTATTATTAGAGTGTCTAGATGGCAAAGAGTGGTTTGTACAAAGTGAGACTTGTAGGTGCTATTGATTTCTTCGCACTGTTGAACAGTTTGCTTAAAAGAAAAAGATAAAATCCTGTGTTCACCCTACATGAGAGCATAGAAGAGTAGAGATGTTTTTATGTTATGGCTGAAGAGAATCTCTTCACTGGATGCTCTTGGGAATGATGGAGTTTTGTCAGCTCCATGGTGTGTCTCTATTTAAGACGCTGGGCTGGGAATTTCACCAAGAAATTCACCTTTAGGACTTCTGTCTTCCCTACATCTCAAACAAAAACTAAGCTAAACTAGTGGGAAACTACATAACCCACAGCCACCGTAATAACCAAGAATTTTTAATTTTAGAGCAGTGGTAAGCACCCAAATGACATTTTTAAGCATTTTGTGTTTGCTCAGAGAAGACTGGGTTATCAAAGTAAGGTTCTTATAAGTTAAGCTTTGTAACAGCTCAAGCAGACAGTTTTATCCGATCAGGATGTGTGAGGAGTTTCTTCAAAGAACTCAAAAAATAAGCCTGGTGTCCTGATCCCCAATCTTATGCCCTGCAGAGGAGATGCATCCCAGTGGCTTCCTGCAGCAAGTGACAGTAAATGACACTTCTGTTCATTACCATATTAAATGGGACAGTGCTTTACGCTCTTATTCAGAGACACTTTGCTGGATTGTTCAGCATAATTAGTTAAAAACATACTACTTTATCTTTAGCAGCACATAGCTGATTAATTTCCTAGCTTAGAAGACACAGCTGTGTGAGGATAAAAGCCTTCTTTGTTTGAATGAACAGAAAGTGTCTCATAGCTTTTCAAAGTACTTCTTTTAAAGCAATCTAGGTAAATGAAGACAGAAATACCTGTTCAATATTTATTCATTGAAAAGCAGAGAGATTTCTGCTATGTCTTGTTTTTGAAACAATGTTAAAAGCTGTCCAAGTGTAAGTCTATTGAGTCTAATGAGCTGTCATCGGAGATGAATTTGGTCCTGGTATCTCTGTTTTCACCTGCCAGGAAAAAAGTGTTTTTAATCTGACTTTACATATTAATCACTCACAGGCAAGGAGACAAGTCCTGGAACAATTCTGTCTTCTTTATACGGACTTTCTAATTCAGTTTGTTATATAATGAGGTGAGAGAAAAGTCAAGATCACTCCATTTTTGTAACAGCTTCGAGTCGATTCCACAGATTTTATCACGTTTATCCCCAAACTCAAGAATTTCTTGTTGGAGTAATCATTGTCTAAGAAAATGTATAACTTTAAAAGTATATTTGGAGGATGGAAAAAGTAAAAACACTTTGGAAATTCATTAGCTGACTTGTGTGCAAGATTTTGTTTTAAAAGAAACTGGGATTGCTTTTAAACATCTTGACCTTCAGATTGGTGGGAAAAGTGCTTCATTCAGTACTCTGCCTAGACAGGCAAGATACCTCTGCCAGCACTGAGAAAGTGGCATGCAGTATCTGGGTAAAGGGAACTCTGGACTGGCAGTGACCATGGAAGGGCTCAGGAGGCAAAGCTGTGCCCTCCTCAGGCCTCCCCTCAGATCATGCCTCCCTACACCAAACCTTCAGGCATGCCTGACAGGCTCTGGCTCCCTGCACCCAGATTAGAGGGAAATATTTTGTATTTAAAAAGCAGTCATCTTCCATCTACACTTACCCATGGCCTAATCCTTGGAAAATATGTAACTTGCACAGTCTCATGGCTTTCAAACTCAATGTCGACAGCATGCATCTTCTGGAGAGCTTTAATTTAAGACTAATTCTGACAGGCAGCCTATCTTGGAAATTTGGTTAAAATGATCTTTCTTGATCTGAAGAACTTTCCTCGTTAATGAAAACTTGTCTCTATTAGATGAATTAACTTGCTGATATAGTTGAAATTATTTGGTTTTTTGGCTTGTTCCAAAACCATAATGTTATATAATGGAGATTTCAAGATATTGCCATTTCGAGATTGTTGCATTTTTGTGACTAATTTCTCTTTAAAAAGAGAGGTTGGTTTCTCTTCCCTCACTGCAGTGGAATAATTGGTGGGCTGGCATGAATGAGTCATGAGCTGCATACATCAGGGCTACTTGAGACAACTTAAAGTCCTTCAAACCTCAGTTGGTAATTAAAAATGAGATTATAGGCATGGTCCTTAAATTCTGATTAGAAATCACTTAAAATAATTATAGAAGCAACGAATGCAATTTGAAATATTCTCATCCTGGTAGGCAGCAACTAATCCAAGTTGGTGAGCAGAAATCTCCATAAAATATTCTCGAATGCGATAATGTAAAATTTCACATTATGTGTTTAAAAAGAAATTATTGCTCAGATACACAAGAGTAACCCAAAGTAGATGGAACCAAACCTCAGCAGTAAGTTAACAGTCATACAGTGTATAACATTATGTGTTATGTCCTCTATTATACTATATAGAATTGCTAATACTATATTGTCTTTAATATTTTAAATATTACTTTGATAAATCAGCTATATTTAGGCGTAACTGCTCTAAATTCATTATCATTCATTTATTTCACTTGCAAAACACCCATATGATTTCATTATGTGAGCCTATTTGCACCCTCATCTCCTTAGATTTTAACCTGCTTTTTTCTTCATGTATCCAATTATTTCCTCCTTTTATTTTACCTGTTTTGATTTCTGCATTTGTGAGACTCTGATTGAGAATCACAGTTGTTTGGGAATGAACTGAGAAATATCTGCTTGGGCCCACTGTAAAGTTTGAGGATTGTTTTTTTGGAGATCCCTTACTTTCCCCCAAAATCTTCTAAACAGTAATACACACATTATGGAGTACAGTTGTCATCTCAAGGCAACCTTCCATAAAGTACTGACCATTAGTGCACTATCTGTTCTACTGCATCATTCACATGATTCATCAAGAGCTGAGAAGGAACAGTTTGATTTTTCTGGCTAGTACACAATCATCCTTAATGTATTTGCTAAGATTTAAATTCAGTGTCAAGTATTGCAAGGATTTCAGACAATGCAATGTCATTCAAAGCTTTTGTACTGACAGTGTCTTTATCAAAGGCTATAGTTTAAGCAATATGTATCTTACAGCTTCCTATTATGATTTTTTTTTGTTAATTCCCACCTGCTTTTGCTTAGAATCCACATTGCCTTGGAAATAGATTTGCAGATTTGTCCTGTGCTTGTCATTGTGTAGGAGGCAGAGCAGTACTGTGACCATATTTTATTTTTGCAGTGAACCAGTTTTTACTTCTTCTCCAAGTCTGTGAGCTATCAGGATTTGTAAGGGAAAAGAGAAAAAAAAGAAATTAAGTAACTTTCTGTCAACAGAAATGAGAGCAGCAACCTGTATTTGTGCTCCTCCTGAATTATTTTTTTTTTAATTATAAGGTATGGCAGGATGAAAAGAGAGCTTCTTCTGAAAATGTATAAGAATTTACATCCATCTCTAGGGCACATTCATGCTCCTTTCCAGGAGGGCTATGTTCATTTGATGGAGCCACATGCACACCTTTTGTCCCAGCTGTTTCCTGTTGTGGTTTGTGTTGACCCATTTTATTTTGTACTACAGAAGACCAGGAAAACATTGGCAGGATTACATGCATATGTTAAAAGTTCCTTTAACATAGGGAAGGATTTTTTTATGTGAATTTTGCTGACCCAAGGACCAAACTGACTCTCAGAAAGCTGCAGCCTAAGGATGTCAGAGCACATCTTCCTCTTTGACACTTATACCTGTCCACACAGGGTGGCTGTGAAAGGCTATGGCTTTGAGGTGTCCTCATGCCCTTGTGCTGCTCAGAAAGTCACCATCCCTGGAACTGTTCAAGAAATAACTGGATATGGCACTTAGTGCTATGGTTTGGTGGTGTTTGGTCAAAGGCTGGACTTCATGATCTCAGAGGTCTTTTCCAATCTTAATGATTCTATGATGTGAGAAGGAAACCTTTGGGATCAATTGACTTACCTGTGGAGAGCTGTAGGTCAATCCAGCAAAGGAGCACACAAGAAAAACATATTATTTTGGGCTTTTTTAGGCTTAGATAGGTTTCTTATAATAATTTTAAAATCAAAATCAAAGGGACAGAAGAAAAATGCCTATTTCAAGATATTTCACCTAGAACTTCTAGCCATGCATATGCTAGTTTGTATTCATATCTCTTACTGATCTCTATAGAAGAAAAAAAGTACTGCAAATTTCCTTGACTGAATGAGATAAAATTACTTTTTAGGTGTATTAAGTCAAAATATGTGTGTTTACTGGTAGACTATCTGGCTACATATTTATAGATCTTTACATCACTTTACATACTTTTTTATAGATATAGATCTTTACATAGTTTTTCTGTCCTTGAAAATATAGGTGCTCAAAAGTTCTTTGTAGAATGTGTCATAAAAGGCAACAGTCAAACAGCACAGGTATGCAGCTGTTGGAGCTCTTAACAATATTTATTTTATTTTTATAAATATATATTTATTTTGCAGTTAATCTCTAACTTCTTTTTTCTTTTGAGATGACTGAAAAAATAGGGGAAGGTAAACTACTTACCAATTTATGACTTTTTTTTTTTTTAAATGAGGTAGATATTCCTCTAGAACTTTGTGAATGTGTCAGAATGTTTTGACCACTTGTTCTGTATACTATATCTTTTTCCTTTACTGTCTGAAGCTGTCGACTTCTAGGAAATCCATGTTGAAGACCCTCCCATAAGGACTGTTTCATGGCAAGCTTATAATTAGTAAGTCAATGAATTTCTGATGCATGATAGAAAATATTTTCATTCTTGATTTGTTACAGAAACAAGTTTTGAATGAGTTAGATAAAGACTAATAATAAACATACATAAAAATGTGCTATACTCTAATGAAATATTGAGATTGAATTGTGTGCTTTATTTTATTTCTTCCTTCCCTCAACTTCATGGGTATGTTGCATTCTAAAGAGATCCATTATAGAGCAGAGCACCTCAATTTAATAGATATGCAACATAACATCAGCTTTGGAAAACTGTCATTCTTACATTGCACCTTTGCCAAAACATTGCTATCAAATTTTAGAAAAACTAATTTAGAATTTTTAATAGAGAATGTCAGAAACAAATCAGAGCTTGTTGATGAAGTTTTCATGTAAGATCTATTATAGCTGAGAATCCCAGATTCTCAAACATCACTTTTCTTGCTGAGCCAGCTTTTAAACCAAAACACATGGTGTTGGCTAGATTATGCAATTCCCAGTGGAGCAATAATGAGACACAGGGAAAAAAGTCCTTGCTCCACTCTGTGTCCAGCTTCCCCCTTTGAACTCTCATTTAGCACCTCACATAGGATGCGCCTGGCTTGCTTTCAAGCCTTTCCACAAATATATAATTTTCTACAAAAGGCTTCAGTCCTACTGGCTCCACTGTAGATTTCTAACATAAAGTCACACCGTTACCACCCACCAAATTGGACATGACATTTACTGGGTGGCTTCAATTGCTCCTTCTAGCCAGGAGGAAAACATCAGAGTACGGCCAGTACATGTCCACAGGAAGTGCACTCAGTGTCTGCACAAACTTTTGCTTCCAGTCTGGGAACATGAACGATGATAAAGAGTTACAAGGAGACCTCTGATCCCT
Organism: Manacus vitellinus; assembly: GCF_001715985.3. Lineage (NCBI taxonomy): Eukaryota > Metazoa > Chordata > Aves > Passeriformes > Pipridae > Manacus > Manacus vitellinus. The sequence goes on along the minus strand of NW_021940682.1, from coordinate 28,535,913 downwards.
TCTAATATCTACTCCTGTCAGGGAATTTATTCTCTCTAACAGAAACTGTTGCCACTCCGAACCACATCTGGGGCCACCTCAGCAGCCGCAACTGGTAATTTCTGCAGATCCTTCTTTCAGACAAGGTGTGAAATCAGCCTGTGAGTGCAAGGCGAGAGCAGCACCTGATGCACCAAGCAGGGAGTTCCAGCACAGGATGTTCTGACCCACTGTCCCCATGGGGCTGTCTGGTCTCTGGCCTGGTGCTTCTCACTGCCTTCTGTCCCCTCATCCTTTTTCCACCCTGCTGCCTTCAAAGGACCTTGCACAAATGTTTTGGCTCTTTCCTTGAGGTCTGTGTAAGTACATTTCCAGGAGTCTTTCTTCCTCCATTTTTGAGTCCTGAGACCCTAATCTATGCCTGTGTCATTTAATTCCTGACTTATTTAAAGATATGATCTGTACTTGTTTGCAGACATGTAAGTTTTGATCTGAAGCAATAGGTTAACATGTTTTGTGCGTTGTGTACTACCAGCAGAGACTACAACATATAAAGAGTAGTGCTTCACAATTAAAGACATTGCAGCAGCACAGCCCTCCATAACATTACATACTCTAATAGAGGAATGCTATACATAAAAAAAAATTACTGCTGAAAAATCCTATTCACTATGAACAAAGTTAGCATTTAATATATGCTCAGATGTCTATAAAAATTAATGAAATGTCAATTTGAGATCTGAAAATACATTGTTAGATTATATTTTAATATGAGCAGGTGAAGATTAAATACATTCCATATAGTGAAATAAACAGAAAAGTCTGCAACACTTGCTTGTCAAGCATACTTGCAAATTATTGCATTCAAGTTGAAGGGGTGAAGTATTTATGCCATCTGAAAACTAATACCATTTTTAGCAGGATGCATGGTAAAAAGGATACACTGCTTCAACTGAGAGATGCATTCTTATTTCCATAAGAGTCAAAATTAAGAGGAATTACTGACAGAGATTTTAGCACCTTCTGTTGGTACAGTCTGATGATAAAGTGTGCTAATGGAAATCAAACAGTATGAGTTGAAAGTAGCTGTAATCTTAATGCCTATTAACAGTTCTAAAATCACTGACATTAATATCATGCAGACAGGACAGGGTTTAAGCCATTGATGGGAAGATGGGGAAAGGGGGAATTAAATCACATTTTCTTTGGGAAGCTGCATGTGATACAGTGCTTTGTCTTTCATACCTGCTCTCCTACTAAAAAGAAATCCCAAAATTAGTAGTAGTAGTAGTAGTAGTAGTAGTAGTAGTAGTAGTAGTAGTAGTAGTAGTAGTAGTAGTATTGGCCAGTTTCAACTACATTTGGCAGAAAACTAAAGTTCTCGGGGCTAATTAACTTTGTCAACTCTAATGCAGCCATGACACCTTTACAGTAGCCCCAGAAGAAAAGGCTGATGTTAGCTCACCAAGCAATGCTGAGTCTTATAAATGTCCTCCATATGCTTTGATATTTCTTATACCCTCTAACACAACAATCAGTCACAGGGCATTGACCCGTAGGAAGACAGACCATTGGGTTTGGTGGCTGTTGAACTAGTGTTTTAGTGAGATGTTGCTGACAAATTTAATGCTAAAGTGTCAGTAGAAATATGGCATTTTCAGTGTATCTTGTGAAATAGCTGAGTGTTGATTTTATCTTATTTTAAATCAACTTTGTATTCATAAGTGACTTGTTGAACAATATACACAACACTTTCATGCTTTCCTAACAGAAGAAAGCAAGTTGCCACCCATGCCTTTTCTGTCTGAAGCTGTAACACTGGTTCTGTGGTTATAATTCCATCTTAAAAACTGATATACAGAACTATTTTCATGAAATCCAGGATTAGGAGTGTCAGGGAAAGAAATGAGCAAGAATAAGAGATGTTAGGCAAAACTGTTGCTAAGAAGGGTCGCTCTTTATCAGTCTCCAAAAGCTGGTAGTTGAACTTTAAAGGTTGTGTATGCTTCAGAAGGCAAAAGCTATGCTTCAGCAAATCTTAGACTAAGTGACAATAATGTTAAATGTATATTGCCCATTTCTATAAAAAGAGCAGTGAAAAAAAACCCAAACCATCAAAAAAACCTTAAAATCATGCTTGCCTAAGGATTTAGGAAAAAAGGTGACTTGTGGGTGGATGAGATTTAAGCATCATATAAATAAGCAAAGTGTCCTGAGGCAACTTGAATCTCTTTAAGAAATGGAATTGACACAGAGGAATCAACGGTTATAGCAAAGCTTACAGACACTCTTCTGGAATAAGTAATGAAAAAATGATCATTTCTGACTTGACAATTGAACATTATATGCAGTCTTAAAGACAACAAAGGACAGCATTGCTGTATCTCATTGATAATGTATTGTGGCCTTGTGATATCTTTATTTTTACAGAATTTCTTCCTGAGGGTTCAAGTACATTAAGGTCAATTACTTGAGTATCATTTTTGTCTTTTATGTCTCACAGAAATTGCTTCGCAATGACAATTAAATATATCCACTCAAGGAAAAAGTGTAGGTAAAAACAGGACAAGGTCCAAGATACATTAAATATCACACAGTTTTAACAAGAATATATTTAGCAGTATGTGAATATTATTTACTATAAAGTACACACCTGAAGTACTGTGTCCAGTTCTGGGTCCCTCAGTTCAGGAAGGACATTGAGGTGCTGGAGCAGGTCCAGAGAAGAGCAACAAGGGTGGTGAAGGGACTTGAGCACAAGTCCTATGAGGAGAGGCTGAGGGAGCTTGGGGTTGTTTAGCCTGGAGAAGAGGAGGCTCAGGGGAGACCTCATCACTCTCTACAACTACCTGAAAGGAGGTTGGAACCAAGTGGGGGTCGGTTTCTTCTCCCAGGCAGCTATCAGTCAGACAAGAGGGCATGGTCTTAAGCTGTGCCAGGGGAGGTTTAGTTTGGATATTAGGAGGAAATTCTTTACAGAGAGGGTAATCAGGCACTGGAATGGGCTGCCCAGGGAAGTGGCGGATTCTCCATCCCTGGAGGTTTTTAAGATGAGATTGGATGTGGCACTTAGTGCCATGGTCTAGTAACCACGGTGGTGTTGGATCAAGCGTTGAACTTGATGATCTCGGAGGTCCCTTCCAACCCGGCTGATTCTATGATTCTGTGATTCTATCATAAGAAAATCTTCAGATACAGCATTCAGGATTCTTGACAATATCAAGCAATCATACTTGGAAATGAAGTTACTTTCCTTCTCAGCATTCTTTTCAAGAAGCACTTTTCAAGAGAAGCTGCTTTGATATTTATTTAAGCAGTTAGAAAATAAAGCCTCAGGTTGTGAAAATACATGCATATCACTAGCTTTTCCTTCAAATTGACAGCCATTACATCCTTTCAACAAGTCTCAGATAATTTGTAGTTAACTGGCCACATTAAATATTTAAACTCTCACAATTAGTATTTGCTCTTTTCAAGGGAAGATACTTTGCTACATCTTGCTCTCCTTCAGACTTTCAGTGCATCCTGACAAAAGGAGTTAACACTTTACTAAGGTTTCAGCCCTGCTGTCCATCACTTTACCTTCTGATAAATAGGAGCAATTTACCTAGTGACCAGAAAATGTATTCTATTCAGAAAGAAGATATGACAGTCAAAAGAATTGCAGTGGCTACAGAAGTGTATGCTCTCCCCGGCCATGTGAGTTTGCAGATCTTCTTTCCTTGTCTGTTTTTGATAAGTTTAGAACAATTCAGACCCTATTTCTGATGTGGGGCCATAAGACTATTCCTATAGTGTTTACCTACTAGAGCTCTGTTAGAAAGTCTCTTACAGTTTCCTTTTTTTAGCATCTGTCTTTCATGTCTAGACTGCTGGAAACCCTGAGGCATAGGCCTAAGGCTAAATGATCTTGCTATCCTTGCCGGAATCAGGAAAGTGAGCATCTCCCAAGTGAAGATAGTTTCCCTTTCCTTCCTTTTCTTTATCTTTAAATTTTGTTCTTTTGTCCAATGTAATACCAAATATGTAAACTGTGGCACATAACTATTATTCAAGTGAAAGAAAACCATCTTTCCGCATTGTTTATTCTATTCTTACATTTTGTTTCTTCCTTTAAATCTTCCTTAAGAGGCTTTCAGAAATCCATTTAGTTTGACTCAATTTGAAATATAAATAGCAAACAGATCACTGTCCCAAATATCATGTGTGCAACCCTCTTTAGCACTTAAAGAGCAGCCGGTATGTGCCTGGCACATGCACAGAGACGGGAGTCTCTGCAGACTAAGCTGATTTAGACACACATCATGAGACCAACACGTCAGTAATTGCCAGTTTATACACTGAAAAACTCCTAACTGGTAGTAAAGGAGAAAAGTTAATGATAAATTACCATGGAGTAAGTTTTTGCTTACTGCATGGTCATGTATATTTTTACCATATTACAAGTTAACTTCTTAATGGCTCCTGCAGTAACACATTCTGTTAAGTAAAGATCAGTATTTCCCTAGAGGAAGAGGTCTGTATCACTGTTAAAGTACCTGTCTTTTCTACCAAATCTTTAATGTAAAGATTTTTAAGAAAACAGACCAATTTAGTTATTGTGATTTTAATACACTTCACCCTTGTTTCTGGGCTATGTTATGTCTTAAATTACCAAAAATATTACCTGGAAGATAACCTGTGTACTCTTATCTCACTTATGCTTCTGCATGGTTCAAGATGTCTTGGAGTTGTAAATCCTGGCCTAAAATCACGCGGGCTCAATCTGTTTATATCTATGCAGAGACATGGAAAGCTTATATGTAGAACTGATAGCATTCAGGAGGTATTGTTATCAAAAATAAATGGTTGAAAATAAATTTATGCTTTAGCAAGAGATATTCGTTTAATAAATTCTATAACATTTTCCAACAATGTAACAATGTCTTAGACTTCTTTATTTAATGATTAAATCACAGTGCATGATCTATACAACAAAATCACTTCTAGAAAAAGTTTTATTATTTTATATCTTTGCATAGGAGCATCTATTTTGATATTATGCTTCTAAGGAAGACCACCTGTCTTCAGGTCCAATTTTTGAATGGGTAAAGATATATCCATTAATATGATTTGACCCAATGATTAAACTTCAGAATAAAGAAGGAAAATAAATTACTTGTTTCAAAAGAGGTTTGAAAAACGTTATTTTTCTATTCCCTTATGATATCAGCAAGCCATGTTCAGCCGCCTGAAACACTTTGTAGGAGTCAAGTTTGAGTTTTCTCCTCAGTTGTCTGGAATAAACAGACTGAAGATCCAGAGTGCAGGCAAGGTGAGAAGGGACATGTAGGCACAATGCTCAGAAACTGGCAGTTGTTCACTTTTCCAGTAGCTTAGTCCAGTTAGCTCTTCACTTTTCACTGTAGCAGATACATTTACTCTCAATTTTCTGATCGTCACACTAAAGTACTTGCATGAGGATTTATTATGTGGGTGAAAAGAATGTGACTTCTTTTCCAAAATAGAGACACAGGTAAAAAGAAAGCTGATTTGTTAACTTTCGTTCCTTGTGTCAAACTTCGTGCTCAGAATTCTGAATCTGATTTTATGTAGCATTTTTACTTCTCTTGGAAGATGTTATCTTTAAGTGAGCCTTACCATTCCAGTTACTATATCTTTAAAAAGACCTCCAAAGAAGGCATATTTCAACACTTTTGCATTTTAGAAGTGTAGTGTATGCTACAGGTCATGTTGGAAAAAGAAAATGTACTACCTGCTAGAAGCCGTTTTGATCATGGAACTTTATACAGCATTCTTTTTTTCTGATCATAATCTGCTGCATCACAAAAATAGTTTTTTATCAGTATTAATTTTTGTTACAAGCAGGTGAAGCAAGAAAATGTATTAATGAGGTAGTATAAAGTAGGATTAAGTGGAATCACTCCTCAAGGATTATCAGAACACCTTGTATCTCACACAGCCTTATATCATTATATCATGTGGAAACAGCTTCTATTTTATGAGATTATTTTTACTTCCTAACCCTTACCCTCTCTCATTACTACAGACACGTTTTGCTTGATGTTAGTAATTTAACCACTTAGTAGCTTAACTACTCTGCATTTAGCCTTACGAGGTATTTTGACTTCATATGATTTTTTTAAACATGATTTAACTATTAACCACTACATCATCATTTTATTTTTACATTTAAATAATATTTTCCATTTTCTTCCCCATGTAGATTAGTAAAGCTCTTTTAACATGATATGGTGTAGGGAGTTTCTGTGCCTGGGTTTTGGTAGTGGGGGGGCTACAGGGGTGGCTGATGTTAGAAGCTGCTAGAAGCTTCCCCTGTCCAGCGGAGACAATGCCAGCCAGCCAAGGCCAAGGCCAAGCCAATCAGGAGTAATAGTAATGCCTCTGTGAAAACATATTTAAGAAGAGAAAGATATTGCACAGAAAGAATTCCAGACAGGGTAGAGCAGAGGAAGAACATGGGAACAACAACCCAGGTCAGTGCAGAAGGAGGGGCAGGAGGTGCTCAGGACCGTGGTGCAGACCATGGTGGAGCAGCTGTGCCCCTGCAGCCCATGGAGCACCATCAGGGTGCAGAGACCCACCTGCAGGCCATGGAGGAGCCCATGCTGGAGCAGGTGGATATCTGAAGCAGGCTGTGATCCCGTGGGAGGCCCAGGATGGAGCAGTGTCCTGCCAGAGACTGGCAGTCCCTGGAGAGAGGAGCCCATGCTGGAGCAGGTTTTTTTTCCAGGGTAGAACTTGTGGCCCCTGTGGGGGACCCACACCAGTACAGCTCATTCGTCAAGGACTGCACCCCGCGGAGGAGTGACCCACGGGACAGCAGTTTCATGAAGAACTGTTGCCTGTGGGATGGAATCACACCAGAGAGGTCCATCAAGGACTGTCTCCTGTGGGAGGGACCCCATGGGAGCAGGGAAAGGACTCCTCTCCCTGAGCAGTGACAGAAACAACAACTGACTGTAACCCCCATTCCCCGTCCCCCTGCACTGCTGGGGGGGAGGAGGGAGAACATGGATGGAAGGAGGGGTGGGGGGAAGGTGTTTTTAAAATTATTTTACTTCTCACTCTTTTGCTCTGATCCTGTTAGTAATAAATTTAAGTAATAACCCCACTTTGAGTCTATTTTGCCTACGAAGGTAATCAGTCACTGACCTCTCCCAGCTCTTATCTCGACTCATGAATCCTCAGCTGTTTTTTTTTCTCTCCTCTGTCCAGTTGCAGAGGAGAATGAGAGTGTGGCTTTAGTGGGTACCTGGCATCTAGCCAGGGTCAACCCGCTACACACGGTAATTTTTTTCTCCTTGAACTGATGTCTGTTAAAGGTTTTTTTAACAGCAAGTTGTTGCAATATGTCCTGCATATTCAAGACCATAAATGCAAGAAGATACTTAGAAGATCATCTGAAAGAAGTATCAAATATCTGTCAATGCATACACCATTTTTGATGACATAATTCTTGGCCAAGATGAATGATTTTTCCATTTTTGTCCTGTTCTCTAAGTAGAATACCAAACCCATTTATATATCTGTGCCTGTGACATTAAAAAACAGTTGTGATTCTTAAGGAACTGTTGAGAACCTGAGCTGGTTGAGCAGAGGCTAGCAAGGTAACCACCTGCTCAGCATGCTAGAGAAGTCTCAAACTGCATAGTCAACGTAAACCTTAGTTTACCCAAGAATTATAACAGCCTAATTCTAGATATGACACAAGTGCTGTGTGTGATACATCATAATGGTTTATCTGTATATTCAATTGTCTAATATGCATTTGGCTGATAGTTGGAAAATTAATCAAGGCTGTACATCTCTAAGCCATGTCACCATTCTGAGTTCAATGTGCTCCTTTCTGATGGAAAATTCATGGTCCTTAAAGATCCATCCATTGTCCAAAGTTAAGATCAGCTGCAAATAACATGTAATTTCCAAAAATTTTCAATGCTGACAGCTCAATAACCTTCCTAAGAAATCTCTTTCATTGCTTGCCTCTTCTTACAGGTAATTTCCACCCAAACCAAAATGCCCAGCCTAAGGCCTTGCTTTACATTTACGAGATTTTCATCCTACTACGTCTTCTCAGAGCAGCAGGGACAAGGTATGAGGACTTCCTAGATTAAAGTGTTCAACAATTCTCAACAGCTATTAGCATTAGGAAGCCTCCACCTGGTCAAGCTCTGCACAGCCAGGGAAAACAATTACAGTGTCAGTGTTTTCTAAATAACCACTTTTGCAGAAAATGGCTTTTCTTTTATCTAATAAAAGTGTGGTTGAATGTAATTTTGTTCTTTTAAGTAAACTGTTTTCTAAAAGAGATACAATTACCAAATCACAACTCAATCTGTAAAGAGACAATGTTCAACAGGTTCCAAGTAGACCCAGGATTATCTTTTGTGTTTTTCAAAGCAGTCTTTCAAGTGACACTGCACAGTAACAACTGAGTTGCATTCTTTGTACATAAACTTAGTCCTCTGAGATTTGCAGCATCAGATAGCCGTCTCATCTTCTTTTGTTGTTAGTAGAAAGTAGAGGGACTGAATTGTTTTCTGGCTGCTCATGTCTCTCCACTGACTAGAGATAAAACCTTGACAACAATCTATGACTAGCCAGTACATTTTTTATCCTTCACTAAAGGAAGTTTTTAAGATCAATCCTATTTGTAAAGTTGTAGTCCTCTGGTAAATCTTGAGAGGATTCCAGCTATTCCTCCAATCCCTACAAAACTCCAGAGCCTCTCCAGCTGATTTTCTTCTTTATTGAAAGAAGACCTTTGTCCAACCCTATAGAGTTCTACTCACTTCTCTCTCCTTGTCAGTTCCTACTCAGATCTTATACTTTACTAAAGGTCTGCACAACTCACTGTGACATTAATTGAATGTTTCTCTCTGATTTCACAAGGCTCTGAACTAAGTCTTCTATATGCACTGTGGCCCTACAGGATTTTCCTAGTCTTCTCTGTTTTCTAGTCAAGTCTTTAAACTTGATGATCAGCTTCTGGTTCAAACAGCTGCCAAATTTCCTGCTGGGCACTAAGTAACTGCTGCTAATTTTGCATTGCATAGATAATGAACCCTGGTGCACATCCAACACAGCACACGAGGTTCAAACTCGGATTTCTAAAGTATACTAAATGAAGGGAGACATTAGGTGTAAATTCACAGTTTATTTTCTTTGATTTCAGAGTAGATAGAGCTTAAAGCTACCACAAATCCTTTGCATTTATCTTTTTGATGCACGCTTGTTTTGTTCCATATTCCATAAACAATAAGAACAGTTGTGAGTGTTACTGTTGCTTACAAACATGCTGTCTGTACCAAAACACTTTTTTACCCACATATTGTCATCTTTGTTAATGGTAGGGTATGAGAATGTGGGGAGAAAAAGCCCTGCAAGGCATAGGCTCTGCCTTCACTAGTAAGAGCAGATTAGGGGTCTCATACAAGAAGTGTGGAGAATTGCCTGCCACAATTTCTTGCTAGTTCTGCTGCCTGCTGTTTCAGCTTCTTGAGAGCCCAGGTCTGTTTTTATGCAATGGTTCTGCCTGTCATTTCTGAAAAGACTACAATAAGAAGTTGTTGCCTGCCTCATGAAGCTCCTCGTTGCTCTGTAGCCAATGCCAGTGTTTCCCAAATGAGTCTGGACTGCTATTCCAATGCTCCTCTCTGCCGCCTTCATGACAGATGGTGCGCAGCTATGCAGCGGCCACAGCTGAAAGTAACTTGTGAAGGTGTGATTCCACTGTAAAGATTTTCCAACCTTGCTCCTCAGAAAAATTCTGATGACAGGAAGCAACAGTTAAAAATTTTATTATGTAGATAAATTTATTCACCCCTCATTGCACAAGGGACTGGAGGGTACCACTGTGCCTATTAGCAACAATTTGCATTACCAGAGCAACATGAATCTCTGCTGCATCAAAGCTGACATGTTGGTTTCTGACTTGTCAAGATAGTATGAGGAACAGTTATAATTTTTCAATAGGTTTAACTGGTTTGGGTACTAGGGAGCTCTTTAACAGTCATGGGCATTGGAACCACACGGGTCTGAGAAGCTGCACAGTCAGCACATAGGCTGTTGATAAGGTTTCTTCATGTGGGGCCATCGCACATTGCCAACCTTCCACAAAAGTGGCTGCACCAAAGGAAAGGCCAAGAGCCCTGCTGCTGGGTGGGCTGAGTGAGTCTGGTGACAGCACCTCACTAGCACAGTCACCTGGCCTTTGCTCTGCTCATGGCTGGCTCACAGCCGACCTAGGGGATGGACATGAGCATCACATGGAAAAAGTGAAAGAACCCTGTCTGATATTCAGCATGCAGAAAGCCCAGATTTTAGGCAGTCTTAAGAAAAGACAGACTGGTGCAGTCTAGAGACTAAAAGCATTATCTGAGTTCTGAGGAGACATGAAGAAAACTCTGTAGGTTAGCAGCCCACTAACTGAAGTAAGAGAAATTTCTTTTTCAATAGGTTACCTATTCCACAAGAAAGCTAAGATTACAGGTAGCTCTACTAGGGCCCTATAAAGGGGAAAGATAATTTTTAATGCACACTTCTTTAAAAATACACAGAAATAGAACTTCCAGGAAAAAATTAACATGCATCTCCCCTTAGTCACCTCATAGTGATAATGACCATTTTAAATTTAGTTCTATAGAGGCACATTTGTGCCTCTTTGGATACTGTAAACCTTCAGGATCCTCAGTAACAGGTTCAATACTGACAGTTATAAGCTAAAGCTATGTATCCTGTGGCATCTGCATTAAAGCATCTTACAACTGAAGGCAGATGTTGAATTTTCAGTTAAGAGGGTTATAAATTGACTTTAACTCTTCTCCTTTCTCACCCTGGCTCTAGCTAGCTTCACTTCTCCACTGATTTTCTTCACTTCTATGATTTCTCAGCTTGAGGTAGTATGATTGCTTGTTGTCAATGAGTGTACTGTATAAGGTGTTTACCTCTAAATTGCTTTCAAGCTGATAACTCTTTCTAATAAGCTGTGAGACAGTGCGCAGCATGTTTAATGTTTCTATTATTTTTCTACAGAATTAAAAAACCTTGCCAATATTTTTTTTTCTTGCTTAAATCTTTTTAACCCCCAATCAGCAGGAAAAGAGAGACGCACAATTCTGAGCACAGCTGCCTCTCCTGCCTGTTCATGAAGGTGTCATAGAAAACAAAACTACTGCCAACCTAGCTAGTAACAGGAAAATATATATTCACTGATTATTATTTCTGTTTCGGTTTTATTCCTCTGTAAAATAAAAATGCAGATATAGAGCTCTATGTGTTGTTGGTATTGGTACTCCACAGGTTTTGTCACAGTAAATTTAAAAAAAAGAAGATATTTGCTAATTTGTCATTATAAAAAAAATCAAAAATAAAAAAAAAAGGCATTAAAGTGATGGTCCCTTCATAAGTCTGGCAACAACAGGGAAAAACAACTTCACAGTCTGATGTTGCTGTGGTTTGGCAGTCAAATGGGTTTGTGTAGGCTGCTGTTGGCAGCAGTTTTCATTAGCTCAGGGCCTCCTTTCTGAAAAGACAGAATTGAGCTGCCAGCCAGAGATGTCCAGCTTGTGTAAGCAGGACTTGCTTGTACGCTGTCCTGCTGAACAGCCCTCTTGGGCCTCTCCCATCTGCCTGCCTTTAAGTGCAATTCTCGTATCTTACGACATCCCTTTTAAAACTTTCAAGGATATTAACTAGCAAATACCTTAATTTATGTCTAATTCCATTATACCTAATTCCTTATCTGACAAAGGGTATAATTTACTAATTTCCCCCTTCTGAATCGAACACTCTGTTTCCTTATATATGGGCCACTAACAAGTTTCTTTGGAGTCTTTCGATAAAACATTTTCTGGCCTTACATTTTGGCATGTTGTATTCTTAAACAAGCAGTGAAAATTCTTATCTTCTTTAAATATTTGGACTTTAATTTATGTGTTTGCTTAATGTCACTGCAAGCTGGATTTGCGTACTGTTTTAATTATTATTCATATTAAAACTAATCTAGGATCACTGTAATGTTCATTGATTATCTTTGGTAGATGTCTCAAAAGAGAGAGCACTTGCAGAAAAAGAAATCAGCACTATTACTGATCAGATTATTGTTATCCTCCTGGTGCATCTGGTCCCATGATTGCGAAAAGATCTGAAGGATTTAGCTCTTTTTTTTTCTGACTCCCTGAATAGAAACATAAAATTATGAATTCTTCCCTGAGTGATAGCATAGAAGGAATTAATCATGTCCTCATGACAATAGAATTCTTTTCATGTAGTGGCTGTTACTAGAAAATATTTTAAAACATCTTTTAGAAAAGAAGTCTTCTTATTGATGTTGTACTGAATATACTTGAGAAAACACTTTCTATACGACAAAATTTTGAGAATTATACCTTTCCAGAACTCTGGAGATGAACCTGGAGAAGATTCTAGATCTCTCAGGATCCAGAAAGACTCCTAGATAAATTGTGCATAGGGAGTAGTGTGTAGCTTTATAATCTTCCTATTACAAAACTTTTCTCAGGATGTCTGTACTAAGACAAATTTTTCAGTGCAGTTAGCATTTGGACTGGAGGTAATAAACTTTTGGACATGAAGGGATAAATTTTCAGGGATGTAGTGATATTTGCTCTGTTACTTCCATATGTCCCAACAATGTGATTTTTTTCCTCTGTAGTCCAACATTCCAATATCAGAGAATAATAGAATATGCTGAGTTGAAAGGGACCCACAAGGATCATCAAGCCCAACTTCTGGCCCTGCACTGGACCATCCCCAAGTGTCACACCATGTGCCTGAGAGTATCATCGAAATGGTTCTTGAACTCTGGCAGGCTTGGTGCTGTGACCACTTCTCTGGGGAGCCTGTTCCAGTGCCCAACCACCCTCTGGGTGAAGAACCTTTTTCTAATATTCAACATAAACCTCCCCTGACACAGCTTCAGGCCATTCCTTCAGGTTCTGTCACTGATCACGTGAGTGAAGAGATTGGTACCTGCCCCTTCTCTTCCCCTCACAAGAAAACTGTAGACCGCAAGGAGTCTCTTTTTCTCCAGGCTGAACAGACAAAGTGACCTCAGCTACTCCTCACAGGCTTCCCGTCAAGGCCCTGCACCATCTTCGTTGCCCTCCTTTGGACACTTTCTAGTAGCTCTATATCTGTGTTATATTGTGGCGCCCAAAACTGCACACAATATTCAAGGTAAGGCCGCCCCAGTGCAGAGCAGCGCCGGACAATCCCTTCCCTTGCCCGGCTGGTGATGCTTTGCCTGATGCCCCCAGGACACGGTTGGCCTTCCTGGCTGCCAGGGCACTGCTGACTCAGATTCAACTCGCCATTGACCAGGATGCTCAGGTCCCTTTCCGCAGCACTCCTTTCCAGTGCTTCATTGCCCGGTATGGGAACTCCAACACTTTGTGCATGAGAGTTTGAGGGCTCTCCCGAAAACAAGAACTTATTTGCTATTTTATTGTCTGTCCCTCCGAGAAAGGAGCTTTATTTAGTCAATAGAAGAAAAGATCGCTACCATGTCTTACTATCCTTGCAGCAATGTATTAAGAGAATAGCTACATTAAAACCTTAGGTGCTAGAAATCAATTTGTGTAAGCAAGAAATTGTCATTGTTGTGCAGCTAAGCAGGTGTACTCTGGCTGTTCTTTGGTTTCTTTTGGGTTGTTAGGTTTTTTGAAGGATAGAGGGGTTGGTTTGTTACCCTGGAGTGCATTTTTCTTGTAGCTGTACACCTAGATGTGGTATACACAGATTAGTACAGACTGGTACTTTCAGTGATAGAGCTGAAGACTTTTTCTTGGCATTGTTCTAAATATTTTGTTTGTGGCCATAAACTCAATGTGGTTTTGTCAAGGTTAAGACCAGCCAAACAAATAGACTTGTCTCCATCTCCTCTCTCTGCATTATTCAAGTAGCAGTGGAATTCTGTCTCCATTTACTTACTCTTTGGCTTAACAGGTATGTATTTAGGTCTTCTAGTATTTCCATAAGTCTGTTTTGCAAATGAATTATCACTTCTGTTTTGCCACCCTGGATTTATTCCAATCTGTCACTGTCAGCCTATAATGAGATGTCCAGAGCTGCAGCAGGTGCAGTTGTATTTATTGCCCTACATAGATGAAATACTTTCTGTAGATTAAATGCTATTAAAAAAGCTATGGACTTTCTGCTGCCAAAGTGCATTGCAATAGCATTTCTTGATTGCTTCAATACTACAACTAGATCTCTTTCTCTGCGTTCTAGGGTGAGGTATTAATTTTTATTTTTTCTTTTAATTAATTGAAACAACTGAAGAAATGTAATCTTTTCACTCCCATAGAATTCTGAGGCAGCTAAGCTGATTAGGTACCTCCTTATTACGTGACTTAGGTTAAGCAAGATGTGCCCAGTGTGAAATAGTTTGCAAAGACTAATTGTTACAGCCAATCTGACGTGAAAGTGGAATGAAGAGAAGGTGAACATGATCCTGTGAAAGACAGTTCAGTCCATGCTCACACCTTCTGAGACTTTTAAATGACAAATGCTACTCCTTCTTGATTGACTCATTATATGGAAGGCAGAACTAATACATAGCTAACTCATATATTAGACATGCCCTGCATAAGGCGAGCACTTTTAAAAGTTCTCATTAAGAGATGTGAAGTGGTCAAAAAATTGTAGTCACAAACATTATTTTTCTCTCAAATATGACATCTTTAAAATTCAGCAGATTCTCTGATGCCTGTCAATGTGTCTGCTTGTTTTGAGGAAGAAAAAGATGAAATGCTGCTTCTTGGTAAGGTCAAACCCTTTCCTTTTCAAGCATACCTGGAATGTTTTGACTGTTTCAAGATACACATTCTTAGTTTGCAAGAAAAAATAAGAATGTAGATTTGTATGCTTTAAAACTGATAGTATGTTTACATTTACCTCTTACTTTAATAGACTAATCAAAATAAATCTATTCAGGTTTGTCTAAAACATATAACTTAGTTTAGTTCTCTTTACTATTAGAACATCATTTTGAGGAGATAGAAATAGCCATGTTTGGTCAGATACCGAGCCACCTTTGAAACACTGCACAGAGTGTGCAAGGTTTACATAGAAAAAGGCTAGATTAGGTCCCGCACAGATGCAAGGGCTCAATCCCAGATACCAATATCAGTACACGAGCTGGTCTCAGCTGTTTTATTTCAAACACCAGCTCAGATAATTCAGCTTAACGGGAACATGTTTTATAGTAACTCTTTTATTGCAATCTCCCTGTAGAGCTAGTAGCATATGTAAATTCAAAGCTTCACTGAAGAGTGAAGCTCTGCCCATGACTTTAACCTATGTCTCTGTTAGTACCTTGTACAAGACCAAATGAGTCAGTAACCTCCTGTTCTTTGTGGAAAGGTCCTAATAAAGAATTTTTGAAGAATTTTCTTTTAAGGAGGTTCATTTTCATCTAATGAGAACATATGGTTTTGGCAGCACCAATCTTTAAGAAAAGCAGTCAACCTTTCTTTTATTTTCCTCCTTTAGAAAATATCAACAAAAGTACTGAGCTCACTTACCAGTAAATCACCAAGTAGCATGAAGTATTCCAAATGTAATCATAGCTATCCTCACTTGCAGAAGGCTTGGAATGATGTGAATCATAACTGCACTTCATAACAAAGATAACACTGTGTAAATGTTCCTGTTCAGAAGCAATGAGTCATGCTACAATGACCGTCACTTAATCATCCTGACTAAACAGGATCAACATTTACAACTGAATGTGTTAAATTTTGAAATATTTTTGAGAAATATGGCAACGTATAAAAATCTATAAAAGCTACCAGTCTATATTAATTCATGTTACCTAACAGCTACTAGTTTTACTTTAAAAATCTGTGGCCAGTGAGGCATGAAAGGCAGTTATTATTTTAAAAAAGTGTCAGGAAGAATAATCCACTTGACCTTTTAACATGCTTCTATGTTCCTTTCTCAGGAGATGAATGCAATGATATAGTTGAGAATAAAACTTGCTTGAGTAAGGATGTCAGACTAGATAAGCTCCAGAGGTCCTTTCAAACCTCAACCATTCTGTCATTCTGTAATCTCCTGTAACTGAGTATTGCAGTATTGATGATGATCAGAATTGGTAGTATTTGAGTAAAACAAGAAGTGCTGAACTCCATTCTAAATTTATATAGGATCTCTACTAAGCCTCATAGACTTAATACAGTATGTTTTGCCTTTTTTCTAGGCTCTGTTTTTCCTTTACATCTGACACAACTTCTGCACACAATGCTTTCCACCTTCGGTTTAGTCTGTGTATTCCCCCTTTGACTTTGGAGAATGTTCTGCGGAGCCATTTCTGATTTACTGTCCTCCTCCAAGTTCTTTTACTGATATGACATTCATCTGGTGGTGTTGTGCTGATACCGTCATGTCTCCTACTGAACACTATTTTCTTCTGTCTTTATAGCATCCTATCTGCATCCATCCTCTTGAGGCAGGGAACATCTGGTTTTTACGCACTGATTAACCTAAAATGGAGACTCCAGGGCTCTCAGGTAATACAAACAGATGATGAGGATAGCAATATGATGTGAGGCTCCAGCCTAGCCTATTGATTTCGCCTACATATGAATATTAAGTTTTGGAATAAAATCCGGTGCTTTAAAATCAGTTTTTAAACTCCCAAGGATTTCCTTAGAAGCATTACTTCATCTTTGCTTTCCTAGTTAATCTAAAATTGAAATTTTTAATAATTTAATGTTCAGTTGGCACTGTAAATTATATCTACTGGATGCTATTTAATAATACTTTCTATAGGGAAGTGAAGCAGAGAAATATTTTCATAGATTATGAGAGGAAAGTTTTGCAAACACATAAATAACATTCTAATTGAAGCACAGAAAGTGTGTAAGCCTTTTTCTTTTTCCTTCAGAAAAAAATAAGAACAAAGACTTTGTTATTACACAAAAAATGCCATCAAAACCATTCTAAGGAACAGTGCTGCCCTTATATCCTTGAGCAAAGTGCAGTAAAAATGCAGCCAATAAAAGAATCAAAGTTTAAAATTTCTAGAAAATAATCAGGATCTTTAAGAGCAAAAGGGATTATGTGCTTTTGGAGAAACTTAGTTCTAAATATTGAGGATAAAACATATTCTTAATCATTATTTTTCTCGCTGATTTTGGTGGGCCTTTCTTACTCTGATGTAAAACTTTAGATCCCTAGTGAGAGCAAATGAAAGAACTAGGACAATGGTAAAGGTGAACTTGGGGAAAAAAAAACTACCACAGTTGGATAAATCCTCTTCTTTTATGTTAGTTCAGACAAACAGTAGGTATTATCTTTTAAAAGACAGTTTAGGCACAGCATGGTACATTCCCTTTCTAGAAGGAGGACTAGATCATTGTCTGTGTAGTAGGGCTGTAATAGGGAGGTAGAAAACTAGGTTTCTTAACTTTAATCTTAGTGACACAATCTATTGAAAATTTACATTTTTACAATCTCTTGCTATCAGAGAAAAATGAAGAGTGTTAATAATGTTGAAGGGCAAGATACTTGGCACCACTGCTGGTTGCTATTTTTGCACTGTAGAAGAAAAAGTGTGCTGTTTATGTCCTCTCATGAAATCCCTCCTTCTTGGAGTCATAGCCAAGCCCTGCAGCCAGTACACTCTCATGCATTTTACCAGTACATTTGGCTGTGCAGCCACCTACTCCCACCCATCCCCACATACTGTTAAAGCAGCTCTGGGTTTTCAGCAGGGTAATATGCCCTGGGACAGATAGGCTCCCCAGTACACAGAAAAGCCAGGATTCCTCTCTGAAAACAGCAAGCTGGAAACCAGCCCCTTTTACTAGGATGTATTTAGGTAGCTCAGCTAAATGGAGCGAGTGTGCTGGATATCTCCTAGAGGTTTATGCATCCGGTTGTATATCCAACAGTGGAATGTCTACCTTGTTTTGCTGGCTGCTAACAGTGGAAGGGAGTCTGCCTTGAAGGTGGTTTCTGTGTCAGTGGTGTGTGGTGGGTTGACTCCAGCTGGGTGCCAGGTGCGTATCAAAGCCACTATCACTTTCCTCCTTAGCTGGGCAGGGGAGAGAAAATATAATGAAAGGCTCCTGGATCGAGATAAGGACAGGGAGAAATCACTCAGCAATTACTGTCACAGGCAAAACAGACTCAGCTTGGGGAAATTAGTTTAACCTATTACCAATCAAATCAGAGTAGGGTAATGAGAAATAAAAACTAAATCTTAAAGCATCAACTCCTATTTTCTTCCCAGGCTTAACTTCAGTTTGGGATGTGGGGGACGCTTCTGGCGGCTTCTCACAGGAGCCAACCCTGTAGCTCTCTTGCTACCAAAACTTTGTCACACAAACCACATACAGGTGTGTAAGAGTTCTTGCAGCTAACGCAGGGGCTGGAAATGGATGCCTGCCCACCTCATCTGGGTCCTGCAGGCACTGTGGGGCAGCTAAGTAGGCCTGAATGTCTCCCACCCCTGCTAGAAGGCTGAGTCCTGGCTGAGACCAACAGAGGCAGCAGCAGCCTAGGAGGAGAGCGGGAATGCCATCAGTAACTATGATAGCAAGATTAGGTGATGATGACTGGCACGCAAAGCAAACTGAAAACAGATGCAAACCAACCTGAAAACAGATGCAAACCAACCCAGCCAAATGAGCAGGTGTTTAATTCCATGTTCCCTGTGCTCTCTGATGTGGTAGGTGTGGTTCCAACATTAGTTGTCACCTCCAAACTGTTTTCCTTCATGTACAAGATCAGCATACGACATGTCTATAGCAAGCAAAAATTGAGAGTGATAAGTCATCGAGACAGGTGTTATTTTCTGACAGTAATATAGTGATCTAGTTTATTTACAGCCAGTCATAATACCTAAAGAGCAGAATGTAAATCTTGAAAAGGGTGTCAAAGGTGGAAAGACAACTGTGGAAAAATGTATGTGCCAAAAGAAAGGAGAGCATCGGAGATAGTGTAATTATTTTTTGGTTTATTTATCCCTACATGTTTTAGACATATCATTAATTAAAATGATACAGAGTGTGATGGCATGTCTTTTGTTCTCCAGCTGAGTTGTGAGGAAATGGAAAGTCTGAATCTTCTTGGTATAGATAAGCTGTAACAAAACTTAAATTAGAAAAAAAAGCATTCTGCAGAAAAGTCAGTAAGGATCCCATAGTTCAGTAGAACATGGCTCAAATTCAAACTCGTTTTAAGTGTTTACATCACTGCCTTTGTTCTGGATGTCTGCTGGCTATAATCTACGTTGTACAAGGTCTGAATTCATAGAGATGAAAATCCCCCTTAAAAGGCAATGTGACTCTTCAGTATATGAGATACATATCAAAAATAGATTTAATAAAATAGAATGTCCACAAACACATCATATCTTCCCTTCCTCTAGTCACAGAAGTAATGACTCATTCTTATGACACAGAAGGTAGTGATATATCAATAAATTTTTCAATAAATTTTACTTCTGATTCTTAATTTTGGTTCTTAATTCAATTAATTTAATTTTAAAAAATAGTTATACATCCTATTCATGGCGAGTGAAAGTACACATTATAACCTTAGTTCTGACTCTATTTATATGAAATTATTCGTTTGGTTACATTTCTGTTATTTTACCAATAATAGCCATAGCAAATGAAAATTGAGAACCACAACGTTTGTATGAATATCAAGTGCTGTTTACCACTACATTATGTGGCAGCCATGTGATTTCTTAGCATTTATTAAAATATTCTGTTCACTATCATAAAGAATAAGTAACTGAAAAATGCAGAAGACCAATGGGTATTCAGAACACTTTCATCCAGTGTGTTAAGATTTTTTTAACTGTTTGTACTACATCTTTTCTCTGCAGAGACCGCATTGCTGCAAAAGAATTGCTCTTCACAGACAAGTGGAACCAAACTTTTCAGCTTTCGCAGTGCTCAAAGGATGCTATTACTTGAAAGGAGATGATTCCTCCCATTTGTATGATATTATGGTAGTTAGTCAAGTTGCATCAGGTGAATTTTCCCTGTCCTGTGAAGACCAAACAGCTGCTAATGTTTGGTCTGAGCTACAGGTGCTGATGAATTCTTAACATTTAGACATTAAACAGAATACCTATAGGCAAAGAATTTTTTGTTATTTTCTTGAAAAATGTACATTTGCATTCCATCAGGTTAACGTAAAATTTGCTGAAGTGATTGTCTTTGCTTTTGCAAATCCATTTTTAAGAGAAGTCTCTTTTTAAGAGAGTCTATGACTTTGAAAGTTTGGAAATACAAGGAAATAAATGAGTAAAGGAAATTAAACTCTTGCAAAGAGGAAATGGAAAAGCTTATCAAGTACCTGTCAAATTCTGAATACTAGAGTTTTTTATCAACAGTCATGAGGAAGTTACGAACAAAAGAAAGCCACAGACATCTATCAATATTTATATATAGATCCATGGGAAATGTAGTAGTGCTGAATGTACTCTAAACTGGTCTTTTTCAATCTGCAGCTTAATGTATATTGCAGAACTTCCTACTCCAAGGAGCAACCCATCCATAGGGAAAACAATGTCCTTCGCAATGTAATGTTCTGGTTATGGTGCATTTGTGGTTTTCTCCTTTCCCCTTTTAGAAGGAATGTCCTTCAGGACTGATATGATTTCACATAGGAAAGTATTTCACATGAATGGCAAGACAACAGTTGCTACTACTAGCACTCATGAAGTGAGACCAGAAGACTCACAGGATATCTTGTAATCTGTTTTGAATGTACACATTTTTTAAGGTTTTGTCTGTTGGTTTTTTTAATTTACAATTTTACTATTTTAAAAGAAGAGTTTGGGTCAAGTAGTATTTCTCTTTATACTTCTCTCTTATGAGAAGTGGCTACAATACCATTGTTTCTACATCTTTGGTTTTGTTTTAACATTGTACTATTTTTAAATTTTGAACATCATATTCTTATATTGACCTGAATACAGACACATCTTATGACCTTCATAGCTTTTTGATGACAAAATCATTTTACATTTTCTGCCTCTAATAGAATTAAACCTCATCCTCCTAAGCAGCAGGAATGAAAGTGTTCAGAGCAAAGAGCTGAATATTGGCAAACTAGTACCCATGAAAATTGATTCTATAAGGCATTGCAAAATCGCATGGTCTTCTAAGTTATTGTGGGCCACCTTAATATTTTATACAGAAAGACAGGATAGAAAATCAGGTGATGAGTAGAAGGATTCAGTAAAATATGATAAGGAAATTGTCATAGATTTAAATATGTGTGTTCACAAGAAGAGAGGAGATGTATCATATCAGTCAGTGTTTTATTTCTTGGTAGATTTTGAAGTGATGTCTTCTTTTTCCAAGAAGCACCAAAATCACAAAAAAATCAGGTTTTTTAAAAGGCTTAACAGTAATTTGCAAGGAGAAATATTGCACACAACTCCATTGGTTTGGTGGATAAAATATGTGACTCAAAGTTAATTGATATGAATGAGTATCCATGGATATTCTGCTAATTTGGCTGGACATTAGATGAAGTCCAGAAAGTAGACAGCATTCATAAAAACTCAAATAACAGTCTGAACAACTTCCAGTTCTGGACACACACACACACAAAAATATATATATATATATATATAAAATTGTAAACTGGGAAATAGGCCATGTGTTTAATTAATTCCCACAAAAAAAAGTAAAGTTTGAGGGCACTTTAAAACTCTTCCTGAAATTCCCTTTTCCATTCTAGTACTCACATGTTGGTGGAATGAGCACACTCTGATTTGCTTCTATTGGGTTAAAAAAGCAAAATAAGACACCAAAATCCCAGGTAAAGAAGAAAAAAATCTCCAAACCAGTGAAAGTAAAGCAGGAAAAATGTAGTTTTCCTTTCTTGGTCCAGATTGACATTGCAGTGCCACCAGCTTCAACATATTTCTGCAGTGTTGTATGAGTAATATTCATATGACATCAGGGATAAAAAGCATTTGTGAATGGTACTTCATAAGTGAATTTCTGCTACTGCATGGGTTACAAAGTCAAATATCCATAACTTTCTGTCATCCTAAGGTGAAATAAGCATAAGAAGCACCCTAATTGAAGCATAAAGACACATAAATAAAGTGATGTAACTATCGACCTGAGGGCTTCTCCTGAACTGATGTGAGAGGGCTCAGGGCGTGGTAGGATTGTTAATATTTTGTACATAATTGCTTCTTAGTTCCTATAGTATTTATTTGTGTATAGTAATAAATTTTATATATTCCCTTCCCCTATACTGGGTTGTGCCTGCCTGAAAACTTCTCTTCGGTGTTGAGGTAAATTGGGGGAGGCTTGGAAATTGGAAATTGGATTTTTGGGGCTCTCAAACCGCGACATAGCCTTAGTCAGTATATGTTACCAATCTCTTCGCTGTAGTGCTTGCAGGAGTTAAAATTGGAGGCTAGCAAAACACATTGGTTTACATCACTTTATTTATGTGTCTTTATGCTTCATATGCTTCTATAGAGCTTCACAGCATTCATTCATTTCCCATCTGCTTATTTGAAAAGCAGAAGGTTCAAAAATACCAATACATATCAGACATACAAATCATTATTACTGGCTTTGTCTGGCAGTCTTAAAAATGGTAACATTCAGGTGCATACAAATCATCTATTGCTTATACAGAGAAATAAACTCTCACTAAACAAGATTTTTAAAGCTCTTTCAGAACCAAGGCCTTGAGAAACCTCACTAGACCTTTTTACATGAGTTCTAGATTGCATAATGACTGCTGGACATTGTGAAGTACCAGCTCTCCATTTGATATGATACAGATTACTTTCTACACACACACACAGAGAAATTAAAAGAGCTACTTAAAACATAAGTTGTATTAGTTAAAAGGAAAACACCCTAATGACACAGTACCAATTTAATAAAATTGATATGAAAGACAGAGAATTGGTAGAGTGCACATACATTCCATCATTAGCCTTCAATGCCATGGGTTTTATTTCATGGGTTCCTCTTATGCAGCAAAGAACCTCAAAGCCCAAACAACAACAACAAAACCCCTTATTACTCTTGAGATAGGGGAAACTTTGCCAAATTTAAGAAAAGGTTATTGAAAAATAGCTCACAACTTACGTGGTCTGTAGATGTACAAAATTTTGTGAGAATTATCTGATAAACAGCTAATGCTAACTCCATCTGATAGTGCTTGGAGTTGACAGAAGGAAGAGACATTAAAACCAATCAAAACATGTTTATGCTTCTATTAGTTATGGGCTGCTTCCTCTCCTTTTTCTCTTGAAGCCAGGAGTAACTCAGGAAACTGATCTCAAATAGGGCTATTTTTACTCCCCAAAAATGACACTGACTTGACACCGGAAAAAAAATTAGTCTGATGCCTTACCTTGCTGAGATGCTGGCTGTCAGATTCATTTACTCTTCAATCATGGGATTATATGAAAAACTGTTATCTATAAATTGCCTAGGTGTTCAAAAGCACCTGAATCTTTTAAATCTATCTAGCTTCATAAGGAATGCAATAATTTCATCCTTAGGCAAGAAAGAATGTCATATTTTTTCCTATCTCTGAATTTAAATTTACATAAGGCCAAAGAATACTTTAAAAATTAGCCTTCTTCTGGGTTCATCCTTCTCCTTTCCCCTAGCTGTGGGCTGAGGCATTCTGTCCTGCCTTCTCTAAACTGGAATAAAGTGCCACATATTAACTGAATTAAAGGCTCTGTAAATATACAGTAGAAAATCTACTGAGATTCAGAATATTTGTTGAGAATATTATTTCCACAATTGCAGCATAACCCAGGCTAGGAAAAAAAGATCATATTTGTGAGAGTCTTGAAAGCAAAGCAAAGCAAAACAAAAATCAGCTTATTGCCTTCTCTCTTCTGCCCTTCCACCTGTAAACACAAAAAAAGTTTGACAAGGAAATATTAGCATGGGGAATAGAAAGGGGACTTTTTTATATAGGTAAACTGACAGGTTTGTCACTCTATTCCCCTTCTTTGTGTCTTGTTATAAAATCAGACACTCTTGGAAAGCATTTTAGATTGCCTCTTGATACTGGCAACATCCAAAATGTTTCAACTTCAGATTTATTTCACAGAATATGCTGCAATGCAAGGGACCCACAAGGAACATGACGTCCAACCCTTAGCCCTGCACTGGACCATCCCCAAGAGTCACACCATGTGCCTGAGAGTATATTTGAGAAGAGTGTTCTGGAATTAGACACCTCTCTCTCGCTCTGTTCCTTAGTTAAGCAGACTCTGTTTTTCCACCTTCACAAATGAAAAAGTTCAGCAGGATCTGGGTTTTTAATGGTTTCATTTTATATTACAACACCATTCTGAAATTCTTCAGAAGTGGGGGCACACATCTTTGAGGTGATATACAAAGAGCACTATCAGTCTTTCAATATTTTTTCCAAAAACCCTCACACAAGATAACTGTAGAAAACAGAATACCTCTGATTTATGAAAATAATACATATGTCTAAGCAGTATCTTTGACTTATTTTGTTCAAATACTTCATAGAGAGCTCTCAGATTGAAAAAAAAAGCAAGGTCTGAAATTAGTGTGGGTGTATTTAGCTCAGCAACTAACTGCCTGTCAAAAGGTTTTAAGTACAGTACTTGATTGTAGGTCAGTCCTCAGTGGATAAATCACAGAAGCAGCCACAGATAAGGCACAAGATTGGCTGTTCTCCTGCTGAGGAGAGACGGCATTAAGGTAGACTAATGAATACTGAATCATTTTCTCATCCTCAGGGTGGACACCCCTGTCAGAGCTGAGTCACTGTGAAAGCAGTATGCTGAAGTAATTTAAAATGCAGCAGCCTCTAGTGCTGGTGACAGATGGATATAAACTTGGGCACGATACAAACTCATTTTTGGCCTTCACAAGCCATGAGTACAAATATACAAGAAAATGAAAGATAAACTGTTATAAAAGTCTCCTGTTTGTGCATACTTGAGGAAAGTGTAAAGTGAAGACCTTTTATAGCCATTTAAAGTGACCTGAAGGGACTGTCTTCTACGGTGGTCAAAAGTGGATGTTTTATTCCAAGGTTACTTTGCTGCTTTTCTTTTCTTTCCAGAAGACTGCAGAACTTCCTGCAATAGCCAGTGTAT
This sequence comes from Manacus vitellinus, assembly GCF_001715985.3. Lineage (NCBI taxonomy): Eukaryota > Metazoa > Chordata > Aves > Passeriformes > Pipridae > Manacus > Manacus vitellinus. The sequence goes on along the minus strand of NW_021940682.1, from coordinate 28,510,781 downwards.
TACTTCTGCATAATGAAACTGCATCTTTTACATTTTCCCCTAAAATTTTTTTCTGATGTCCTCACCACCTCACCTAGTCAGCTGGAGGTGTTGCAGAATCAACACTGCAGATATGAAAAGCTAGAGGTACATTTTGATTTTGTCACATTTTAAATAGAAATACATGATCTTGTTTGAGAGAAAGAAGATAAAAAAGGTAAATTTAGCAGTTTCTACCACTTTGAAGGACAGGATTGATTAAATGAACACCATTAGACTCTGAGTGAGAAATTACACAATAATTTCCAATTTGGCTGAGAGATATGTCTTATGAGCTTGACTCTGCACTGGATTATGTTTTCTGTTTGTATAATCCTGGCTTTTGGCATTGGCAGCTACTCACAAGCCTTGCGAATAGGGACTTGCACTGAGCTCCCAGGTGCCTTTCGTGGCAGTCAGTAACCAGCTTGGGACAAGCCCAGGGGATGTGCTAGATTACACTGCCTGCTGGGGGACTTTCACAAAGGTCCAACTGCTTGCCTTCAAAAGTTGCCTTCTGTCAAGCCTTTGAAAAAAAGGTGTAACTTTGCACAACCCTGTGATATCTCTGTGGTGAAACCTTGTTAGTCAAGTAGTGCAAATAATGTCTTGGCACAGAGCAGCCACAGAACATATCCTGTAAAGAATGATATTCATGAAAGAAAGAAAGGATAATGAAGTTTCATAATATACATGCATGGATTCTTCTAGCTAGTCTGCCAAAGAGTAGCCTATGGAAACCTAAACTGGAAAGTCACTTGGGAAAGGAATCATGTGCCAAAGGGTGGCTATGAATAGTCACTAGCAGAGTAGCTTTATGAAAACAATAGCTCTAATACTTGCATGCTGTTGTGTGTCATTTAAAGCATAGCTGTTCATTGTAGAAAATCAGACTTTTAAGATGACTTTCTGTTTTATTTTTGGGTAAGCTAATGCTTGGATTGCAAGCATTAGCTTAGTGGTTGTTTCTCATTATGGTATGTGTCACAAATGCGAATGTCAGGAAGGTCTGAAATTTCACCTCCTCCAAATAAATCTATTGTGTTAATGTTCTCTTCATTATGATTTCATCAGGATTAATTCAGGTAATCTGTGAATAATATGCTGCATATATTTGATATGCAAAACCAAACCCACTGTACAATTTATGTTTCCTTACAGCTGGTGCTTCCCAAATTCACAGTGAGGAGTATAGACTACATGCATTAGTCTACAACACCTGTCAACGGTGTAGACTAATGCAGCTCACCTTCCTGAACCAGGAGGTGCCATAGATGACAATGAAGCCTGGTGCTAGCAGCAGACCCTGCTGGAGTCAGAGCTTCTGCCCTGGTCAGCCAGCTGAGAAAGCAATAGCCTCATTTCCTTCCCAGCTCAGGAGGTTCAACACATTTTTAAATTATGCTGGTATAAATATATCTTGGCTATTGCATTTAAAGAAATAGTTCAGGATGAACTTATGCAATGTCCAATATTTGCTTTCAGACTTGTCCAGTGTACACTCTGAGGGCTCTATAAATTGCCTTACTGGCATGATTCATCAGTAAGTATACACAGTAGACACAGGAGTGGGCTGCTTATAATTCTCAGTAAAGTGCTCATGATCAGCAGAGAGAAATTACTGTTGATGGCAACGGTAGTGTCTTATTAACCCCTCTCTATATAAATATCTGAATTTTTACAGAAACCATTTTTAAGTGTCTTTTTTTTTCTATTTGTTGGCAGATCACAGGATAAAGATTTGATGTCCTTTGTATCTTTTAAAAAACATGACAAACCATATTTAGAGGCAACAAGATCTTGATGTATTTTTATATTGATGCACAGAACCAAAATAGTGCAAATCTGGTTTCTGATTTCATTGGACTTGGCACTGGCTCCTGGATATTTACATCTTAATTTCATCCACTCAGATGTGGTATGCAATTTAAGTGTTTGTGAAAACTACCAATCTAACAGTCCTGCAGACCGAAGCCTTCCATTTATTCACCTGTTAAGTACAAAGTTCAAGCTTCTCTTTCAAATTAAACTGCCTCTATCCATGCTGGCCAGACCACCTTGAGGGAGGAATCATTCAGATTCCAACCACACGCTTTCCCCAGCCTCACTCTTGTGAATGCCAGCAAGAAGCTGATTTGTGCAAGCTGTTGCATATTTCTAATGGACACACTTGTCTACTGGGAATAATGCGATCAAGTAACTTCTAGAAGATAAAAATTCAGGTTACTACTGGTCTGGGCTGGATTTGAACTGATACTCCAGAAGGAAATTGTTCTTTCCCATTACCAGCCCAGATACACTTTGGACTTTCTTTGGGGTTCTAAGAAGTGTCTTAATCAAAGCAGACCTATCTTTAAAATATATTCACTAACAATTAAGTGGATTGTCCAAGTTTCAGGCTGTATTAACTGCATCAGCTGTGGTTGATATTTAATACGTGAGGAAAGTAGCACACAGTATAAATACAATACATGTATACTATACCTTGTACACATTTCCCAGAACAGTATCAGGGTTTGAAACAGCTTATATTAACTCTTTGTTTTAGAGAAATATTTCACATTTCACATTTCACATTAACTCTCTTTTTTTTTTTGTACAGTGAATCCAGAAGGAAATTGAGGTTTCCTCAGTTAAATCCTTTTTCATGTTGTTTGCAGCTGAGAAGTTTTCCACTGATATGCTTACCTTCCCCCCACTCTTTCATATTTATGAAAATGACATAAATGAGACTAAATTGATTCTGAAGTAAAAGAAGGAGCAACATAGAGATGATGTGCATATTCCAGTTGTACGGATTATGGGAGAAATACAAAACCTCCAGGTTCTCATTTTCCCACAAGACAGCCAATTGTGACACTTTAATATATAGGCATGAATATGTCAGAGAAGGAGTGAGGAGGTGATTTTTTCCTATCTGTTGTTGCAGCTTGATGGCTTTGGTACCACATGTGCTACTGGCACTACACTGTAGCAGGTTAATGAAAAGCCTCACTGTCTTGGGGAGAAGGTAGGGAGAGATGTGATGCATTCCCCAGAAGCTTTGTTGACTCTCTCATTTGTGCTGTTGCCACTGGTCTGGAATGGAAAGGAGCTTGGTTAGGACTTCATCATACTATATGTGGCATACTTGGTTCTTGGTGTGTGACCAACAAAGGGTGCTGACCCTCACCGTTCGTGTTACAGAGGCATAAGTTTCTGGAGTAGAGTATTGATTTCCCTAGTCTTCACCACTACTTTGAGTGCCCTGAAAAGACACTAATAATTTTTTTGCTCATAGAGAAACTATCATTGCTATTATAGTGTGGGCTCTAGGGTGGTGAAGACAAGTGGGACAAATGCTTTCAGGGGCAATGGGCATGCAGGCACTGTATAGCTGAAGCCTTGGCAACACCCGGTAATTGTTGTCTATGGCATCATATGTGTTGACTAGTCTGCAAGTTCAATGCAGACAGCCATGTGAAACAAGTGACGTTATCCTATTCATGAACTATGAACTTGGAAACGAACTCACAGTAGGTGAGACAGAAAATTAAAATGCCTATATGCCTTTCCTGGTTTCAATTTCCTACCTTCCTTAGTGGTCCAGGGTGTTTTTATTTGCTTCTTATGGTGTGTTTTTAAGGAACTGGTCAAAATCCTCCAAGTTTTACTTGGGTAGAATTTTTCTTCCACATCTTGTTCCTTTTCTGTCATTTTTCCTGTCTAGAACAACCAGCCTTAAATCCTTGAAAAAAATAAATTCCAGCTCCTCTTGACAAACAACCCCCTGTTCTGCTTTGCCAGGTGACTGATGGATTAGTTACAGGTACCCTTGCCTAGCCTGTCTCTTCTGCAGAGCTGCCACTCACTTCATCCAGCAGAGCTTCCACATGAAGGAGTGATTACCAGAGACTCGCAGCCTTCGTCTTCTAGCCCTCTATCACTTTCTACCTCTACATAGATGAAGATACCCAGATAGACAAAAGCTTCAACCAGTTTACTGTTTGGAACCTGAGACATATGAGAGTCTGCAGTACTAAAGAGAACTCATAGGAGTTGAAACAGATTTCGCAGATCATTACAGGACTAGCTATTTGCACTTGGCTATCATCTGCTAGGTTGTTCTTATATCCAAGTTTCTCAGCTGGAATCTGTCTATCTTTCCCTCATGTTAAGGCCTCTGGGTTTATTGTAGTGGTATTTTAGCCTACTAGTGGACTGAAAGCAGTATGAGACAGTCACCACATGCAGGAGGGAAATTTGGTACATTGTAAGAATACCACCAGCTTTTTTCTTCCTAGTAGGCATTAAGAAATAGCTTCACCAATTCCCCAATCTGTAGTGCTTTTCTGAGAATTTTGAATCTTAAACTTCAGCCATTAGATTAACAGCTCAGGTCAAAAAATTGCCTAATTCCTAGCTATATCCCAAGACTGGTCTTCAATCTGTTGGAGGGAAATTTTCACAGTGGAAATATCTTTTTTCTGGTTTGTTAAGGTAGTTGCACTGTGGGCTAAACAGAGAAAAATTGGTGCATTTTTCTCCTTGCCCTTTCCTAAGAGGTGCATTGAGCAGCTCAAGAGTTCAAATAACTATTTAATTCAAATGAACTTTGCTTGAAAGCCTTATCCCAGATGAGTTGCTCCCGCACAAGAAGAGAAAGGAAAAAAGAAATAAAGAGAAGCTGACTGTGGAGAATTTCTAGTCTCTACCCCATCACTGTAGACAGTTTGCCATGAGGGCAAAGATGAAGCCTAGACAGGAATTCAGCTATACCCTGCACCAGTGACTGCATCTCTGGGTGGTGCTTTGACACTCATTCCCTTTAGCTTTCCTTTTTTAACCTGGGAGAAGGCTACAGACTAAGGCAAATATCTTAGATGGAGAAACAGACAATCATGCGTGCAGATATAGCATGTATGCAAATAGCATGCAGATCCATAGGAAATATCCCAGAAAATATTATGCGGTTATGTGTAGGATATTTGAAGCTAGACTGGGCAACCTGTTAATGGACACTAGGAGAGTGTTGTTTGGAGCAAGCATTTCCAAACACGCTTAAAAGATTGAGAAGCTTTGAGTGGTCAACCCAAATGATTTTGTAGATTATTACATCCCATTGACCACTTTAGCATTTCTGGCTTCTGTTGTAGTACATATGTCACTTACATCCACCTACACCCACCATGATCCTCAAAGCAGGTGGCAACTCACTAAAAAAATCAGCACGCAGTATGGGACCCTTTGATTTATGATTTATATATTTCCAGCTCAGATTCTAATTTTGCAAAAGAAGGCTTCTCAGCATGCATTAATAAGAGATTAATGTTACATCCCTCCCAAAAATAACTGTTCATAGTCTTCCTTGTTTGTTGGGAGCTCTCCTTCTATTCTCAGCAAGTAGCTTCCTGTTATGTGGATGATGTCCAGATGGCCATACTTTCACCTTTAGATCCTGTGGTGGGCAAATTTAGAAGCAGTCCTTCTCAATCTGCAAAACATTCTCCCAAAGGCCATTTCATTTATTGAAGGAAGTTAATAACACAGTGGATCTGCTTACTTAAATTCTTAGTTTTATTGTCCCAGCCATCTCAGTGTTACAACACAAAAACCTAATGGAAAGTTAAGGCTATGCAGAGTCATTAGAAAAGCCACCTTAAATCTTGACTTCTGTCAGACATATGTGAATGAAGGTCAGGTACCGCAATTTTTAATTTTACAACTATAAACACTGAGTTTGGAAAAGGATAAGTAATTTATTTCTCTTTTGTTAAGGCATGGGTAAACATATTCAAGTCACTAAAACATTTGCATTATTTAAGCATTTGAATGAACTTGAATAAATTACTCATCTGAAAAGGCTGTAATTATTTTTGCCCAGACATGAATAAATAACTTTTTTTGCAGCATCTGTAAGCCTGTGGAGTTGTAAACTCATATATCAGTTGAGTCACCTGGATAAAAGCCATGTTTTAATAAGACAAAGAAGAAATGAAGTATATTTGCTGTCAGCCTCCTCTACTGGAACTACAAAAATAATTGTAATGGATTTTACTCCTTTGAAAAAAAAAGCCTGCTAACCCTTAATTTACTTGGACAAACCAAAATAATTGTGAACCATCATCAATGACCTTCCTCTTAGCTGACAGTTGGTTTGTGGCAGACAAAGCTGAGTAATCACCCAACTGCGGTAAAAACCAAAGCCATGTACCTCATGCAGTCTGGTTCTGAACTATCATTTGTGAAACATATTATGTCAGTTCATTATGAAAGCTTCATCATTTTGAATATTTTGTCCTTCTGTCCAGATGCTGAAAAATTGTTCAAGACTGTTTCTTCACAGTACATTTCATTTCTGAATATACAGAGCTGGATTTAATAGCATTCTTGTTTCCTTTTTTTAGCTTGTTAGCTTTGGGCGTTCCAAATATCTCCAATGTTAAACATTTTCCCTAGAATGAGTAGTAGCAGACTATCATTTGAAGGAACTGACATTGAAAAAGTCTGACTCTCATTTAAGATGTCTTTGTTGCCAAAACAAAAAGAGAGAAGAAACATGGGAAATTACAATTAGATGCTAGGAACAAAAAATTCACAGTGAAGGTGATCAACCACTGGAACAGCTTGTCTAGAGATGTTGCACAATCTCCACCCTCAAAGATATTCAAAACTCAATAGGACATAGTCCCAAGCAAGGTGAGGTAAATTGTCCCTGCTTTTGAAAAAGCAGAAGGAGCTGAATTAGGTGACATCTGGAAGTCCCTTCCAACTTGAATGATTCTATAATTCAGAGCCTGCCATATGAGAGATGACAGTAAAGTATTGTCTATGATCATTGTCAGTTCTCAGATTCTAGGTTCAAAATATGATTATCTTTCCTGGTGAAAGATTGCTCCAAATTCTACAGTAAGAAAGATTCTATATATTCATATTTGAGGAGGACGGAAAATCAGAAGGGGAGAGATTTCAAGCATGGAGAGACATTTATGGAGCTTGAATGGACTGATATCTGATTGGACTGACTGTTATTCCCTAGTTCATCATTGGTTTTATAATAAGTTTAATGTACCCCAATGTTATTCCCCTCAGTCCCTCAGATTTTCCCACCAAATCTTGTTTACTCCCCTGTTCTCCCCTGCTTTCCCGCTCCTCTGTCACTGATTGGCTGAGAGTTGTCGCAGTGCAGAGTGAGCCCCCATTGGTCCCTTCCCTTGGATACCCATAAATTACACCCACCTTTCCCCTGTCTCCCAATCCTGTTTTACCCTGGTTTGTCAATCCCGTGCTCCGCCCCAGTTATGAATCCTCCCCTCACCCTTACCCTATATAAGTCCCTGTTTGCCTTTAATAAACTGGCATTGCACCCCGACCTTCACCTGCGTCTGAACCCTTTTGTGTGGTGCTGCGTCCCTATCCCTTTTTCCCTCGGGCCGTGGCACATATTCATGCCACCACCTTTATGTCACAGACCTACAATCATTTGTTCCTTGGAAAACTCTTCTTCATTTAGCAAGTTTTTGTTCAAACAGGAACAATCTTGAATACGTTTGTGAGTTTTGTCTTGATGGAAGTTAGGATTAGATTGGGCCTGTAAACAGAAGAGATGAGTGAAATATTCTCCTTTAAATTTAATGAATGCTTAATGATAAGTATATGTCTTATATAATGTATACACATTATGTATGAAATTAATTTACTGTTTACTAATTCGAAAATTAAGGGGGCTTTGGAAATCAAAGCAATGATAATGGAATAACTGTTCATGCCTTCCTGTGACATGCTGTGAAAGAATCAAAAGTGGTCTGGGAGAGTTCAGATGTGCATATCATATTAGGCAATGGGTGGGTGGTGCCTGCTGCAGGCAATAGTGAAAATGACTCAGCAATTGAACAAGCAAACACGGACAAATATCTCATTTGAAGCATACTTTTTTTTTCTTTTTTTTCCCCCTTCTCTGTTGTCTTTTAAAGTTGTTCAGCTTAACATGTTGGAAACATTCAATTTGGCTTTACCTTCCTTTGATAAGGAAATAATTAATGATGGGATGGTGAAATGAGAAACATACCTATCAACATTTAGTTTGTCTCCCAATTTTACTTGGTTAACAAAGTTCCCTCTAGAACAGGCAGAATGAAGAAAAGCATGAACTGACTGTATTGGCAAACAGTTATTTTTGCCATACTCTGCCTTTCTTTCTACATTCTATTAAGAAAAGTTATAGATAATATATTAGCTGGAGATATCTTGATCCGTGATTTAATGGTGCTAAAGACTTCCCACCTTCCCACACATTTTTTAAGAGAAATCATGGAGAATAGGAAAGAATTTCAGGTTCTGGGCAGCAGCACCACAGAAATTGTTACTACCTTAACCAATGTCAGGAATGCATAGTGAGAATGGGTTAGTGGGCCTAATATACATGATAATTAATGACTACTACTGTTCCTTCATGAGAGTCAGCACTATCAAACACATATCAATGAGAACTAGACTTAATGCATGTAAATCCTTCACTGGAGAAAGCAATCCATATTGCTAAGATTGTCATATTTCCAACAGGCAAAAGTGGTGGAGTAGAAATGATGGGACATGGTATGTAGTTCTGTGCAGTGGCAGGCTATGATCCTTGTCTCCCAGTTATGCTTGATGCAATGTTTCCCATTCAGGGATGAGATGCAGGAGCCTGCTACAGGAAAAACACTTCTTCTGACCTTATCTATACAGCATAACATGCAAGAAAAAGAGAATTTCAAGCAGCCTGGATCATCAGAAAACCATGCCCTTCCTGGAGGTAAGCGAGTAACCTATGAATTATCCTAACATCCAGATTTGACTGTTAGTAAAAAAGAGAAGACATGGCAAAATAACATTATCTGAACTACTGATCGTGTAAATCAAATTCTGTTCAGTGCTTGTCTAAACCAATGACTAAATTACATTGGCCATCACAACTCTTGGTTGATTGGAGAAGAGTAGTATTGTACTATGCCTTACTGTCTCCAACTTCTTGCTTTCTTCTTTTCCTTACTAACCCAAGAGTGCTACTTCTTAGCTCTTTTCCATGGTGCAAACACAGATCAGGATTTGCTTTCTTTTCATCTGACTTATGCCACGTCAGTGAGGGCTGTCACAGTGTTTGGGAAGGACCAAACTAATGAAAATAAAAGATAAGTATATATGTATTATAGTTTTTCTTGGATAGCTATACTTAAGATCTTCTACCAGATGAATGTGCTGCAATCACATTGAAAACAGGTAAAGATGGTCTTTTGAACTTTTTTAAACCTTTGGAAGGTGCTGGACAGGTTGGGAGGTGCTGAAGATCAGTACCCAGCCATTTCCACTCCTATTCCTTCTTAGCAATGGAAAGACTATGCAAAAGTGTTGCTGTGACATGATGATGCAAAATGAGGCACAGAGCAAGTATTATACATATGCCAACAGTGCCACTATATAACCTATTAATACACTGCTTTGAAAACCACTAATAATTTTTTCCTATTTTAGACTCAACACAGTACCTAGCTTAAGAAATTTGACTTAAATTATCCTGGTAATAGAAGTTTTTCATTTAGAAACAAAATCAAGAGATGAGCTAGCAGGCTCCTGCAGCTCCTGGGCTAACAGCTCTGGTTCTGGCTGCAGTTTTGACAGCAGGCTAAAATCCTGCAATGTACCTGTGAACTTACTTATTCAAAAGTTAATATGAATACATTTTCCAGTTTTTCTATCTCTTAGTCTTTTAGAACTTTGTATATGTTAAAGGTTCAGATTACTTTACACTATTTAATATTAGCAACAGCTTGTTGCGTGTAATTAATAAAAAACTCAACTCCTTATTTGTTTTTTTCTGACTCTGAACTATCTTCTGGCTGAGTTCCTCTGTTTCTTGCTTTACATTATAAGAATCAGTCTTCCAAAGGCAATTGTTCCACTAGGAAGGTAAGGTGAAAAGGCAACTGAAATAATACAATGTGCCATCAAAACAAAATGTGGTACAATTTTAGTTTATTGCTACTCAGGGAATTCCATTTCAGTATCTTTCCCTCTTTGCCAAAAAGTGAGATAAACTAGCGAGTGTCAATACACTTCTGGTCAGAAATTTCCAGTTACATAACATACTGCCATATAAGTGTTGTTTATACAAGACAGAACTAAAATATACTCCCTATAGACAAAAGACCATTAACCTTAAAACTTTCATTACTTCTACATTCATGATATCCCAAAGATAAAAACTTGTATTCTTTTCCAAGAAAAAAAGCTGTGAGTCTCTAGCAAAGCATGCACAGCTTCCTCATGGTATTGAAATTTTAAAAATTGCTTTAGTTGAGGTTTTAATATACTTTTGGTGCCACTATGTAGCACTCAATGTATTTCTGAAGGCTTTTGTAATGGTCAATTTGTTGCTCGAAAAACTTAGAAAATACCAGCTTTTTGTGAAAGTAGCACTCAGTAGTAGCTGCGCCCATTCCTACAGATCTGTATAGATCCACTCTACACACCTGCTGGAGACCACAATCAGGGTTTGAGGAGTCTGTTACTTTTGACTGTGAAGTTACAGGGCCGACCAATGGCCTTTCTGCCAAGAACTTGATACCTGAGCTGAGCTGAGGTGAATCAGTAAGTGTAAGAAATCGTAGGATACAGAAGGAGACAAATCTGGAAAATGCTAAGGTGCTTTCTTCTATCAGCCCTTTGACACTTCACTCAGACTTTCCACAAAAATGTCTACAAAACCAAAAGATAAAAGCAAGTTAATTGGACTCAAATCCAGAAAGTATACTGTGGTTTCTGCAGTGAGAAATGTTTTTTTTGAGACTCAGTAGTGGCTCTCCAGTTTTCTAGAGTCTAGGAGCAACAATTCCTTGTTTTGGTTTTTCATTTTGTTTTGCGTTTTTGTTTGTTTATTTGTTTGTGGGGTTTTGTGTGGATTTCTTGTTTGTTTTGTTTTTTTGTTTTTTTTTTTTTGTTGTTGTTGTTTTGGAGGTTTTGTTAGTTTGATTTTGGTTTTGCTTTTTTGACTGAATATTATTTAAACTAGTTGTTTCATAGAAACACAAACTGATGGGAAACCATAATTTCAGGAAATGCCACTCACTGGACAGAGAGCTGAATCCCAAAAGACTGAACAGATGTCACATTAGAAGAGAGAGGTGAGAAAGGACTGTCATATAAGTAAAATAATTAAAAGGTAAAGTAGAAATATAAGTAGCTATCAGAGAAAAAATACTTTATTGTTCTTTATTTTCACAGAAGCAATTCCTTTTTGCCTTTGTCAGAGGCAAAGCTTTTTCTGCATTGAATGCTGTGTTGGCAGCCTAAAACACTGCAAACCCTGAATAAATACCTGTGCAGGACTAGCTTCCATGTTCACTATGCACTCAACTATAATGACAGAGATAACAGCCCAGTTGATTCCTTCCTGATCATGGGCCCATTTCTATTGCATTCAGATCAGCATGAATTTGGAATAGTTCAGTTGAAGGTAAAGAAGTTATTTTAAATTGATACCAAAGTAATACAGAACAAACCCTGATTCACAGTGGGGAGATCAGATAATTTCCTGTATTGACTACAGACATAATGCAGGGCTTCACTCACTGAGAAGTGAATAAAATAGGTATTTTATATATTGTTTAACTACCAATTAGATTTGTTTAATGTTCTGTCTGTTGATAAGTTAAATAACATTTGCATTGACAACAACAGTTGTACTCCTTGCTGTCTGCTCTGTGCTGCTGTGATAATTATTATTTCAAAGCAAAAGTGAGTCTTTTTCCCTCATTTGATAGATACAATCCATCATATGAACCGTGGATTTCAAGCACACTGAAGTCCATTGGAAAAACTACCATGGCCTTCAGTGAGTTTTAGATTAGTCTCTTGAACAGGTCAGAGCTCTCGTGGAAAATAATAGCATGAGACCTTGTAATTAACTCTAAATACATAATGCCTGGGCTTGGGGGTATATTTGAAGTAATCACAAAATCTCAAAAGGGATGAAGCTGGAAGAGACCTCCAGAAGTCACCTAGTCCAACTCCAGGCTCAGGGAAGGGTCAGCTATAGTGTGTTTCTCCAGGGACATGCAGGAACATAACTCTATTTCTTTACTTTTAAATGACCAACTTTCCTATTTTAATTTTCTCTTACATAAAACTCTGTACTACATCTTACTCTCTAATTATTGGATCATTTTGGCAAATCTTCTGTGGCCTCTTGTCAAGAGAGTGGAATCCTGTTGTGCATTTTACATTTAGTATTATGGTTGGTTTTTTTCACTGAACAGGGCACCAGGATTTGAAGTTTTAATGTAATTTTGGAAATGATTGTAATTATTTGTAATTTTGACCTTTTTATGGTTCTATATTTTGATTGCAAAGCACTCCACTTCTTTAGTATGAACCTGCAGTGAGACTGCAATCAATGGAGAAAAGACTTAAATAGAACTAATATAAAATTGATACCTTTGGAAGGTAGAGAGATACCTTAAAAATTGTCAAGATCGACCAGAAATGTAACACTCTGAGCCTCTTTGTCAGACATCACTGTTAAGCCTCATTGAAAATGGGATGCTAAATAGCCACCTATGTTTCTATACAGATAATGTTCAATTCTTGTCCCACTGATTTTAATGGAATTCTTTCCACAGATTATTGTGTCCATAACCACTTGTGTTGACAAGTATGTATGCTCATCTGAATATTTTCATCATTTCCCTTGAAGTTTATTAGTTGGCATCCTGCAACATCCATGTTCTTGTGAATCTACTTGTTTTTTACATTGAGAACTATACAGCAATTAGCTGAGAATAAGACCAATTACAAGTGATTGATTGATTGATTGATGGACGGATGTTGTCTATGCATATATGATACTGATTGTTGATGAGAGTAATATTTGATTTAAAATTACAGCTTCTCTTATTACTTATCAGTAGTTGAATATAAATTAGAGTAACCTTCATGACGTTATGCCTTCTGGTCACTGCAAAGCCAGAAATATATAGAGCATGGAGCTGGAAATAGAGCAAATGTCCAGGGTTACTGCCAGTTTAATGAGGGAGTTTTGCTTTGATCAGGGAAACAGGGGGTGTAGATCAAGGTAGGATTTTAATATTAGTCCTAATCTGAATCCTCATCTCATATTTTCATATAAAGAGATAGAGTGACATTTTTCCATAGGTCTTTCTTTCTTCTGTTCCTTTATTCTGATGAGGTTCCTAATTAAAGTCCATTGTCAATTTGCACAAACTTTGAAGTGAGACCAATGTTTTCTATGAGTAAAGTATATTCTCATACATTAGAATTGAAAATTTAAATTTACAATATATTTTAGGGTTTATTTAGTTATATTTTATTGAATGAAAATTTAAAGTATGTTTTCAAAAAGTAAAAGCTGATTTAAAGACCAGAACATATCAGTCTGACCTGTGTAAAATGAAAAAGTATCTACATTTTAGAAAAAGGGTTCATTAAACTGTTTTCCAGTTCTAGGTGATTTGGGTCTTGTACATTACTGAAACATTTCTGAATCTCTTAGATTACTTGAATTTTTCTGGTGGGAGGAATAAATACACTGGCAAAGAACAGTGACTGACAGTGACTGGAAAGTATGGAGGGACACAGTCTATCTGATCTCACCTGAACTGATGTTTCAGACTTCACAGCTTACACTGAGAAGGCATGTATCAATCAGTGACCTTGTTACCAACCTCAGTGGGCAGACTAATTAATGATGCTTCTTTGCATAGATTTGGGAGATGAGTAGGAAATGGATATAACATAATAAAACTATTGTAAAGTCTCAGTTTTGAACTATTACTTCTAAAAAAGTTGGCGGCTATGTCAGTTTAATCAAAGCTAATAAATATGCAAGGATTTACTTTGCATCAGTAAATTTTTTGGGCACAATCCCAAATACTGCTCTCTTGGATGCTGCTGTTGGATGTATGTGCTGTGAATTAAGTGGTGAGCAGCATTTTACAGACTTTAATTCACTGGGCAGAATGGGAACTATCTTGCCTAGTAAGAGTTTCCCAGTCTATACTTTGCTGGGTGCCACCATAGTGGTTCCCACCCTCAGTGTCCATGCCAGAGTGAAACATGATGGTTCAGGCCATCCTCCCAAAAGGGGAGGGAACTGGAGATACATATTACTATTGTGAGGAGTATCCTAATGACTCAGGATGTTGCTCCATTGAAACAGCAGGTCAGTATTCTTACCTTAGCAGACACAGTGTTACATTTAACTGACTTGCTCTGTTTGTTTTCAGGCTTTCACCTATTGTATGTCAGGCTGCAGGATTAAACTAATTACATTGAGTAGGAGATTTTAAAATTCCTTACATATTTTAAAAGCATGCAGGCTGTGCAGTTTGCACATCCACTAAATGGAAGCTATATAGTTTCCTGGAAAGATAATCACAGAATCACAGGGTATTCTGTGTTGGAAGGGACCCACAAGGACCATCAAACTCCTGGCCCTGCACAGAACAGCCCCAAGAATCACACCATGAGCCTGAGAGTGTTTCCCAAATGTTCATTTAAAAGACATATCTCCAAACATAAATATTAAAACAGCACCTACCCAAGGTGCAGCAAGGAGTACAGCATAGACCACAGCGGTATTCCTGTTCCAAATCACTGGCATCAGAGGCTTCATTATATTATGCCAAAGATTGAGTTTATCAGTGTGGTGGTATCTTGTTGCATAGTACAGGGATAATTAAATGAAGATTTTTTTAGGGAGAAGAATAAGGAGAAAATGAAAAAGAAAAAAAAAATTAAAAGATTAAGCTCCTTAGTATGGGAGGCACTGATAACCAGCCAATATCCCTACCTGGCTCCTTCTAAGAGGTTTAATCTTTACAGTCCTAAGGCTAGGATCAAGAATTCTGAACAACTGACTGAGAGAACACCAAGGAAGCTGAAGCAGTTGTTTGCAACTGCTTGAAGTGAATATCAGACACACAAACTGCCAGCAAGTGCTTTGAGAAGGCCACGCTCTTCCCCCGAGTCCCTGGGATGAATGAAACTCATCAAAGATTGCAAAGGAGGATGAAAATTCAGGGAAAAGATGATAAAACTGGCCTGTGGCTCTTGCATGAGCAAATAACTTGCATTGGTAATTAAATTGATGGAAAAGTCAAAAATTGTGTCGACCAGAGAACACAACAGAGGTAAGAGTAAACATCACTTATGGTGGTAACCATAATGCCTTTTGCAGTTCGAAGATGAATATAGTAGCTAGGTTTTTCACAGTCAATTGTTCTAGCTGCTCTGCAATCTAGTCCCTTTAAGTTTTTCCATTATGTTCTCTTGACTGTATTTTGTGCAGCAGAGCTCTTAGACAAAAATACTGACTTCAGAGCGATTCATGGCTGAGGAAAGTGATACACACAGCTGAAAGGTACTTTAAAAAAAACTGCCTATGTTTCATCACAAATCTGGGACATACCGTACTCAAACAAAGTTTTCAAACATGTAGTCAATCTTAGAAATGTCAGCTATATTGGACAAAGGGATTATGATATTTCCAAAAATTCCACATCTCCAATGATTTATAATGATTTTTTATCAAGTAATCTGGAGTCGCAGGCAGTCCATTAACAAACTAGCTATGTTTCAATCTTAGAGGTGACTCCAGAGCTGCCAGAAGAGCCAAATGTCACTAGGAATATTTCTGTCGCTAGCTGCTGACTCCTGTGGCTGCCACCAAACAAGAGAAAGAATGGGTATTGTCTTATTTTTCTGAGGCTAGCAGTCTCTGCATCAATCTACTGCAACTCTCTTGCCATTTGAAGTAAATATTTTTATGTCTTAGCATTTTCTTCCAAGTTAAAACATGTTTATGTGCGTGAGAGTGAAAATTCTAGAGTTAAAAGAAATCAAATTATTGTTTATTATTGATCACTGCTGCTGTATATTCTCAGCCTTTAGTGTCATAGTTTGAAAACAGAAGTGTTTAAGGCCAGGTTGGATGGGTCTTTGAGCAACCTGGTCAAGTGGAAAGTGCCCCTGCCTATGGCAGGGGGTGGAACTAGATGCTTTT
The DNA here is from genome assembly GCF_001715985.3 of Manacus vitellinus. Taxonomy (NCBI): domain Eukaryota; kingdom Metazoa; phylum Chordata; class Aves; order Passeriformes; family Pipridae; genus Manacus; species Manacus vitellinus. The sequence continues at coordinate 28,494,727 of NW_021940682.1, read as the reverse complement.
TAAGGTCCCTTCCAATTCAAACCATTCCGATTTTATTAAATGAAACTTTCTATTTTGGGTATGTTCTGATCTCATGGCTTAGTAACTCTTTGATTTTCCATGAGGACTAAATAAGTAGACCTTGCAGCCTTTATAAAGTTAGGACTCTACTACAACTTTTTGGCATTCGGAAACATCCAAAGTCACAGTGTTGGTGTCCAAAGAAGGTCTGCTTTATTCACTGTCTGGGTTTTAATCAGTCACAAGGCAACACAAGTACATTCTGGAAGGCACTGAACTCCTTTTGATCAATAATGCCTCATTCGGATACAGTAATATTCATTCCATGGGCAGTAATATTTTCTTTATATTTTCAAGGGTTACCCTTCACTCTGGCACTATATATGAGTAACTCAAATTTCATTCACGTGAAACGCAGGCCAGTTCTAGTTACATTAGTAACTACATCAGTTCAGATTAAGGCATAGGCTGATATATTGATATAGGGTATAGTAATTCTGGCTTGGTTTTTGACAAGCTTTTGTGCTTCTGATGCACACATGGGTTAGGTTCAGTGAATGAAGCAACAAAAATTTCTACACTATCAGTTAAACAGAGGTTTGAGCCCATTCTGAATTTGAGATATTTTTCTACCTCCCAACATGGCTTCCTTCAGAGATCCTGTTTAGGATTGGGCTGAGGGCTGCCATGCTCTGTAAGGTGAGAAGTCAGACATGATGGGTGAGCTAGCACAGCTTCTGAACAGGATTCAACTGCTTGATAGGTGAAAAAATAATCTCAGAACAGTTACCTCCTTTTGTCTCCATCTCTCTCACTGACATGCTATGCTTTTGCTCCATATGTAGTTTAACACTGTGACATATGTAAATAAATATCTTCAAAAGTGGACACTCAAATTTCTCTGTTCTGCCACTTGAAATATTATTATGGTGTGTTTTTCCTCCACATGCCGGCTTGCCTAATCACAGTCCAATATTTACCACCCAAGATGCACTTTGTACTTCCTCAACTATGGATGTAGCTAAAGCTAAGCAAGAAATGACAAATATTAAGTTAACTGTATTTCCCTAAACTGCCAAACAGAACAGAAGCAACCGTTTTGTTACTTTCACTGTTGTGCAGTAAACAAGAAGCGAGTTTGGCAATTTTGTTTTGTTTATGTATCTACAGCACAAAAGGAAAGGGTAAGATTACACAGAAATTGGGGTAAATAGAATATTGTAAGCCTGAGTTTTTATTTCTAATATATTGACAGATTCTGCCCATTTGAATTGAGCATCTTATAACCCACCCAGTGGAAGACAGCCTGCTATCGGGGACCAACCAATGAAATCAGATCAGCAGCCTCTGGTTTCTCAAGTCTCTATCCAGAAAGAGAAAGTGAAACATTTTCAAAAGGCAACTGGGCTCTTAGACTGGGCTCTTAGATTCCCAGGTCATGAAGGCCAAGTGGATTAGATCCAGGTCTTTGAACTTAGGTTGATTTCATGAAATGATCAAGCCCTTAGCATGCCGCAGGAATTCTCCCTTTACATCCAGAGAGAGAGTACGTCCTTCCCAGTATGGATCTGTAAATTTGTCTTCTTTGTTTCTTTGAGGGATTTCTACTTTCAGTATTTTCATTATAAAGGAAAGGATGGAGTGATCGGCAAAGGTGTTGGCCAGTGGTGTGATTGGGCAAATAAAGGGAGACAGAAATCGGCATTTCATATAGGACCACAGGAGTTCTCATACTATATGAAAGCCCATCCAGCATCCCTGGGCACATTACAGGTCACCTGAACCATTGCTCTCCTCTTTCTTTCAGGCCTTCACAGTGATTTTTAAGAAGTTGGTACGCTGGTAACTTTAATTGTAAACAAAATATAAAATCACAGTTTGTCATGCATGAAGACAAGTTGCTGAAGAAACAAAGCAGAACATCAGTCTTTTTTCCTTCCTGAACATTTCCTCTAAACCCCATTTTTCCACCACTGAGATGTGGTCACTTGCCTTGGTCATTGCTGGGGTCTGTGAATATGCACTCCACTACACTCCCGAGGCTGGCTGATGTTTTTCTGCTTCTAATGCAAGCTATCAATCCTGTGGGGTTTTTTTTCTAACTAAAATACAAAGTGACTAAATTTGAAGGGCAATAATGCTTAAAATGTGGGAAAAGAAATTGTAGCACACAGAGAGCTGGTTTTTTTCGGCCTATACAGCACCATGTTGTCTTCCTTGAAGGTTATTAGTCTTGTGGTTATTAGGTAACCGGGCCATCAGCATCTGTAGCTCCTTTCCTCCCTCTTTCCATTAGTTCTCTGCTGAAGAAAACATGGAGAGCTATTTATGCTGTCTTAGCAAGAATATCCTTTCAAATTTAAAAGACAAATCCAAGATCTGTGTGAGCTTTAGCTGAAAACTAACGTGGAATAGAATATGGCCTTACTATCTTTCTTTCAGTGCAAACAGAGATATTTTTAAATAAAGGGAAAAATCAGTAATTCTGACTCATCTTTTTTTCTTAAATTGATGTAATTCTAGTTGGCCTTATGCAGAGAGAAAGAATAAGGGAAAATAAGTGGGATAAACATAGACACAGCAACAGAAATTCATAAATTCACTTATCGTAAGTATTCTTCATCAAGTTTTTGGTGTTCTTTGGTTTAGAGCTTATGTGGCCATATTTCATATTTCAGCAATTTTGGAGTCTTTTTTTTTTCCTATGAAATGCTATCACTTTTCTATATGCTATTAAACATAAGTGTTCAAAAGTCATTAGAACATATTTTTGACCTGTTAGGCATCAGTCAAATCCTTTTATCATAAAAGTCTATTCTGGAAAGATCACCTTATTCTGAGATTACTAAAATGAAAGCAAGAGCCCTTGCACATTAAAAGTCTTTTTTTTTCCAAAAGATTTCCATTTTCTTCTCCAGACCTGCCACGTTACTTGCCAGCTGTATTATGAAAAGCTGTGCTTATAGCAGACCTATTGTAGAGTGAAAAGAGAAAATGCTTTGCTACAAGGCAGTAGCTAATTCACTATTCTTCAGGGACTGATATTCATCTATCCTTCAATAAAAGCTAATGGTTAAATAGACCCAATGCACTCAGCTAATCTAGGAAGAAGCTGATGGCTGGGGGTTGGGATTCCAAGTTCATGCTGAAGTGCTATTCCTGAAGACAAAGACATTCTTACATTTGCCTTGGAAAAGATGACAATGCTAAAAAAATATCAGATTTCATTCTCAAACACATAGTTTTATGAAACAGTACCTACAGCATCTGAAAGAGTTATATTTTATTAATTTTTAATCATGCATTTCTTTTATAAATTTTTCTTTTTAAGAGATGATGTGAATATTTAAACAAAGGGATTACATTTTAAATAACCTTCTGCCTAGTCTTTTGCTACTTGAATTTCAACACCCTTAAGAAGATACAATGATTTTTTCTCATGAAAAGCAATTTTTGCAAAGCACTCCCAGAAGGAAGGGAGACAACAACATCACGTTTCCCTGTGTATAACTACTATTCTGGTTAAAGGTACTGCTGTGCTGTGCATATCAAACAGTCCAGTGCAAGAAGGAAAGCTCACTTGAGAAATCAACAACGAAAAACAAAAGCCCACAACCAACACAACAGACTACACAAGGGCAGAGTAAATTTTTATAAGCAAGGTTATGACTTAAAATACAATATATAGCTTCTGAACAACTGCTGCAGCTGTGTATAAGTGCATATATGTCACTGCTTCTTTTAATAGATAGCCTAAAAGTATTTTGTCTGTGCTATAGGATATTTAAATTAGCCATACAGTGAATGGGCCTGAAAACAAAATTACCTGAATATATAGATGTTTCACTGCAAGAGTTTGGGTCAAAAAAGGTCTAATTTTGGTCTCCCTGAAAACAGTGGCAATGTTCTCCCTGATTTCACCAGAAACAGAAGAGAATAGTAATTAGGAGCACAGCTGAAATCTGTGGCTTAAGTCCTTATTTCAGGACTTTCTCAAAGTGTGGATGATGAAACGCCTTGCACTGCAGCAAAATGTCACACCTCTGCACGCCAGCTGACTGCTGGCAGAACATCTGTGTTTTCTCAGAAACACAGAGCCACAATTGGATACATGCCTTGTGAGAGGGTTTTAAGATTTGTAGCTTTCCACAAACTCAATACTGCCAATATTTTTTCTCTTCCTGCATCTTTCTTCTCTTTTATCAGTTAAAAAAAAGAGTACATCTGTATGTGTATCTTTTATTTTGCATGGATTTGTGCACTTTTTAAAGTGCCAGTATGTTAATCCTTCTCTTAAAGGATATTTGTTGATAGGGCATCATTTTTCTATCTGAGGCCAGACTGCACCCGTTGTGGTCCAAAGTACCACAGTACTATGACAACAGCTCCTCCTTCCCTTCAGCATGCATCAGTGGGGAAGTCTGGGGACAAATACAGTCTTGCAATAAACTGAAAACCATCCATTTACCCCAAAAAGCTCAGTAAAGGGGAACCTATGTGATCTGCATATTGGCACTAAGTAGATTGAGCTGTTCATGGGTTTAGGGATGGGACACAGACACTCAGCAGATCTTGCACATAATTTTTGTGCAGTTCTCTCAGTCCCTGTTACTGTAGTTTTGGTATCATAGTAGTTCAGCAGTGCAAAGTAATACAGAGTTCAAGTAGTCAGCATTAGAGACATACCTGAGATAATGCATCAAACAGATGGAGGCCTTAGAGCTGGGTAAAGGACAGTAATTTTAATGAGCTGTTCAACATTTCTCAGATTATTAAGTAAATTCATGGTAGTTTCATCATATCTGAAAAGTGTGATTTGATATTTGATATCCTAGATAAATTTGCTATATGTTACTTCTTTAATCTGAAAGCTATCTCAACATCTTTTTATAATAATCTGTTAAGACAGATCTTGTTAAGACAGTTTGAGAGATATTTATTTTTAGATTCTCATATATTGCAATAAAATAGGGAAGACACATATTTGACATTCACGAATCAGTCAAACATAGTTTTGAACATAAAGTAGGTCCAGAAATAAATTTTCCAGTAGATTTGTAATATAGCAGGCTAGGATTTTGTTAGTAGCTACAGAAGTTTGATAAAACTAGACTTGTTTGAGCAGCTGACAGGAAGCAGGGTACCTCAGGCAGCAAGGGCTACTGTGACAGGTCAGTAGGCAGTGTAGTCCAGGTATGTTACTGCTAACAGTATGGGTGGGACCTGGTTGTTTCTACTGCCATGTCTTGAAAAATAAGTCAGAAGAGGTATAGTATCTGCACCCTGTCACTGCTGGTTGTATGAGATGGGGACTTAACTGTTTAACCGAATTTACATTCTTGATGCTCTCAGCTCTGGCAGGGTGATAAACCAGGAAATAAAGATTGTCAATTCATTACAGTCCCTGTCTCTTGTTCTTTGCAGGCACGCTGACATATGTTTCTAACCCTGTCATTGGAGAAGGTCAGTCACTTAATTCTTTCTCATTGCACAATACTTTTCAATTAGCTATTTATTCCACGACAATCTTCCATTCTGTTACAGCTTGATAATTGAGTGATGTTCTGACAAAGACTGTAGTAGGATGTACTGACACATCCAGCATGGGCAATATGAAGAACCTAGCTTTCTGCTTCAACCTGCTGAAAAGACTTTCCAACAAGAAAGTTTTCAAACTTGTTAGAAGCAAAAGATCTTCCCCTTCAGTTTGTTAACATTCAGCAAGTCAACTCTTTTGAACAAGCTTGTGAGACAGACTTGTTTAAAGAGTAATCACTGAGGGCTGTGATTGATCTGTATCATACAGTTAGCAATTTATGAGTACATGCCATTTCATTTTGTCAGGGTGTCATTTTTTTGCTAAATTTAAGCAATGCTGAAAAATTAAAATATTTGGAGGGTTCTCTGACTCTGTCTTTTCAATCAGTTATACGGAGTGATTACAAGTGGAAAGGCCTGGGTCATTCAAATGTACTGTTTTCCACTGAAGAAACACTGCAAAATGCAGATGAGGCATTTGATATAAGATGAAGGGGTCAAAAGGGTGAAAAACAGAACTAGGAGTACAAAATAGTCAATATATGAGGAGAATACATGGTAGAAAAACTATTTCTCAACATAAATACGCATTACATTTCTTTTTGCCTCTTCTGCTTTTCTAGAAACAGCCTCCTCTGCTTTTTAAATGTCATCCATATTTATCAGACTGCATGGTTCTTGACATTTAGGAATATTTTTTCATCAAACTGTAACTGAAGCTTTGACAAAGGGTACTAATTATCAAGAGACTGGATTTTGTTTTCCTTTTTTCCCCTTTTTTGAAGGAGCAGCAGGCCATAGAAAAGATGTGAATTTTCATCTACTTCTAATATTCCTAAAGTAGCCTCTCTTCCCTTATTGTTGAGCACACCTAGAAATAAGAATTTAAGTGCTTGCTAAAGCATATAGAAAATGCAGTCATAGTTGAATAACTTTATTTTAAATTACAGAGATCATTAGATTATTTACTTTAGTAAAAAGAGTTTCCACCTGTTAGAGCTACATACAATCCCAATTGAAGAAAATTTTATTAATAGTTTTAAATATAGTTACTGATTGCTCACCAATGATGATTTAACTGGCTATGGGATGCATAGCTTGTACAATGTCAATATGGTGACTAAAAAATTGCAGCATGAAAATTTGAGAAGAAGCTCAGTTACTAAACAGAAGACTGCATTATTTTAAAAAAACATGTACACCGTGGTGATTATCAACGAAAGTTGTTCCTGTTAGAAATAATGTATTTTCTTGTTCTTATTGGCAGTAAAGACATATTGGACCCTGTTCATAAAGTAATCATAGTTTTTCACAAATCCCTGACATGAGCCTCCAAATGAAGCCTAATGTAAGCATATAGATATACATCTGAAATCTATTATTCATTCATTTTCAGTTGCCTAGCAATGACACAACTGCAAAAGAACAAACAGTATATGGTGTGTACTACACGTTTTTTATTGTTATTGATACCTTTGTGTCAATATAGTTCTTTATTATGACCTTACTTGCTATCATATATAAATTATTTGATTTCCTTGACTTGTCAAATGCAAGCCACTTAGTTTGAATTGAGATTTTTAAATAAAGAAGAAATACAAGATATTCCCATTACAAAATCAATTTTAATATAGTAATGATATCAAAGCCTGCTTTGAATACATGCTTTGTGAATTCAGCCGTGCTAATAGCAATGCTTAGGTCAGATTATCTGGACAAATTTATAAAAATTCGAGCCTAAACACAACTTTTATGTCTGACTCAACCTTGTTTTAATTGCAAATTGACACACTGTCTTTACCTTCTGTTTATCTAACTATAGTGTCTAAGAAAAGAATGAGGCCAGTCCTAGTAAAACCTCAGTGATGACCACTGCCAAGTAGTTACCTGTAACAAACTCCTAAAACTCAGCACTTTGTATACATTGAGCTTTACTTCTTCTCCCTCCTTTTCATCCTATACATAATCCCTACTAATATTTTCATGTACAGTTTTTAAATAATCAGATATTTAGGAAAAAGAAAGGAAAGGAAATAAGTATAGTTCTGCCCCTGAAAAGAATGCACAACAGACCACCCCAGTCTGGCTCTGCATAGTGATTTACAACTTTTTTTTTCACCCTGAGAGATAATGCATCATAATGACCTAAGCAAATAAACAAAACAGAAGAAAACCCTCTCCTCCTCCTTTGCTTTTTTTTCATAGGCTAATGAAAACTAAGGCATTTTTGACAATAGTGTCCCTCTTACCGATTGGTATCTCCAAAAGCAGGGAACACTGATAGACATTGATTTATGTCTTAGAGCTCCACATAAAATTGGTGCTCCTTTCCTCTTTTTGGTTTATCCCCCTCAGCAACAACTCATAGAAACTCTCTGGACTTCAGGTGAACCTAGGTGAAACAGAAAATCTCTAAAGGAGGCAAAGAGATGCAGTACCATGAAGGACATGCTTCTAATGGACTTGGCTGTTTCCAGGTTATGGGTTTCGAGCACTGCAGAATGTGTGGCAAAATACATTGTGGTTCAGTACCGAATGAATGCCTCGCTGATAATTTTCCCTGTGGAGTGGAGGAAATGATGATCTCTCTTCCCTCTTAGAAAATGTCCTTGTCTCTCTTGAAGTTTTCTAGTAAATTCTCAACAATTTTAGTATTCCAGTATATAACTGTTAGAGATAGCTTCATGTCAGTCATTTGATTTAAGGAACTACTGAAGTTTTGCACTTTTGTATCAGGTCCTGAAGGCATACAAATTTCAACAGGATTTGGCTCACTTGTGTTGTGCATATGTGTAAAAGTAGGTAATTCAGTAGCAGACCAAAATGAAAGCAAAACTGTAGAACTTATGTAGATGAAGTATGTATGTATGCCTGTATGGAATACAGTCTTTGAGGGTTTCAAGAGGAAAGTTCTCAATATATCATGTTCTGCAGGCTTTTCCCACCTGTGTTTGGGTTTTTTCCAGAGAGGAAGCTCCCAGAGAGGCTTTTTTCCATGACTTAAGTGGTTGTTAAAAATTCTCTGCTTCAATCGGACTATTTCATTCAGAAAAGTTGTAAAATATTGCTTGTGAGCTAAGAAATGATAAACTATTTATCCTGATCATGAAAAATCTCTGTTGTACTCATTCTGTGGTAGGACTTCCAGTAAGGTCAATTTACCTGACCTAGTATAAATGCTGTAGCCATCAGGTTTGCCAGCTAAGACAAGCAACCTTCCGGTTTCTGCATTCACCTACTTTTGAATACTTTTGTATTCACACATTTCATGATGGAAGATAAACAGCCTTAAGCAAATAGAACACTTGAAGGATGGTGTAAATAGGAGAAAAGAGAGAAGTAAGTAGGATTAAAATGTAGCAGACCCCCTGAGAGAAATTATTGCCTGGCAGTCTAGAGTAATTTCCATTTTTAAGTAGTCCTTGTGAGGAAGAGCAAGTAATTTTCAGTCTAGCATTTGAATATTGAAATAATGGAGAAATGGCAGCTCTGCAGTGGCTTCGGCGGAGATCCAATGGTTTTTCCAGAGAGACCTTTTTCTGCTCCATATTTAAACCACATTTGTCTTAGAACTGCTTGAGTCTATTTTAAGGTAAACTAAGATCTCATTTAGCCTTGTGGTATTTTCAATAGTTATGGGGAAAAGGACTTAGGCAAACAGATGCACAGTATTAAAGCCAGGAACACATATACCACCAGCATTTTGGCCTACCTGCAATTTTAAAGTATCCCCAAATCTCCTACATAAAGCACACAAGTATGCCCAAGGAGGGTATGGGGGTGCTGAGGGAATCATCTGACGTAGGCAGAATTGAGGAGTGATGTGTGCCTCTGTGCCTCTGAGTAACCTCCCACACCGCAGACAACTTATCCCAGACCTCTTCTGGCACCCTGATTGCAATCCCAAGGCATATGTCTGTAGCTATATATGTATTTGTGTCTTTCACTTTGAAATGTCTGAAAAGAACTGGCCCACAGAGCAGTGTATTTATAGACTGACAGTGGGAGGATATGTTGGATGCTCTGACGCCTGCCATGAGGTTAAGAGAAAGACAGTACATTCAGCAGGGCAAGGTTTAGAGTGGTTTGCAAATCTGTGAAGAGTGAACATGCCACTCTCTATCAGAGCCACACTCAGGCTTTGTGTCTTGGATTCACTCTAAGGAGACCCCAGGAGGCCAGAAGACCCCTTCTTCAGCAATGTGGTTGATCAGGACCCAGAAACTAACCAGGAAACTGGGTTACACAACATCATAAATATATTCCATAATAGGTTGGACAACTCACTGGCTGAAGGCACTCTACTATTCTGTTTGGACAGAAAGGTATTTGGATCAATCAGATGTCTAGATTTTTTACCTCTGAAATTGTGTGACATGAAGCTACCCAGGTCCTCCATGCTTTGAGGTGATACACATAGTAATACTATTTTTCCATTATAGGCACAGATTGGAGATCTAGGGAAAACAAGGATAAGTTTAAAAAATTTATTTAAGGGCTTCATTCCAATGGAATTTTGCTAGAAAAATCTGGGACCTGAGTAGCATGCTTGTATTCACAGAACAGTTAGTGGCAGAGGACAGGAGGAATTTGTGACTTTTGAAAGCCAAGGTAATATCCCTACCACTTGGGTAACACAGCTGTAAAAGCTGTACCAGAACCAGGTCAGCTGTCCCAGAATGGAGCTGCAGCACCTATTTAGTCAAAAAAGTCAATAACCAGCTCATATCTTTCCTTTCTCTGAACCATTTAGGTTAATAATTTTGTTTAATAAAACTGCTGTGTCTCTTCCTACTTAAAAGACATTTTAGAAACATCAGTTTTTAAAGAACACTAAAATCTTTAAAGGACCTTGTTACTTTTATATGAAAGCTTGAGAATTTGGATTTTATTTGGAAGTTATATTTTAAAACTAGATTTTATCCAAGCGATCACAACGCATAATCTGCACTGTGTGGGGTCGGTGCATAGCCAAAGTAATTTTGTGAAGTTTGGCACAAAAGGGGGTAAAAAGAAGCTTTTCTGGAGATTGACAGCATCTTCAAATCCATTTTAAAAGCATAATGAAATAGCTTCCTGTTCTATTCCTATTCTTTCCACTAAAATGAAAAAAATTTTCCACATACAATGAGAGCTACTGTTCCTATTTTAATCGCAGGGATGGGAATGTAGGACAGTCTTACTGTTGCAGTAAGTGGATGTAAAATCACGCTTTTGTGGTAGGACTACACCATAGAGAAAAACAGGGCAAGGATGCCCAACTCAGCAAGGCTGAGCTGAGCGGTTTAGTCTGGCAATACATGTTTATTGAGCTGGTAAGAAGCTACAGATCTAGAGAAGGGCAACTAAAATGCTTAAAGATGGAGCAGGTCCCAATATAAAAGAGACAAAAAGCTACATCTCAGTTTGGAGAAGGAAAAATTGAAGGGAGTGTTGTGGTTTAAGCCCAGATGGAAATTAAGCATGACACAGCAGTTCGTTCAACCCTTCTCTCCCCCCACGAACTTGGTGGAATGGGGAGGAGAAACAAAGTAAAACTTGTAGGTTGAGATAGGAACAGTTTCATAGGGACAGCAGAAGCTGCTCACACAAGCAAAGAAAAACAAGAAGTTAATTCACTGCTTCCCATGGGCAGGCAGGTGTTCAACCATCTCCAGGACAGCAGGGCCCCACATGCGCAACGGTTACTTGGGAACACAAAGGCCATCACTCCAAACATCCCCCCCCCCTCCTTGTTTCCCTCAACTTTCTATAATGTGCATGATGTCATATGGTATAGAATATCCCTTTGGTCAGTTGGAGTCATCTGTCCCCACTGTGTCTCCTCCCAACCTCCCATGCACCCCCAACTTCCTCGCCTGTGTGGCAGTACGAAAAGCAGAAAAGGCTTTGGCTCTGTGCAATCACTGCTCAGCAATAACAAAAATATCTCTATAGTGTTAACACTGTGTTCAGCACAAATCCAAAACATAGACCCATAGTAGTCACTGTGAAGACAATCCTACCCCAGCCAAAACCAGCACCAGGGTTATGATGAAAACATAAGGGTCCTGCTGAGTGAGATGAATGCAGTCTATGATTCAACAAATCCTGCACTATAAAAACTAGATAGTAGCCAATGAAATTCAAAGAAAATCAGTAGAAGAATAGGGCATCATCATGTTCATGGAGGGATTAGATAAATTCATGGTCAAAAATCTATAAATAGATACCAAAGGGAGAGAGTCATGGGTGTATCCTCTAACAGTATACATCCAGTAATTGTGGATGCTGGGAGACAACCAAGAGAAATGGTCAGCACTGTATGCTTTTCCTAAATAACTCTGCCCGGTGCCAGACAGAACAGAGGGCTAGACAGACCACTGTTCTGATGCACAGAGTATTTCTTATGCTAACACCGATGGACATACATGTTTTGGTGTAGCTGAAGTGTTTCTACAAAATGTTCTGCCATATAGTACAGATATATGGGATTTTTCTAGCAACAGAAAATACAACTATGAACTAGATTTAAAAGATGTTTGCAAGGGAGTTCTGTGTACCAGTCACAGAGTAGAATTAAAGAACTGACATTTTACAGAGCACAAGTCAAAATATGGCTTGTCAGACTTCCCCACTGTCTAGATCAGCCTCAACTGACCTGGCTTCAAAGAGGCTGACTATACATAATCAAGCATGGTGAGCTTGATTTTTGCCCTAAAGAAACTAAACCCAAACTGTAATTTGATCTTGTCTTTACAGATACAAAGGGCACATTACCAATTCCACTTGTTGCTATCTGCTGCCATGTGTAAACCCCGAGATAAAAATTCAAATAGAGCTTTCTAGTGCCATTCCTGCTGCCTATGTGTGACTGTTGGCAAAACAGTTAATTTTTAATGGTGCATGTTCAGGAGCTCTGAATCTGGCTACATTAGTACTGAATTATTAATATTTTCTGTAAATTTATTGGGAATTTCGGCTATTCTGTAATACCATAAAGTAAGCAAGGCTTTCTAAGATTGATCTAAGTGGCACTGCTGAGAGTTTAGACCATAACTTTTTCCATTCCTTATTTTCTTCTCTCTGTAAAATGGAGACTCCACAGCTTGCAGAACTTTTAATGTTATTAATGTTTATACAGAGCTCAGAAAAAAATGACACTATACAAAAGCATGATATTATTGCTTTAATAAAAGATCAGAGACTTGTCTTTTGTTTATTTATTCATTCCCAACTGACCTTTTAAAGGAGTGAAACCTGAACTTTCTGCTGTTTCTAAATACCATTTTAGGTCTTAGGATTTAAAACCTTTAGTATCTTTGCTTTAGTATCAGTCATCATTAATGGCCAAAGCAAAACATCCCATTTAATGTTTTGAAATTGACAATCAGACATTTTCAAAATAACGATGGCTAGGAAATAGCCATAATTTAGACCTAACATTATTGGACAACAGAACTTATGATAACTGGACTTTAAAATCATAATTCCAGTGAACTCCTACGGTATTTAGTAATTCAAGAGCAACACTTTCCTACCTTACCATTTTTTGTGCTCACCTTCTCCTTTCTCAAGCAACCAGTTGAATCACGCTACAAAAGCAATGTAGTTAGATAGGAAGCCTTGGAAATGACTGTAGGTGTATGCAGTACCTGTAGGCTCTTGTAGCTCAACACTGACACAGCATGCTGTTTCCCCTCCGAAAAAAATCTTTCCAGAAGACACAATAAAACAATACAGTGCATTTTGTGGGCTACAGCTTTAGCAGACGCAAATATAAATAACCACAACCAGTTAAGTTTTTTGAATACTATGTTGCTTGAAGATAAGTGGTTAGCTGGCAGTGCAGAAGTTCAGTTCTCAATCAGTTAGATAAGCAGAATGTTTAAGCCTATCAGATCTCTTTGAAAAGGTAATGCTATGATGACAGAGAGAACTTGTCTTCTGGGTTGCAAAGAGACTAGCCCAAATAGTTCTGACATCATAAGACAACTACAATAAAGTTAGAGGCATCAGCATGACCATTTTTAACAGGCTGTTTACATGACGATTTTTTATGTAAGTAAAATGTGGATTTCAGGAGTGCAATACTGGCTGTGCAAACTTTTAATGACCTGTAAAATCATATTCAGTCACATAAATTATTTATATATTTGTATACAAATAACTAAATTTGGAAAATATCTACATAATATATTTAAAGAACCACTTTGTTGATAGCATTTGTTGATACCAAAATATGGATTTTATTTTCAGAAGAACTGATGGGTCTGATTCTATTGCATCATAGGAAAAATGCAAGGTGACATTGTCTTCTGAAATACATTTTAACTTAAAGGTTTTTCAGACTTACAGTCAATATATAGCAGAAGTTGCTTCTTCAGGAAACTTCACCTACCTAAAAGTCACTGTATCTTGCAATTACAACTCATTGACAAATGTGTTTAATTTATTTTCAGTTTAATGGAACTACTCTGTCATTTCTTCCTGTTTGGACAGTTATTGCCAACTTAGGAGTTTTAAGTCACTTTTAACCTTGGATGATACTGGTTTTTCCTTTTGATAGTCCCTGGACCAAGAAATTATAACTTGGTTGCATTCTCAGCAGTTTTGTCTTTAATGCCTGTCTTCCTCTTTGTCCATTTACGTATTTCCCAGTGTTTTCTCAGTATAAGCTCCTTTAATAAAGGAAATGGAAAATTTCCATGTTCTTAGTTACTTCTTTCTTTAATTTTTTAAATATCTTTAAATTTCCCTATAATTTTTTTCCGTCACTGACACTTTCATTTGTCAGTGCTAACTAGCATATTTGGCAATATAGTCTCATATTTGGCCCCTAACTTTTCATATCCATTGAGATCAAAATGCATCAAAAAGCTTCTATGTGTTATGGCATATAACCCCTTTTGTATGTAAGTTTTTAAACTTTTCCAATTGTTGGCATCTTCAGGTGTTCATGAGGGAGGCAAACATAAATGAGGAACACAGTCCTGAAAAGACAACCCCAGGCATCACCCTGGTAAGGCTCAGGGAGTAGCTATTGAGGCTGAGCTCTCATCAGGCCTTAAAAGGGGTGTGCTATAAGCAATATGCCAGACTGGGCCTTACAGAGGGGAGGAAACTTCAGTGGTTTCAGAAATACGTGTACGTGTGCAAATATTCAGAATATTATGTACTCCTCCAGCCAGAACTACTGAAATTTTGAGAATTATCTGTAATATAGATGTAATACTTACATCTGAAATCAATCTTGATGGTACAGTTTTTTATAGTTTAGAAGACAAAATGAAGAAATCAGTTGTTCAAGGAGGAAGCACTTCCAATCAAAGTGAAGTTATTTCCCCATTAACTTGCCCAATTCCATAAGAAAGAAACTATAGAATGTTTCTGAACTTTTGCTGCTGCTTCTTTTTCTAAAAAGAAAAATTAAATAAATAAATAAATAAAATCAGTTAAGAGATATTTTAATGAAAGGATTGATGATAAACAGAAATTTTTGGATAATAGAACTTTTTTTTAATATTCAGTTGACACAAAAGAAAGAAGAAAAAAATAAAATAAAAATTGAAATTAAAATAACAATGAAAAGTAAAAGTAAGGGAAAGAAAAAATAAAAGGAAAGAAGGAATAGCACATATAGAAGAAGCTTTTGTAATGAAGATAAAATTGGTAACTATTTTTTGGCAGACACAGCCTGGAGAAGATGATACTCGCCAGCATTCTAACACTGTTGTTTAGTCGTATGTCCAAGACTGCTCATTAGCATTCCCAAGCATGCATCAATTTGAAAGTGTATTTCTTTTAACTCATCAATGTGGAAGTCCCAAAGTGCACTTTATTTGCGTAATAGGTTCCTTCAAGATGTACAGAATCAGTTGTGGCTCTTCTGGTTATATTCAAGTGACATCCACTCAGAGGGGAAAAAAAGGTTTCTTTTTGCTAATTAATAAAAGTGGAGAGTGCAAAGAAATAATATACTCTGGACTGCTTGCTTTAAGCAGTGACAAGAAACACATGGTATTCTCAGATATTGAATCGGACTCCCACGTTCAGCAGATATCCCCAAAAGAAGCACACCTGTATATAACATTATTTTGCTTGCTAAGAATATATTTTTACATAATCAGTAAGTTTATCAGCTAAACATGCAATCAGTCCAGAGACTAATGAGTTCAGTTTTATTCAGATGAAAAAATTGTTTTTAATTTTATTGACTTTTTTTTAAATTTTCTGCTCTAACAGGAGCTGTACAAGTCCCCTTCCTTTCCCCATTCACCTAGTATACATTATTAGTGTAAAAGAATGGGGCTCTGGGAAGAGATAATTCAATGTACCTTTTGATAACCTATATTTGTACCTCACTTATTCTGTTTGCTGTGTTCAGATGCTATGTGTTGGCATTCATCTTGCATCATTTGTTTCCTAACATCAGGAGTTAGGAGAAGTGAATACCTATTTATCAGCAAGTCAGAGACTCTCTTATAAGAAGGCAGATCATAGAATCATAGAATGACCTGGGCTGGAAAGGACCTTAAAGATCATCTAGTTCCAATGCCCCTTCTACCTAGGCAGGACACCTTCCTCTAAACCAGGTTGCTCAAAGACCCACCCAACCCAGAATTCAAACTTGAACACAAAGCTCCCTGAGTTGGCATGAGATCTGATAACAACCCAACTGTTAGTATATTTCTTGAGGATATCTCATCCAAGAAAAAGAGCGGTTCATGGATGTGAAATTTAACAAAATTGTAAAGCACTGATGAAACAGTAAATATAAGGGTTCTGTAGTAGGTGAACTGGAACTATAACCAGCAGGGGCATAAGTTGTACTTTATAAGGCACATTCACAGCATATTACTGCTTAATTTGCCTTCACTCAACTGGTTAAAGGCATTTTTATAGCACAGCAGAATTTATTCCCTTCCATCCCAGACTCCTGTAAAATACACCAAGAACATTTATACCTTACAGGGCTTTGACAAGGATTCACTCAAACCGGGTGACTCAACCACTTCTCAGCCTCTCCACACCTGTCTCGGCAGGACCAGGACCCTAGGATCCTCCTTCCTGGATTTTCTCTTCAGGGCTCTGGAGAAACGGCAAAGCAGGGCTTTCAGAGAATTTGCTTTGCTGTATGCTGCAAAGTATTTCAGATGAATTACTAGATTACTTAGCAACAGCAAGTACAGTAAGCAGGGAACTGCTTAGAGCTGGCATCAAACAACACACATTGCATGAGAACAAAGGTTTGAAAAAGTCTGCAGTTAAAAGAAGCCTCCTTCTAGCTTTCTCAGAGAGTTTGGGATGTGCTTTCCATCCAACCCTGTTTTCCCATGCTGTCCTCTGGCCTCTTGGAGCATTCTCTTACTCCTGACGCATATTGCAAGAGCTTTTCAAGGGGGATGTGCAGCTACACACAAGACCTCCTACACCTGTAGAGTGTAAGAAGAAGGAAAAAAAAGGCCTGTGGAACCTCCATTGCTTGGGAGAGAGCAAAAGAAATCTCAGTGAGGGAACCCTTTGTAGGCAAGTTTAAAATGCATGGTCTGATCTGTTTCCAGCGAATTTATTCTTATGTATCTCAGTTATTCATTGAAAAGTATGTTTAATTGAACAGAGGGTAATACCTTCCTATTTTAGAGAGGGGAAAAAACTATTTTCTCCCAGGCTTCAGCCTTATGCAAAGCTATTTTTTCTCAAAGGTTGATACAAGAGGAAATAATTCCTACAGTTTCAGAATTGCACATTTGTACAGTTGTGAATCATTCCTACTTTAACACTTGACAGCATGTAAAGTATCTGGACTCTTTTTGCTCATATTCACTACATATCTGCTTCCTCCTGACAATACAATTTTGGCTTCATAATAAATCCCTGCTGCAAATCATCTTAAGAATTCTTGTCCCATAATTCACCCAACGTTTTTTGACCTTGTTAACTACAGATTTTAGAGTAGGAGTTGGAAATAAATGTCAGTCTTGCTGATGTGGCCTTATTGTTTTCTCCCAAGATGACAGCTTAATATTTTTAGACCACTAGAAGTGGCAATCTTTCACAAATTTCAAGAACCATTATTAATTTGTTTTAGTAATGAAAAGCAAAACAGAGTGTGACAAAAACTTTTGTCCTGTATGCTAATGAAGCTCTAAGATGTGTAATGAAACACTGTTAAATACGAAAGGAGGAACCAGAAGAAATGTTACCAGTAATTTTGTATCCATTAGATTGTCATTGCTGAGCCTGGTTTAAAAAAACCCCATTATATACACCTGGTAACAATGAAAGTAAGTATGCTTTTTACTTCATTGCTGCCAAACTTTAAAAAATGCAATGCATACCTAGATGATTTACTTCATCAAAGTCCTGTCTTTCTCCTGCTGAAGTCAACAAGAAAATTGCTATTATTAGAAAGTGCCAGAAGGTGCTGTAGTGACGGCTTTGTAGCAATTGGACTTGAATGACAACAGGTAAGGAGCCAAGTATGAACTCAGACCTTTTGATTAATATTTTTTTTCCTATATGCATTAACAGAAGAAACTACTATGGGGGAAATGTTTTTCTTATTTATACATCCTTTTTTCTTAGAGGAAATAGAGGATATGAGAGCAAAAGTTGGGATATTGGAAGGTCTACAGGTACCTGTTACCTTCAGTACTGAAATGTCCTACAAGCATCATTAACTATACTGTCCTACCTGGAGATCAAACTTGCAAAACAGTCATAATCATAAAAGAATGCTGCACAGGATTTTGCTGATGATAAATGAGATAAGGTAAACACTAGGGACACCTGTAGAAGGATAGGACTAAAAAAATTTAAAACTCCAACCATATAATCACAGTACAAGCCTGTTGACTGCAACAGAAACATCTACAAAAAAACCCTAAGGCTCTGACTGAATTTCAGGGAGTGTAAGATTATGGATAA
The DNA here is from genome assembly GCF_001715985.3 of Manacus vitellinus. NCBI lineage: Eukaryota > Metazoa > Chordata > Aves > Passeriformes > Pipridae > Manacus > Manacus vitellinus. Next base: position 28,476,280 of record NW_021940682.1, on the reverse strand, counting down.
AGAGCCCTATCTGTAGTAGTTTGTAGATGTTTTTGATACACAGTGAATGCTGGAGGCAGAACACCTGAAGCAAGGAAAGCGAGAAGTCCTCCCCTTTGTGCTGTATGAGATCAGAGGACTGTCTTTGGTCTTCTCACATTCATACCAATTCCTGACCATGATGCTCAGAAGAGAATCTGATATTTCAGTGGTTCTTTTCAAGGATTTAAGAGATTCTAAATTAGTTAATAGCTGCCAAGATATCTTGCTCTTTTTTGGAAGTAATTTCACGTGATTCTAAGCTGCCACTTGTTAAGTGAAAGTGATTCACAATGCATTGAAATGGAATTTTAAAATAAAATGTTTCTGAATTTAAGGCTCATGAGAGCAAGTGACCTTAAGTGAAGCATGATGCAAACAGAAGCAAGACAAAGCAAACTGTCCCAGTGAGTTCTGGTTATCATACCTTTTCTGAAAAACAAACTTCTAAGTGGTAGCCTTAAATTTCTCATGAATAAATCCAGATTATCTGCATTTGCTCAGGCTACAGGAAAAAAGGGGTTGTATTCAGTCTTTAAGTTCAGTTTCTTTAATCAGCTTAAACCTGGTTTTTCCTGTTCGATTTGCGTCAGTGAATTCAGAGGCACTGAGTTAACAGAATCGATTTTAAAATAGATTTCAATTAACCAATGTAATTTATGACTTTAGAAAAGGCCTACTTGCCTCAACATGTAAGAGCAGACATGGTAAGGGCATTGGCACACAGGGTTTTTTTAAGACATATGACAGGCCTCCTAAACATCTAACCTAAACGTGCAAGCATTCCCTCTGCTTTTTGAGCAGTAACTTTCCAGAGATTGAGCTGCAGTAGCACTATTTGATTCTATGTAGTTCTTGAAGCTCACTTTACCCTCCCAAGTGTTTTTGGGTAGATTTGTGGTGCTTGAATGGACTCTTTCCTCATGCCGTAGAGAATTGTTGTTCTGTATCCCAGGTCCTGTATAAGAGCAGCCATGTTCTCTGTCTGATTTAGGCAGGATTGCTTGGGTAGTCACAAGGAAATAAAGGATCAAGATGGTGGTTCAGGATTTTGGATTTTTTTCTTGAACCTTTGAATGTGGCTTTATTTTATTTGCAGTTATACAATGTTTATATGTGGCTCTTCGAATTTGCTGCTACACTGAGCACAGAAAAACACAACTTTCCTCCTGTGTGAAATAAATGGTGACAACATGTAATTTTCTTCTTTGCAGCCCTCAGTATAATTTCCTTCCTTTTAAGCAATGGAATAGTAATTTTGATAAAACTTTCTCCATTAGTCTTGTCACTATCTTAATTCTTGCATGTAACTGTTGTATGACTAAGTATCCTAATTTTTTGGAAAGGTACAGTTCACGTTGTTTTGCACATGAAATAAATATTTCCCAAGAAAACATTGTGGGAATAATTCACTGACGCACTTCAGTTTCAGCAATCAAAAAGAATATTTCCACTGAAAATGTACTCAGTATTTAATTCAAACACTTCTACACACTTGGATTCCTTTCAGCAAATGAAGTCTTCTTTTCTAATTAACAGTGCTAATAAGAATATATATAATTGTACTTCACATATAACTGTTTTGATTATACTGTCAAAATATGACCTACTTCTCAGGGATAACAATGGTTTCAGGTCAGGCTGTTTCAGTTATAATGCTGAAAGAAGTGAAGAATGATCATCTTCAGGCAGGCAGCTGTACTGCCAGCAGCACCAGCCAAGGTGGGTCAGTCATGGAAACAGAGCAAGGGAACAGCAGTTGGAGACAGGGAGCTTGGACACAGTGTTATGACTAACCATGGGAGCTTTTCTCGAGATCAGGTGATGCCAAGAAAGGATCTTCAGACTTTAGTTTAGGACCTAGCTGGAACCTTAGTCTTTTTTTCCCTAAATCATGAAACCATACTTTACCTCTAAAAGTAAACAAAACCTTTCTGCTCATGTCAAGTCTCCAGAGGCTTTGACCTCCTCACAATGTTTGTATGTACCCCTCCCCACCCCCTGCTTTAGCTCTGTGTTGTGATGCTAGCAAACCACAATTGCTGCTGGTTTTCAGAAGTCTCCCAATGGTATTGTTTCTCCTGGCCCCCGCAGCAAAATCAGGAGGTAGCAGGTTCAAGTTCTGTCAAGGTTCACTGAAGAGAATTCTGTCCTTTTGCATGCTATGTCGAATTAGGCAGCAGGGGTTTCTGCTATTTTTTTTTCATCATGCTCTCTTATCTTTGGTCCCTCCTTCTCTTCTAGTCTTTTTTTCTTAGTATCTATATGTTTCCTTGTTTTTATCAAACCACTTTTTATCATTAAACAACACTTGTCCTTCCTAATAGGATTCTATACAGCATCATATCTTCATGATGTAAAAGGAGAATACTGCAGTGGCCAATAAAAATACACCAGAGTAGATGACCCTTGTTGAGATAATATTTCTTTGTTGTCAAAAGAAGCAGGCAAGCACTATTGCTTCTTTCAAGTAAAAGGATAGGAGTCTTTAGCCTAAAGAAAATTAATTGATAGAAGGAAATTGGGTTGATTTATTCTTGCTTAGTCATAGGGTGTCTTGCTTTTGCTATGCCTGGAATAACAAAATAGCCTTATAATTTGGAAGGGCGCACAACAAATAATTCTCTAAGCAGACAAGCAACCCATCAGGTATAAAAACATATAGCAATACCTTAAATATTCAAGAAAAATGTCAAATAAATTCCCCAAGTTGTTTACTAATTTAAAAAATCATTACATGGACAGTAATAACTATGCCCTTTGAGAAATGAAAGCTTTTTTTTTTCCTTCTTCTTGAATTTTCAGTGCTACCTGAAACAAGTAATTTTTTCTCTCCTATTTGTTTACTGGAACCTACATGATTCAAGTGTATTGCAGAAGATTTTCTCCCTGGACTTCTGTTCTAGCCTTGGTGTGGAAGGTTAAAAAAATATTTAATTTCATGCTGTTGCTACATGAACATTAGCTAAGTTTGCCACCTCCATAATTATCAGTGGGAGATGTTAATTTAGAGCCCTACGTGCATCTCCCAGGGCATTAAATGCTCTTTTAAAAATACAGCTGGGACTTCAGTGTATTGAGAGCATATCTTCAAGACTGCACACTACCAAAGGTTTTCTCTTAAAAGTCCACATCTAATTAAAAGAATAACAGTTGTAAGAGAAATACATATGGACACTGATGCTTTTAATGAAAAAGCACACTGGGTCATAAGGGTCATATCTGGGGACAGGGAGGGTAAGACATTTCTAGCCTTGGAAGCAATAAGGAAAATTTTTTTCTACATGGCGTTTACTTACATGAACTCTGAAAAGAAGCAGAAATTAAACTGGAAATTATTAAATGCAAAACCAGTCAATAGCAAGATAATGACACAAGCCAGTGAAGAAAGATTGATTTTTGTCCCTCCATCATGCTGAGGCTTAAATGTACAATTTGCTAACATAGTGATTAGACAACAGGTGGAATCCAACAAGTATGATTCACAACAAAGCAGTGTTTTGATAGAAAAACACTATATAATTTAGATTATGGTGTAAACATCCCGTCTTTCTGCATGAATCCACCGTGGATTCAGCCACAACAGAAATTATGATTGCAAATAAAAAACTCTGTCCCAGCCATAATCAGTACCTTAGAAAACCTCCTCCCTTCTAATATCCCAGTTTGAAAATGCTATGAACTACAGCAAATTGAAAACAGAGGTGGTAATACTCCAAGACCAGAGTTCCCACTTCAGCAGTCTTGCTGGAACAATAAAGTAGTTTGAATGCAAGATTCTTCATGTAACTCAAGTCTGCCTCGCATATCTTTGATTGCTAATATTTCTCTCATTGAAAAATGTGTGAGGGCACTTCTGGTTAGATATCACCAAGAGGAAAGTTTATGGTCAGCAGCCAGGCATTTTGAGACTAATACTTTTTTGTTTTCAATTTGCTTACTTTATTGGATTAGGGTTATAAATTAATGAGGTTGCATTTGCTAGGCAGATTATAAATGAGATGAAATTACAGCTGTGCCTGTCTCTTCTATGGCAGCCAACAGACAGCTCCACCTTCCCCCAAAATACTCCATTTCTCTCAAGCTGACCACATTTACAAGAGGTAAAATGCATGGTTATACCAGCAAGCTCAATTTGGTAGCCAAGGGGTTGGATGCAATGTCAGTGTGGAGATGGCCACCTCTTGCTTTGGTTCATTTGTCACTGGAGGAAAAGGAAACTGAAATTTGCCGAGCAATCAAACAAACCTTTGCGAAGCAACATTAAGGAACATAATTGTTGATTAAACTTTCATCCTGGTGTAAAATTCATCCTGAGGAAACCTATGCATTTATCAAAAGCCAGCCACAAAAGCCTAAAAGTGATTATACTTTTGTGTTGTCCTAAGATTGAACTAAATTTAAAACTCGGAACACAAAGCATTCCTGAAGCTTCATTTGGAAGAATTTGCTTCTTGTTTATGATTCACAGGGGAATTAGTATTTCTTTTTTGGCTGTGTACTACACGCAAGTGAAAGCTTGCCATTTTCTTCTGACAGGCCCTGGAAGTTTATAAGTAGGGATCATACCAGGACTCTGTGAATTTTAATCCAGTTTGCGTCCTATAAAAATAGCAGTACTTCATCCCTTATGAAGCTTTGCTGTTTTATACTGCTGATATAGACTGAGTTGAGGAGACTGTTTAAGGAGAATCATTTAGTGCAGTTGGGAAGAGATGTGTTTTCTCTGAATTAAGAACATGAACAACTTGAAGATAGAATAGTACAGCCAGAAAAGGCAAAGAACTGAGAGTGACTAAGACAATTATGAATATTCACTCCTCAGAGAGAATGCAAAAAACCCCCAGCAGTATCTTTACATATAATTATTTTTACATTATTGTGGTATTTACTATTAAAGGAGCTATTTTCTCTTAAAAACTGTGAACAGAATTTCCCACTGAAAAGATATATTTAGTTGAAAGCATTTTCTACTTGATAATTTTTAAGACAGGAAAAAGTTGTATAACTAGTACTAAAAATGTGAGAAAATTTCACTTTGACAGTGCAGCTGCTGATTAATATTAAAAGAAGCTACGCTTACAAATTAATGGAAAATGTTTACAGCTGATGCCCAGCTCATATATCAAATATACAGCAAAAAATGGTTTAGAGAACATTTTATATAATATCTTTGTTACATGATATTCAAAATTATAAAGTTTCTCTGACATTTTTCTTTATAAGCTGACAGATCTCAGGAGGAAAATACCTTCTTGAATACATGGAAATTTTGAGATGAGTCCCCAAAAGAGAGCTCTGTCTTCATGTGTCACCTGGAAAGGTCTTTCTACCATTAGACTTTTAAAATTAGCATATGTGTGTCCATGTGCAACTGTGGTGACACAAACCAGAAAAGAGAAGAACAGTTTTGTGAACAGTGTTCATTATATGCTTTCACAATCTGCTTCTGATGATGTGGATTTGTATGGTCGTTAATATTTACAATGCCATGAGTCAGTGACGAAGCACTCTGATAAAGCCATCTGGTTGGTGGAAGGCCACCAAGATGGTCAGAAGGCTGGAGCACATGAGGTACAAGGAGGGGCTTAGAGAGATGGGTCTTTTCAGCCAAGAGAAGTCAGCTATGGAAAGACATTATGACTGCGTAGAACTAGTTAATGGGAGGGTGTAGATAAGACTGGGACAGACTTTTTTGATGAAAGGGAGAGAAAGAATGGATGAAAATTGCATAAGTGAAACAATGGTTAGCTATAAGGAAAAAGCTTTTCACCATAAGAGCAGTTAAACACTGAGAGATATTGCCCAGAGAGTCTATAGAATCTGTATCCTTGGAGATGTTTGAACTCAGTGAGGACAAGGTCAGATTAACCTGATTTAATTTTATAGTTGACCTTCTTTGGTGGGACATCTGACAAGACAGCTCTACAAGTCCTTTCCATGTTAAACTATTTTATAGTTGTATGACTGCATAAATTACTCAAAGATTGAAACTGAGATGTGAGATGTAAATATTTTTTTCTGAATAATGCGGCATGCTAAAAGATTCAACAGCATAGGTATACATGGTTCATAACTGTATAATGTTCAAACTTAAAACCCTAACTTAAAATTCTAAAGCTTTCTGACTATGACATATTCGTGGCTATTTTGAATTTGCTGGGAAAAAAACCACTTTCCTTGTGGAAATAAGACTTGAACGTACTGCAAAAATTTGTTAAACATTGAATCATTTCAGCCAGGTAACAAACTGCAATAATTTCAATTATACAAGCAGGAGAATTTTATGAACTGAGGTAGAAAAACAAAGATGTACTGAATTGCATTGAAATTGATAATTAGTTTGCAACAAAAAAAACCCTGAAGCTTTTGACAACTGAATTATAGTAGAAATACACAGCTGAGAGAAAGCTGCATTGAAATGATATTTTGTCTAAAATGTCTGTTAAACTAAAACATTTCTTCATTATTCTCATGCAACTTATTTGTGACTACTAAAAAACAGTCACTCAGGTTTGACATCACCATGGTCACTCTTTTACTGAAGCTGTTTAGTACACTACAGTACCTCTTAACTCTGAGTAATATACATACTTGCCAGGAAATCTAGTCTAAAAGCAAAATAGGACCACCAAATGTCAACCATTAGTTCTCCTTGGTTCTCTCCTTGGCAAAGCAGTTCAGAGCTACAGCAGATCAAAATCAATTCCTTGTGGCAGCACAAAGACTAAAAATGAAACATTTTAATTTAGGAACACCCAAATATTTTATTTCAGTTTTAAGTATTTTTTAGTCTTTTTCAAGTTATTGGGTATTCAGTCTTGGTTTAAGATACAACTAAAAACTACACACATAAAATTCAGGATTTTAGGTGGTAACAGAGGAAGTTCACTGTTACAATCAGCAGTGAGTCAAACAAATAACATTTACCCTGGACAAGAAAAAAATATAAATTAGCAACCCAGTTCAGGACAAGGGATCTCCTACAATGAAATACTCTAAGTACAGTGCAGGAGCACTACTTCCCTCTGAACTTCAAAACTCTAACCCATACTAAAGCTGTTTTTGAGGGTCTTTTTCTGTAACTGCCATCTAAAAAAAAAAATGAAAGAAATGTAAAAATGAGTCCATTTCTATGGAAATGGTCTTGTTATTATTTAATCACGCCAGCATCTGATTCATGAACTGCAGGTTGAAATTCAATAAGCAGTTCATGAATCTCTGAGTCGAGAAAATTTGAAGGAAAGAAAAAGGAGAAAAAAGAAACTCCTTCCCCACAGGACTTCATAAACTCTCTGTCAATGATGAATACTACCTAATATACTTTAAAGCAGTTAATATCTACTCAGTTCCTTAGCTTCTTCAGTGTTCGCTTGTAGAAATAGTTGGGCACCAGTGATGCATTATACTAAGCACTGTATAAATCCATAGCAAAAGGAGAGATAACCAATAGCTTAGAGAAATTAACTGTACAAAGTAGTTGTGAAAGGAGGTAATTGACATTTGTGAGTATTGTAAACAAGGCAGAAATTTTTTTCCACAAAGTGATAGGAATCAATGCACTGGAATAAAGCTGTCTCATGCAGGAATCTTTTATTTGTGCCAAAGATGTTTATTTTTGTCAACATTAAGTTCCTGGCCCCAAGGTCAGGAAAAGTGCCCTATATTTCTTTCCTCAAGAGATGTCCATCAGTTTGTGTGGGTAGGTATACACTCACACATATGCACACACAGAGAAACATATGCCTGTGTGTGCATTACGGGCACTTGCATAGCATTAAAGATTCTACATGCACCTTAAAAATACCTTGTAATCACAATGCTAAGAAAAAGGGTGTTATTCTAATGTTCCCACAGGCTAATTTTAGTAAGACTGTCAAACAGTTGTAATTAGCCGGAGCTTAAAATAAGCAAATGGAGGAAGAAAATTTGCACGGCAGTTTAGTTTGATGCACAGAACAAGCCCGGAAAACTACAGCATCCTGATTTGTAGAAGAGTGATACCGATTTTCCAGGGAACAAATATGCTCTGCCCACCTTTCTTCACTGCCTTTTACTTCCTATTCTCCCACCAGTCAAGTTAAATGGAAAAGGAAGATGGCTGAAGAGGGTAGGTGGAGAGAATACTGCTGAAGCAAATGGCGCAGCTACAATTCCCATTTTCTATCCCCATCTTTTGACTGGAGATGTGCATGGCTTTTTAGAGATTGCTTTGCTCTTCAGTCACATAACTTTTTTTTTCTGCCTGCTTTCATCTACCTCTCTTATATCAAACATAAACGGGATTCCATCACTTTATCTGGCACAGAGAACTCCTACTGATACTTTATCAAGGCAAAAAATACTATAACAGCCAAAACACATTTTCCATATTATTATTGTAACCTCAATAACATCAAATGTAAAATATTGTCAAGAAAATTAGTTTTTTTCTTTTTTACAGATCATTCTATAACTATTCTTGCTGCAGGGGCATGGGAAACTTTGGAATGTGGTTTGCTGAACAAGGATATTAATGGTGCTGCTAATACTGATGTGATTCTAAAAGGTGGTGACAGTGTGGCTAGTGAATAAAAAACAGAGAGAATAAAAGAGGCCATGTAACAGAGACTTTATATAAAATGAAAAATAAATACCATGTGGAAAACCACTGGGTTTTTGTCTATTTTAGTTTCTGCCTTCTTTAAGATAAAATCATGTCAACAAGTGATAGAGGTTGGCAAGTGCTCACCATGTGCATGTGGTTTCATAGAAGACACAGATGATGCAATATGATCTTCCTCCACTTTGTGAAATCATTGCATTGCCTTACTGAGCATCACTATATATAAGTGCATTAGCTACTAATAATTACAAGCACTTCCCAGGGTATCTGACAATTTGTCTGAAAAGGGGTCACTTTACATATCAGAGAAACTTCTTTTTGATGTTTCCAGGCTACCTGCACAGTGAGAAAGCTTCAGCTGACTGGTTCAGGTGAGGTATAAATTCAGCTGCTTATCAAGAAAGTAAGAAAGGCTCCTTCTTATGTCTCCAAGGCCCTGTAGCTGGCCATTGACCATGAGGCTAATAAAAGGCCAGTACAGGATACAGCCTGCAGCCATCATTGTGGGGAATAGCAGCATTGTTCTAAGTGAAGGTGGGTATTACAGGAAACTTCTACTGTAGGTCAGAGAGACCCACAAATCAGTCAGAAAACAGAGAGAGGAGAATTCAGAAAGGCAATCAGAATGGCTCATCTAGAAAGGCCCAGGACTGGAACTGTCAAGGATCTCCTCAAAGGAAGTTCTGACTCAACTCTTTACTGTGAAGGTACATGTAAATAGGAATTAATGTAGACCAAAACATGAAGAACTGGAGAGAATTTTTGTTCTACCAAGAATTTATTTACTGCTGAAAGAAAAGGTCAGGCATCTTCATGACTGGATTGAAAACTGCACTTAGAGGCTCTGACAGAGTCCTTTCAGAGCAGAAGATGGAAGTGCCCGTGCCAGTATGGTTGTGTCACATCCTTATCTACAGGTCAGTGCAGATGACTTTCCCTGAAAGAAACATCTATCAGAAAACAGTTTCTTAAGAACATGCTTTTGCAGAGTTGTTAAAGTTTTGTATATACACATTTTGTATTTTTATCACCTGGCTCCTAATATTCTATTTGTAATAGACTGAATGAGTTAGACTGTTGTTTATATTCAGCCAGGTCTTTTATTATACTGACAATACAACTGAGTGTGTAAAGATATTAACTTACCCAAAGTGAAAACTGTACTTGCTAAATATTTGATTACAAGAGGCAGTTTTGAGACAAGAATTAACTTCCTTAAGACCAGGGGAAAGAATACTGTAATGAGATGTGCGATATACCTCTGTGGTAGCCTGACAAACGTAAGTTTGAAAGATTCTTGCTAAAGAGAGCTGATCAGGTAAGTATTTTGATTTTTGTGGGTGCACCTGCGTGCCTGTTTTACAGCTCTACTGAATTCATTTGCCTCCCTGAAGGATCAGAATCTAAATTTGCCAAAAGCCAGGGAAAAAACCAGAAAATATGTATAACAGAAAAAACTAGAAAATCCAGTCATTTCAGTAATAGTTACCTTCTTAGTCTCAGATTATTACAGACATGATCACTATGGTAGAAAGTAGCAAATTATAAAGAAGGAATTACTGGGGTTCAAGACATGGGAAGCTCTGCCTGAGCACTGAGCAATCAGGCAGTACCAGGGAACACAAAATGTGTGTCCATGAGCAGTGCTGAACAGAATTGTAAAAGCGATGATGAATTGAATGTCAATCACTTACACGAAGAGCTATAACCCATTTTCCTTATCATATTCACAAAAAAACATGTGGAAACTTCATATTTTGCAATCTCCAAGTCCAACCCTTATTATACAGGGACTGTCACACTGAATAAATCAGAACTGTTTAAAACCCTGTAGGCTGTTCGCACAACTCGAGGCCACCTGTTCTGGTTCTGGTGCCTTTCTGTGACTTGCTGTAAACACAGCATTCCCAAGGTCAGTAGATTTGGGGGCATGGCTGCCCTCAGTTACATGCAGTCGTAGTCAGATTACATTACTGCTCACACAGTGGCCTTGCAGGCTGTCCATGAATAAAGGTTCTCTGAGACAGCAGCTCTACATTCTGAGAGACCACATTTATAAGGCAGTCACTTATTTCACACTTCTATGCATGAATATATAATCAAGGAGAGAAAGATGAACAGTGATGCAGTTTAAAAGCTACAGTACGAAAATCTGTGCCATGGGCAGCAGAAAGGCAGCCTTTCCATCTAGTTTTCTGAAGGTTTCATTGTAAACTTATAACCTAGGATGAGGATGAAGCATGTCTGCTAAGTGCACTGCCCATAAGTAGGGCAAGAATCCACTGTCTCTGAAATTAACTCTGCAGCAAAGATAGATTTTTAGGCTATGTTTTCACAAAGAACTGACACAAGAGAGTGGTCATACCACTGACTATGCCTCCAGCAGAAATAGAATGATTGTGCAACCAACTCAAGTTAAAAAATTGCTTTAAGAAAATGTTTTTATATATAATTCCACTCAGACCTGAGTTCAGTTACAACTTAACTCTCAACCTGGAGTGGAAAAGAAGCAAGGGTCAACCTACACTAACCTTTTTATCTGCAGAACATCAGATTTCACTTGTTTGTGCTAGCTGGTATATTGTGAACTGCATATGGACTCCACCAGCTCTTTGTGCTGCTCCAGGAGCACCAGCTAGAAGATCCTGGTGACATAAGACATTGCTTTCTTGATGAGCAGCTGGGCTCATATCTTAACCTGAAACACCCAGTTGAAACTCTATATGCAGACAGTCTGAAGCTATCAAAAAGAAATCTTGTAGGTGTACTAATTAAAATGGTCTTTTTCAGTTAAATAGTTTAGCATCTAGGAGACCTAAAGAGGAGGGTTCTATCAGTAAAATAGCTATAGCTATTTTAAGTTTGGTAGTGTGGAAGTAAAACCAGGGAGTACATTTATACCTAGCCTAAGAATTCCATAGTAAATGCTGAAGATTTAAGTACTGTTGTCATAGGTTCCATCAATGAATGCCCTTACTGCCTTGCCAAAATATCTAACCAATCTTTTTCTTGTTCAGATTGATCTGATATGAACATTGGGTTTCAATGCATGTATTACAAGCTTTATTGGCACTGTAAAGCTGGCAAGTGGATCCAATCAGATTCATAATCACTATCTTTCTGACTCCAGAGCATCTGTATACTGTGGGCAGACTGTTCAAAGAACACGTAAATCACTTATGCATCCAAATAGAAGTAAGATCCATGCCAGTTTAGCATGTGGTTTTTGAAATGCAAATTGAAAGGTTGAAAATGGGCTTCTAGTTCTGAAGCATCCTGGTGAATGCAAAGATATCAGATATCTCTTTGTCAAGAGATCCAAACACTGCCATTATAGCAATCATTTTCTCTAGTCCTGAAGGGTGCATAAAGCCTGGGAAGGCTGTTCCAGATCTCCATTGAAAATATAACTGCTACTTTCTCTATTCTCCAACCATGTAGTAACAGTTCTAACTGAAAAATGCTAAAAATACACAGTATCAACTTTGTAAGTTTGTAATGGCACTTCTATCAATATTGGTGGAAAGTATCTATACCCATTTTCTTTGCATTACCCTCTAGCTTTGCCCTGCCAGTTTATATCACAGTTCAGTTTTGAAAAGTAAAAAATTCTTTGTGATACCAAAGGCATGATGACAAAGCTCATATTTTCCTCCTACTGTATGGAACCCTGGGTAGTTCTGTTCTCTTTTTACTTGTATTGGTGGAGAACCCTTTATTATTTAAATATATTTCTCAAATCCTTTCTTGTCCCTGCAGTTTTTGACCTCTTAAACAAGTGTTTCTTTGTTAATCAGATCTTTATTCCTTTCTGCATACGCTTTCTCCTTGTTGTGAAGTGTCTTCGTGAAGTAGTCAGCCAGCCAGCAGATCTGTATCCTGCAGGTTTTTTAACCCCTGTGTTGTTTGTACTATAAATTCTAGACAGTTTTACATTCATCAACTGGAAGGAATTTAAATCTTCCTTCACATCCATGTCCTGGTGTTCTCAACCTGAATCTTAAAACTGAGAAATTTCTTCAGTTTATCAAAGTTTATCCAAGTTTCTCCTCTTGAAAGAGAAAACATTTTGTAATAAAATTTTCTTTATCTTTTAATGCATTTTTCTTCATCTCTGAGTACAAGATGAATTATGTCTTTATCATACAACCCAAGATTATTTCCCATGGCCAGTTTTTCCATACCAGCTGTGCTGATTACCAGTGCCAGCTCTCAAAGCACCACCTCTCGATTCAGGGAGCTTGACCAATAAAACTAAGGAATCTTTAAGAAGCCATCAACTTTGTCCTGAAAGGTTTGGCATTGCAAATCACTGGCTTGCAGGTAGATCAGCAATGTGCTTCAATGTTGAGGGGAACCACAAAATAAGAGGAATGACTCAGCCATCAGATTTAGGAACTTCTTTATTCTCTAGGCTATTGCTAGAGCTTTTTAGTTCTAATAGTGTACCACAGATGAAGCACTTTGCTGTAGAAAGAGAATGCATAAGGTGTTGGGTGTTTTCTATCTGCACCAATTTCAAAGCTGAAAATGACTGGTTTCAGAGCTTTATAATTATTTTAGCTTTTCAATACCCAAAATGGAATCTTTCCTCTCTTTGTGAGAGACATAAATTTAATTCAAATAAATTAATTTATTTGTTGTTATTATTTGTGACTTGGCTGGAAAATATATTCCTAAAATAGTGTTGAAATCCTTGATAAAAGCACGCTTTTAGTTATACACGGTTCAAAATACTTTAGAATATTGACAGAAAATTTATACTTAATTTGTTTTTGCAAATTTTTATGAGAATATCACAAATCTACAAAATTGCAGTTAACCTTAGTTCATATACCTGCAACATCTATGACTTTGTTTCTAAAGTCATGAATACCTGTGGTAAACAAGGGGTAAGGAAGCACTCAAGAAGTGTTTCCTCAAAAGGTCAGATTAAACTAAATATAAAATGTGCTTCTCAGATGGTCCTCTCAGACCATCTGGGTGAGACAAATTTGGTGAGACACTGCTTTCATTGGTGTTCAAAACAGATGTAAAGTCTGAAATCAGCATGATAACATTTAGTATTCCCTTTGCACTTTCTGCCCAGTTGATCTCACAGGACAGAAGGATTTGGATAACTTGGGTTGTAGGAGATCAGGAAGAGTTAAAAAGGGATCTTTTCCTCTGCTGAGAGTGAACAGAAGGGAGAGCCTGTAAGTTAAAAACCAAAGAGTTCTCAGAGACATTTCTGGTTTATAAGCTACCAAATAGTACTCTATGTATTAATTCACATGCATTTCTGAAAACTGAGTTGTAACTAATTCTATAAAGCAAAAACTGAAAATTGAAAGTTAAAAAAAATATCAAACATCAGATAATCCTCTTCTTGAAGGAAAGGTCCATTAATGTGAGCATCAATCCTGCTTTCTCCCTGTTCCTCTCTCAGGAAAAAATCCCAGTCAGTGTCAGGCTAACTATGATCCATCTACCTTTGCAGTTCTCCTTCCATTCCCTTATGACCAGGCCTGCTCAGTACTGGAGCTAAAGGTAATCAGTTTAGCACATGACTATGATTTGATTATATTTGTTTTACATAGGCTATAAACCTGTCCAATCTGTTTTAAAAATCTTTTCAGTGTTCAATTCACTTAGTTTTTGTGAAATTGAATTCCCTGCCTGAAATATATTAGGCAACTGGGGTTAGAAGAGTGGAGAAATTTTTTTTTTTTCCCTTTAAATACAAAGCTCTCTTACTTTCTTGGAATACTTCTTCATTAGAAATATGAGGATTTGGTACAAAGGTTCCCATCAGCATTGCCTCTGAGATTTTTAACCACGTACCGATTTTATATTACTTTAGTGTATTGCGTATGATATTCTCCTTCTTTGCAGTTCAGTCGTGGTCTCTTGCTGGCTGGTGCTGGTGATTAGGCTACAGGCAGCAGCTGCTGGCTTGGCAGCCAGTTCTGTTCAAGGAAATGGTAACTGTAGGGCAAAGTAAAACAAGCTAAAATCATCAGGGGATCCCTAAACAAGAGCTTGCTATATTGAAAAAGAAGCAGTCTCTAAAAAAACTCTAAAAGGTTTCTAGCAGCCAGGATGCAAGTGGAAGTTGTCTTCCTTTGGAAGTTTACATAATAACTTAATTTAATCCTTCCTGTGGTGTTTCCCAGCCACTGCTTTAGTGCCTTGATCGTAATATACTAGGACAAATGTCAGGAAAATGAGTCTACAAAGTGATGTAAATCTTGTTCTCTATCGGAGATGTGACTATGAGGATTATCTTCATGATATTTTCTTTCTCATGCATTTCTCTGTTCAGTGTTTTTCCAGTCTGTGATGACAGAGCAAAGCAATGACTTTCAAGCTAAAAACCAAAGTTATCTATTATTCCGACTCTGGTGATGAGAGCACTTTAGCTTGCATTTCAAGGCAGAGAAAAGCCATATTAGCAAGGATATTATCTGTAAGATTTGTTATAATGTGGTATTTGCAATAAGCCATGGCTTTTGGCTTTCATACTGTTTTGCACTTGCTTCAGCACTATCATCGGCATGTGTGATGAGACCTACTTTTACGTTTCTATTTTAGCAGTCAAATATTATCAGTCCAGCATAGCCATTTCTTGCCTTTCATTAGCTTTATGGCTTTTAGGCTTTAGGAATTTGACTGAATTTTAAAAAAAAGTCTTGAAAGCAATACATTTATGTAATAAATTACACAGAAATATATGTACACACATATAAAACAACAATATCTATCAGTAATGTAATATGGACTAATAAACATAGAAATTACCATCCAATAAAATTTGGACACCAATACTTTTCTAGTTCTTTTAAGCTTTGTATTTATTAATTTAAAAATAAAAATTAAAGGAAAAAAAGAGAGAAAGAAACTAAGAAGCATCACTGTGGAAGCATTTATTTGATATCAATTTGATTACACAGTACAGTTGAGGTCATTATACTAAAGGGAAAATAATGGTGGAATGCAGAAGACAGTGAACCAAACAAGAAAATGTTTTGTTACTGCTAATATTTTGGTGTCCATTAGGTAAAGAGTTTTTCTTTTGCCAGTGAAGTTGCAGCTTGCTTTTAATTAATGTTGCATTACTCTTTTTAATAACAGCATCTATTTAAGATATTGTTAATAATAACAACATCTACTAAAGACACTAATCTAGCTTTAATTTAATGGAAGCATTAAACAGCATCTATTATATGTTCCCAGTTAAATTAGCACGATGGTCTTTTAATGGATGTTTTAACAGACATTATTAACCAGAATATTATAAAATTAAAACAGAACTCAAGAGGTTCTTTGAGTTCGTGTTGTAATACTCTGAGAAGTCACAGATTCTGAAAAATAACAGTTGATGTATTTTTAATTTCATTTAATGGCATTTGGCAAGAGCTACAACATGCACATGCTTTTATACGGCAGGAGTAAAGACAAATATTTATGGAAGTAAGATGTGGCTGATCTAAAAACTATCTTACACTTTGATCCTGTGGGTTAAATTCTTTAAGAAAGGGTTCTTCATAAACGTTTGTGTACAAACAGGCATAGGCACACTTTTTCTTACCAGCTGAAGTGTGTTGAATTTCCTGCTGAAAAAATCTCTGAAAATAACTGAGCTCACTTCTTCAGAGGAAGAAATGTGCTTTTTAGAAACTACTATTTCCCATAGTTTTAAAAAAAGCACTTTTTCTCTTGTTTGTTCGTGAAAATACACAGTGGGTGTGCATAGTCTCAATTCCAGGAAGGCTACTTCTACAACAGTTTCAAATTGCAAAGTATTATAAAACTCAACAGATCACAGATCTGCCTATTAAGCTCTTATTTTGGTCAGCAAACATTTAGTACACAGGTAGCAGAGTTTGAACTTTCTCCTTATTGATTTTCTGTTTGTGAGCCACAATCCTGAAAGTATGTATTTTATCCATGGAAAACATATAGTTCACATCAATGAAGAAGGATGTTGGTCATTATCTTTTCATTTCAGCAGCAATTATGATCAATTCCCATTTTCTGTACTGATCTTCATTCTGCTGTGGGAATGTGGGAGAGAAGACACCTGTCATACATTGAAAAACTTCAGACAAAAGTGGCTTGTATAATCATTTAGCTGACATTTTGAATATGTCATTATCTCTTATATTTGGGTGGACCTTTTTCTGGAACTCTTTGAGTGCTATATAACCAACTCTCCACACAGTCATAACCAACCCTCCACCTCAGGGTTAGCCAAAAAACTTTAAACTAAATTTTTTTAACCACCAGGATTTTCTCTGAAATCTAATGGTTTTATTTGAATACAAAGCTGTCGTTTCATGCAACAGACAAAGCTGGCAGACCTAATAGGAATTCCCATTGGACTTGTTTGAGAAAATTAATCCAACTTCCACTAAAGGACTAAATCTCCCCATCTCCCAGAAAGACTTGTCAGAAAGTGCAAATGACAAACTCTACTTTTCACATAGCTCTCTTGCTACCTGCCTATATCCACCTGGCACCTTGAGATAAGGTCACACCCACATGTGAACAAATGGTGTTTCCAGGCTGATCTGTGTGCATTTAGAAAACATGTTCAATAAGCAAACATGGAACAAAACGAAGTTATAGCCTGAAAGTGGCAAAGCAAACATACAGATCGAGAAAACAAAGGATTTTGTTGAGCTTTCTAAACGCTCAACCTTTAAAGGTACATCTTAAACTAATGTGCCTAAAATAATCCTTTGATAAATGAGAGGAACACTTTTCCTGTAACAGTGAACTTTACACTGCATTCTCTAATGCTGTGCAGAGAAGCTCCTGTTGAAAGAACTTGCCGGGAAGTTCTTTCAAGAAAAGAAGATGTTTTTATTTATAATCTCCAGAATTCCCAAAATGCAATGGGGTACATACTTGAAAGCAGATTTTGTAATAATATGGGAAAAAGATGGAGATGCCTGCTGTACTGAGCTGGTTTGATTACACTGTAAAGCCCTTAACAACTGAGTTTAACATATCTTTTGTGAGAAAAAGGATAGGCCTTTATATAGGCCTTTATAACAGGCCTATATAAGTTAGGAAGAAGCCAGCTACTACACGTGCCAGTTTGCCTGTGCTTTTTCTTCAAGTTTGGATGAAAATAGCCCACACTTGTAAATTCAGGGAAAGAATGAAGAAAACACAAGAGTTCAATACTTCAAATAGATGTTGAACTTCTAAATTTCCATTTACCAGCCTTTTCTCTTAAGAAAAGAAAAACTGCTTCAGGCAAGTTCTGCTGCCCCTAGTATCTGGGCACAAATGCCTCCTCATATTTTCCAGCCTTGGACCTGGGAATGGAAGGTTGGGCTGTGATTAGGCTAAGCATCAAGGGGGAATGGGGAGCCTGCATTTCCTCAGTTCCCTCTCCATGTTTCCTGCCTTCATCTCTGGGACCAGGCAGAAGGTCTCTGCAGCGCCAAAGAGAGTGACAGCCCAGGGCTTCACAGAAGTGCCAGTTTACTAGAAAGGAACAGGTCTATTGAAACTGATAGTCTGCTCCTGGAACTGCCACATGGCTCAGGACAGGAAGAGGAGCATGGGGGGCCAAGTACCAGTGCCTCCTCTGCATAGCATGGAAGAACCTAAATCCCTCTTATTCAAGATTCAATTAAATAAAAAACATTTGTTGGACAAGGGATGATGGCTTCTGGGCTTGCTGAGTGGGACACTTGGCTGAAATGAAGATGACCCAGATCCAATTTTCTGTTCCAATTCCAGTTCCGAAGATGACGGAACAGGGACTTGAACTTGCAGCCTCCATTCCCAAGAGAGTGCCACTAACTTAAAACCTACTAGCTAGAAAAGCTCACGGGACTTTTTAATTTTAATTTTGTTACAGGGATTCAGAATTGGAGCCCATAATTGCTTTCAGCTGTAGTTTCACTGAAACAAATATATTCCTATAGAATTTGATTTAAAACAGATTGGCATTTTCTGCCAACATCAGTGAAACAAGAATATTTTGGGGAGCTATAATAGAGAAAAATTATTTGAAAGAAGGAAAATGGGAAGGCTAAAAGAAGATAATGGCAGGGGATCAAAGATAAAGGTAAGTAAGCCAAAACAAATTCCTATTTGGAAAGGAAAAAAACATTCGTCTTCCCTTTTAAAAATATCTCCAAAGCATTCCTGGTTGGCTACCTGTTCTGCTTATAAGGCCAATAGGCTTTCTGCTCACCACTGAGCACCAGAACATAGAAGAAGCTGTTTATTAATTCACTGAGTATCAAGTCAGTTTGAATCCGGAAAACTGCATTTACAGCCAGAAATCCATCAAAGCTCCAGCAAGACCTTGATGTCTATTGTAGCCAGCAAAGCTTTCTCTACCACCTTCTTCCTCATCTTTTTACTGTTACACTTTCTGAAGTATATTTATATAAGCACTGTTTTGTTTTCTATACTGCCCTCAGGCAGAGTAGGATTCCTTTTTATTGCACTGACATTGTTTTGTCCAAAAGTTTCAAAATCATTCATTAAGGAGACATACCTCCTGCTTTGATCCTTCAAGCATTTGAGCTGATGCATTTGCTTTCCTTAAAATAACAGATTTAATCTTTTGAGCAAATCATCTGATTAGAGGGAAGAAATCTGCATTCCAGTAGTCTCAAAGTGAAAGAGGTTAAATTTGTTAACCAGGAGATAATATAATTTGGTTAGAGCGAAGAAGGGCAATACTGAAAGAATTAAGAGCTTTTTTCATCTCTCCCACTTTATTCAGATACAAAGCAGTCTAAATGTCTAATCTTGCCTGTTTTCCAGCTCTGATATTCCATGGGTTTGGTATTAAATGGTTTCTTGTAAAGTCTGCAGGACTGGAGCCATGTCCCACTTCAATTGCAAACAGTTACGTGATCTAAAAGAGCATCACAGAAAAAGTGTGAAGGATTATTATATCACTAGCAGATGGGCAGAGTCTAGATCAACTCCCAGGTAAGTTGTGGCAAAGTGAAATGATTGCATGGGTATCACAAAGACTAGGCAAGTGGTTAAGAACCGTTACAGATATCTGCAAACTCAAGGATATGATAACACCTATAGTCTTGTCAACTGTATTTTACAGATTCTGTGCAGACTCCTCAGGAATGTATGAATTCTAGACCAAATTAACATAATTTAACCCAAACAGAAACATAAGAACAGGTCACTAATCTGGTGAAGAAAACCTCAAACCAGAAAAAGCTCTGGAGTTCTAAACCACCAGAAAGCAGTTGCATTTACTGAGAAAGGCATACAAGGAAAGGTATAGAATATAGAATTTATAGAATCAACCAGGTTGGAAAAGACCTCCAAGATCATCAAGTCCAACCTATCACCCAACACCGCCGTGGTTACTAGACCATGGCACTAAGTGCCACATCCAGTCACAGCCTAAAAACCTCCAGGGACGGTGAATCCACCATCTCCCTGGGCAGCCCATTCCAATGTCTGATTACCCTCTCTGTAAAAAATTTCTCCCTAATATCTAATCTAAACCTCCCCTAGCACAGTTTAAGACCATGCCCTCTTGTCCTACAGTTGCCTGGGAGAAGAGACCAACCCCACCTGGCTACAACCTCCTTTCAGGGAGTTGTAGAGAGTGATGAGGTCTCCCCTGAGCCTCCTCTTCTCCAGGCTAAACAACTCCAACAACCCCAGCTCCCTCAGCCTCTCCTCATAGGACTTGGGCTCGAGTTCCTTCACCAGCCTCGTTGCTTCTCTCTGGACCTGCTCCAGCACCTCAATGTCCTTCCTGAACTGAGGGGCCCAGAACTGGACACAGTACTCCAGGTGTGGCCTCACCAGTGCTGAGTACAGGGGCAGAATCACTTCCCTGGTCCTGTTGGCCACACTGTTCCTGACACAGGCCAGGATGCCATTGGCCTTCTTGGCCACCTGGGCACACTGCTGGCTCCTGTTCAGCTTCCTGTCAATCCACACTCTCTGCCTGGCTGCTCTCCAGTCACTCTGTCCCCAGCCTGTAGTGCTGTATGGGGTTGTTGTGGCCAAAGTCCAGGACCCAGCACTTGGCCTTGTTGAATCTCATCCCGTTGCAATCAGATCATCTCTCCTGCTTGTCCAGGTTCCTCTGAAGAGCCCTCCTGCCTTCCAGCAGATCAACATTCCCCCCCAGCTTAGTGTCATCTGCAAATGTGCTAATGGTACTCTCAATCCCCTCATCAATATCATCAATAAAGATATGAAACAGAACTGGGCCCAACACTGATCCCTGGGGGACACCACTAGTGACCGGCTGCCAACTGGATGCAGTATATATTGAAGAAAGGTATAGAACATATAGAGGAAAAGTACAGAATACACAGGAAAGGTATAGAAGAAAATCTTACATATTGTTCCTTGACAAAAACACAAAAATGGGCCTTCTGGCATTCAGCTGAGTTAAAAAAATTATCTTCTTATATAAAGCAGTACTGCCAGTTCAGCATATGCCAGAACATGTGGCACTTTCACGCCAAACTACTAAATTACACAAAGAAAATGCCGCACCTAAGCAAATCCAGCGCAAGTTAGTGAGATGAGGATGCTACCATAGAGGAAAAAGTGTCACCATGGAAGGCCTCCTAGGAAGTTTTCAGAATATACATCATCATCCTGATAACTGTTAGATTAAATCCTCTTATTTGTTTTTAGACAGGGATTCAATCTGAGATACCTGTTCTGTACTATTAGTTTTACCTGCACAGGAAAACATTTTGGGAAGAGTGAAATAGTTTTCTGACTCTTCAAGGAAGATGCTACTATTGCTACTATTTTCTACTAGTCCTCTATTTCATTCAGAAGTTGCTGTAGCTTTTCCTAAGCATCTTAGAATACTGGCTGTTCAGTGTTTACCTTAAAATAATTAATATGACAGCATGTAAAAGCTATTCTGTGTCTTTGGAGTGGTCATATAAAGTCAAATGACTTTTTGTTCATCTTTCTTTTCTGATAATGCTTTGTTAGAAGTTCAGCAAATGTTAATTCTTCATATTGGTATAGTGGCTAGATTGTAGAGGGTTTGAGAATCTTTAGTACTGCCAACTGCAACTATTAAAAAAAAGATATCAAAATCCTGGCTTGAAAATGAAATTTAGAAAAAGACATGAATTTGTGGATTATACTTGCTCTTGTGTTATTTGACACTTGGGTGTTGGTTTTTTCAAGCTTTACTGCATAATGTTTTTAAGCTGCAAATGTAAAATAAGTGAAAAAATAAATCTGAAATGTTCATGAAATCCGGAGGCTTGGAGTGGAGCTGGGAAAAGCACTCAATGTCAAGAGAAAATGAGTTGTCTGAAGCAGAATTTTTGTTTCCATTTGTTGTTTTACTATGGGCAAACTACAATACCAATGTCTACTGTTTTTTAAAAATTGCATTTGAAATATAACAGATAAGTAAAATGTGGCATATTAATTTGGAATGAAGTTTAAACTGCATGACTCATGTCACATTACATCATTCCACATAACTTGTTTCCTGCAATGATAACACGTGCATTTTTGGGGATAGTAATTTTTAAACTAGCTTGCAAATTTTGCCTGTGAAAAGGAAAGTGTCTGAACTCTAAATATATATCCAATTACCTAAATTCCAGCTACTTTATGTTGATTCTGCTGGTTTTTCTTCTGATTGGAAAGAGAAAAATCTGCTTTTAAAATTAGCAGATGGACTTTCAAACTACAAGCTATGAATTATTGAAAAAAAAATGGTAGAAGACTGAAATTATGGTGAAATCAGAGATAGGGATATGCAGAACAGACATCGGAAACTTATGGATGCCAACGCAAAACACGCTAAACGTGTTCAAGTGCTATAATATGACTGGCATTTTAATAACAGAAAACATCTGAGAGTTTGTTTATGAGCAGGACGCTATGTGGTTCTAGTCCAACCTAGGAGCTACTGACAGCTGCTAGGAAAAGCTTTACGCAAATCAGTTTTTAAAACTGCATCTTTCCTGATTGGTATTCCTGTTACATCTGCTATGGCAGATACTGTTTGAGGTGGGCATAGTCCTGATGTGGATATGATCTCTAAGCCTCTTAGTCAAGACCCTGGGTGACTGGGAGTGGGGTTAGCCTTACCCTCTCAAGCCCAAAGCAGCAGGGCAGTTTATTACCTGGAGCCCTACCTACACCCTACAAAGAGAACCTCTAAAAACTCTGTGCTAGTCAGGGCATCCTGGCACAGACAGAGCTATAATACCGCAACCAGAATCTATAGTCTTCAAGTCCTCCTCTACCTCCCTACCATCTTGTACTCCAGATCAGTTCCGTTGAGAATCCGTCACTTACAGATCGGCAATTTTCTTCAATTAATTAGTGACTGAGCAACTGAGCATCAGTAAGAGCAATGTGGATCTCTATTCTTAGGTAAATTTGACCCCATATAAAACTGTGGCTCCATTTCCTACTGCATGATGACCTTTTTCTGAGGACATATCTCTGGTTTTGGGACACAGGTTCCACTTCTGTCTTAGTTTTAACAGCAAACTGGTTCTGCCAAGGTAAGGGCCAACCTGAATCCTTGAGATGTGAAAACAAGCAAAACCATTTTAAGAAACATACAGCTTTTTGATGCTACAAGCAGTGGTTTTGTGCCTTTCTACGTGAGCCTCTTTGGATTTTTTTAAAAAGCAGCAAATTTTATTTAAAGGGAATTATAATAATAAAGACTCAAAAAATTTATATTTTTATTATAAGTATTAGGTTAAAGATGAGCAATGCGTAAAGAGGTATCTGTCAAGGGACATCAAAAATATGGAAGCAATTTCTAGAAAGAAACCTGAGACTCAGCAGCTTGTGAGTAGCCATAAAGGCTGACATTAAATTAGGCTGCTAGATTGGGATGCAGCTGAAGGATCAGTATTCTTGGAGTCAATGCCATCAAGTAAATATATAAAGAATCAGAAGTCAATTAAGGCCTTTAACTAAAAGTTTTGAATTTGAGAAGAAAAGATAGTCAAAGACCAAACTACCTTCACTCTTGTAAATTAGTTCTAATCAGAGAAGTGTGGGTTCTATTAAATTCGCATTGAGAGCATTAAAATGTCCAAATGGAAACCAATAAGAACACATCCCAAAACTGTCAGTCATCTTGTAAGTAACAGATTTTTGAGGAGTTTTATTACAGAAAATTTAGGCTAAATAATGCAATCGGTATACAGAGAGTCAGATATAAGAAGTCTAGTTCAAATGCTATTTAAATATTACACACAGGGTTAAGGAAGGAAAAATAGAGGAAGAACTTTAGAGAACTTGGAGTAAAATGAGATAGCTAAATACAACTGAGATATGAAAATGAAAATTTAAAAAAAAAAAATCCAATGCAAACAGAACCCTTTTACTCCCACTGCCAAACATCTCCCTTACATTAGAAAGAAAAAAGGCCAGAAAATACCAGAATTACCTTCATTTAAATTATTAAATCCACATTTACATACCAATTAAAAATAGAGATATGTTCAGTTTTGAAGATGTCAAAAGAGAATTTGTCATAAGCATCCTCAGACTTCAGATTACCTGGGTTCTTTCACCAAGAACTTGATTCTAGAAATTCTAAGTCACGAAGGTCCCATATTCCTGTGATATCTGTGGAGAGATCTTGGTACACCATTATAAGCTTAACTGTATGTCAGTGCAACTTATTAAATGATTCAAATCAAAACGTACTTTTGAAACCCTTCCCAAAAGTTTACATTAGTAGATTCTTACTGTTTTACTTTAGGACTATAACATTATACAATGCATTAGAGACTGAAGACAAAGAACAAAGAAAAGGCTTAATTACAGTTCCTGTGTGGAACATTACAAATATTATGGCAAGGATAAAGAAGATAAGATAAGAAACCAAAAATGAAAAAAAAAATAGAGATGAGAAAATCACCTTAGAAATGACATCCTGAGGCCAGGGATATTGATGATGAATATTAATAATATTCGATCTCAGATAGTGCTGATGGTTCCAGCAAGAGCAGAGATTATGTTTATCGTTATATTAGTCACTTTTCTGTGGCTTATTAGGAGAATTTTAGTTCAGTTGTCTCTCCAATTCTGGCTCAAGTATTATGACCTGAAGGCAAAGATTACTCTGCTATACTTTCTATCATGGAAAAATGCATTTGATATATTTTTTAACTAGAAGAATAAACATACACAATATTCTGCAGGAAAAGTATGATAGAAGGAACCGTTACTGAAACCGTATTAAAAATGTAGTTCTTACGGTGAAAGTGAAAGACTTTTGCATATTTTAAGGTTGCTTCAGGGTATCCCAGCAACCCCTTGAAGTTAAAAAGAATGGTATCAAAAAGAGCCTTTTTCATCTTTTTCCAGACAGTACAAACCTCAGTTCCAAAACAGACTTTAAACTCACAATGTTCTCCATGCCAAGAGAAGAGTCTCTTAATTGCTATACTAGCTTTACTACTAGCTTTACTACTGCTATAGTAGCCGTACTACAAAATTTACTTTATACTATGCTGCTATAGTTTATGTCCTTTATACTGTACTATTACTGCTATACTAACTTTGCTAATCGATTTACTATTTTATCTTACTTTATACACTATTTCTGTTTTATATTACAAAATATACTGATTTATGTTACTTTTATATTAATTTCATTTTAACACTGCTATACCAGCTTTACTCCCACGCTGCATGCCGGGTGGGGGGAAGACCTAAGGTGACTGAAGGCCCATACTAAGACCTTAAACCATCTTGTCCGGGAACTGCTTTATGCCGATGACGCCGCCCTTGTCGCCCACACAGAAGCAGCTCTGCAGCGTTTAACATCCTGCTTCGCAGACGCTGCTGAGCTCTTTGGGCTGGAAGTCAGCTTAAAGAAGACAGAAGTCTATCAGCCAGCACCTCAGGAAGTCTTCCATCATCCCCATATCACCATTGGCGAATCAGAGCTCAAATCAGTCCAGCAGTTTAATTACCTAGGTAGCCTCATCTCCTCAGGTGGTAAGATTGACGGAGAGATAGACAACAGGTTAGCAAAGGCATATAGTGCTTTCGGAAAGCTTCACAAAAGAGTTTGGCGAAACAAACACTTGAAGAAAAGTATAAAGATCAGTGTTTACAGAGCCATAGTGCTGTCTACTCTCTTGTATGGTTCCAAATCATGGGTCATTTACCACCACCACCTGCGATTCCTAGAATGCTTCCATCAACACTGTCTCCATACAATCCTAAACATCCACTGGTCAGATTATGTGACCAATACATCTGTTCTAGAACAAGCAGTAATCACAAGTATTGAGGCCACGTTGCTGAGAACACAATTGTGTTGGGCAGGGCACGTCTCCAGGATGAAGGACCACCGCCTCCCTAAGATCTTGCTTTATGGTGAACTTGCCACCGGCTGCCGCAAGAGAGGAGCCCCGAAGAGAAGATACAAGGACTCCCTGAAACAACATCTCAGCCTTGGCCATATTGATCAACATAACTCTGGCCTCCAATTGGGAGGTCTGGAGACACACCATCTATAACGCTGCTGATCCTTTTGAGAAAGCACGCAAGATCACTCTCGAGGAGAAAAGGCAACGCAGAAAGAATTGTGCCTTGCAGAATATACCACCTAAGGAGTCTTTCTGCTGTGCCTTTTGCAACCAGAAGTGCCTGTCTTGTATTGGCCTTTTTAGCTACCAGTGCGCTTGTAACAAACGTGAGTAGAGCCCTTCCCAAATCTTCGTTCGCGAAGCCCAGCCATGACTAGCTTTACTACTCTATACTAGATTTATTACTACTATACAGGCTCTCCTACTATTGTAGTAGACATAAGCATATCAGACATCATAGAGCTCATAACACTTCATTGTGGAAAATATGAGTACCGTCCTCTCAGTGTGTATCTGTGCATGACGTCTTGGAGAAGTTTCTAATGTATGATGAGAAGGTAGAACGAGTAAGCAAGGAAAAGGTGCTGAGATATCTATTCCAAGGTTGGATTATATGAATGCACATGAAAAGCCTAAGTATAAACCTAGATCTACATCAAGTGTTGAATAAGCATACTTTAGAAAGGTGATTCACGGACTAAGTCTGTACTGTATTTGTGAGCAGCACATTGGTGCATACTCAGGTGTCCATCCAAGGTGTGTGCATCAGCTGCATCTACATCACTGCAGTCTGTAGATTGTGTCCCACACTGGTTTCCCCTCACTACAAAATCTTAGTAGTTATAGATAATTATAGACCATTATTTTCCATTTATTCACCATCAATTTCCATTTCAAACACATGCTGTGACTGTCCCATGTACAGGGGTGCTCTCTGCTTCCCAAAGCCCACAGAGCATCACAATAATCTAAATCTGCTCTGCTGACATCCACGAATGGTCATTCATTTCCACTCCTCCACCAGAAGAACCAGGACAAAATCTGCAAAGCAAGTCCTAACCTCCTACCAGGATAGACTGAGTCATAGCTGCATCTGAGTGCCGTCTGTTCTCTGCTGTCTGGAAACTCTGGACAAGTGAAATTAATTTCTGATAATGGAGAAACATCCCTCTCCAGGCCTGGAACAGCTGAAAACAGGTTTTCAGGACGCCAGTGAATTTCAGGACAAGAATAATTACATCTGCCAAGTGTTTGGTATACTCCTCTGAAGTTCTAGATCTAAGAAGGAAATCATTACCCCTTCAAGCTTAGTCATTCCTGGTCATTAGTTTGAGCTAAAAGAATCTACTGTCAAGATCATAAAGATGCTCACAGACCTCCTGCATATCATTCATAACTGAACAGTTTCAGAAGAATTCCTACACTCCTCCAGTGCCAGGCATTACACAGCATCCCCAACTTTTCAGAACCATAAACAGTGTTCATATCACCAGCAGACCATCACATCTCTGTAACAGGAGAGATGGTGGCCCCGCACAGACTGGTTCATGGCCTCCTTGACACCAGTTTCAGGAAGGAGGTGTGGGAAGCTGACTCATTTTTGGCTGGTTCTGATCAAAGATGGACACCCTGTAACACACCAGGCTCTTATGAGCTCACTGAAGGAGTTTTACGCTAAAAATACACAAGGCTCCAAAAATCTGCCTGACAGATTTATTAAAAGGGCCTTCAGTTCTTTTATACTTCAAGGTTGCGCGTGGCAGAAATGTTACGATGCTTCTCAGAGGGTCAAAATAACACACTTTTACTGGCAAACTTTGGAAAATAAGTGAACTTGGCAAAAGTTTAAAGCAAATATTCAATGAACAAAAAGCATTTCACAAAGCATTGACTTAGAAAATTCCAAGCCATCTAGGTTTAAGTTACCCGAATATCAATAAAACAAAATTAGAAGAAGGGAAGAAGGGGAGAGAGAGAGAGGGAGAGAGAGAGAAAGAGAGAG